>NC_134485.1:392720891-393463391 GCF_040206685.1 Ascaphus truei
TGCTTCCCTATTCCAGAGCACTGACATTTGTTTAGCAGATGACATGATCAACAGTATCAACAGTTTTTGCAAATTCTAGGCATATTGCACCTCATTGCAAACTTTTAGGAGGATAGTTACCGTTGAGTGTTTGGGGCGAAAGCCAGATTGGAATTGGCTAGGGAAATTTGTCTTGTTATAGTAATCGCTTAATTGGGAGTGGACACATTTTTCCATGACTTTGGATAGGATTGGGAGAAGGGAGATTGGCCTGTAGTTGGCCTGTAGTTTGAGACAGTGTTTTTGCCCCCACTTTTGAAGATTGGGACAACTCTGGCAGTTTTCCAGATCTTAGGGATATGGCCTTAAGATTAGATAGAGTTGATTAGGGAAGAAAGCGGTTTGTCAATGGCTGGGGCACCAAGTCGTAGGAACTTACATTGCAGTGGGTCAGGTCCACATTGTCTGGTTAGTTTTAATTTGAGGAGCGCTTCTATAATCTCCTCTTCAGATACTGGGACAAATTGAAAATTGTGGGCAGTGTTGGGAGAGGGTGGGGCTATAGATTTACTCCGAGAATGAGGTTCATGTATGAACTTCGGCTTGCGTTTTGCTAATAAATTAGTAGCTCACCCAACAAAGTATTCATTGAATCTGTGGGATTTGCCAGGATAAATCCTCCTTAATGATATTACATGTCTGTTGATGGCTAGAAGGCTGGAATATATTGTTGATAACCTTCCAAAAATTAGCTGGATTTTATGGATTCTGATGAAGATTGCCAGAGTAATATTGTGTTTTTGCGTGCCTTGTTTGCCTTGTGCACATATTCCGCAGGCGTCTGTAGTTATTAAGATCCTTAGCAGTGCCAGTTACTTTATAGCTTTTCCACAAGGCATTCCTAAGATGGTAGAGTGCTATAACCCCCTCCCACCCCCTTTCCCCCATCCTCTTATTCTGCGTAGTGGAGCATGTGTATTACAGAGTTTTAAGAACTCGGATTGGAAATAGTCGAGTGCAGAATCGAGGTCAGAAATTAACTCGATTCTGTACCATGAGGAGCTGGTAAGATCAGCCAGAAACTGTTGTGGGTTAAAGTTCCTAAATGTTCTATGGAGGAGAACTTTAGGGCTTGATAGGGGTGATCTGATTTTCCTTACACAGTACACTATTGCATGGTCACTGAAAATGTCAGGTAGGATGCCAGAGGATTGGATTCTGCTGGGACTAGAGGAGAGAATCCAGTCTAGCAAGGAATGGTTGTGAGATTTCAGGTTTGTCCGTGTGGGTTGGGAAATGAGTTGTGTTAGGTTAAGTGACTTGATTTGTATCTGGATTTTGTTATTTTAGGGTTGAGCCAATTGTAGTTGAAATCCCCAAGAACAAGCAACTCACTCTTTTCGTTCTGAAAGGAAATTGAGCAAAGAAACTGGGTGATATAAGTCAGGGATTGTCGTGGGGCTTTAGGGGGGGCAGAAGATGCCAGCAATAAGAACGGGCTTAGAAAAGGAGAGGCAGATTTTGCCAACTAGGATTTCAAAAGAGGGTGTGCTTGGGGGGCAATATAGGAGCATAAATTGTAATTTGTCTGCAATATAAAATAACACCCCGCCTACTATCTTTGATCTGTCTTTCCTAGAAATGGAGTATCCCTGAATGGTGATACTTGGATCGAGGGTTTTAGGAGTTAGCCATGTTTCTGTGATAATAATGACTTTGGGTTTATGCATAAGGCACCATGCCCTTAGTTCATCCAGTTTGAGCAGCAGGCTCCGGATATTTATATGAGCGACAGATAGACCTTTTTGGAATTTGAAGGGGGTATTCTCAGGGTTATGGGACAGAGTTGAAAAGGACGGGCCCGGTTTATGTTCAACACCACCTGCTAAAGAGAGTAACAGTATAAATAGAAATTTGAGTAGTTTGCAAGTTGTAAATTTGTGATGTTTGCCATTGGGATGAGTAGTGATTGGTGTGCTGGTTTTAAGAATTCTCCACCAACATTCAGCAAGGCTTTTGAGTAATCCAGGGTGTATGGTGATATTGGGTGTTGGCCAGGAGGGAGGAGTTTGTATTGGATAGAGAGAGTAACATTTCCATGAGGACACAAGAAAGAACTGTGTTGAGATAATAAGCAGATTCATTATGACAGAGGTAGGTAATGTTGCATGAGCCAAGTGAGTGTGTGCAGAGTAAGCAGCAGAGGTGTGCCTTTTCCTTGCAAAAATGTTCTGCTGCCTTCGTAATGCTAAGGTCTGTTCAAGGTTTACAAAGGGATTTGGGGGGGATGGGAGAGACAGTCAAGGGTTGGGAGAGGCAGCAGTAAAGAAAGTATATAAATATATTCTTACATATAAGAATAGAATGCTGTACCGCACCTGCTGTGACTCGCTGATTCTGAATATTGTGTTGTATGTTAGGCTGTGTTATCTAATTCTCTCAAAGAAAACTACATGTAGGTTTACCCAAGTTTTTAACTTTTTAGTTTTGCATACTACTGAAACAACAGTAATAACTGTAGATTACATTTGATCAATTGCAGATATGGAACTGTATGATGCATTACCCTTAAAACTAAATTCAGATTAATTGAAATAACCTACACCAGACACAGACATAAGGTGGTGCTAAGGTCGCAGCACAATGTATTAAACCATCATAGCAATACATACCTCAAACCATTAAATAATTAAGTTAACCTCTCACCTCCCAGTCAGAGAAACATGTTTCATAAATAACAAAGGCTCCACCTCCCAGTGAGGAACATACATTATCATCACACCCAATCCAACAAATTAACCATTCCTGCGACCATGCTCAGAATTAACCCTGTGCTGTAACAAATAAATCAGATTTTTTTTAAATAAATATAACATATAGACATACAAATTAACTGTAGGGAGGGAAAGGTGTGAATCTTTACATGTTAGTGATAATAACCTTGCTGTCTCTGTCCAATATTTGTATCTCAAAATTCCCGTCCAAACCTGACTCTTCCCTACCACTTCTCAGTCAATGATTTTACCCTTCTCGCCTAGCAACACACCTTTGACAAATCCCTAAAACCTGCCTTATCTCTACCTGGTAACAACCTACACCTTTCCCACCTAATTCACAAGCTTTCCAGTAACCAATCACCTTTTAACCCATTTGACTGAGGTGAATCAGGGGTCATTTTCAGTCCCATGTTGCCCTCTTCCTAATCATCTCAGAGGCTTCCAAGATAGCAACAAAGCTCCAGATACGATGCAGGGTAGGATAATGATGTACTAATACAGTATACTGTATTTTAAAAGCTTGGAACTTGGGCTGGTCCTCCAGAGCTGAACTGTTATTTTCCTGAAATACTTACAAGTGAAGTTACGGCATTACAATCAGTTTTTTCCTGGGTATTTAAATGGCTGTCATATATGAAGCCAAGTCAGATTATGTAGTGCATTCCTATTACCTTGCGGGAACAATGGGATTTGAACGCCAAATTTTATTTAATCTACAGGAGCAGCTTCTGGTAACTTTACAGATAAGTAACCAGGGGATCCTCAGAGCTGAAAATAATGTGTTTCAACTCCAGGGACCCACTAGCTACAACCCTGTTAAAAAAAAATCTAAATTCCTAAAAACTAAGCAACCAGCAACCAGATATAAGAGCCCTTTTCACAAAAATAGTTTACAGAGAGACATTTTACTGTAAATATGTGTTATTAAGCACTATTATATGCTAAAGCTGGTCAATTCCTGGCATTAGTGAAATCCCTGCTCTCTGATTGGATAATGCCCAGAATTTTAACCAATCAGTAATGGCACCCTGCCAAGTTTTTCAGCCAATCAGCTTTCAGTTCTCATTCACAAAGAGTGAGATCAGCTCTCAGACAGGGGAGGTGATTGGACAGGAGGCACTAGCAAGGCACTGATTCCTCCCCAACACTGCCTGCAGAGAGCTCTGCACAGGAGAGTGAGGGGAGAGGTTTGTGTGTCTGCTGTGTGTTTTGTGGGTGTAAAGGGGGCCAGCAGAGTGTTTTATTGGTGTGTGTGTGTCTTCTGTTGGTGTGTGTTTTGTGGGTGTAGAGGGAGCAGCAGAGTCTGTTTTGTTGGTGTGTGTCTGCTGTGTGTGTTTTGTGGGTGTAGAGGGGGTCTACAGTGTGTGTGTCTTCAGTGTGTGTTTTGTAGGTGGAGGAGGGGTGCAGAGTGTTTTCTGTGTCTGCAGTTGTGGGTTAACAGGGGGCTGCAGTGGGTGTAGAGGGAGGCTGCTCTGTGTTTTGTGGATGTAGGGGGGCAGCAGTCTGTTTTGTTGGTGTGTGTGTGTGTGTGTGTGTGTGTCTGCAGTGTGTTTTGTTGGTGTGGCGGGGGACTGCAGTGTGTGTGTCAGTGGTTGTTGAGGGTGGACGAGAGCTGCAGAGTGTGTTTTGTGGGTGGAGGAGGGGTGCAGAGTGTTTGGTGTGTTTGTGTCTGCAGTGTGTGGGTTTACAGGGGGTTGCAGTGGGTGTAGAGGGGGGCTGCTGCTGCTGCTGTGTTTTTTGTGGATGTAGAGGGGGCTGCAGTCTGTTTTGTTGGTGTGTGTGTGTTTGTCTGTAGTGTGTTTTGTGGGTGTACAGGGGGGCTGCAGTGTGTTTGTGTCAGTGGGAGTAGAGGGCGGAGGAGGGGTGCAGTGTGTTTTGGTGTGTGTGTCTTCAGTTTTTAGGGTCTATAGGGGGCTGCACTGTGTGTTTGTGGGTGTAGAGGGGGGCTGCTGTGTGTTGTGTGTGTGTGTTTTGTAAGTGTAGAGGTTGGAAGAGGGCTGCAGTGTATTTTGTGGATGTAGAGGAGGGGGTGTTTGGTGTGTTTGTGTCTGCAGTGTGTGGGTTTACAGGGGGTTGCAGTGGGTGTAGAGGGGGGCTGCTGCTGCTGTGTGTTTTGTGGATGTAGAGGGGGCTGCAGTCTGTTTGTTGGTGTGTGTGTGTTTGTCTGTAGTGTGTTTTGTGGGTGTACAGGGGGGCTGCAGTGTGTTTGTGTCAGTGGGAGTAGAGGGCGGAGGAGGGGTGCAGTGTGTTTTGGTGTGTGTGTCTTCAGTTTTTAGGGTCTACAGGGGGCTGCACTGTGTGTTTGTGTATATAGAGGGGGGCTGAAGTGTGTGTGTGTGTGCGTGTGCGTGTGCGTGTGCGTGTGCGTGTGCGTGTGTGTGCAGGGGTCTGTGTGTTAATAAGCCCCTCAGAACAGGGGCCTTCAACTCTTCCAGTCAGGGCATTATTGGCCAGTAATGACCTGTTCTTCAGGGATCATTATTTAAATATATCAAGGACATAGTTAATAAGCAAGAAATAGCAGCTGTTATATTCTACATCTTCTTTTGCAAAATGTTGATAAATTGTACTTGGCATTAACTTCTCCTGTTCTATCTACAGGAGTATAGTATTCGCCACAGATCTAGTTATCTGTGGCAAATATAAGACATTTAATTAACAAGTTGTTACATCTGATGCAGGCTCAAGGGGGGCGGGGGGGACGTTTTTTATTTATTTTAGCTTTGTGTGCTTTTCAGAAGAATGATAACTTTGATGGCAAGCGCCCAACACACAAAAAAGAGTAATTTTTCAAGAAATGTATTGATCAAGTGTCTTTCATTTCATGCAGATCCCTACTGTAGAGTATTTAATTGCACATACAGTAAAATGTGAAAAAGGGATGCATCATTTTTTACATCTCAATACATTAAAGTAGGGGGGTAGCCAACTCCAGGCCTCAAGGACTACCAACAGGTCAGATTTTCAGGATATCCCTGCTTCAGCAGAGGTGGCTCATTTAGTAGCTCAGTCACAGACTGAGCCACCTGTGCTGAAGCTGGGATAACCTGAAAAGCTGAGCTGTTGGTAGGTCTTTGGGACTGGAGTTGGCCACCCCTGCATTCAAGTATGTTCATCTAGTCACCCCTCCTTCAAATACTAAACTGATTCAGATTAGGCAAAAAAGAGATGCAAATGACTTTTATCCGCTGGCCCCATTTTTACATCCACCCTCAAGGTCAATTTACTGCTAGCAGGGTAATTGCCCTCTTAATGCCTAGTCCCATTACAAGTGATGTAAATATGAAAAACAAAATTAAAATTGAATTTAAAGAGAAAGGAGAAAAATCTGATTAGCAAAACTACTACAGTTGTCCTTATTAAATACATTAAATAAAAATACTACTTGTGGGTACATTTGAATGTCCCACACAGGTTTACAAACCAGTCTTTAACCATTATCATTTTGCAAACAGTGTAAGTGTAAGTGTATAGGGATCCATGTTAAAATGGATAAGAAGTAAAGAGTGACTCACTGTGAGTGCTCATTGGCATGTCATTACCCAGAATCACTAGCTACAGTGGCAGCACTGTTTGCTAAGCGATAACGGGCAAAGACAGGGTTGCAGACCTGCCTTAAAATATAAATATTTGAGGAACTCAAAATCCTTGATAGGAAGTTGTTCATGTAATCAGCCAAATGCAACTGGAGACGACATGCCATGTACAGTAATCAATATTGCTCATCTACATCTGTCATTAGGAGAGGTACAATTTCATAATAAATTGTAAGGAAATGTATACTTCTATTACTAGTTACAGTGTATTGTTTACTATAGTAAAGAGGATTACTTTGGAAATACAAAGTAAGGGTCAATGCATTGAAATGATTACACTGATATAATGAAGTATGGTACAGTAGTTATTTACTCCAGCTGCATCTTGGGTCAGATGATACAATATACTGTATATCTTGTAACATTGCTCAAGCATTTGACTCCAGACTCTGAAAAGAGTGATGCACAGATTGATGTCAATATATTATGTATGTCAATAAACTCCTTTATCACCTCACCCTATTGATCCATGTTCTCAATGTCCTACCCCATGCTGTAACCACTTCCCTTATCACAAGGAATACAATAAAGTCAAATATACAGATATTGTATGTTAAATTTGATGAATATGTATATATATATATATATATATATATATACAGTGGTCGACAAATCACCAAAAAATCTACTCGCGGAAAAAAAAATCTACTCGCCACCTAGTACCAAACGTGTGCTGCTTGGGCCAATAGGAGCTCGCCACGATGTTAAATCCACTCGCCCGGGGCGAGCAAATGTATAGGTTTGTCGAACACTGTATATATATATATACATATATATATATAATATATATATATATATATATATATATATATATATATTGTAAATATAAAATTAGACAGCGCCTAAGTTAGTAACCAGCCACACAGCAGACTCTCAATAACAAACAAATCACCAAAATGGTCAACACAGATGACCTATATTAGGTACTATTATACAGAATAATCAAGTATATGAACTCTGATGGTGATTGAAAGTTGTATTGTGAGTAACAAGTGTGAAAAAATATAAATTGTAAAAAATGCAAAAAAATAAAAAAACAATGAAAAAAATAATAATAAAAAAAATGTTCTTTCACTTAATGATAAGTAAACCTTGTAGGGATTTTAGAAAGTTTAGAAAGATCCCCTGATTGTATTGTATTGTATGTCTTTATTTATATAGCGCCATTAGTGTACATAGCACTTCACAGTAGTAATACATGAGGTAATCGAATAAATAACAGATAATATAAATAACAGATCATGGGAATAAGTGCTTTAGACAAACATAACATTAAGGAAGAGGAGTCCCTGCCCCGAGGAGCTTACAATCTAATTGGTAGGTAGGGAGAACGTACAGAGACAGTAGGAGGGAGTTCTGGTATGTGCGTCTGCAGGGGGCCAAGCTTTATGTATCATGTGTTCAGAATGTTCACAGTGCTATTCGTATGCTTCCCTAAGCAGGTGTGTCTTAAGGTGGGTCTTAAAGGTGGATAGAGAGGGGCGAATGTGAGAGAGGAGTCGAGTGTGACCCCTAGGCAGCGTGCTTGGGCTACTGGGTGGATGATCGTAGTTCCAACAGTAATGTGGAAGGCGGTAGTAGGGCCAGGTTTGGGAGGAAGTATGAGGAGCTCTGTTTTAGCCATGTTGAGTTTAAGGCGACGGAGGGCCATCCAGGATGATATAGCAGAGAGACATTCAGAAACTTTGGTCTGTATAGCAGGTGTAAGGTCAGGTGTTGAAAAGTATATTTGTGTGTCAGCATAGAGGTGATATTTAAACCCAAAAGATGTTATTAGGTCACCTAGAGAGAGTGTGTACAGAGAAAAGAGAAGAGGTCCCAGGACAGAGCCCTGGGGTACCCCCACAGAGAGATCAATAGAGGAGGTGGAGGAGTTAGCAGAAGAGACACTGAAAGTACGATGGGACAGGTAGGATGAGATCCAGGATAGAGCTTTGTTCCGAATACCAAGAGTATGGAGAATGTGAAGGAGAAGAGGGTGGTCCACGGTGTCAAATGCTGCAGAGAGGTAGAATAATATGAGCAGAGTGTAATGACCTCTGTCTTTGGCAGCATGGAGGTCGTCAGTTATTTTAGTGAGGGCTGTTTCCGTGGAGTGAGCAGTGCGGAAGCCAGATTGTAGAGGGTCTAGAAGAGAATAGGTGTTGAGAAAATGGAGCAAGCGAGAGAATTCAAGACGTTCAAGGAGTTTAGAGGCAAAAGGCAGGAGGGAGACAGGTCGATAGTTAGAAAGACAGGTAGGGTCAAGCTTGCTGTTTTTGAGTAATGATATGACTGTTGCATGTTTGAAGGAGGATGGAAAGGTTCCAGAGCAGAGGGAGGAGTTAAAAATGTGTATGAGCGTAGGGATTATAGTAGGAGCAAGAGGTTTTAGGAGATGGGAGGGAATGGGGTCAAGAGGGCAAGTGGTAGAGGGAGAAGTGGCGATCAACAGTGACACATCCTCCTCTGAGACAGTGGAAAAAGAGTCAAGGAAGGCAGGAGGAGAGTTAGGAAGAGGTGTAGGATGGGAAGAAGAAACAGAGGGGATGTTCTGACGTATGTATTCCACCTTTTCCTTAAAATAGTCAGCAAAGTCCTGAGCGGAGATGGAGGATGTAGAGGCAGCTGAGGGTGGTTTGAGTAGAGTATCAAAGACAGAGAACAGTTGGCGTGGGTTAGACTTGTGCATGTTTATTAGTGCAGAAAAGTAGGCTTGTTTAGCTTGCGAGAGGGCAGAGTTGAAACAGGATAGCATAAATTTGTAGTGAAGGAAGTCTGCGAGAGTGTGAGACTTCCTCCAGAGGCGTTCAGCGGAACGAGTGGAGGAACGCAGCATGCGTGTGTGGGAATTTAGCCAGGGTCTAGGGTTAGAAGGGCGAGTGCGGCAGAGAGAAAGTGGGGCATGTAAATCAAAAGAGGAGGATAAGACAGAGTTGTAGTTCCTGACCAGGTTGTCGGGGTCTGTAGCAGAGCTGAGAGAGGAGAAGGAGGAGCGTAAAGTGGACTCAAAGTCAGGTAAGTGAATAGAGCGCAGGTTTCTGCAGAATCGGGGTGTAGATGGAGGTGGAGAAGGGGAGAAGCGAGATAGAGAGAATGAGATGAGATGATGGTCAGAGAGAGGAAAAGGGGAAATGGAGAAATCGTGAAAACCAGGTCTAAGTAGATGACCGCCACATGAACAGGGAGAGGAGAGAAAATCTGGACAGTGTGAGCCTCAAAGGAGGGAAAAGCAAGTGAGGGAGGAATAGGAAGGGTTCGGTAACGACAGAGAGAGGAGAGCAGGAGCTCAACGCCTCCAACCCTGCCATCAGTGCGCGGAGTGTGGGAGAAGGAAAGGCCACCGTAGGAGAGGGCAGCTTCCAGAGCAGAGTCGGACTGAGTGAGCCGGGTCTCAGTTATAGCAAAGAGAAGCAGGGAGTGAGAGAGAAAGAAGTCATGCACAGAGAGGAACTTGTTAGAAAGGGAGCGAGCATTCCAAAGGGCACAGGAGAAAGGGAGAGAGGAGGGAGGGTGGCAGGGGATGGGTATGAGGTTGGAGGGGTTGACACCAGAAGGAGTAGAGGTTGCAGTTGACAGGCGAGGACAAGCGCATGTAGGAATAAGACAGGGACCAGGATTGGGAGAGATATCCCCAGAAGCAAGGAGGAGAAGCATGGATAGAAAGAGGATGTGTGAGGATGATTTGTAAGGGTGTGTTTTAGTGCAGGGGATATAGCTGTGTGGTGTCAGAGGACGCAGGTAAGAAAGGAGTTTATGTGAAAAGAGAAGTGGTGAAGGAAGGAGAGATGAAGATATATGAATGGAGTTAGAGACATACTGAGGCTGGTAAAAAGAAGTGCATAATTTGAGAAGAAGTGAAGTCACAGCAAATATAAATGGTAAAGGCAGCATCACAGCAGTAATGATGCAGTCTGGTATTGATGATATCCTCCTTTCCAGCGTAGTTCAAATGCAGGAATCAGGGCCAGATGGGGGTGTCCACTTCTTCCTCACTTCTTTTGAACTTCCTTTTAAACTTCAGTTGTTCAGTAGTCATGCCACTTATAATGGGCCAACTTCCTTTTAAACTTCAGTTGTTCAGTAGTCATGCCACCTATAATGGGCCAACTTCCTTTTAAACTTCAGTTGTTCAGTAGTCATGCCACTTATAATGGGCCACTTGGATATGGGCTGCAGGCAGACTAGCTGTTCTGACTGGGTTTATATAGGCCTAAAAAGTCACCTGACAGTGTGGTTCTGTCTGCTTAATTAGCACATCTGAGGCACATTCAAACAAATGGTTTTCTACACAGGGTGTTCCCTGCCTAGGTGGCAACACTTAATTTGATTAGGGGTAGACAGAAAACAGCATTCAAATATGGTTTTTACCTAGCATTGGATCACTTGCATATACTATATAATACACACAGCAAAGGCTTCAATGATGATTTAGAGATGGTTTTTACCTAGCATTGGATCACTTGCATATACTATATAATACACACAGCAAAGGCTTCAATGATGATTTAGAAATGGTTTTTACCTAGCATTGGATCACTTGCATATACTATATAATACACACAGCAAAGGCTTCAATGATGATTTAGAGATGGTTTTTACCTAGCATTGGATCACTTGCATATACTATATAATACACACAGCAAAGGCTTCAATGATGATTTAGAGATGGTTTTTACCTAGCATTGGATCACTTGCATATACTATATAATACACACAGCAAAGGCTTCAATGATGATTTAGAGATGGTTTTTACCTAGCATTGGATCACTTGCATATACTATATAATACACACAGCAAAGGCTTCAATGATGATTTAGAGATGGTTTTTACCTGAGGAGAGAAGAAGGATAAGATCCATTAGGGTAAGAGTTCCTTCCTTTTAAACTTCAGTTGTTCAGTAGTCATGCCACTTATAATGGGCCACTTGGATATGGGCAATCCGTTATCGAAAGAAACGCGTAGGGTCACGTGGTTTTACTGAGCTACGGTGGTAGACTAGCTCATACGCCATTTGCCAGGAAGGGGAAGACATTCCCTTAGACGCACGCAATACGCAACACTAACAGAATCTGCCAGGAACCACAGGCTGTTCATTTGAGTTGCTGGAGGGACGATCTACCGTGATACAAAGCAAGCGGTCGGCGAGCAGGCTACATGTTGGCGCATGGGTTTACCCATACAATGCTTTATTTGCATTGACAAATTGTGAGTGTACATTTGTCCTGTTATTTTTATTAAAACTTTATATTTGGATTTTACACATGGATCGGGCGCTTTTCCTCTTTTTTTTCCAATATATATATATATACAGTGTTCGACAAACCTATACATTTGCACGCCCCGGGCGAGTGGATTTAACATCGTGGCGAGCTCCTATTGGCCCAAGCAGCACACGTGTGGTGCTAGGTGGCGAGTAGATTTTTTTGTTTGGCGAGTAGATTTTTTGGTGATTTGTCAACTACTGTATATATATATATATATATATATATATATATATATATATATATATATATATATATATATATATATATATATATATATATATATATATATATATATATGAGAAAGAAAAGAAAAAGCGCACCACCTAGTGCATTATCTTCACGATAGGGAACTGTTCAATTATTATTTATTAAAGCAGCGACCCTGAATGAAAGCATATATGAGTTTACTTCATCAATAAGTATCTTGTCCAATTAGCATATCCTTTTTTTAAGAATGAAAAGGTTTTGTAGTGTAATCACACTATTCTTGGTATTTAGCTTCTAATTTAATGCTATGTCTACAAGTATTTTTAATTCTCTCAGATTGTTGGATCCAAGTCTAGAACACAATAAGAGGTATTATCATTCAATCTTCTCTTTGCCTCATTTATATAGTCAATTCTGTTATGCACAACTTTCCCTCCTCCCTTGTCTGCTTGTTTAATAATCAATTCGTTATCCTCCACTACTTCTTCGATAGCTTTCTTTTCAATTGTGGATCAATCGGAAATAATCTCATTAACGTGGGGCCCAGTGAAGGGAGGGGGATGTAATTATTGATTTCAATGTACCGTTTATTACTAAGTTTAATGGAGCAGCAGGAACAATAAGGGGGATAGGGGGAAAACACTGGCAGATTTTACTTTGCGACCCCATTTGGAATTCCAGTTTACCAACTACACTGGAAATTGTAGGTAGGAAAGCTAACTGCTTAAAAACAAACTGACCCTTTAACAGGGCCTTAACCCCTGTCTAAAAGGGCTTCAATAGAAAGCTTGTGTTGGTATGAAGAATTCAACAGGGAGCTGGTTAATTGCAGCTAAAGACAATATAACCAGTCTCCACCTGGCTCATCAGCCAGGTAGAAAAGTCTCCTGCAGGGGGACTGTGTTGCCAGAAAGATACCCAGAAATCAGACCCTCTACATCTCGGGAGCAACAGATCCTGGAATCTGCTAGAGGGTGCCCGACCAACAGACACAACCCAGGAACTGACATAAAGAGCCCCTGCTTATAGGTACCTCTTTGGACATTGCGGTCATAGATTAGCAAGAGGCCAATCCTCCCAGCTCTGCAGACAGGGACTGGGAAAGTGAGTTAGCCCTTACAAAGGGATAGGATGTTTGTTTATGTGGTTGCTTCCTTAAAACTTTATTGTTTAAAGCTACGGACTGAATACAACCCATAGTTTATTTTCCCCAAATATGTCTCCTTGGTTGTACCTCTGTACAAATACTGGGCACAATGGTAAAAGATGTGACCCCTTCAATACATATAAAAAATACACCCCCAATACATACATATATAAAAAATATACACCCACACCCAATACATATAAAAAATACACCCCCAATACATACATATATAAAAAAAAATTACACCCGCCCCCAATACATAAAAAAAGACACCCATCAATACATATAAAATTACACCCCCCCATACATATAAAAATAAACCCTCCAATACATATAAAAAATACACCATGCCCAATACATATGAAAAATAGTCCCCCCAATACATATAAGAAATACAATCACCCTCCCCCCCATACATATACAATACAGAATTACATTGGGGATAGTCTCAGGTCAGGCCCAGTGGCTGCAAGAGGGGCCAGTGGCTGTGGGGGGGCCAGCAGCCAGTCAAAAAAGTTGCTGTGGGCTCGACTCTCCCGAGCTGCAGGCTTGTCCCTCACTGTCGCTCCCTTACCTTCTACTGCCGCTGTCCCGAATCCCCTGCGGTGTTCCTCTGCCGTCGGCGTCACTCCCGCGGCTGCTCACCCTCTTCCGGGTCGCGCGCGTCATCGTTACAGGGGCGCGCGGATCCAAGCTATTCATACCCGGCATCCGGAGTGTAGTCCCGCCTCCTCCTTGCAGGCCTGCGCACTATCGTGCTCCTCAGTCCCAGCTCTACCCTGGCCAGCCCCCAGGCTTCTCTCCCCTATCAGGATGAATCCCTGGACTGCACCTCCGCTCCTCCCTTCCCTTGATAGGTCACTGCCCACTATTTAGTTCTGTCTCCCCATTCTTCCAGTGCTCTGCATAGCTACTGTACCTTGGTGCTGTCTGCTTCTGCTTAGCTCTCTTGTTTTTTCAGCCCCTGGTCCTGTCTCTGGATTCCCTGCTGACCTCCCTGGATTTTGACCTTGGCTTTGGATATCGACCACGCTGCTTTCTGGACCCCCGAACCTGGATTACGGACTCTCTACCACACTGACTTCTATACCCCTTGGACTTGGCAAACAGACCTTCGACGACGCAGCTCTCTCAACTCCACGACCTTGGCTTACGGACACTCTACGACGCACCCATCTCTACTCCTTGACCATTGGCTTACGGACCCGACCTTTCTACGCCGGATTTGGCAAGTACCGAATTGCACTACTTTTGTCCCCGGACCAGCTACGCTACTTTCCACACTCCGGTCGTGCCCCCACTTGCTGTTAGGTGCGTGGTATTTGTCCGTTCCACCTCAGTACGGGGTCTCGTCTGGTTTGCGGGCAGGCCGAGCGTTACAGTCCCACACCGAGGTGTCTGATGCCGGTGTTCACCGGAAACGGAGCCCAGCTGACTTTCGGCGCATGCTGACGTAAGAGAGACCAGGCGCGCATCAGCATCAGACACCTTGGCATGCAGCTGCAACTGGGAGAGAGTCGAGCCCGGCGACAACTGCTCTGTCCAGCTGCCACGCCCCTCAAAGCCACCAGCGCCTCACATTCGGAGAGAGGTCATTCCGGACACATACATGTCCAGAATTACCTTTAATTTTATACCAGGCTGGGCGGTTCAAAACCGGATACCTGGCAACCCTAGCCCCAAGTGAGATTAGAAGTGATCCCCCTATGAACAATAACACTGAAAAATGGTTGTAGACTAAAACACAGAGGCTTCTATAGATGAGGCCATTGTTCGATTTGTGTATTTGTCAGGAATGACAAAAATAAATATTAGGCTCGATAGTTTTTTCCACCCCATATTTTATCAATTTTATCAACTGTATGACTAATTATGTAGTATACATTTTTGTAGTGTCCATGTGGCAAAAACAATGTGTCGGAAAAACTACAGATGCTGTATCTCCACCCTGCACCAGACTTGCTGCAGATGAAAGGCAGTGGAAGGGCAGGGGGGAATTTTCCATCAGGATTAACACAGCGGGGGTCCCTGCTTCTGAATGGGCAATTCATTTCCTGCGTTTTGGCATTGGAGAAGCTACAATATGACTGGTGTCAGGCTGCATTTCAGCTGTAGTTTCCTTGGGGAAAACTGCTAAATTGATGTGACTGCATCTACAGTATAAAACAATGCTCAAGCAAAATGTGCAGGAACATTCAAGGACCATAAAGAGAAGCTTTATGGTGAACAGTGTGCTGAGACACTTTGAGGCACACCTCAATAAAAATCATACTGGGTAAATATTTAAAGGCATTGAGAACATTACACTACATGAGGGGTGCTCATCTCCAGCTCCCCCAACAGGTCAGGTTTTCAGGATATCCCTGCTTCAGCACAGGTGGCTCAATCCACCTCTGCTGGAGCTGCATTATCCTTAAAACCTGACCTGTTGTGGGGGAGGGTGTGGAGGGAGTTAATCGCCACTGCACTCGTCGACAGAGGGGGTATAGAGCCAATAAGTTATAAAGATATTTAAGCTAGATACTACAGTTGGATATTTAAGCTAGATACTACAGTATGTATCCAATGGGCCTAAATGAGGACATAGGTTTGGTTCTATTCATATGGGATTGAAGAAGATAGATCCCTAGAAATTGTTTATTGGTGGAAAACATCTCATCCTTAAACACTGTGATAAATATGTATACATAGATGTTCCCAGCACACAACATAGACGAAAATCAAACAAAGGACAAATGCCAATAGAAAAAAAATTCTATTGGCATTTGACCTTTGTTTGATTTTCTTCTATGTTGTGTGCTGGGAAAATCTATATATACATATGACTTCTTTGGGAGGGCTTGAGGTCCCTCTCAGTTCCAGTAAATTCTTCTTATTTACATACTGAGGGGTGCTGCCTATCACACACTTTTTACTGTGATAAATATGTTTTGAGGAGTACCATTTTTAAAAAAGGGTTAAAAAAAGTAAAGCAGTAGAAGAATTTTTAGGAACTATACATATATATCATTTTTAAATGCCTCCAAGAGGTTCTTGAGAGGTGAGTCTTAATGAATATACAGATGCAGCAACAGTATCCGAACACTTGCCTTTGAAAATCTGGGGCAATCTCAGAGTAATGCTGCAACATTTCTGTGACATTTCTGCAAACAGATTAATGGCCCATCGGATTAACACAGCGGGGGTCCCTGGCAGTCTCATTCAGTTTGAACTGAAATGTAAATAAAAAATACCTTTTGTGAGCTCAGACAGGTCCGCAACCCTGCCTTTCACCATTATCTCTTAGCATACAGTGCTTCCAACCAAAAGACAGGGGTGCACAATGCTACAGCCAATTGATAAAACATATAAAGTAATAAGTATAAAGTTTAAATACTTCAATAATAATAATATTTAATTGGTTATTTAGTTAAACCCTTTGGCCAAAGCGTCATAAGCCTGAATACCACATCAAGGTAACCAAAATTAATGCAGGTCCTAACACTAAAATGTGAACCCTTCCTTTTACCCCTGTATGAGGGGAAACAACCACAGTAAGTCTTGTCCATTCAGCAAAATGCTAGAACCTCCCAAGTTAAAAAGGGTGGGGGGGGGTGAGCTCTGGGAGGAGGGGCCACTTACCTCCAAACAACTGTTACCAGTCAGGAACTAAATTAACACACACATTCCCAGCACGCTCTAACTCCAACACCCACCACATTTTATATACATTTTTATATATGTCAAAATAGTGCTACTGCTACATCCAATTGATAAAACAATCATCAGGAACAGGGACTGTCTTAAGGAAACTGTATTAAATCAGGAGGTTATATGACAACCTGTGTTTTTAATCCCTGGCAGGTCACCGTTTATTTGCAACATCTTATGTTCACAGAATAAAAGCAGCAATACAGGTTAACTTTAAAAAAATATATATTTTTTTTAATTACAGGTTTGAAGCCTGTGGTCTTTGGAGCTTAACCGCGTTGATTTCGGCTCCGGGAATCCCCTATGTTAGCGTCTGTTTCAGCAGATGCTTATATATTACTGGGGAGCAGTTGCAGCTCAAAGTTTTCTTTCTGTTGGGTGTAAAACTCTTGTATCGGTGCACTATGCAGGAAATCAAAGTTTCTGACTGCCACATGATTGACTGTAAAACAGTTAGTCCGCTAATGCTACAATTTAACCATCCACTCTTACAAGACTAAAAACAATGACATCTAAGAGGTATTAAAACCACCAGCATGAAGTTAAACTGAGGGAATGGAAGGGCTCCGGCGCAACTGCGCATGACAGACTTGAAAAAACTCCTGGATGATCTTCAACAAACTTTATTGCACATCACACACTGGGGCTACACCACGATCTCCCCCTCGAGATCGTGGTGTAGCCCCAGTGTGTGATGTGCAATAAAGTTTGTTGAAGATCATCCGGGAGTTCTTTCAAGTCTGTCATGCGCAGTTGCGCCGGAGCCCTTCCATTCCCTGACATTTACAGAAGGCTGCGCGCAGGAGCTGTTGAGGAGAGCAGGTCCCAGACCGGAGATGAGATATAGGTAAGGGTTTTTATTCCCCCTACTCCGGTTAACTCAGTGGCCATGCACAGCGCCCTCTTATTCAGCCCCATTGACTACTTTGACACCATAGGTGCACTACTAACCACTGAAGCCACTGAAGCGCAAGACAGTTTTTTCTTTGAAGTTACACTGAGGGAGGAATGCAAGATGTCTAGACACCATCCAGAAAAATGTCCCCCTCTATGTGCCGACACTTTCTTAAAGGTGTTATTATGTTCCACTTCAATTACTGCTATAAAAAGTAAATACTGTAGATTTGACTTGAAGATGGCACGAGAAGATTATTGGTGTACTTTATATTGAGTATAAATAGTTTCTCAGGTAAGGAGGAGGCAGGGGAAATGGTGAGAGAGCAGTAGAGGAGAAAGTTGAAGAGAAGACAGTTATGAGCAGAGTGCAGAAGATTAAAAGGTTATAGTAAAAATTTTAAGCTAAGGGAGCTTTGTAAAGAGAAGAAAATGAGCCCTGAAGATGAGAACTTGATGGGAAGCAAGGAGAGGGATCAAGGGAGAATATGTTCATACTGTACTGTTGTGGGACAAAGTAAAATGAATCTAGCTGCAGCATTTTGGTTGACTACAAAGTAAAAACTTGTGAAGCAGGGAGACCTGGTAGTAGTAAAAAAAACAATCACAATGGGTTAGTTGGGTTAGTTGTACTAGGTAAATGAACTAAGAAAAATTATGCACTAACATATTTCAATAGGAAACATATACTACCATTAGATACTAAATAGATATAAGTTACAGGATACTAACAAACAAGGAACAAAATCATTTTTACTATATCATTTAATAAGGTATAGCTATAAGATAGAATAGAACTGTAATAGAGAAAATAGGGTAAGGTTACAGCTTGTATTACATTTCAGCAAGGTTAGCATTTACTTCTGCAAAAATTAGGGGAAAACGCTTATGTAAAATGCCAGAGGGAGATAGACTGAATAAACAGATAACCACAAAAATGAGATAATAGAATAATATAAATGAATATATATATATATATATATATATATATATATATAAATGACGTCACATGACCCCGCAGCATCATTTGACGCATCATTAGACGTGAGGGGGGTGCGACCGAGGAGGGAACAGGTAGGGGGGGGGCGCAGGTGTGGGGAGTTTGCGTACACCGCTGAAATATGGTATGCTGTACAAAACTATACTGTAATATTTCTTGCACTACTTTTCATTGGGGAACCTGAAGGTAGTGTCGGGCTATCTGGCTTATACACAGAACAAGTTCTTAATCACCAACAGGTCTTACTAAAAATGTTAAAGAAACACGATTCAGATCAAGGTGCGTGTAACACATATGCTCATAACTAATATATTAAATTAAATATATGAAAAATATATACTATTCAAGATATAAAATCGTAGGTTAAAGTAATGGCAAGCATAAAACAACTTCATAGAGTATATAAAGATGTCATTAATTACATGTGTTATCATAGGATATTATTTATTATTGTATAATGCATTGACTAATACACATTATTTAACTCTAGTATACTGTACTGTAGTATACTATATTATAGTAGAAAAATAACAGTACAAAATGATTGGAAAGATCAGGCTATTATTCTAATTCTGCAAACCTAGAGAGCATACTTAAGCAAAGTAAAATGTAAATTATAATTATTAGGGATGCAATCATGTACATAATGTAATTTTAAAAAGATGTTCTTAAAGGCTAAGGGGGCTATTCTAGTAGCTCCGAATTGTGAAAAATCACTCCTAAAGTACACATTAGAAGTGAATTTGCATATTTTGCTATTCTGTAAGCCCTTTTTACATGTCCAAACCGTCCAAAAAAATAGTTTTTTTAGAAGCATTTTCATTCTGGCAGTGCAAATCCATGCAGAATAACCAAAATAGTTGAATTCTAGTCGCTCTGAAATGTGCAAAAGACTAAATCGCTTCTAAGCAGGTGGAAGGCTTCCTAACTTAATAATGTCTCCAATTATATATTTAACCGCCCTCCAAATAAATTAGGGAGAGATGCCTGTGCTGAAAAATGAACATACCTGAGGTACCCTGGTAGATGCTAATGTCCATACAAAGTATATTTAAATGAGTTACACATCCTAAAATATATCATAAAGACAATCAGCTTAAAGGCCATTGAAATGAAGGGGATACTAGTGTCAGACCCAACAGAATTAAAACCCTGCCATTCAGGGTAGCAGTTCCAGCCTTGAACTAACCCAGATACTGGAAAATGTGGTTGTCACAGATACGTTTGAGCTCTACTACTCACACATGTAGCCCCCTCTCCTTAGCTTCCATTAAAGCAGCAAAACATGTGAAATCTTATACAGTAGGTTTTCTTTTTACATAAATCAGTTCTGTAGTATTAGATAATAGTGACTTTTTTTAAATTCAACTTTTACTGCCATTTTTAATCAGTTTTAAATAATCCTTTGATCTCCATAGCAGGTTTTAGCCCACCTCCCAAGCAGTGCAAGATCTTTGTAACATTTTCCTGTTTGTGATAATTTGTTTACAATATTCCCAGCAGTTTGAGCTGTAAACTGTAACAATAGATAATGTTACCTTAGTAATAATACAATACATTGTAGCTGCTGAGATTCACTGACTGAAGGATTGATTTAAACTGAAAGGTGGCCATTATGTTAAGTACACAAGCAGGATTTTTACAGATGTATAACAGGAGCACCAAACGATTGTCAGCTTAGGTAAGAACATAGAATTATATATTGCCACATGCTTTTCATATTAAAAGAACAAAATGGGAGAAATTAGTAGTGTTGCTTTAAAAGTGGACCATTCCTGCTTTCTAGTTGCCAGTTCAATGTTTCTTGTGCAAAAAAATGAGCACACTCGAGACACCTGAGACATGTCACAGTGGATTTTTCCAGTATCCCGTTTAGTTCAGTGCTAGAGCTCCAACCCTAAATGGCAGGGTTGTGGTTCTAATCCTGTTTGCTCTGATACTGGTAACCCCATACTTATAAGGACCTTTAAACTGATTTATTTGGAGGGAGGTTTGAGGGGACATATATACAACTGGAGATACTCCTGCTCGTCGTTCTCCTCCTCTTTCAGGTTCTGGAGGAAGTTAGCACCACATTCAGATAATTTCACGTCTAAAGTAAGTACAAATAGGCCGTTTTGTCACTTTTATAGAAGCGATTTAGAAACTGCGATTTGCAATAGAGAATACCGTTTTTTTCACACTCGTTATCACTCCGCTTCTCGTGAAAATGTAAAAACTTGCAATTTGGCAATGACAAATTCGGGGCTACTAGAATAAGCCCCTAAGTGTCCTGCCTCAGTTTTATTTTCTTCAAACATTTCATTATTTATACTTTTCATGTATTATATTATTTATTATCAGTTACAGTACGCCTAAAGGGCACAAACCAGTAGTCGTTTTTCAAATAAAAGATGCAATTTAAAATGTTTTCTCGGCTATTGTCTTATTCTATAATGAACCACGAGCTTTCAAAGTTGTCCCATTATTAACGGTGAATACATAAAAATCAATTTAGTGTTTAATTGCACCAATATATGTGACAATCATTAATTGATCAGCAAAAACATATGCTGAAAAAGCAGCTGGTCAATCCCGAAACATTATTCTTGTACATATTTAATACTAAACGGTTATAAACTCTAATCCAGACTAGATTTTTTAGCCACAAGAACATATTTTTCAGATAATGAATGAAAAAAAGTGCTGAATTCTCTATGGATAGTTGGGAATCATTAAATATGTGGAACAAATACAGTAGTTGGGCTGTTAAACATAATGATGGATGAATGGGGCATTTATTGTAGACAGGCTTATTGTCCGATAGACGAGTTTCAGTACAATTTTAAAAACACACTGTTCCCTTAAGGATTTACTACTATAGATATACAGTGTGGCTAATAAGAATATTATATAAGAAAACAAATATACTGAGCCCCATAGTCATTTTTTTGTATCTTAAACTATTGCATATAGTTTTTTTGTACAGTAGTTGGATGAAACAAGAACAACAAATCCCTGGTGGGAAGATCTAACAATAAACATTTTGACGCCCGAGGAGTACAATGAAAAATCGACTTGCCTAATATAAAAAATGGTGCCACTTTATCTACTCCTTTACTTTACCCTTTTAACTCAGCAATGTCCACTTCTGGCATAGCATTAACTATCTCTTATTTTACATTTTTATTTTGTGTTGTTTGATGTATTGCAAACGTTAGCCAGTATGCCTGAAGAACCTATTCAAGATTTGATGATAATGAAAGAAATGCTTAAAAAGATATAATTGAAAATGTTTCTCAGCTATTGTCTTATTCTATAATGAGCCACGAGCTTTCAAAGTTGTCCCATTATTAACGGTGAATACATAAAAATCAATTTAGTGTTTAATTGCACCAATATATGTGACCATCATTAATTGATCAGCAAAAACTTATGCTGAAAAAGCAGCTGGTCAATCCCGAAACATTAATTGGAAAAAAAAAGGAAATAAATAATAAATAAAAAAAGAAATGAAATAGGGTGAGATACGATTCAGCTCTCATTTGGTTAACATTCATAACTAGATTGCAAATTACTACGTTTAGCCACTTCACTTTCAGTCTCTAATGGTATTACAAAGATGATTGCTACATTTCCTCTTCTTATAAGAAGATAAACAAACTCCTTTTTTGCCTGAAGGAGAGTACTGTATATATTGGAGAAAAACTGTAGACACAATGCTTGTGACGTATTGAGGCACTGGTGAGCACTGTGCAAACTATAAAATACCTGGGCCCCACCAGTAAATATTGCCTTCGGAAGGAGAATATAGAATGTAGTCTATCCATTTTTTATCATACGCTCCAACATATCCTCCAGGTGTAGCACTTACAGTACAGTAGACACAGACACAGGCTGTATATAGTACAGTATTTCAGTCTGCTTTGGGTCAGAATCGTTATCTTCTGTTGTTGCCGCAGAAGAAAAGTCACAACCAATAACACCAAATGTAAATTATTTTAAAATAATTTTATAATTAAATAAATGAAGGACTCTCCTTCCACTCCCAGCCCCGCCCCCTGACCTCATCACACTCTCTCGCACTCAGGATGGCCTTTGCCTTTTGGATAAAACGGCTGAGTACAAATATATGTCAAAGGGCAATTTCTTGGAAATGTTATGTTTATGGTTGAACTGGAGTGATGCTGAGTATTGTACCAAAAAAAAATTCAGTCTACAATTACAGTAGACCAGGCCTGCACAACTCCAGTCCTCGAGGGCTGCAAACAGGCCAGGTTTTCAGGATATCCCTACTTTAGCACAGCTGGCTCAATTAGTGGCTCAGTATGACTGAAACATCTGTCACAGAGGAGGCTGAGGGACTAAACCAGCGCTTGAAAAATATACAGAATATAAATTTATTCCAAGGGGCCTGCGCCTCCAAACCTTCCCCTCCTTTGATTTCACAAAAGCCACCTTTAAAACTAGGTGGGAGGAAGCATTATTTGCATGCTCTTACCAGCTCATGCAGATACTCATTGACCATGATAAAGCAGTCATTCTAGATGTTACTAATCAAATAGAGCTTATCAAGACAGATCTCTCAGAATTGGAAATACAATCTTTTTAAGAAAATAGAGACTGATCTTGAAAATTTTGAAAAGGAACTTATAGTTTTCAAAAAGAAAAAATGTGATCGTGATCAGGAGGATTACAGGGTGGACAAAGTCTACAAGTGGCAAAAGGGTAAAAGAGTAGGCAAAAATAAATGTCAAACACGTGAAAATACAGTCTCGTTCTGAAATAACGGCATCTGATGTAGAGTTATCAGACATGGAGACTCGCTCAGAAGGGCGTCCCCAAGCTGAACAACCTTTTTTAGACAGAGGGGGGAAATCAAAATTTCAAATAGGCGGACACAGAGGGGAACAAAGGCAAATGAGAAAAAGAAAATCGCCATCTCACAAAACATAATGTCTGGTGAACATCCTGAGCCTGAGAGTGTATTCAACCCATTATTAACCTCTCAGATGTAATTCTTACTCAGGACCAAATTAATGTTCTTAGATGTGGCCTTTCGTTTTCTCCTACTACTTGTATGGACCGTTTTGAATAGACTAAAGATCTAAATTTATTTTGCCAAAAATTGCTTCTACATAAACACTTTGCCATGACAGGTAACCCTGTAGAACATCAGTCTGCTGAGATACAATGGGATGAGCAAGAACTCATGGCCCTGCAGGATCTTGATACTCTCCTCGGTGAACAAGGTGTTGTTCAGATTAACGAAACAAGGATTCTATCCAACTTAAGACCCAAGTCTTTATTCTGCCCCCCATGGCAAACGAGAGACGAGCATTGGTGGAACTTCGGGAACTTAAGGAGATTGAAATCAAACCTAGCGACAAGGACGGGAATATCGTCATATGGCCCAAGGTGATGTACGAACGTGAAGTATTCAAACAACTTAGGGATACTCATTGTTATGTTGAGCTCACCAGGGATCCAACCACTAAGTTTAAAACAGAGCTCGACTTAATGCTTAGAGCTGCTGTATTGGACCAGGTGATTACTCAACGTAATTATGATGCCTTGGTGTCTAAATGGCCTGTCGTACCCACTTTCTATATTTTACCCAAGGTGCATAAAAATCTCTCCCACCCTCCAGGGAGACCTATAGTCTCGGGCATAGGAGGGCTTAGCGAGCCCATTTGCAGGTTTATTGATTAGTTTTTGCATTTATCTGTGGAGACATTACTGGCGTACATAAGAGACACTATGCATGTTTTATCGCGGTTGGAACACATCACGGTCGACGAGGATGTTCTCCTCGCGACCTGTGATGTGGAGTCCCTCTATACCTGCATAAATCATGCAGATGGCCTAAAAGCTGCCAAATGTTACCTTTCCATGCAGAATATCTCTAGTGATCTTATACAACTGATCCTGAGCCTATTACAATTTGTACTGTCCCACAATTATTTTATTTTTAAAAACAGATACTTCCTTCAAAAAAGAGGGACTGCAATGGGTGCAACCTGCGCGCCCTCCTATGCTAACCTATTCCTGGGTTGGTGGGAGAGAGAAATTGTCTTCACAGAGGACAATATTGTGCACACACAATGTGTTATGTTGTGGTTGAGGTACATCGATGATGTGCTTTTCTTCTGGCGGGGCACCGCTGGAGGGTTTGCTAATTTCGTCGATGTACTCAACCACAACGAATTAAATATTAAGCTAACTTTCCACTCGAGTAACACCAAAATTGAATTTTTGGATCTTACCATTAGAATTGGACAAGGCGGCGCCTTACACACAGACATCTTTCGTAAAGGAACAGCCACTAACTCAATATTACATGCTATAAGCTTTCATCCTACACATCAGATTAGGGGAATCCCTACAAGCGAGCTTCTCAGGCTGAGACGTAATGTCTCATCCCCATCAGATTTTTTTATAAGATCAGGGGAAATGAAGCAGAGGTTCAACCAGAGAGGTTATAGCAAGACCTGTGTAGAGAGGGGTTTCTGCAATAGTCTTAAAACATCTAGGGCAACGCTCCTACAACCTAAACATAAAACAAAAAATGTTAAAACCATCCGGTTTGTGGGTACACATAATAAACAGTGGCCCCAGTTGTGTAATATTCTCCAACAACACTGGGATATATTAATGACAGATCCCGATTTAGAAAAGGTTTTGGGCTGTCAGGTTACCATGACAAGTCGCCGGTCACCAAACTTGAAAGATAGCCTGGTGAATAGTCATTATGTTCCCAAAATCTGCACAACATTCTTATCAACTACCCCTAGAAAGGGTTTCTCCAAATGCTCCAATTGCTCAGCGTGCAAATTTATGGATAACACTGTTGCCTTTTCCAATAGCTCAAAAACCCATACTTATAGAATAAAAGACACACTTAACTGTAAATCCAAGGGGGTAATTTATTGCATTGTATGCCCCTGTGGTCTTCCATATGTTGTAATGACCACAAGAGAGGTCAGATTCTGTGTGCTAGAACAGATTAGGAATGTCAAATTTTCACAAAAAGATTTGGATAAATTAAAAAAAAATTACAGCTATAGCAAGACATTTCCTGAATACACACAATTCTGACTGTACACTCCTGAGAGCTTTTGCAATTGAAAAGGTTACACTGGGCATACGAGCTGGAGCTTTGGAGCAAGCTCAATTGCGCAGGGAGACCAGATGGATCATTCAAATGGAATCTATGATCCCTAAAGGTTTGAATGACTATCTGGGCTTTGCCATGTTTTTATAGTTTAAAATTTACCATCATGGACTAAGTTGGGTTGGTTACTGTATTTTGACAAGTTATCAACTATTTTGGATTTTACTATCATATCAGTCCTAAAATTAGATCATGTTTCTGAGGGTTACGGTCCTCTAGATAGAATCTTCATTCATTTTTTCAAGATCAATCATGGTTATTAATCAGTATTATTCGATAAGAATGTTCACTGCATTTTTTTATTGCCTTTTCTCTAGTGCTGCATGTAAATCGCATAAAGATGCAGAACAGGGCATAAGATGACTTATCCTCAGATGTCTGAGCAGGAGTATGATGTATTTCTTCGGCTCCATAATGGACTGAGGCTTTCCAACTACGAACACTTTTGACTCCCCTTGGAAAACCTGGACCAGTTAACAACCGTCCAGTAACTGCTGAGCTATACAACATTACTTCTGTGATGTCGGACTTCCCTTGGACCTATTAACCTTGTGTGCATCCCTTCTTGTGATGTGTTTTGCTGTAATTGGCAAATATAAGGAACACATGCTTTAGAGTGGGTTAGGCATGGCTTTATATTTGTAGGCTGCCCACCTCGATATCAATTGCGCATATATCCCTTTAATACTGCTTTTAGGAGACTCTGGCTGCTGCTATAGAGAATACTTACACTTCCACACTGGAATTTTCCCCAAACATGTCTGCTGCAGCTAGAAGATTGTAAGGGGCTTTTGTTTATTTGCGTATTACATTTTTTATCAGTACTTCAATATATCCTGCTTCGGAATTGGGTACGATCATAACCAGAATAAATGGTAACACACAGATCTCCACCTACTCTTCCCACTCCAGCAGAGTAACACACTTAAAACACAAATGGAAAATGTGTGCGTTTATTACCTTGAAAAGAAAAACTTTTCTCTAACACATTTTTGATATACTATACCATGTTATTCTCCCCCCTTACTCTTTGTGCATAGGTCACTTTCTGGACACACACACACACACACACTATGTGTTTATGTGTGTGTTTGTGTGTGTGTGAGTGAGTACGCATACTGTATGTACTTATGAATATTGTATGTTTATTGTGGCAGAGTTATCCAGAGAATATTTGTCAGCCACAAACTACAATGGGCTGTATTTCCTGGATAAAATCCACACCAGATTTTATTTGCATTTAAAATCCTTAATTAAACAGCACCTGTGACTAATCTAATGGTTTAAATACCAGCCAAATGCAGAACAGAGAAGTGGAGGCTGGAGAAACTCTGTGGAGAGTAATTTTGCTGCTGTTATCTGAAAATAAACTGTTAAAAATACTGAGGTTTATGTACTGTATCAATGTGGTAACAATTCTGGGGCACAATAACTGAACCATATGTATCAAATAAAAATATCCTATTTCTTTTCTTTGAAACATACAGTGCAGATATTTTGCCCCAGAATTGTCACCACTTTTGTCTTGATACATAATGTAGACCTCACTATCTTAAATTGTTTCAAGAGAGAACCAGGATAGCTTATAAGTCTCCTAAAATGTGATTTGTTAGATGTGTGTATCTTTTATTTTATTTTTTAATTAAAAACAGGCTGTGAGGATTTTCATTTTTAACAGCATCTGTGATGTACACCTCATTGGTCCTCGGAGCGACAATATAGTGACACACAACTGTGCCTTATAAATTGGTACACCTTTTGAAAGGCATTGAAAAAAAAAAGACATGTAAAGTCAAGTTGAAGTCATGTAAAGTTTTTAAAAGCTCCTGTGGGAGCAATGGATAATTATATTTATAGGAATTCATACACTATAATTAGAAGAGCAACAGCAGCTTTGGTTGTGTTGTATACATCATGCTACTTATAATTATCAATTCAAAGTAGATAATACATTTGATGTTAAAGATAAATGGCAAAATTGAAGATAAATCCATGGGCAAACATTACTGGCCATTAGAGATGTGCTGAAGTTTGCAAACCAGGTGACATTTACCACATTTACCATCTGTTTTCCACTAAACATTTTACAGAAATCAGGAAGCATCACAGGTCATTGTACAAGGTCGTGTGGCCATTTATATACTGACATTTGTGGCAAATTCTGGTGAAATATCGAGAAATGTGAACATTTCGGAAAGAAGCAAGGCATTGACACCTATTTACTGGCCATTCTTTAAGGCTCATTAAATCTTATTGTTATTAATACATGAACAGCCACAATTACCTTCTATCTTTTGTGTGCTTCCTATATAACAAAATGTTTATCGATTGCACCTTCCATCAAAATATTTATTTAACAAGGGTATATTACATTTTTGTACTAACAAATAGGCACATACAGTATGGTTAAATCAGTGTCTCTCCTTACATTAAAAAATAAATACCGGGGCGCATGTGCGGTGCACTGGTGAATGGCTGATTAAGGACCAAGCTCAGCTGGAGTCCATCACTTAAAGCAGTAAAAAAATGCAAAGAAAAGGAATAAATCTAACGAAAAATAATAGTTTACAGCTTAAAGAGGATAAGGCTAAAAAGCATGCCCCCCCTAGGAACTCCAAAAAATCAACTGTCCTTGAGGTCGCAAGATCTTTCCACAGACACCATACTGCAAGTGGAATCGGAATATGGTGGCTTCCTGAGCCAGCTCCCGGGGCTCCCCTTGGTACCAGATGCTGAGAGAGATGAGACTAAGTTTACCAGAGCGGACCTACAATCCCTTCTACAAAAAAAAAAATAAGGACAATACAATTAGAAATACAAAAAGCATTCTCTTGACCTGAAAAAGGAGATAGCTTCCCTGGGTTCTAGGACAGACGATGTAGAATCCAAAATGGAGGACACCCTTCAACGACAAATAAGCACGGAAGATGAGATGTTCGGGTTGACTGAAGAATTTGCAGAGTTCAAAGATAACAAGGATGATCTCAAAAATAGGAAAAGATGCCAGAACCTGTGAATACGGAATGTCCCTGAATCAATCTTTACAGAGGAGCTTCAGCCCTTCCTGAAGAGACTATTTACATCACTGGTTCCTGAAGTGATGGAGGAACTACTACTGCAAGACAGGGCAAACATTGCTTTAACTCCCTGGAGCTACATCCCAAAAGAGACCAGGGATGTTATTTGAAGGGGCCCCCTTCCAAGTATTTAATGATCTGGCCCAGGTCAACATTGAATGGGGAGAAATATGAGACCAATTACTAACCTCCTAAGACAAAAAGAGATAAGATATAGATGGGACTTCCCCTTTTGCCTGATTATCGTATGAGATGGTAAACAATTTTCCATTAGAGCTCCAGAAGAGGCTGATAGATTGTTGGAGCTGGGTCTTAGCCCCCAGAGGGATCAAGAGTTGGCTCTTGTTCGTGGGCGGTCTCACCAGAATCGGGATGGCATCGTGTTTGAGACGCATGGAGGACAAAAGCAGAGAGGGGAGCCCTGAACTAGAATTGTGAGTCTAACAAACCCTCCAGCCCTGGCCCCCTCCTCCCATCCCTCTGGCACTCGTTCCACTGATCCATGTTGAGGAAGGGTCCTGAACAGAAGATGGGGCCTTGCCAACTCCCTTGATGTGGCTTCCCCTCAGGGAGGTTGTGAAGGAAGCCCCTTACTAAGTCCTGATTGGGGGTCCGGCGCATGCTGGACTCCGGGACTATTTGTGCTTATCTCCCCCATGAAGGCATTAATAGAAGAGGTGGAGTGCCCATTGAGTCTTGGCTGAGGGGAATGTCGGGAAACCAGGAGTTTCCCTTCAGAGGGATAGGATTCCCCAAAAAATGGCGGGAAGCCACCCTGGGAGCTCGGCTTTCTAAGTTTAAGGGCCCAATAGGGCTGGGTTAAGCATTTATTAAGGTTCTAGTTTAAAATGTTTACTAAGTTGGTTGCTATTTTTTCATTTATATAAACAATGTTTGTGAGGTGTAATTCTAACTGAAAGGTTCCACACTTAGGATAGAGAGACTATAACCCCTGAACACAGAAAAAGTAAGTTCAGGTGAAGGTCCTAATTCCTCTACAGAAAAATCTAAAGCCTTACACAATTAGAGAGGGATGTCCCCTAGTTTTCACATTACATAGAGAATATAAGGATGTGAAATGTGATACATGGCTTGGGAAGGTAAAGCCTGAAAAGGCAGTCTGACACCTAGTGTCCATATGTCCCTCCTGGGATGCTGATAACCCCATACTGGAACCACGTTCTGGTATGGCTGTTAATTCTGGGAGCACAGAGAATCAACTTCTTTGTGTCCCATTTCTGACCAATTATGGTTACCCCGCCCCCCATCCCCTTCAGTAACCCCAAGACACCAGCTAGAACTCCACAGCTTGACAAAAATCACTGCCTTTGCTAGAGACGTCCCCTGCGGGAGTAGGAAAGGATAGATTCATAGATGTTTCACACATTATCTACTTTTGGCGGCAAATGCATAGATCAAAATTTTATCACTCAATGTTAAGGGGTTAAATTTTCACGAAAAGAAAGATAGCTTTGATGGAGCTAAAAGACAAAATGCTGACATAGTGTAGCAATGCACTACAATTACCAAGGGTCCCCTAATACTTCTAAAAGATTATACCCCAAAGCATTTGACTCCTCCAGCAACACTAATGAGAGAGGAGAAGCTATTTTATTAAAAAGCCGTGTACCCTTCCAAGAAAAAAAAGTAGAGAATGATAAAGAAAGTCGGTTTATAGGTATACAAGAAACCCTAGCTGGAGTTGATGTTTTATGGCCACCATCTATGCTCCAAACAATCAACAAACTGATTTTATGGAGATGCCAACCTAAAAGAAATGGGGGATTTCCCTGTCATCTTAGGAGGTGACTTCAACTTTGCTATTAATAACGAGCTCGAAAGATCTCATAAAACAAAAATGAAAAATTCAAAAACATGATGGCAGGTTCCGTCTGACACATGGAGAGCTATGAATCTATCTCAAAAGGACTACATGTTCTACTCTCCACCCCATGGAACCTACTAGAGGATTGACTATTTTTTCGTCAGCCCTAAATTATTACAGGCAGTCACCACTTCAAGTATAGGCGCCATCATCTGGTAAACTATCTCAGGACCCTGCTGCAGACCTTGAGACATTTCGTCTGGAGAGTGAACAATTCTCTCTTGAATTTTATAGATATAGAGAAACAAATTGCTCCATTAAGGACTATTTTGACAACATAGTGTGGAGTCAGGGGCATCCCTCTGGGAAGCCCGTAAGGCCAAATATAAGAGGGATGTGTATTTCCTTAGCCACCCGTAAGAAAGGGGAAAAAGATAGGGCCATAAAAGAGATAACCGTTGCGATTGTAGTATTAGAACAGAATCACAAAGCTACAGCTAGTAAAAAATATACAAATGACTGATGACCCTTCGGGGGTAAGGAAATACAGAAAGAGATGCAATGGAAAAGGCAGCTTTTCTACGAGAAAGGCAATAAAGCCAACAATATGTTAGCCAACAAATTAAAAGGGTTGAGAGCCAAATCATGTGTATCTGCCATTAAGATGATAAATTCTACAATCACCTATGACCCTGAGGTGATAGCTAAGGAATTGAACAAATTCCCCCCTCTGGGGGTTTTGAGCAAGGTTTCTCTCCATTCTATTAGTATTTATTGATACAAAGAATAATTGATGGAAACCTGGTCCCCCTACCAGGGGATCTCCAAACTCAGTCCTCAAGAGCCGCAACAGGGCGGCTTTTATGGATATTCCTGTTTCAGCACACGTGGCTCAATCAGTGGCTCAGTCTTTGACTGTTTAAGCACAGGTGGCTTAATCAGTAGCTCAGTCTTTGACTGAGCCACTGATTGAGCCATCTGTGTTGAAACAGGGATATCCATAAAAGCCGCCCTGTTGGTGGCTCTTGAGGACTGAGTTTAGAGACCCCTGCCCTAGTATTCCTAAGTTTTTTCAAAAGTGTAACCTTATTTGCATCACTAGGGAGGATGTGGCGAGGCTGAATACTAAAATAAAAGACACAGAGGAGAGGGAAGTAAACAAAATTTTTAAGACCTCCAAGGCCCCCAGGGCTGATGGGATTTCAAATATTTATTATAAGAAATACTAAAAACTCTTAGCCCCACACTTGCTAAATCTCATGAATGCATTTATGGAGTGTAAGGAAAAACCACAGAAAATGACAAAAACTAACTTAGTAGTAATTCCAAAAGAGGGAAAGGACACTCTCTGCTGTGAGAGCTATAGGCTCACCTTTCTTCTATGTTGTTTCCAAGCCCTCCCTGTTCCAATCCCTATAGAATATTAAGGGATCTACAGAACAAGATGTTTGAAATCGTCTGCAGAATAAAAGACCTTGTATAGCGAGTCTAATCCTGATGGCCCTTAAAGAGGGTGGAGGTCTTTCAGTCCCAAACCTTCATAAATATTACCTTGCTGCTAACCTCAAACAAATTCTAATGTGGCACACACACTCAATACCGATGGGTGGATGTGAAGAGGGAATTATTGGGAACAGTGGATCTGAAAGCAAGACTGGTTTTCCAAAGAACAAAAAATGACATACAGAACCTTGGTTCCAACCATAGATTTTACACTACATATATGGAACTCTGTTAAAAATATATTTTCTGTGTTGTCCGTTCTGTCCAAAATGACCCCAATATTAGGAAGCCCAGATTTCCTGCCAGGTTTGGGGAATAGAAACCTCAGAGTTTGGGAAGACTCTGGTGTAAGGGATATAGAGGATATGATGATAAAGGGGAAGCTGATATAATTTGATGAGGTGATGATCAGATACAGGATACCCCAACCCGATTTTTTTAAATACCTAAAGATCAGAAATTATATAATCCGGATCACCCAATCTCAACATACTCCAAAAGTACTAGGTTTGAAAACTTGTGCAGAGTAAGGAAGTATCAATTTCCTCCCTGTACCACGATTTAGAGACAGATAAAGAGGAATTAGCCTACAGATACTTGTAGAGGTGGACAAGATCTCTGTATAGAAATTTCCAGGGAGGAATGGGAGGATATTTGGGATTGGGTGGCACGGTCCTGAATTTGCACAAGAACCAAAGAAAATGTCTATAAAATCTTGTAGAGTTGGTACTTGACCCCAAAGAGGCTAAGCCAGATCTACCTGGGTCATTCAGACTATTGCTGGAGGGGTGGCGGACAGATGTGAGCTATTGTGCATGTCTGCTGGATATGCGCCAAGATTATCAGGTTTTGAGACCTGCTGGAAGAGATATTGGAGGTAAAAATCAAAATTGATCTTTTAGCATTCCATTTGGCCAAACCGATGAAAGAGCTGCTGTCTCATGACCATAAACTATGCTCCCATATCCTAATAGCTACAAGATGTGCTATTGCCTCAGCCTGGAAGAAAGTAGAGGCCCCTCCCTAGTCACTATTAAACTGAGGGTTAATGAGATTAGGAGTATGGAAAAATTAACATATTTTCTGAAACAATCGACTAAAACATACCTTAGGGTCTGAGATCCCTGGGCCACCTTTTATTTAACCTAGTGAGACTAACCCATAGATTAGCACTCCATAGGGACCGGGGGAGGAAGAACTTGCAGTCTTCATTATACAGATGCTAGGAGCTATCTTCCCTATGCTATGGACTAAATATAACAGAGAGGTTATAACTTGTGGATCACCCCCCATCCCTTTCCCTTTGTTGCCTTCATCAAGGGGTTTGTAGGGGGATGTTCTTGTCAAATTTGGTTCACGATGTATAATTCCCCATTTTTCATCCCATCCAATTCCCTTTCCTATTTCTTTTTTACAACAGACGACAGAGAAGCCCAATGCTACATCCAACATGACCAAAATACACAGTAAAATACTTATATATTCTCTTGAAAAAGGGTCATTTAGTTTAACCCTTTGGCCAAAGTATTGTAAGCTTGCGAGCCACGACAAGGCAGATCCTGTTCACAAGTCCTAACACTACCAGATAAAATACTAATATACCTCTATTAGGATTACAATTCTCATTTACCTCTATTAGGAAGGAGAAAGACCAACATTTGATCTATATCCAGTAGAATGAAAGGATCTATTAACTTGGGAAATGGGGAGGGGTGGGCTTAAAACCTGGGAAGGAGGAGACACTAACCCTTTTTGTATGCTAAATGTGAAATTCTCAATAACAATGTTGTGAGAAAAAAATAAAGAATAGTAAAAGCTAAGAAATATATCCAACCACATTGTCTACTGCCTCTGTTTTATATTCTATTACTATTTAAGCAAATAAAGGTATGTTGCTAAAATATACGTGGTTCTTGCTTTCTAATGGATTCTGTAGTTGTTTTGTTATTTGCACTTATACTGCAGTATAATAGTTGTGGCATAAATGTAATCATATAACCTACAGTATGTTCTAAGTAATTACACATTTATACATATGCAGATTGTGAAAATAATTTTTAGTTTAATCTTTTATCTTAAAAAGTATGTTGTTTTTGACCGCATTGAGTTTACCGGAGCAAATTTATCTTACACTTGCTATTTGGGGTGTTAAAATCATTATTCTGTTTCATTTCAGCAAAGTTTGACACATACAGTACTTCAGAAGTAAACAGCAGCTAGACAGATTTAAGCGTGCACAGAACAAAATAGCCAGGAGTACATTTAAGTTGTAAAATGACTTCACTGCTAAATAAAAATATACGGTAAGTTATGATATTGGAGCAGAAGTGATGTAATTGTGTATTTGGTGACATACAACTGAATCTTGCTAATGTCTAAATTACCAGCATCCAAAAGCTTAAGGTAAACATGTGTTATATGTACAGTATATAATGGTTTTTTTTTAAAGCATATTTCTTATACTGTAGCTCCTTTCCCAAACGAAGCAGAAGTATGAGCAATGTAGGATTGTTTTCATGACATAAGGGTTGTTTCTCCCAGCACTCTCCCCCCTCCAGACTTTTTATCCAATCCATCCACCTCTGCGTATTCTAATTCTATTTAAAACCAGAGACAGCACATAAAACACAGACAAAGCTCAGTTTTAGCACATCCAGTGAAAATCATACACGGTACAGTGCCTAAATATATATGTATAAATATCTATTAAGTAAAATGGTCTTTAAGTTTGACATTTTTGGCCAAAATTGTTGTAAGCCCCTGAGCCAACGTCACGGCAGACCACAATTCAGGGGTCCCTAACGCTAATATAAATTCTTAATAACCTGTGTAATAACAGGAAGAATGATTTATAGTAAATCTGTCAATATTAGTTGCAAAGTTCTAAGTCTTATTGAAGCCTTTATTAACCTGTACATTACCAGGAAATGCACTCTGTATTAGAGATGTCACAACCATCCTGCAAGCAAACAAGTTCCCCTATGTGGAAGATGCTATGGAGTGAGCCCTTAACCATTTAAATGTGGGAGGGGGTGAGCTTAAATTAAGTAGGAGGTTGCCAACCTCCAATCAGCTAGGACTAGCTGAAACACAATTGTAAAATATACTGGACACCTAACAAGCTTTTGGGGGTTCAATAGGAGCTTGTTAGGTGTCCAGTATATTTTACAATTGTGTTTCAGCTATTTTAATTCTATTACCTCGTCTTGCGCTCAACTGATGCCATTGGGAAGTCATTTTCGAGAGGAGGCAATCACATACTGGCCTCCTCACCAAATGATTGCCATTCAACTAATTTCCAAATACTAAAAAATGCTACAGAAACCTGTTGTGGGGGGCTCAAAAAGGGACCAAGCAGTGTGGCTGATTAATAAAGTGTTCAGAGGTTCAGCAGTCCATTTAAGGTTCAACAGTGGTATAGGCAGGTTTCTGTGGGAGCTCAAATGCTGGTCCCTTAATATTGTCAGTTCATAATTATCAGGCGGTATAGTTTGATATATTATAATTAATGTAGACATTTATATTAATTGTGGTAACTTAATGTATAGATCTCACGCTCAAATGACCTCTGCCTGATATTGTCAGCTGGGTGTTTATTTAATATGTGTTTATTTAATATACAATTAGTAGTATATACTTATATGAATAAATAATTAGTGATATATACTTATATGAGTAAAACAATCATCAAGACATAATAACCATATGAGTCACCTGTGTCAGGGGAGGGTATTTGTTGAATTGTTTTTATTGCTGACATATGTACACAATACCTTGCACAATGATAAGTATTTTATCAATATGATGCCTGTTTTTTGTTTCACATATTTTTTTCTTGTGTTCAAATTTAAACAGATGTGTTCTTCAGCAGAGATCATATCGTGCCCTTGATGCTGGATCCTCCTGCATACATGCGGTGATTTCATCTTTTTTCATAGTCCTGCATCGATCTTTAATCATTCAGCATGTTTTTCTTTACAGTCATGTACATGCAAGATCTTTGCAGTGTCCATTAATCGACCCCTTTGTGTATTTGTATGGACAGTTATGGAATGGGGATGGTTCTATAGCGGGGGGAGGACGGGGCTCCCGAACCCCAGGACGTGACTGCGCTGTGTACACTGAATTGTTCGGCGTCATGCGCGTCATAACTGGGGGGGAGGAGCATATCCTAACCGCATACCCTCTGATACTATCCCCTTCAGTATACTGTGCATTTCCTGGCGTGCCACTCGCGCATGCGCACTGCACGGTGATTGAGGTGGGCGGGTATTCTGGCTATAGGACGCTGACGGCGGTGATACACGTTGCTAGGCAATGGGTGGCCGCCGAGCGTCATGGTTGTGTATACCGCGCTCTAGCTCTGACTGGTGAGTGGGCTTGCGCGATTGGACAGCGTTAGTTCCCTATGCATGATGGGTATGACGTCACTGTTTTGGCGCGAAATTCAAGTACAGGTTTGGGTATATAATGTATGTATGTTTCAGTATCAGGTAACTCCTTGATAAAGTGCCTCACGGTACGAAACGCGTAGGAGCTTTGTACCCTCCACCGTTTTTTAATGCAGCATGAATAAATGAATTTTTTATTGCCATATGACCAGCTCCTTGTTGCAGTGCACCTTACACTACATTTTGGATTAATTTAAGGTTCAAGTGCAGAGGCCAATGCTTCTCTGATAGCAGCAGGATCCAGGCAGATGTAGCCACCATTACACGCACCAGCAGACTCTCAAGAGGCAGATAAGTACACTGAGTAATCCTGCAAATATTTACAGAGAAGAAGATATACATGACTTTCCCAAAAGGGAGACTTGGGCAATACTGCCCAAAAGGTCATGGATGCCAGTGAAAGTAATATGATGGCACATCGGCTCTCTGTCTATCCTAATAGGAAGGTGGCAGATACCATGTTTTTCTGAGGGTTTATAACTCTTAGCACAGTGACATCCAATTTGAATTGAAATCTGAATTTTAAGACAACATATAAGCATAAACTGGTTATAAGGGATACATTACTTTAAAAAAGAATGCAGTTGCATAGCTGGCATTTTTCTCAACCCACTATTTCTAATTTATGTACAGTACATTATGTACCCTCTACGAGTACTCCCTAAAAAAACATTCATGGACATTTAAGCTTCAGTAATTCAACATCTATTTTTCTATCAAGTCAATGTCCTGATCATACTTAAGATTAGTTCAGTTAAATACCTTTGATGAAATGGCGGCTTTGGCTAAAAAATGCGGGCCCGGCTGCTTCTTAGCCAAACCTGATATTCAATCTGCATTTCGACTTCTTCCGATGCAACCTGACTAATTTTATTTATTGGGTTCTTTCTTACAGGGAAATAGTACTGTATGTATGATTTAAGTTAGCCCATGGGCTGTGCCATTTCATGCACATATTTCAAACTCTTGAACTCCTTTTTAGAGTGCGTAGTTCACATAGTTCAGGTCCTAAGGGAATTGTTTATTTGAGTATTTATTGGTCTGGGAGGGAACACTTATGCTAGGCTACTGTCATCTTTCCACGGTTATGCACTATTTTGTTGTTCTCATACTGTAGCTGAACATAGCCCATTGTTTGTGCACAAGTGTCTCTCCACATCTCTTTCTCTTCCTCTCCAGCAAACCTCATATTTCAGGTACTGGGCGAATCAAATGTGCAAATAGTGGCCATCGGCGGCATTGCATGGAGAGCTGAATTATCTTTTTTCTTAACTCTTGTTGAAAAACAAGATATTATCAAATATTTTTTTTTTTTTAAACAAACGGTTGAAGGTTGGGATAGAGCTATGCCCAGTAAGGATAGTCGGAAACCTATCACGCCACATATGCTGCATATCTTGTTTGATGTAATGTATCAAATATGCAATTCCCAGTTTTAAATTATTTTAATCAAGACAGCTTTTATAATTGCTTCCAAGTGGAATGTTGCGGGTTGGGGAATTGCTGGCAGAATCAAAGAGCATGGATGAAGGTCTTAAGTTGCAAGATGTGCTGATAGAACATGGTAGAATTAGGTTATATGTACTTTAAGACGTTTGAAGGTTGATCAGCTGGGAAAAGAGGCTTTATTAGATATTCTTGCATTAGCAGTTGGTAGCTCTTAATGAATATTATGCATTTAGACTGAGTTTGTTATAAATAGAATTCAAGTGATTCGGAATCCATGTTGTCTGTTGGTATCCATTTTGTTACCCAGACTCTATTCTGCAATGTTAGTTTGTAAAAACTTATTGTGGGATGCTAGAAAGGAGCACATTATGTTAGGGTAAACATTTTATTGTTTATGAGACATAGCCGAAAGTTAGTTGGTACTGTACATAACATCTCATGTATCCAAGGTTTAGATAAGAATATGGGCTGTATACCCAGGCTTTTGTATATCTATTCTGTTTGTTATTATATGCAGCTCTTGGCTTTCTAATATTATTAATGCTTAATAGTAATAGGTTAATTTTGTAACTAGGAATAGATATGTCCGAACAGAACAGAAAAAATATAACCCAAGTCTGTTCTCCATTGCTAACCTTTCCTTGACTATACTAACAGAATCTTGGTATTGTAAACTGCCTCAAGAATCAATTGTATTTGGAACTGCAAATAAACCTGTGTCTAACTATAATTATTGGAACAAAGAATCTGTGTTTTCACACATTGGATAAACGTTTATTTTAATTTGAATAATTTATATTTTATTCTTCAAAATGGGTCATTGCAATCCCATAACCAATTTGCGGCAGTGTTGTGGAAATGTTTAGCTTTAGGTAGGAGTAGATCATTTAGAACTAGGGACACGTTTGTTTAGAATCGGGATAGCTTCTGCAGTTTCTAGAGCACCTTTAATGAGACTAATAAAGAAGATTGGGTGTTATAAGAGTATTCTTTGTTATTAAGGAGAAGTTTTTATGGTAGGGTTTTATATTTCAAGATACGTTTCATGTAATTATTATTTGACTCACTATGTGTATCTCATATTTAGGACAGTTACCTAAAAAGTGTATGGATCCTACAGTAGGAAAATCACAACTGCTTTGGGCCTGGTTGGGTTGTGGAGGCCTGCAATGGGTTCAGGCCGTTCTACAGAGGCAGATACAATATTACTCATCACCAGATATTTTATTGTTGCATTTTGGAAGTAACTATTTGGTTATTGGCGTCTGATTTGGAGTTGATAAATGGTAAGAAGAGGGCTATAGCACAGATGATAATTTAGTTGAATAGGGCTTTAATAATCTGATCAAATATAGTTCCAAATTTATACTGGAGATTGCTGTAAAGCAATTGAAAAAGAATACAATAAAAATGATCAGGGTCATGGTGAAATATATCAATTAGTTGGGAGATATATGGTTAGACACTGAGAATTGGAAACCGCCAAATTAGGGTTGTTTAGAAGTGATGAACTCAACTTAACAGAAACTGGCAACAACATTTCAGATGAACTGTATTGTAATGTTGCACTGTTGCAATGTTGCAAGATGGATTGAAGTCAGCTTTTCCCATGGTGATGGGCCGCCAATTGGTTCTATGTGATGCCTGCCAGGCTGACCCCCTTTACTATATTGCAAAATTTGGAGTAAAATAGCCAACAGGAATATGCGCCATGGGGTAATGGGGTATATTTTCTCCTGGTTTGTATGTTAATTATGCTGTGCTGGGTGGGCTCAGCAGCAAGGGGTCATAAACCACAGCAACTCCTTCGGGATTTAGACAGATTTGAGGGGAGAACCCTGGCTCGCAATCCTAGAATGTTACTATATTAAATCCATTATCTGTAGCCTTGTTTCTCCAAACGTAAAAACATTTTTTACGGGGTGTATAAGGGTGGCTGGAGCCCTCCTCAATCATGAACATAAGTATATAATGCAGGAAATGGAATGAACATAGAGATATAAGGCAGTGAATAAAATGAACATAGGGATATAATGTAGGAAATGTGATAAGGACACGATGCAGGAAATTGAATGTACATAAGATATACTGTAGGGCTGTTACTTAAGAGAATTGCTTTTGTCCAGGAATCACAAACTGTCTTTGAAGTAAGATATCTGCACCATGATACACATTCCAATGAGATGCAAGAAGTGAGAGATATTGACAAACAAAAGGTTTATTTACTTCACACCCTAATAATAAACATTATTTTGTTTATTATCAGGGACTTCAAAACAAGACTTGTGTTTCCTGAATTAAAATTTAGACCCCAGGGAAAACAAATACACATCCCCTCAGAGATCAAACTATGATCTGTCCACAATTTATTACCATCATATGATAGATCAGGTATCACTAGGTTTTCCCATCAACTTCAAAGAAACACACATAATTTAGTTTGAGCACATTTCCTCAACCAATCAGAACCTCCTACATGTTCAGCTATGGGTTTAGAAACACATTTAAACCACAGAGAGGGTTTCAGTTAGTTAAGAGAGGAAAAGAAAAGAAAAAAGAGAGAAGAGTTTTGGAGGGAGCTCAGAAAAGTCTATTGGAATTCCAATAGACATCAGTTAAGGTAATTATGATCATAATTCTTGAGCACTGGTAAATCTGTATATATCTGTGTTTTATATCAATGTATTGTTAGATAGGATGAACTGTATTGTATTGTTTTGTTAGGCCTGTAATAAGTATAAACCTTATAAGGAAGTATAATTGTACAACCATATAATTGTTATATTTTGTTGCTGTTCTAATAAATTACTGTTTATTTGATTGAAAAAATATCTATCGTGTCAATAACTCTCATAAACCAGGGTGTGCATGTGTGGGTGTGTTTCCTATTGGAACACATATCTACACATCTATTTCCTTAAGCAATAGTTTTTGCCTGTGTTATTATATTAATTCATATAAGCCAGCAATACTCATATAGACGAATACTGTACATTATAAATACATTTATATTTCTTTTTCTGGATAAGGCTAGACATTATTGGTAACAAGGGCCATATATTTACTAAGTGATGTTAAGGCATCTGCAAGTTGCTGTATTACTGTCCTCCATTATATTATGTTCTTACAATGTTCTACATTACAGCCTAATATGTATATATTCATATTATTCTTATGTTAACTCAATTTTCTACAATATGTATATTTTGTTTATACTGTACTATATCTATATCCTATCTTAAATTCATACCATTTCAAAATCAAGATCTTATGGCCTTCCTTTTCCTGAGTTATATTTTCATTCTTCTGCCCCATAACTTTTTATATTGCTTTGAATATTCATTCCATTCTCTCGGTTGCATCCTTGTTAATTTCCTACAGTATGTTCCAGTTTTAATATGCACCAGTTTGTACATTACAAGATTATGCCATTGAAGTTATTGTGTAAAATACATCAATATGTATGATTAAGTAAATACTTTGTTAAATACAGTACACATTCTCAAAATCTAGGTCTCTTATTTAATGACTTCATTACAACTACACAAACAACAATTGTAAATGGCATATTGGAAATGCAACATTTTAAAGATCTCAACACCATGCCCATAATTTTTCTATACAGTATGACTATTTTTTTTACTCTAACTATAAATAGTGTGGCATTGGTTTTGTAGTTATCATTTATTTTATTTTCTCATATTACACACAGTATAAATGTTCATATGTTACACAAAAGACAAAACTGTTTGGGAGGGACCTGAAAACAGTAAAGATGTGTTGCCATATTGGATACGGTATAGTCATACTTTATCAACACAGTAAACAGTTAAAAAAAATCTCTTTATCCCACACTTGTACGAAATATAGAAAATGACTTGATTTTATTGCAGTCATTAGAGAGTGCATTTAAAGCTCTTACAAACCTTCATCTTTTTAGGATGCTTTCCAATTAGGTAGAAATCCTTATAATATGTTTTATTTTCAAGTTGTAATGAGCATGTTTTTCTTAAATGTTTGATACTTGACAAGTGTGCACTATAGCACTTTAATGCAGTAAGATATTATGATGTTAAAACAAAACCGGTTTCAATGCAAATGGACACTAACTCATTTATTAACGATTAGTATTGATGATGTGGGGAGCCGCCACAAGTTTTATGTCCTTTCATCAAAAATAAGATGGAACCTATTTAAATGTTTTAATTGGTGGAAGAGAAATGGATTTGCTTTTATCAAATCAATATTACTTAGACCAAGTATCAATTAAACTGACAGGGATTCTCCTGCTGAATGAAATAGAGGGTTTAATTACATCCTATCCCCTGGTACATCTATGTTATGTACAAAGGCAACTGTGCAGTGCATTTTAAAGTAGAATTAGTCAAGAAAAGCAAACATTTATTAGATTGTACCACACTACTTTCAATTATATGCATCAGCTAGTTGGTATATTTTCTATGTATTGAATTGGAAATAAATGAAATTAAAACAAGTGTTTCTGTATGTCTAATCTAAAATTTTGGATATGCTCCTTTGTTACTATTATTAGGAAAACCTCACACATTGCAGGAAGCATGGGTATCAATTATTTCTACACTACAGTGGGAGATATGCATCAAGTGGAGCAATAGTACATTGTTAGTGTTTTTGTAATACATTAACTAACTAGTAGTAGTTATAGGTATTAAATATGTCTATGGTTGATTGCCATTAAATGCAATTAGACATAGTTACATAATAGATTAGGTTGAAAATAGACATACTGTAAGTCCATTAAGTTCAACCTATGTTAAATTTACACGACAAATACTTATCCTATATTTGTATGTACAGTATTTTTATCCAGATGAAGGCAAACAAAAAACCTCAGTTAAACATTATCTAATGATCTCTCATAGAGGATACAATTAATTCTCTCCTGACATTTCAATAATGGCAATCAGATTTCTCCCTGGATCAACATCCTTCCCATGTTTACTTATTTGGTAAATACTTTATACCTTTCCTTTATAAAAAGTTGTCCAACCTTTTTTTGAAGGTATCTATTGTATCTGCCATCACAGTCTACATGGGCAATGAATTCCACATTTCAACTTTATTGTGCCCTTTCCTTTTTTGCTGGTGCTACCGTGTCTCCTTTCCTCCAAACTTAAAAGATGACCCCATGTCATTTGTACGAGCCCTTGGAATGAATAGTTCTTTTGAAAGCTCCTTGTATTGGACCTGCATATATTTGTATATAGTTTTTACATCCCTCTAAGATTGCCTCTTTTCTAATGTAAACAAATGTAATTTAGTTTGCCTCTCCTCAAGTCAGATTTTCACCCCTTTATTAATTTGGTGGCTCTTCTCTATACTTTTTCTAGTTCCATAATGCCTTTTCTATGGAGTGGTGCCCATAACTGTACCCCATATTCAAACTGGGGCCTTACTAATGCTTTGTACAGTGGCATAATTATGCTTACTTCCCTTCTATCCATACCACATGTCATGCAAGATAAGATCATATTTCTCTTTGTAGCTACTGCCGGACATTAGGCACTATTGCTAAGCCTGCTGTCTAGAAGCTTAAAAAATATATAAGATAAGTATTTGTCATCTAAATATAATAGACAGGTTGAACTCAATTGACATATCTCCAGTATGTATTTTTTTAACCTCATCTGCTATGTTACTGTGTACCAGCCTTTAACTAGAAACACATGGTTATACTATAAATATGTAAATGTACAAAAATTATATACATATGATTAATTTTAATTTTAAAAACAGTTTTTTTTTTTTTTTTACAAACTTTTGTGGTATTTATTAACTATTTTTGTATTTATTTTTTATAGCATATACCGGAATATATATATATATATATATATATATATATATATATATATATATATATATATATATATATAACTAGAACTGAAGATGTTAGGCTCAAACAGCAACACTGCAGAACAGCAAAAACAGCAGTGGAGGCTGCTAGGAAGCAGCAAAAACACATTGAATGAGAATTTGTTTGTTAGAGGTTAAGAATAATAGTAAGGGACTGTGTAACATCCAACACCATCATGAAAAATCTAGGATGGTGCACTACAACATAACCCCAATGTTTAAAAATGGCAAAGATGCAATCAGTGTCTGTAGCCAGTATGCATCTGTGTCATGATGAATGTCAAGTAGTTGTGTAAAATATGTATTCTGTATAGTCAGAGACTGGGACAGTAAAGGACAAGGTCAAGGAGTAAGACTAAGAAAAAGTAGGCCTAAGGAATTGAATTGGGACTGAGCCAATTGCTTTCAAGGTTAGGATGGATAGAAAAAAGGATCTCTATTGCCACAAACTTGAGGAAGCATAACTAAATGGATAGGACTATCGGCTTGCATTGAGGCTGGCAAACTCCATTCCAAAAAGCGGAATTCCTCTGGTTTGGTCAGCTACATATGCTTGCTGATAGCCCATGTCTGCTTGTCCTTAAGTGCATCACCTCTACTAATAACATGTTCATAGCACACACATTGTACCCTAACATTAAGCTAAGTAATGGGATATACTACTTGTTCTGTGGACTCGGACCATGTCCCACATTGAAGCCCACTTTTTCTCTATCACTCCTCACTCCATTGTCTCTGGGTTGTGGATGTGGGGTTGATTGAGGCGGTTCCACAGGTGGGGAGATAGGTGGAGAAGCAACAGCATCAGGGGTAAACCGTGTAACTTGTCTGAACCTGGTTTGTCATTGAGGAGGAGTGGGTGACCGCCTCCTCTGTTGGGTGGTGGTGGCTCTTCCATGATGACCAGAGCAGGATAATCATGTCTGGAGACATGTGAAGTTGCACAGGTTCACTGACGCTGCATCACCCTGACATACAGTAATAGTGGTTGGTCTGCAAGTGTTGCTGAAGACCACTCATCCACAGGCGTCTTGTACTGATGCTAATAGACACTGCAAAGCATGCAGTGTACCACAGCAGAGTCCCTTACCGAGCCATGAAGGGGTGAAAATATTCCCACACAATGCAGGTGACTCCTCTTATGCCTGTGAGCAAGTGGAGGAGGCTGGAATACCATGAAGATCAACATGGGGACTACCACCATACTAGTAATGTCTTTAGAATCATGTCCATATTTCTCTGCCTCACCTCCAAGATGTTACTCGCAAAGCTCATCAGTAGAGCCACCATCACCCCCACCACTGTCACGCTCACCCTCTCTAACTTCGACTGGCGCACTCCCATGACCAGACAGACTTACAGAAGTCACAATCTCTTCACAGCTTGAACTCCCTGCTACCCTACCCACTTCCCCACCTGTGGTTTCACCTCCTGAACTCCCACTTCCCCATCTGACGACACTTCCTGTGCCCAAGCTAGAGCAGAAAGAGCAGCAGTAGATGGGCTTGGTGTAACAGGCTCAAATGGTTCAGCTGAAATCAGAACCAGGGACACTGATTCAAAACCTGTCATGGATGACCATGACAGGCTTAAATTGGGTCCCCTGTTCTAGCAACCCAAACACCAGCCTGATCTGTTTGCTCATACAACACATGCTGCTGTATTTCCTGCTCACGCTCCTGTTCAAACAGCAGCTGCACCTGGGCACAGGAAGCATCATAATCTCTGTCAGTATACATAAAGAATCACCTGAGGTCAATAACACGGAGGAAAAACCTGCTAACAAAGGTGGCCCTGACAGAAACTTACTCTCCACCAAATAGGTTGTCCTTAGCCAGCAAAACCTCCATCCTACCTGCTTCCTCTAACACAGAGCTACTTGCCAACAGAGCATGTTCCTCTGACATAGGCTGAACTGCAGTAGGAGCAGCAGGTTCCTGAGGCATGCTAACAACCTGGGTTTCCACAGCCACAGTACTAAGGCTAAACGTACGACTGATACCAGCAGAAAAAATCACTGGTATGCTGACTGCTACCCATGCTGTTCCAACCTCACTGCCAACTGAGCCTGAGGCAGAACAATTCCTCCTCAGTCTCAAAGATGGGGCACAGGCTGGGCCACCACTCATGATTAAAAATAAATAAATTAAAGAAAGTATATATTTAAAAGAATCTCTCTATATTCTTTTAATTTGTATAAGTTTCTCTCTTTCTATCTCTGTCTCTTTCTCTCTCTCTACTACTAAATTCTTTTTTATAAATATTTCTCTCTCTCTCTGCCTTCCCCACCACACTTAGTCCCACACACCTTCTGCCTTATCTCACCAGAAAGTATGCGACAATCCGGCAGGAAGTGGGACTTGAAAAGTACAGTAAATGCTTATTGTGATCTGTCTATGAGTTCAGACTACAAATCTAAAGTCTCCTATTTCAATGCAAACTGCTAAACAGTGCTAAACTGTGACTGCTAAACAGAATATACTGTGACTGCAGCTCCATAGTATAAGAACGTTTTTACACATTCAGCAAACACAATAATGCATTGTCTAGGTAGGACAGGGTCTAGGCAGGTGGGCAAAATGTTTAAAACACTCACAGCCATATACGTTATTGTGTTAACATTGTTAATGTGTTTGATCATGGATAATTTCCCCAGGTTTAACAGTTCTTTAAATGTATATATATATATATATATATATATAAATATATATTTACTGTAAGTATATTTTTTATAGCACCAACCACGTACGCATCACCTTATCATTTTTACATTGGGATATGGGAGTCTCTGCCCCTAAGTCCTTGGCCGGGGTAAATGTACGCTCACTCGCTCTCGAGCACCGTTATGTCACACGCTGAGCAAGCTGGAGCGATTCCTGAGCATTTGAAAATGGGCTGAACACGTGCAAGGGGGGGGGGGGTGGCGTACCGGGGTGTGTGGCCGTGATGTCACCTGACCAGGCCAGCGCACAACAAATACAAATTGATTTATCTCCTCAAGCAGCGCTCCTCTGAAATCTCACGTGCACGTGCGCGTTCACTACAGTCGCTCTCATTGCCTCACGCAAGCGAGACTTCACCCTGGACAAGGCCTAAGAGTTTACAATCTAATATAAATAAAACTGCTCCAAAATAACTCATTATCCATTTCCCACCCAAATGAACGTGTACATCTTTGGAATACCATTTTCGATAACACAGGTACTGCTCAATTAAAAAGCCAAAACCTACATTTTTAAAATTATTCTTAAAAGAAAAAGGTCACGCAACCATGCTAAACAAATTTCTAGTTAGGGGTTGAGTGGTTAGGATGAAGTTTTATGACTAGGAAAAAAAACTAATAAAATATTTCTTTTCTCTATTTTTCTGAAGTGCATTTAGATTTTTTTATGACTTTGTCCATTAAAGAAAAAACAACTGAGGTATTGATATTTTTCCTTTTATTGATTTGATTTAATCGTATTTAATATGCAGTATAAGACCTTACATTTGAAAGTTACATTATATTACATTAGAGCTGCACTTTCTCCAAAATTAATGTTGGTTAGAGGGCTATTTGGGTCGGTAATAATTAAAATCAACATTATAGGCTTGACAACTGTATGCAGATTTGTATTCATTCTGGAGTCAGTTTGCAATAATAATTTGGGTAAACAGAAACTGAAACATACTCAGTTCTTTCATCATAATTTAATATTATGGGAACGCTTCATTGACGATATCATATTTTTTTAAAAGGTGACAAAATATGTTTGAGTTTTAGTCAATGATTTGGTTACACATATTATTCCAGGAAGGTGATGGAATCATTCAAATATAGCAAACCTTAAGGTTTGCGTATTGCTGTTGCATGTGCTCCCTAAGGTGATGATTGCAGCCTGGACAGATCAACATTGGAGGGTGTCTAATACGGAAGCCTGGACCCCTATTGTGGACAATTTCAGTGAGTCGGGTGGAATTGTTCTAAAGATTCAGATTTTTTAGAAGGGGCAAATGTATTATAACATAGATTTATTGACTACAAATGTAAGAAAGACCTAATCTCTTTTAAAAGAACCTCAGCAATTGATAGATCCCTTCTTTTTAAACCAAACACAAAAGGTAAGAATACGAAAATGGGTGGAAATGGGCATTCCTCTTTGGCTTTTGTCATGCAATATAATGAAGAAGCATCTCACATACAAAAAATAATCAAGGAACATTGGCAGGTATTAAAAAGGATAACATAATTGAAGTGTCTTTATATACAGTACATAGTAAGAAAAACAGGAATCTGAAAAACTTAGTAGCACCTACGGTATTACACAGTGGAGAAAAAGTTAACTCAAAGAAAACATGGCTACCAAATAGACCAGTAACATGCAATTTTCATGATTCAGACAATAAACAAGTATATTCTACCACCACCACTGGAAAGGTGTACCCTATAGATTATTTTATTAATTGCCACCTCACTTTAGTGGCATACATAATTGAATGTCCCTGTAAATTTCAATATGTGGGCAGGACATAAAAGGTTTTAAATGTAAGTTTTTTGGAACATAAACATAATATAGAGAAATTATAGCCTTTACAGCAGCGGTGCGCAAACTGGAGGGCGTGACTCCCAGGGGTGGCGCGAGACTGCCTGCGGGGGGCGCGCGGTTTACAGAGACCCCGCGTGCTTCCCGAAGGCACTTAAATTAAGTGCAGGTGGAGCTGCAGGGCCTCTGTAAACCTTTACTTACCTTGGCTCCACACGCATCGCCATGGCAACGCGGCGTCAAATGACGCTGCAAGGTCATGTGAGTCACGTTGCTATGGCAACATGACATCATGACGCCGGAGCCGAGTAAGAGGAGGTGAGGGGGGGGCACGGGGCTGAGGTGACCGCCGGCAGGGGGGCACAGGGAAAAAAATTGCACCCCCCTGCTTTACAGAACATGTTTAAACACCAAGTGAAAAAACAACTGCGACCCCAGGAGCACCAACATGAAGGGAATAGAAGTTGCTAATGTTGGTATCCATGGTAGTGATAGGTTTAAAAAATGATGTAAAGAAACCCTCTGGATTTATACATTTAAAACATTGTCCCCACACGTTTAAATGTAGACATTGACTTAGCTGCTTTTTTATGCTAATGGGTTTAAAGTTTTTAATATATATATATATATATATCTATATTCACCATATACTGTATATTTTTTTTTTGTCTCATTTATTATGTTTATTTTTATTTCCATTTATTATCAGCTTCTACAGTGGCGGCCAGCTTTAATCTAAAGCGGCTGCCTCCACGGGTATTTTTAACCCGTGGGCGGCGCGCGGCTATCTTCGGCTGTTTTCGACCGGTTTTCCCGCGCCTCGGGTGCTTTCAATAATAAGCGCCATTAGCTCTTATCTATTGAAGCGGCCACCACGTTGGCCCGCATTTAACCCGGCAAGCTTTAGAATAAAGCTGGCCGGGACAGTATGTCATTGTCTTCTGTCTTTAAATATTTTTGTCATTGTTATTTTTTTTACATTTCGTATACATTACATTCTATATACTTTTATTTTTATTACTACAACTGTTATTAATATTATGTTTTTATATACTATCTTTTTTATGGGAAGTTATCGAAATTTGAATTAGATTATAAATTTAAAGTTCAATCTGCCCATGTTGTGCCGACGACTCTGGTCATTCAGGTTGTTTAGAAGTTTTTCATACACTCTGGGGATCCATTCACTCCTTTTTGACACAACATTCTCCACTGGAATGTTTTTTTTTACTAATACACATAGAATACATCTTGAATATCTTTCCAATCCTCAATTTTGCAATTTCAATAAAAACGTTTTTCCCATAAACAGTTCACTAATATCAACATTAATCAATGATATGTTTTATAATTTTCTTAAATTCTTATCTTTTTAAATGCTAGTCATTCATCTATATATACAAATCCCACCAGATTAATCAATATAATAATAAGAGGTTTAATAGTATAACAATGTTTTTATTCAGCAATAGAAGTTACAGAGTTAAATGGGGGTATAAATATTCCATTCAGGGACAAGGTGCACCACTAGTTTTCCCCTGACTCCCAAAATAGATTGCCAAAATGATTATGGTGGCCGATACTGAGCAACCTGTGTTATACCTGGTAGCGTGACATCACAGACATGTACCTTCTGGTTTTGGCGTAAATACCCGGAAGTGGCAGGAGGGCGGTGGAGAAAGCAGTACTGGCACCCGTGGCCTATCGCATAGCCTATCGGGGGAAATATCTGGTGTAACCAATGATTATGGTGATTGGATGATGGTGAATTTTACAAATAGGGAACTTGAAGTCAGTTACAATAGGCCAGAAGAGGCAGCTATTAAAAAGTTGTCAAAAACAAAATAAAAGTGGACATACCTAGGCTGAATCACAGCAGAAAGATATTGTTTCTAAATAGAGGCAAATCAACTCTGTGGTATCATTTCCAGTGTGTTAGGAGTTTGTTTTTATTCTAAAAGCACTTTGTTGAGCAATAAGTCATCTGTCTGACTTATGTTTCCACTCAGGTATTTCTTTGTTTTAAACCGCTGTGTCCCTTGATACCTGATCTATTAATTCTCCATCTATCTGTAACTGTACTTAAGCAAAAAAAGATGCTCCTACAAAAATTGGACTGGATTTTATAAAGACAGCTTTAATTACACCACACTGTGACACATGAACATTATCTAGGTTTTAAACTCATATATTTGCACTAGGAAGGAGCCTCAGTTTTGAGTAAGCCGATACCTGATTCAAATAATGCCAATGTTAAAAGCTTTATTACATTCAACCCTCAGATTTCCAATTCTCTCTAATATATAGGGAGCAAATAAGGCACAATCATCAAATCAGATACATTTACAATATGTTTGTGTTCACTATTATCTAATACACAGTCCCAAGTGTAGATAAATGTAGGTGCTTCCAATACGACATTTTGCCTTAATCAGCACCTCTACACATACCAAATAACATATGTGTTGTATTAGGGCACTGATTTTGGAAGGTGTTTCATAATGGTGAAATATACTTTAAGTAAACTCAGTGAATACAGCTGAAGTGAATCTATATTCACATTTACACTGGCAAATAGGATTATAAGCATATTAGTTATTTGATAAAACTTGTGATATCCATGTATTCATGACATGTTTAGCTGGTCATTACCTGCTATATACAGTATAACTTGTAACAGGCAAAGGAATGTTGCCTTCTTGTGAAGTAAACATTCTTATTACTACTGGTGTGACACTTCAAAAACCTCAGTAACTAAGACACCCATACACAGAGCAACCCTAGAAATGTGTTATCCTCATTATTGGTGATGCTCGAGTGGATAGGCACAGAATCCATCAGGAAGTTTGTTACAGCTTAACTCTGCTTATATAGACTAGTATGTCAACTTCAAATCCTGATTTAAATACATAAATAAACGATGTAATTTATACATTTAGTCCTTGATGGTGCATTACATATGGATGTCATCAAGTAAATCTGGTATTCTTGACAGTTACAGTATTTCCCTTAGTTTTATGTATATCAGTATTTTTGTCCAATATTGCTCAAGCAGTAACTATTGTTGCTGAAGTAGGCTTCAAAATATTACTCACAATTGTACACATGTACTTTTTATTTACATTGTGTAGGGGCAGGACCAAAGACATATTTCCCGGGGCCCAGGACTAGAGTTACGACCGGGCCCCCACCCCCAGTTTTGGCTGTCTTGCAACTCCTCCCCATTTCACACCTCGTGAGCCCCCCTCTTCCCATGTATTTCTCTCCCCTCTGTCTCACTCCCTCTTTTCTTCATTCCCCCCTCCATCAATAACCCCACTCTCACTCAATCTCCCCTCCTTACACTCATTACCCCCCGACACAGACAATCCTCCCCACAAAATACATACCAAAAAAAACACACACCAAATACATTTAAAAGAACTCCGCTACCCCCCAAATATATATAAAAGAACCCACCACCCTCCAAATAAAATAAAAGAACCCCTCACCCCCCAAATACATATTTTTTAAAAAACAACCCAAATAAATAGAAAAGATGTCCCCCCATCCTCCAAAATACATATAAAAGAAGCCCCCCCCCACAAATACATAGAAAAGAAGACCTCCACCTCCAATCTACAACAGAATGGCTGAAAAAGAAAAGAATCAAGGTGTTGCAATGGCCCACTCAAAGTCCAGACCTCAACCCGATTGAAATGCTGTGGCTGGACTTAAGAGAGCTGTGCATAAACAAATGCCCACAAAACTCAATGAACTGAAGCAACGTTGTAAAGAAGAGTGGGCCAAAATTCCTCCACAACAATGTGAGAGACTGATAAAGTCATACAGAAAACAATTACTTCAAGTTATTGCTGCTAAATGTGGTTCTACAAGCTATTGAATCCTAAGGTATACTTAGTTTTTCACACATTGCTTCTCCAGTTTGGATTTATTTGTGTTAACTAAATCATGACACGGTGTAATATGTCATTTGTTGTTGTTCATCTGAGGTTGTATTTACCTCATTTTAAGACCTGCTAAGGAACAGATGATTGTTATTATGTCCTGATATGTAAAACCATAGAATTCAAGAGGGTGTACTTTCTTTTTCACACAACTGTAAATATATATATATATTTTTTAACGCCCCCTCCCCCACCCAAATACATTTATCTACCTTGGGAGTGGTCAGGTTGGGCCCGGTGGCAGTGGGGGTCCAGCCAGCACTGCAAGTTTGTCCCAACGCCTGGTTGCCAGTCCTCTTGCCACCAGGGTCCGGCTCTCTCCCAGGTGCGGTCCTCCCTCACTTACTATCCCATGTCAAGCTGATGGCATGCGCAGGGCCTCTCTCTAATGCCGGTGCAGGCCGGAAGCTGAGCCCAACTTGCTTCCGGCACGAGTTGACGTCAGAGAGGCCTGGCGTGTGCCAGCAGCTTAGCATGGGACAGAGTGAGGGAGGCCCGCAGCTGGGAGAGCTGGGGCCCGGCGGTGAGAGGACCAGCAGCCAGGCCCAGCCAGAGGATGGGCCCAACTAGCAGTGCCGGTCGGGGACCCACCGGGCCAGGGACACCTGTCCTGGCTCTCCCCACTGTCATTGGCCCTATATAGGGGGTAAATATCTATGTTTTATTTTGAGAAATGTATGAATCTTTTGCATCATAACGCTCTTATTACCTTGCACATATATGTAATTTATATAAATAGGCCACTTACAAAGCTCGGCAATCTAAACAAGAGGCTTACACTACCGACACACTTTATTAGAGTGTGGCCGGTACCGCAAGCCGGGAGATTTCCCGGCTTGCTAGTGGCCGCCCCTCGGCGTGCCGCGCGTCATAGACGCGCGGTCACGCGTCTTCGGGAGCGTGCGCCCCCTGCACGCGCGTCCAGGGGCTCCCCGAGGGAGCCCTGGTGTCCCGCGATCGTGGGACAGCGGCAGGGTGTTCCGGGGGACCCGGCGGACCCGGCAGCGGTAGGGAGAGCGCCCCGATCGGAGGGCGCTCTTCCGCTGCTTCGGCGCGCGCCCGTCACTCTCGGGCGCGCGCCAGGCTACTGCTGCGGCCAAGAACGGGCAAATGCTCGAATAAACTTGGCCGCAGCAGTATTCTCTACACCTAGGTTGTAATTCTGGCAGGAAGTTTAAGAGTTAAGGCAACACTGTCTGGTGGTTTCAAATTTACAGTCTGGCCTAAGACCTACTGAAAGAATAACCACCATACTGTCAAACTGTTCAAGGTATTAGAAAGACCATTGTACAATGAACATAAAAGGTATAATACAAATTTTAAAAAAATATCCACAATCAAACTATGACAAGTTAGAATTTATATCAGCAAAAGGAAAAATGAACACACAATATAATGTTGTCCTTTCAAACCTATTCAATGTGTTCATCTAAAATCAACCAGGTATAAGAAAGCTCTGCTTAATAATACAAAGAAATCTGAACTGTTTCCAAAGTTCACAAGTAGTAAGGCAGATATGTACAGATGTAGCCTATATTATTGCACCCATTATTGCATGATAATGCATTACCGCAGACGCCAGTTGAAATGTTTTATTGTGCAATTTGTATTTAATGGAGCCAGGAGTTGCAACATTGTACAATTTAGTACCTTAAAGTAGTGGCGCGCAACCCATGGGTTGCAAGCCCTTTGGGGGTCATTGGCAAACTTCTGGACCCCTGCAGTGATAGTCTTCTGACCGAAACTACAGAAACTAACTTTCCCTACAGCAGCAGCATTCTGTCTCTCTCTGTGTCTCTGTGTGTCTCTCTCTCTGTGTCTCTGTGTGTCTCTCTCTCTGTGTCTCTCTCTCTGTGTCTCTGTGTGTCTCTCTCTGTGTCTCTGTGTGTCTCTCTGTGTGTCTCTATCTGTGTCTCTCTGTGTGTCTCTATCTGTGTCTCTGTGTGTCTCTCTATGTGTCTGTGTGTCTCTCTCTGTGTCTCTGTGTGTCTCTCTCTGTGTCTGTCTCTCTCTGTGTATCTCACTCTGTGTCTGTCTCTCTCTGTGTGTCTCTCTCTGTGTCTGTCTCTCTCTGTGTGTCTCTCTCTGTGTCTGTCTCTCTCTGTGTGTCTCTCTCTGTGTCTGTCTCTCTCTGTGTGTCTCTCTCTGTGTCTGTCTCTCTCTGTGTGTCTCTCTCTGTGTCTGTGTCTCTCTGTGTGTCTTTCTCTGTGTCTGTGTCTCTCTGTGTTTCTCTCTCTGTGTCTGTGTCTCTCTCTCTGTGTCTGTGTCTCTCTCTCTGTGTCTGTGTCTCTCTCTCTGTGTCTGAGTGTCTCTCTCTGTGTCTCTCTGTGTCTCTCTGTGTCTCTCTGTCTCTCTGTCTCTCTCTCTCTCTCTCTCTCTCTCTCTCTCTCTCTCTCTCTCTCTCTCTCTCTCTCTCTCTCTCTCTCTCTCTCTCTCTCTCTCTCTCTCTCTCTCTCTCTCTCTGTCCCTGTCCCTGTCCCTGTCTCCCTAGCATAATCAACAGAAATAGTCTCTCCGGCTCAGTTCAGTCAGCCTGGATTACGTCATAGATACCCAAATATGGGCATATCCATATTTAGGCATATCTATATTCAGGCATCTTCGGTGTAATCTACAACATCATCCAGGCTGACAAAACAGAACCAGAGAGACTTCTTCTATGGAGACCTGGAGGTAGACACGGAGACATGGAGGGAGACATGGAGGGAGACATGGAGGGAGACACGGAGGATGGAGACATGGAGGGAGGGAGACACGGAGGGAGACATGGACGGAGACACAGAGAGATGGAGGGAGACACGGAGGATGGAGACATGGAGGGAGGGAGACACAGAGACATAGAGGGAGACATGGACGGAGACACAGAGAGATGGAGGGAGACACGGAGGATGGAGACATGGAGGTAGGGAGACACGGAGACACGGAGGGAGACATGGACGGAGACACAGAGAGATGGAGGGAGACACGGAGGATGGAGACATGGAGGTAGGGAGACACGGAGACACGGAGGGAGACATGGACGGAGACACAGAGAGATGGAGGGAGACACGCAGGATGGTGACATGGAGGGAGGGAGACACAGAGACATAGAGGGAGACATGGACGGAGACACAGAGAATGGAGACACGAAGGGATGGAGAAACGGAGGGAGGAAGACACGGAGGGAGGGAGACATGGAGGGAGGGAGACACGGAGGGAGGGAGACACGGAGGGAGGGAGACACAGAGGGAGGGAGACACAGAGGGAGGGAGACACAGAGGGAGGTAGACACAGAGGGAGGTAGACACAGAGGGAGGTAGACACAGAGGGAGGAAGACATGGAGGGAGAGAGACAGAATGAGGGAGAGAGACAGAACGAGAGAAACAGACTGCTGCTGCTATAGTACAAGTTTTTATAGTTTCTGTCAGAAAATTAACACTGCAGGTCCCATTCAGAAGTAGTAATCCTCACAGTGTTAATTCTCTAATGTTTTCTGGGCCGTGGATGGGGGGCAGGTGTGTGTGTGTGTGTGGGAGGGAAGGGGGGGGTGCTTGCATAGTGGACATTTAAATTCGGGGGTCACAGCTAAAAAAAAAAAAAAGGTTGTGCCCCACTGGTTTAAAGAACAAAAAATGATACATTAACATTGGCTACATCTGTACACATTTTAAGACAAGCGCGAGCTGATGTACAGGACATTTCTTCCATGAAACAAAGAGAAGATTTGTGGCTACAATTTTACTTACTCAAACAACAAATACAACAGCTCCCTTTTAGATCTGTCACATAATAATGATATAACCAAGTTCTGATCATTGCACTTTTTACTGGCAAACAATGATTTTAAGAAAACTAAAATCCCATTAATGAAAGGGCTATGTTTATCATCCTGTCCCCAAACAGAAATTCTACCATACACAGAGTGCACATGGATTCAGATAAAGTACAGTATGAATCAGTTGGTAGAATAGGTAACTATGTGGGCCAGAAGATCCTGATGTGCCTACAGCTTCTATGTATTGATATATCTATTAATTGAAACAATACACAAAAGAAAATATAGTAAACCACCATTTACCAGGATAAATACAAGAAGCCCTTGAGGGAGCTAGACGAAACCTCACTTTATGAGGTTTCTCACTTTAGGAATCACTACATGATTCAATTACACACACACGTGTATATATATATATACGAAGAAAAAGGAGATAACCTCGCAACAAAATAATGGTCACCATAAGCCAGTATATAATGGAAACATTTTCATAACAGGCGGCGCTCACGGGTCAATAGTAGTGATGTGGCAAGAAAAAAGAAACCCGCTTGGGAGCACTCAGGTATACCGTATAGAAAATAACAATTTATTTATTGACACAAAGAGAAATAGATAACAGTACAAAAATATTAAAAAATAGTCTAGGGCACCTGACACGAATACTACCCAAAAGAAACACTGTTGCATGATATAGGGATAAACTATCAATATAAACCCTAATGCCTAGTATAGACAAAAAATGTGAGAATCACTTAGATATGCAAAAAACTCTTAGACAGGCTATTTCAGATTCCAAGTAAATGAGACATGCATCTGATGTAATAAGTCCCCAAGGACATGGAGTGATTAGCCAGTATATACAATACTTCCTCATCAAGCATAAATTCCGCCTCTTTAAAGCAGATGTATTTTCCAAACCCACAGCAATTTGAGTCTCTGTGGGAAATTGGTTACTGTGCTCTGAGGGTCACTCTGTACATGAAAAAATATGTGCTCTCAAAAAGAGTGCAAAGTGAATAGCCTGTATGTTGCACACATGAATATCAAAAGCGTTCAAGTCCGGAAAGATAATCACAACAATGTTAGGTAGCATAGTTACGTGACTTCATAATCCAGGGGTCCTGCCTAGCACCCCCACTCCTACGCGTTTCGCAGAGGACTTAAACTTGGAGTGGTGAGGAAGCTAGGACAAAAAAGGTTGATTTTCTCGCCAAATGAGGGAATTAGCAGCTGTGTGTAATCTTTACCATGAGTAATAGTCTGTACTTCCGTGTATCAAGGTGAGACGCATGGTGTCTACACCCAGTTCCTGTATGACGTCAACATGCGTAACGCGCATGTGCATTGTATCCGCGACTCAAAAGTTAATGCTGCACAAGGTGGTAGCTCATACTTACTATGTGCAGACTTGACACGTGTTGTGCATGCGCAACATTAGTATAGAGGACATGCGCAGAGCAGCCAGGATAGATGGAAGGTATAAGTGAATACCATGACAGCCTGCATAGCTCCATATCCCAAGCAGCGCGATGGAAAACTAACTAATCCACTAAACTGATTAGCTAGTATCCTTTGAGAGGCATTTCTGCGCATTATTAGAGACAACAATAAGGAATCCTACAATGTATATATAATAAATTTGCATATCTGCATTAAACATCATACATTAGGCTCGCACATGCGCAAGAGGGACTCAGTAATCACATAAAGGCAGCTAGATGCTGACTGTCATGGGAGAGGGGGTTTGGCCCGGGATTAAAGGGGTTACACCCCATTTGGCCACCCCCTACTCTCACCTGGGAAGCAAGGGGTTAACTGGACTGTGGTCCAGTAATGTGTTTTTACCTTGCTTCAGCATCCTAATGTATATTCCCCTGTAAAAATGTATTGTTTCTGTTCCAGTGTTTGCACCAACACATATACTGGGATTGATGCGAGAGGCTTAAGGGGTTGTTGTATGTTAATACCTAATTGGCAGGCCAAGGGTATATTGCTGGTAGAGACAGCTAGGACCCAGGTCTGGAGCATTGGGTGTGAAATATAGCACCTGTGACAAATGTTCTCTACACACAAGGCCCAGCTTCAAAGGATTTCTTGACAAGGGGTTATGGGGGCCAGGGGTGCGGTTACAGAAGGAGATATCAGAATGAGTGACCTTATTAAATATAAGAATATTATGAGATGTCCTCGGCAGAACGTGCTAAAAGCTACTTGTGTGTATTCGTGGGACCGATTCGCACATAAGGATTACAGACACATGATGTCTAGCAGGTACTACAAGACAGATATTAATAATTCTCTTAATTTTAGTATTACACAGTAATATTTAGTATTATTGGGAGCGTCATGCGTGCCGGAATGTATTAATATTCTCGCGTGCCAGTAAGTACTACTGAACTGAAGTTATGAAGTTATTTAGATAGGAAAAGCAGTTCTTAAACATCCTTGGGTGGGAGGAGTTTTACTCTGGGGAAGACTGTCAACCTCACCACTGATTTATGAGAGGGGCTGGGTTTAGGTTGTGTTCAATGGGAAATAATTGTATATAAACCAGGCTCAGCCTATGGCTATTGTCTTTGTGATTTTCAAGATTGCTGTATGAACTGCCAGTCCAGATTGGACTGTTTCATCATTCCATCTTAAGTAAGTGTCTATATTTTGTCTGTTATTTGTATATCTCGTGTGTTAACTTTTTTCAAGGAATAAATTATATTTTATCATATCTAGTCGTGTTCAGTTCAACCCAGGTATTTTTGGTGTAAATTATATCTTGTCATAAGTTACCGTGACACTGACTCAAATAATGTATACAAAGCCCCACTTCTATCAACAATATTAACCACAGAGAATATGTTATCGAAAAAGATGGAGAATGGCCGAGCCCCAAAATCATCTCACTTAGAGAGATTTGCTCACACAAATGAATGATACTAAATGTGAAGGAATGATAAATGGTATATAGCAATGATCTTGGTATATTGTATACAGTAATTATATAGCACCAGACTGCCCCATACCTCTGGAATGCCCTTCCCCTCAATATCCGACTAGCACCCTCTCTATCCACATTTAAGACCCACATTAAAACACTCCTTCTTAAAGAAGCAAATGAGTAGTTCCATGGCTGATACTATACAACTCGTACATTAACCCTGGCCTCTTGCAGACGCACTTACCAGAATGCCCTCCTTCTGTCTCTGTACGTTTTTCCTACCAACAAATTAGATTCTAAGCTCTTCTGAGCAGGGGCTCCTTTTTCCTAAATGTTACTTTTATGTCTGAAGCACTTCTCCCTTTATGTGTTATTTACATTATTTGTTATTTGTATGATTGTCACATATATTACTGCTGTGAAGCGCTATGTACATTAATGGCTCTATAAAAATAAAGACATACATGCATACACACATATACACAGCACTTACCAGAAATACTATACAAGATGCTTAATTGCAAAGAATAAATAAACAATTAAAGTATGAAATACGGAAGAAAGTCTTTGCTCCAAGGAGCTCACCGATTAAGTGGTGAGTTATTGATTTACAGAGACAGTAGGAGAACATGAAAGTGGTAAGTATAAATACATTTAAATATATAAAGAAAATTATAACTGTGATTTTCTTGCTGCATCAGTTTTATTAAGCAGGTTTACTGAGCAATCTGCATGAGAAATACGCTGCTCCATTCACTAAGCAGTTTTAATCATTTGAGTGTAATGCTTCCATGGTAAGCAAATGTTTTGTAAAGTTTTGTATAAGGTTGATCTAATCTCTTTTATTCTAAGTCTGTTTGAGGGCCCTAAAATCTACAGCTAAATTGCCAACTGACACTTTGCTCTTTCGATCCCTGTAAAGTAATTATGATTTTAATAGACAAACATTTAAAAACATAGGAGATATTTAATTGGCATAAAGATTACAGAACCCAGTGAAAAGAAAACAACATTTATTTTTTAAGTGTTGGAATCTGTCCGGGGATTGCCAATTACATTGATAAAGCATTTACATTTTTTTTTTTGCCATCTACAGTAAATGGAACTGATCATTTAAATGTCACTTTTGTATTGTACATTGTGTATGCAAAAAAAAAAAAAAATATGCAGCTAAAACACAGCTGTAATTTTAAACACAAAAAGTGAAGAATGCGCAACGCACCACCGGAACGATAAATAAATGAACTGGAGAGAGGGTCACTACAAAATGAGCTTTTAATAATTCATCTGATCAACAGACCGGCAAAAAAACGGAGCCGACATTTTAATTATTTTAAGAATATATCTCATTCTTTATTGATACTGTATATAGGTGTTCCACGATGGTTTCCATTGGCAAATCAGTTAATAGATTATATAGGTTTCTTTATGTGCCAATGTTGATTCAATGAACAGTAGAACTAATATAACTATACATTTGGATTAATTAAATAATATATATATATATATATATATATATATTTATATATATATATATATATATATATATATATATATATATATATATATATAATTATTAAGTTGTATTAAAGAGCTTATTTGATTGGTCACCTGGTGGATTAGTGTGCACTGGTGGGGGTATAAGTTAGATTCACGTTCATTTTCACACTGCATAGCCCTGAGGAAGGTTCCGCTTCTGGAACCGAAACGTTGGTTTTCTGAGTGTCTACATCTTCAATACAACTTCTGAAGTTTACCCCTTGTGTGCTGTCTCTTCTTGCTGGACTACAATCTGGTAAATCGCATATACTATTTTAATGAGATTAGCATCTGGACTTTTATGCAATATACACTACGAACTCGTGACGCGAAAAGCGTAGAGGTCATGTGAAGCTGCCCCTGTGGACTTTGTTCCGGTGGAGGTTGTGTTGGAGAGCGCGGGTGTCCCTGCTGTTTGTTTTGTGAGTAGATCGGGTCCGGGCCCTATTGCGATATCAGCAGTGAGATTCCATGTCTCTCCTCCTCTTTGTTTATTGTTTTAGTGTTTTTCAATTTTCTTTGTGTACCATTGTAATTGTTCTTTCCTATTTCATACCCCCTGGGGTTTTATTAAAGTATTTGCCACTCAGTGTGCCATTCTTCCTGTTGTTTTTTTTTGTCTGTGAGCTCCCCTCCAAGAGCTCACGTTTTCAGGGTGTGTGGAGTCCCTTAGGCACACGGCAGCAAGAGGGCTTATTTTCCATTAAGACAGCACCAGCGCGGAGTGACTTCTCTGATTTCTGTTACTCTCTTACGAATATTGCTGAAGTGTTATTAGAGTCTCTGTTGAAAATTGAAATACCCTGTAGTGCTTTGAGATTCAGTGTGGAGTATATTGTAGTACTGCTTACTGATCCAGTCTGGTGCATTTTTGGTAGGGTTTTTTTTATTCAGTCTGCTCATTATAGCTTTTTTCATCAAGTCTGCTGGATTCAAAATGCCTCCAAAAAAACCGCAAACACATTGGACAACTTCATCCGAAAGTAAACAAATCAAAATTACTGCGACCCACTGAGACAACCGAACAGCGAGAGACCCCACATCAAAAAAACATTTAGTGAATTTTTCTTTTCACCTTTCTTATGGAGCCTTTCTGAAAACCGTAAAGCTACTTTAACATATTTCTAACAAATAGTACCTATGAGAAAATGAAATCTATACAATCTAGTATACAGTATATATATAAATATTATTATGCCTTGCAGCAAGCCATGGGACCAGGATTGGACTGATGCACCCTTTCACAACCGTGAGTCTACACGTTGCAATATTTTGAGGATATGATATACAGGTGACAAGCAAGTCTACAGTTATTGATTTAGGAAGTTAACTACTGTAAGTGCCTTTCTGTGTGGACAATTATAGCTGATTTGTGATAGCTCTTCAACAGAGCAGAACCAGCCAGGCATCATGTTCTTTTACTTGTATATTCTGTAAACCCTGGGACTTATCAATAATATCATGTATAAGTGGAGCTGCTAAGGATAACTCTTCTATTCAAAATTTAATGAATTTCATATTACTGTTGTGGTTTTTGAGTCAAACATACAGTGCCATAACAAACTGTGTGATTGCTTTTTGGAGCCCCAGACTTGGTCTTTGGACTGTTTTTGTAATTTTTAACAGACAGGTCACAAGAGTCTGAGGTGCCTATTCTAGTAGCTCCCATATATGTCAATCCATGTCAAAAGAGCCCCTTCCGATCGGACTGACATGCTTTGCTATTCTGTAAACCCTTCTCGCATGTCCAATCTGTGCAGAAAAAAGCTTTTTTTAGAAGCGGTCTCATTCTGGCTGAGCAAATCCGAGCGGAATGACCAAACTCGCATTTGTGACAAACTACTTACTGTAGCTGAATTCTAGTATCTATGAAAAGTGCGAAAGGCTAAACCGCTTCAAACAAGTTGCACCTCAAGGTAGGCGAGATACTGTAGGAATAGCAAGTTCCCTCCAGAGCCTGAAATTGGGAGGGTGGCAATAACATTTCCAAGCATCTTGTTAAGTTCAATGCTACAGCTGCTGTCCTGAATAGCAGAGGTTGTGGGTTCTGATCCTTTTGGGTCTGACACTAGTACCCCCTTAAAATTTTTTTAGAAGGTGTCACACCCACTCCCTCTTCCTCTCTCCATCCTTGTCCCTCTCTCTCTCCCTGTCCCTCTTCTCCTCCCTCTATCCCTCCCCCATCCCACACCACAAATATTGTGTTGTTGAGCCTTTAATACTGTATGTTATTTAGCTATGAATAACAATGTTCTTTAAGTGCAGACTAGTTGTTTCTGTTTGCATGTGATTTTTAGCTTTGAATATTGTAATTGTCAGTCCTCCAGTAAGCACATTGAACAAACTTCAACCTTCTCAATAGAAATAATCTTGTTAAAGGTCAGAGGTAAAATATTGTGTTCTTATGCATTTAAGAGGCATGGTTTGTTTATTGTTCTTTTTCATAATATGGATTAGAAATTAGATGTATAGTAATTTCAAATCATTTTGATTTACATTCAATATGCACCATAGTGGGTATTGTTCCCAATGCTGTATGTAATCTGTAGCTCACTGTAATAATAGAATCCCTTTTATTGTCATACTTTTACAAATACTGTATCATTAATTCTTTCACTTCCCTAATGACCTAAAATATATCCTAATTAGTGGAATGTAAATTGACTTTTCCTTAGCCTACAGTTTGATTCTCTGACCCTCTGAAATCAACAAACGCATCCTGAACGGAGATCAGGGGAGGTTTGCATTGAGAACCAGCATCAGGCTGCCAGCAGGATTATTTTTTATTTCAAATGTGATAGAACTGTCTTCCCTCCTGAAATCTTCCCTCCAAGGTAACAAATAATAAAACAGCTGTAAAGTTGTATAGGTCTGTGACTGTGTGCTGTTATTATGTCATACCTTTTCCCCTTTGGACTGAATATTTATTCCACACACAGATGCTGGAGAAATGTAGCAGCAGATTGAATATTAAACCATCGGTTGAGGTACAGAAGTGTACTTTAAGCAAAAAAATCGACGTAACTATTTCCCTGTCTTGACGGTAAAGGTTACATGCCGTCCATGTGACTATTTGACTTCCTCTGCAACCTTAGCATCATGATACTGTAGAATGATCCAGTAAAGATAATATTGCAGTAAGCGTCTGTGGATCCTCCATTTTATCAGTCCAATTTGCAAAAACCATCTTTAAGCTTTTATAAAACCACAGATGTGTTGTCTTTTGTTAAATCTATCATTTCTGGACTTCTCATTTTTCTATTTCTATGCAACAATATATTTGAAAACTACATACTCACAATATTCCAAAGTTAAATAATTCAACACAATTGATTTTATAATTAGTGTATTAAAAGAAGCTCCAGTCCATTCTAGGGAGCAACCCACAGGCTTGCAAAACAAGTTCAAGTTTCACTTTGCAGAAAATCTATTTTAATACATACTTAAAGAAATGCTTGTGTTATTTCAACAGCTGTGATGTAATTTCCAATTCAAAATAACTTAAAGCAAAGTATAAATTCAGGCATTCATTTATTTGGAACTAGTAGTACATCTTGCTATGAAACTGCAGCGTGTGATCACAGAGCCTAAAGTAACAATCTTTGATTATGATGACTGTACAGTAGGTAATGGTGTATTGCTTTCTTCTGAATTTTGAGCTATACTATGTAGATATTTGGAATACCAATAGATTTGCCATTAAAATTTAACTCTTGACATTATAAAGTTGTGGCTGGTGTCAAATTCTAAATTGGATTTTTTATATAACACCTCTAATTTTAAATGAATTTTCTGTTTAATACAAAGCAATGTTGCTTTTTTACGTCTCCTGACATGACCAGGGAGGCTGCGAGGAAGCTCCCCTCTCCTTCCTGCCCGCTACCCACATAGACACATACAAATAAAGACAGACCAGATCTGGAGGTATAAAGGCTGTGGCTATTTTATTTTATAAATAATAGAGTAAATGCCACTCCTTGCCAGAGTGCTCATTGAAAGGGGAGGGACCGGTCAGCATTACCCTTACGGCCCTCGTGACCCAGCCGTTGTCGCGAGTGGGCTCCCAGAAGTCATGTTAGAATGCCCCACTCACTCGCCACTCCCCCCGGGCTTTAAGAGCCCAGCTCCCAGTCTGGCAAGAACAAGCACCTAACCCCCAAAAGACGCCACGACAGAGTCAACTGGTCAAATGACCCCTCTTCATAGGAACTTTCGTCCTTCAATTTTCTTGAAAATGTATCAAGACCGCACTGTAACAGAACAATGGGAAACATCAATATCATATGCAAAACTGAAGTTTAAAAGGAAGTTCAAAAGAAGTGAGGAAGAAGTGGACACCCCATCTGGCCCTGATTCCTGCATTTGACCTACGCTGGAAAGGAGGATATCATCAATACCAGACTGCATCATTACTGCTGTGATACTGCCTTTACCATTTATATTTGCTGTGACTTCACTTCTTCTCAAATTATGCACTTCTTTTTACCAGCCTCAGTATGTCTCTAACTCCATTCATATATCTCCATCTCTCCTTCCTTCACCACTTCTCTGTTCACATGAACTCCTTTATTACCTGCGTCCTCTGACACCACACAGCTATATCCCCTGCACTAAAAAACACCCCTACAAATCATCCTCACACATCCTCTTTCTATCCATGCTTCTCCTCCTTGCTTCTGGGGATATCTCTCCCAATCCTGGTCCCTGTCTTATTCCTACATGCGCTTGTCCTCGCCTGCCAACTGCAACCTCTACTCCTGGTGTCAACCCCTCCAACCTCATACCCATCCCCTGCCACCCTCCCTCCTCTCTCAATTTCTCATATGCCCTTTGGAATGCTCGCTCCCTCTCTAACAAGTTCCTCTCTGTGCATGACTTCTTTCTCTCTCACTCCCTGCTTCTCTTTGCTATAACTGAGACCTGGCTCACTCAGTCTGACTCTGCTCTGAAAGCTGCCCTCTCCTATGGTGGCCTTTCCTTCTCCCACACTCCGTGCCCTGATGGCAGGGGTGGAGGCGTGGGGCTCCTGCTCTCTTCTCTCTGTCGTTACCGAACCCTTCCTATTCCTTCCCTCTCTTGCTTTTCCCTCCTTTGAGGCTCACACTGTCCAGATTTTCTCTCCTCTCCCTGTTCATGTGGCGGTCATCTATCGCCCACCTACCTCTACTCATCCCCCTTCTGCCTTTCTCTCTCACTTTGAATCCTGGCTCTCTTTCTTCCTCTCCTCAGACTCCCCTGTTCTTCTCCTTGGGGACTTCAATTGCCACATTGATGACCCCACTCTCCCTTGGGCTTCCCGCTTTCTTTCTCTAACCTCTTCTTTTGGCCTTCAACAGTGGACTGCAGCCAGCACCCACAAGGATGGCCACTACTTAGACCTGGTTTTCACTAAGAACTTCTCTCTCTCCGATTTCTCCATTTCCCCTTTTCCTCTCTCTGACCATCATCTCATCTCATTTTCTCTATCTCGCTTCTCCCCTTCTCCACCTCCATCTACACCCCGGTTCTGCAGAAACCTGCGCTCTATTCACTTACCTGACTTTGAGTCCACTTTACGCTCCTCCTCAGCTCTGCTACAGACCCCAACAACCTGGTCAGGAACTACAACTCTGTCTTGTCCTCCTCTCTTGATCTACATGCCCCACTTTCTCTCTGCCACACTCGCCCTTCTAACCCTAGACCCTGGCTAAATTCCCGCACGCGCATGCTGCGTTCCTCCACTCGCTCCTCTGAACGCTTCTGGAGGAAGTCTCACACTCTCTCAGACTTCCTTCACTACAAATTTATGCTATCCTGTTTCAACTCTGCCCTCTCGCAAGCTAAACAAGCCTACTTTTCTGCACTAATCAACATGCACAAATCTAACCCACGCCGACTGTTCTCTGTCTTTGATACTCTACTCAAACCACCCTCAGCTGCCTCTCCTTCCTCCATCTCCGCTCAGGACATTGCTGACTATTTTAAGGAAAAGGTGGAATCCATACGTCAGAACATCCCCTCTGTTTCTTCCTCCCATCCTACACCTCTTCCTAACTCTCCTCCTGTCTTCCTTGACTCTTTTTCCACTGTCTCAGAGGCGGATGTGTCGCTGTTGATCGCCACTTCTCCCTCTACCACTTGCCCTCTTGACCCTATTCCCTCCCATCTCCTAAAACCTCTTGCTCCTACTATAATCCCTACACTCACACACATTTTTAACTCCTCCCTCTGCTCTGGAACCTTTCCATCCTCCTTCAAACATGCAACAGTCATACCATTACTCAAAAACAGCAAGCTTGACCCTACCTGTCTTTCTAACTATCGACCTGTCTCCCTCCTGCCTTTTGCTTCTAAACTCCTTGAACGTCTTGTATTCTCTCGCTTGCTCCATTTTCTCAACACCTATTCTCTCCTAGACCCTCTACAATCTGGCTTCCGCACTGCTCACTCCACGGAAACAGCCCTCACTAAAATAACTGACGACCTCCATGCTGCCAAAGACAGAGGTCATTACACTCTGCTCATATTACTCGACCTCTCTGCAGCATTTGACACCGTGGACCACCCTCTTCTCCTTCACATTCTCCATACTCTTGGTATTCGGAACAAAGCTCTATCCTGGATCTCATCCTACCTCTCCCATCGTACTTTCAGTGTCTCTTCTGCTTACACCTCCTCCTCCTCTATTGATCTCTCTGTGGGGGTACCCCAGGGCTCTGTCCTGGGACCTCTTCTCTTTTCTCTGTACACACTCTCTCTAGGTGACCTAATAACATCTTTTGGGTTTAAATATCACCTCTATGCTGACGACACACAAATATACTTTTCAACACCTGACCTTACACCTGCTATACAGACCAAAGTTTCTGAATGTCTCTCTGCTATATCATCCTGGATGGCCCTCCGTCGCCTTAAACTCAACATGGCTAAAACAGAGCTCCTCATACTTCCTCCCAAACCTGGCCCTACAACCTCCTTCCACATTACTGTTGGAACTACGATCACCCACCCAATTGCCCAAGTACGCTGCCTAGGGGTCACACTCGACTCCTCTCTCACATTCGCCCCTCACATTCAAAACATTTCTAAAACTTGTCGCTTTTTCCTCCGCAATATAACAAAGATATGCCCTTTCCTCTGTTGCTCGACTGCTAAAACTCTGACTCAGGCCCTTATTCTCTCCTGTCTTGATTACTGTAACCTCCTGCTGTCCGGCCTTCCTGCCTCTCACCTGTCTCCCCTACAATCTATCCTAAATGCTGCTGCCAGAATCACTCTACTCTTTCCTAGATCTGTCTCAGCATCTCCCCTCCTGAAATCCCTCTCCTGGCTTCCAATCAAATCCTGCATCTCACACTCCATTCTTCTCCTCACTTTTAAAGCTTTACACTCTTCTGCCCCTCCTTACATCTCAGCCCTAATTTCTCGCTATGCACCACCCCGACTCTTGCGTTCTGCTCAAGGATGTCTTCTTTCTACCCCCTTTTTATCTAAAGCCCTCTCCCGCCTTAAACCTTTTTCACTGACTGCCCCACACCTCTGGAATGCCCTTCCCCTCAGTACCCGACAGTACCCTCTCTATCCACCTTTAAGACCCACCTTAAGACACACTTGCTTAAAGAAGCATATGAATAGCACTGTGAACATTCTGAACACATGATACATAAAGCTTGGCCCCCTGCAGACGCACTTAACAGAACTCCCTCCTACTGTCTCTGTACGTTCTCCCTACCTACCAATTAGATTGTAAGCTCCTCGGGGCAGGGACTCCTCTTCCTTAATGTTATGTTTGTCTAAAGTACTTATTCCCATGATCTGTTATTTATATTATCTGTTATTTATTCGATTACCACATGTATTACTACTGTGAAGCGCTATGTACATTAATGGCGCTCTATAAATAAAGACATACAATACATTACAATACAATATACGACAGTCAAACAGTGGCAATTGTTAACAATAAGATCAATTTCATTGTCATGGTTGTCCGCGAACGATTCATACTAACAAGAGTCCGGTATGTGGGAAATTGCTGATGGGCAGTGAACAGGCCGCACTCCACACCAGCTGGGCTTTAAGTATCCCATAGCTCCTTCCCTGGCTTCTCCCTCCCACACCACTCCCCCTTCGTGCTGGGCAAGGAGAAGGATCGAGAGGTGGAGCCTGGCCCCTCTGTCATGATGCCGCCCCACCGAGGGCTAGGAGGCCGCTTGACCAGGGAGGCTGCAAGGTAGCTCCCTCTCCTCCATACCCAGTAAACACATAGACACACAAATAAAGACAGAGACCAGATCTGGAGATATAAAGGCTGCGGCTATTTTATTTTATAAATAATAGAGTAAATGCCACTCCCTGCCAGAGTGCTCCTTTAAAGGGGAGGTACCGGTCAGCCGGTCCTTGAACCACTGACCCCGTGACCATTTCGCCAGGCCCACGTGACCCGGCTGTCGTTGCGAGTGGGCTCCCAGAAGTCATGTCAGAATGCTCCGCCTACTCACACTCTCCCCAGGCTTTAACAGCCCAGCTCCCAGTCTGGCAAAAGCAAGCACCTACCCCCCCAAAAGCACCACTGACAGACCTATTTAATCCCCCTTAAACTAGACCTAAACCTTCAGACCAGCATGGACCCTCTCACCCCAATATCTGACATGCGCACCCCGTCACCCTAAACAAATTGCCCGAGCTGGTATTGAAATCAGGGCATCAAATATCTCAGCCCCTGCAGCACACTATGAACCTTTCCACTACCCTGTTCCCCTTATTATGCAATCGCTTAACCGCAGCACCCACGCAACCCTCCACACCTTTCTATAAATTGCCTGACCAAATGATCTGAACTCCCGCCACTGCATGGTTGACATTCCCAGACGCCGCAAAGGCTGTGGAGCTGTCCCGCCACTATTGACGGCGGCCATCTCGCTTGTACACCACCCGTGACCGCACGGGGCGTCCGTTTCCTCCCCCACTGCCTGCAATCGCTGCAGACGGCCATCACGCCAGTTCACCGCCCACAACCTAAGCGAACGGCCATTTCTCCGCCATGCCACCTGCAACCGCTGCAGGCAAGCATCTCACCAGTACACTGCCCACTACCGCAGCGGCATCCGTTCCCCAACCATGCCGCCGGCAACCACTGCAGGCAGCCTTCTCGCCACTACACCACCAGTGACCACAGTGGGGGCAGCCATTCCCACCCATGCTGACTGCAACCTCTGCAGGCGGCCATCTAGCCAGTACACGACCCGCAACCACAGCGGGAAGCCTTTTCCCCACCCTGCTGCCTGCAAACTCTCCTCTCCATTATCATCATCAAGGTGACCGCACCTCGGGTGGCATCACCCAAGGGCCGTCCAGCCTCTCCATTTCTGGTTCTTCCCCCCATGGACAGGTACGCAAGATGCATCCCAAGCCATCCATCCAAAAATTGCTGCTGGGCAGCGAACAGGGCGCGCTCCCCACAGCTGTGCTTTAAGTAGCCCCTAGATACTCCCCCCCGCACCACCCCCCTCGTGCTGGTGAGAGGAGAGCATCCAAGGAGGGCAGGGAGCAGGATGGAGAGGTGAAGCCTCGCCCCTCGGTCATGAGGCCCCCCGCCGAGGGCTAGGACGCCCCTAGAAAATAAGCGCATTTGTTTTTTTAAGCTTTCCAGGTTTTTTTTGTTAATATGCTTTTTCAAGTTGCTTATACAGTATAGTGCCAACTAAGATATGATTGTTAAACACATTCAAACATTTGCCTCATGGTTAGCATGTTATTTACTATAGTTACTATAGTTTATATTATTTACTATTTCATCATAATACCCGCATATAATGGGATCTTAACATTTTTCCTAACCATCATTTGTTGTTCTTCATGCACATCGCAGAAAATTCAGTTGTAATGGTTCCTACTTAAAAGGTAACATTTTAAGTATTTGATCAAATTTAGGAACATTGTGCTGCATTTGTTTTTCCTAGGAAAATGCCACCTGGCCATCAGAGTCCAAATCTTATTTCCATATCAAGTGCAAAATACAGAAATAAACAATACGGTTGAGGAAAAAACAATTCAGACCGCTTCAATGTGCAGCATTGCACAGTTATGATAAACTGCACTGTGCTAAAGCTCATAATGCCGACAAATAATACATTAGCTCTGTTGGAAAGTTACTGGGGAAGTGCACAAAAAATAGACATCATTCCCAATTATTCTTAATCCGCTGGATAGAGAGAAATCAAAACAATTGAAGAAAAGATATAAACACTGTAGCAGGGTTTGTGTTTCCCTTGTGCAAATCCCTTTTCTTATCAATTTAAGGCAAAGTAAGAATAGAGGAAAGGGAACTCTTGCATGCCCATTTCCCCACAAAGTCCACAGAGATGTTTGGTTGGATGCTGCCAAGTTCCTAAATTGTAAGCACTGATTTTAATTACCCCAATGAAGCTGCAAATTTAAGAATTAGCTAATAACCTTTTTTTTGCAACCATTCTGTAATGACATTTTTATCCATTGTGATAACAAATATAAAGTGGAAATAATGCACATATCCATATATCATAAACATCTAATATAAAGCCAAATCGAATTATTATAACCATGTGCTCTGAATTTATCCTGCTTCCCTCTTAAAAAATAAAACTAGAATTCAGGACTTTGCTGATCCGCATTTACCTTGACGTGCTGGGCAAGCTTGTACTTTGCCCACAATGTGCATGGTAAGTAAACCCCCAATTTAAAGAAAATATTAGAAATAATTGAAGATGTGTTGGTTTTTATGGAGCATGATATACGTAATTAGAAGGGTTAATAATGATTAAATGTTGGGTTTTAGGGAATTCTTAATAAGCGTTGATTTGGTGTTTTATGGTTTTTGCTTTTTTTGGGGTCAGACCGCAACAGCACTTCAGTAAACAATAACAATGTAAGTACTGTTCCTACGGTGCAAGCTTAACATAACACATGGAACAAAATAGTTCAACCCCTTTTATGCCTGGGGCTACCAATGTATTGCACAGGAGTCCCTTCAAGCACCAACGTCGTTCACATACTTCATAAATACCATACAAATAAGACACAAATCAGAACATTCAGATGTGCAAAAATTAAACCTTTATTAGCCAAAGTTACCAGCTAGTCATGGGTTGATCAAGACTAGCTGGTCACTTTGGCTACTAATGGGTTAATATATACATGTGTTCTGCAGTGTTAATATATGTATTTGTATCACCTGTTATAGGTTGGCTAATCTTATCTTGCCTATTTGATAAAAATTGACAATATTTTTTGGATGGTACTTCAATACCTCCAGGTATCAAAGTTTAGTGGATAGAACTACGTAATTTGGGGTTATTACTATACTTATTTGGATTCTCATTTACATGTTTGTTATTTAATGTAACTCCCATTTGTAAAATATGTGTTATTTTATGTAAGAAAAACATTCATGAATTATATAGTACACCTAACGCATACTGTATATTTAACCTTTTTGAATCTAGGGCATAATTCTGAAAGTCACATTCAGGAACAGCTGTAACAGTCCAAAGAAGAGCAGCCAATGTTGTTTTAAGGTCCCATAATGTATTCTTATTTTTCAGTTAAAAAGAAAACACATTAAAAGAGGGCATTCTTCAAATCCAGTGATTGGTAGGCTATGACAAATCTTAGAAAATATTTTAAAGAATTAAAATTATTTCAATAAGGGTCTATGAAACAATGGAGGAAATTGGCAGATGATGAGGCTAAATTGTTTTACCTGGCAGAAATTAAAATGTTTCTATGCATGAGTAAATGTGTAGATTGCTCCGTGGCTGATACTATATACCTCATACATCGTCAACATTGGGCCCTTGCAGCTGCACTTACCAGAACACCCTACCATTGTCTCTGTACATTCTTCCTACTCACCACTTATATTGTAAGCTCTTTGGGGCAAGGACATCTATTTCATAAAGGTACTTTTATGTCTCAAGTGCTTATTCCCATTATGTGTTATATTATTATGTAACGTGTATTACAGCTGTGAAGAGCTATGTTCATAGATGGCACTATATAAATAAAGCTATTCATGTATGCATTACAAAACATCAAAGGTTAAAAAAAAACATAAAAGGGATAATACTTAAAGCTAAATGCGCATGTATCTAAATGTCTCTTTTCATGCAAACGTGTCTTTCAATGTCTAGTAATAAGAAAAACAATGTAAGCTGTGATTTTCTTGACAAATTGAGCCTGTCAAAAACAGTGCATCTCAAAGATGAGTATTTTGTTATGGAAATCTACAATTTATGATTTTTTTGCCCATGAATCTCAAAAAATGAGAAATCATCAAATCTGTGTTTGGAAATTAGTAACATATCAACTGTATAAAGTAATTAATCTTTTTATTGAAATGGCCTAGTCAGCTTTCCTCTCACATTTTCCATCTTACTGGTAAACTGTGCAACGGAAAATGCACTTTGATAATATGTAGGGAGTCAATTATATATACCGTGACGTGGTATTAGCGCTATTTTCAGTCGGAGGATTTTAAGCTGAAAACAGCCCGAATGGCCAAATCAGCATATACTGTATATAATTCATCACTACATCAGTACTGTTGATAAGTAAGGTAATTTCTAGGATTTGTAAAATAGAGAGATACTAACTGAAATTGAGACGAATAAATGGTATTTATAGTACACACTGCAGCTTTATAAAATAATGGCATTAAAAAACATATTTACATTACCTGTAATTAGTTACCATTCAGAGACAAAAAGCCTTATACATTGGCACTGGCAAAATTTGCCTAAAATCCATTCATCATTCAATTCGTTACTATACTAATAAAAAAAACAGAAAAACAGTATATTGTTTATTTATATTACAAATAGTGTACAATACTTTTTAAAAACTATATGAGATTTTTAAATATGATGTGAAATAAAATGATTACCTGCATTAACAAAGGCCTGTAACATTTATTCGTTCATAGTCGATTTACACCGACCTAGTAAAAACTCTGACCTTCAGAAGTGCATAAGACAGATAGTGGAATTACAAAGCCAAATGAAGAAATAATGAATATCCGTGTTTTACCCATTTTGTGATCATTCTGGGCCGCTCTTATGATTCGATTTTTAATCTGGCAAATACATACAACATTGTTTAGGATTTCCATACTCAATGCTCTCTCTGCTGTCACTCTTATCATGTTGTTCCATCTCTGAGCAGATGATACTACAGTACAGTATATTACCTATCCTTACCAACTCTAATCTGTTGATTCGCTTCTCATTGTTTTCTCTTCGGCATAAAACCTGAATTCTTGATGTCTAAAACTCTGTATGTCTTTTCCCTATCTACCAAAAACCTTTGTGTGCAATTGATTTTTTTCCCCTTTGTGGCTAACGCCACATTATTTCATCCTTTGCAACAACGATTTCACTAGATACTGTACATGTTACAATACGCATTCAATTCACAATCATTACTTTTGCTTTAATGCATTTGTCTCAGTTACTTATTAATAAACTCCAATATTTTGTGCACCATTTCAATTGGGAATTATGTTTGCAAGGCAAAATCCTTTGACATTTTAAGCAGCCGGCATGGCCTTATTTTCACCTGTTAGGCCAATTACATTTTGATGTTCTTTCCCCGTTGGCACAATCTCCATCTGTAGGGTCCGTCTACGAAAGGAATTTTGTAGCAATACTGTCCCTAAACTACGTCATTTTATTATGTGCTGCAATCTTTTCCCAATGTGTGTTAGGTTGCGATTTGGGCAAAAGGAGGAAACCAGGGGAAGTTACATGACACATATTATGATGTGTATCAAGCTGTGCATCTCTGCGCATCACTTTTTATACTTTTGAAATGTATCTGCCAATTTGTGAGTGGTGTGATGTTCTGGTTTCTAACAATATGTAGCAGATGTAAGTAACTGATACATTTGATGATTTGATGAGAACTGTGCAATAAAAACTGTGCAGTGTATGACCACGCACTTTACTCTGTATTGACACAAAGGAAGGGATTCACTAAGCACTGATGCTGTGTATTTCACCCCGGTCTGGTGTTAACTGCCATTTAAGTCAATCAACGCCAGATCAGAATCCCATTTATACAGTAGTAACCTAAATTCTTAAGACGAAATTTTAAGATAATTTTCTTCCTGCTTAGAATTATTTCACTGGCTATTTTAGACCACATTGCCAGTTACTATTAAAATAAAAACCATTCCTCTGACTATTATTTATTATTATTACTTCCACAGTTCCTCACCCTTCTGCTTGGGGATATCGAACCACACATTCAGAGATGAGCTACAGTAAGTGAATGCATTTATTCTAGTTATCGCATGGTTTATTCCCAGAATATGATATGGCAAAAGTTTATTTAGTAGACGATTAAACACTAATATGCTATGTATTGTAGTAAAAATCTTCATTCTGATAGTCCCCATGTATCCATAAAGTAGTTATGAACTAAATATTTTTTTTATCATTAGTTTCTTATTTTCTCTTTATTTTCAATTGATTAAGTTACAATCTGGTTTAATCAGCATCTCCAGATGCTGGTGCTATCACCCCCTATATTCTGATGTTTTATAGTTCCGCCTTTGTGTGGAAGATGGCACATTTACAAAATGGTAAAAGATCATGATGAGGAAACAGCATGATTCAGAAAGTAATAGCTGTTGCAAACAAGATGATAGTCCATATCACAGAGAAAAGATGTTTGGAGCAGCTGGTTTGAAAAACAAATAACAAAACACATTTGGCATGTAAGACACAGTCTTTCAATTCTCTTCATTTTCAATCAGGCATAATTTAATCTGAATAATGTTTTAACATTTTATTTCAATGCTAACATAACAAGCAGAATAATAGTGAGAAAAAGAATGACACGGAACCAAAAATGATATTAACAAGGAATGCTAAATCAAGTTTGGTAAAAGGGGATAGCATTGGTCAACTATATTGCATGTAAAATATTGGTACAAGTTAGATAGGCTAACAGGGAATTAATATATTGAAACATGATGTACAGTAATTTCCTTTATTTTAATTAAAGTCTCTCTTTTGAAATGTGCCCGATAGTCCAGGGACATGTAGCCAGATTTATTCTGACTGAGATAAATAAGCGATACTAACTAGTCCCAATGTTGAAAAGTAGTTGCCAATTTAATTAATACATACACTTGCAGAGTCTCATCTACTTCCCACATCTATTAGGCAGTGCAATAAATTCTGGCATACTTGTGAGCCTTAAATGTTCTTTTTTTTATAATTGACATGGCTAATGAATCCCTATTGGCCCATCACTAACTTGTAATGTAAGGTTAATGACAGGTTAAATAAAGCATTTGCAGACTAACACCATGGGCATGTAATACTGTACCACGGAAGTTTGAAACACACTGCTTCATGTGTGATCATTTTGAACAGTTTTACAAAAAAAGACCTTATACAAAATTGAACTAACAATGTTTTTTATTTATCGTAACAGCATACCGTATCCTGCCTGAAAATATACTTCAACAACTTAAGTGATCTAAGTGAACTGTGGTTTCAAAGTTTAGATATTCATGAATTTCAAGTGTAACCCTCCCTGCCCGGCTCTAAAGGCATTTACATAGAGTTGAACTATATACTGTACATGGCAATGCTGGGCGTGGATATGCAGATAGAATAAGAATGGGCGCCAGGGACTTATAATACAAACAAGAGCTTTATTCACGTTTATAAGGCTTGCCATACAAAGACATACTTTACTAAGACATAAACTAGTGGCAAATAATAAAGTTACCCAGTGATTCTTCCCCTGGTAGCTCTTACTCATAGCTGGGAAGTTAATTGTGCTGGTTTCCTTTAGTATTGGTTAGATTGGCAATCACTTGAATAGCATTAATACACTCTGCTTTCTAGGATCAGTATCCTCTTACTGTATACTTTCTCCAGGCATACTGGATCGAGGGTGTTAACTAAGGACCTGCTGGTGGGGCCAATCCTATTATGCTCCTGAGCTACTACTCTGATAACTCTTAATAAGTACTTGCTCGCTCCTCTTCCTGAATGAGAACAATCTTGGGCCATTACTATAGCCTCTAACTACATAGGGCACGTTCTTTACGTGAAAACAAAAGTCAGGGGCAGGAACCTATTACTACATTAATTTATATACACAAATCTATTTACATGACTCACGATGAGGCCTCCGTCTGAACTCTGAAGAACCTTCTTCTAGAACATCAGGTGTAGCTATATATACCCTTCTATCTCCCTATGGTAACATCCCTGGTCACAAGACATACCGTACAAGGTAGTGGTAATCCCTTCTGCACAGTCATCCTAAATCACATGATGGGGAGGGGCAATAACATAGTGAATAACCTGATTAACCCATTAAGGCAATTAACCATAAACCTTACTTAGTAGTCCCCAGAAGGGGGCTACACTAGCTTTAAAGCTGTCTATGTATCAAAGCAAAAGCAGTGCAATTCTGGAGTAAAATAAACTGCACCAGATGTACAGTATCAAAAAATCAAATCCCATTTAGATCATTAGGTTTTTTTTATACTTTTCACCGATTTTGATTGATATAATAGTCATTATATACATACAGTAGGCAAGATAAGCAAAACCAACCTGAAATAGATGATAAAATAGTAATTAAAATACATTACAGAACATATTAACCCTGTAGTAGCCCAAGTGGTCAACTAGTCATCGATTTCCATGACTAGCTGAACACAAAGGGCTACAAATGGGTTAATATCAACATTAAACTACACTACATACCCCACCCCCCTTTCTAGCTTAGTGGGGAGTTAATCATTGCCATGGTTAACCCCTCCCACCACCTGCACGGGAGTCCTAACCATGCTCCCCAGAGAAACTACCCCATCATCCAACCTCCTCAACCCCCAACAAAACTACACTCCCTCTAGACTAAGGGCTATTAGAAAAATGTGGCTATTAGTGTTTTGGGCAATAAAAATAAATACATATGTCTAAAAAAAATACAGCACTAAATTAAATATACGTTTTACCATAAAACCATTGATTGTCCCTGTGGCTACACAGGCCCTCTCCACATTGGCAGTTAATGGTAAGCTGTATTACAAAGTAAAAAAATATTAAAATACATTACTTACCCCCTTGACTACATCAATGGCTTTGTTAAGCATTGCTAAGCAATGCTTTATTAACCGCTAAGGAAACTAAGGCATTAACCCCTCCTGCAACCAATTCTATCCACTAAGGTAGTTAAGGGGTGTAAGTAATGTATTTTAATATTGATAATAAAAAAAATTGTAATACAGCTTACCATTGATCTTCATTGATTGCTATCTAGGCCCGCATTGAGAGAGTTTAGGTAGCAACAGTGACACTCTATGGTTTTATGGTTTAAATGTATTTTAAATGGATTTTTAAAGCAGTGTGGTATTTTTTTTAGATGTATATATTTTATATGGTCAGAAGCCCTATTGGCCATTCGCATAGAGGGGGGTGGGTTTTTTGTGGGGGTAGGGGTAGGGTGGTGGGTGATGGGGGTAGTTTGCCCAGGGAGGGTGGTTAGGCATCCCGTGTGGGTGTTGGGAGGAGTTAAAAAACTTGCAATATATAGTTTATATAAACTTGCAATATATAGTTCTATTTGTTGTGATCTAGTTAGTATAAGGGGTTAACAGTCTTAATGAGTTAGCTGTGTGAGATCACTCAGGTTACTCAACTTCCCATTATATAATGTAGGATGACTATACAGAAAGGCAGTATGTCTTGTGACCAGTGATGTCACTATAGGGAGATAGAAAGGTATATACAGTATACAGTAGACCCTCCCAATGTTATAGAAACAGGTTTCTCAGAGTTCAAACTTGTTTTTATAGTTATGTGTATAAGGATGTCCTGTCACCATTTATTGATTTTAGTTAAGGAATGTACCATATATAGTTAGAGTCGATAGTAATGGCCTAAGATTGTTCTCTTGCCAAAAGAGGAGTATGCAGGAGCTCAGCAGGGAGTTCTCAGAGTAGAAGCTCTGGAGAATAATTGGATCGGCCCCATTGGAAAGTCCTAAGTCGACTCCCAACCCCATAACTCTGCTGCCAGAATCACTCTACTCTTTTCTACATCTGTCTCAGCATATCCCCTGCTGAAATCCCTCTCCTGGATTCCTTTAAAATCCCATATCATTCACTCAATCCTCCTCAACACTTTTAAAGCTCTACAATCTTCTGCTCCTCCTTATATCTCAGCCCTTATGTCACTCTATAATCAATCTCGACTCTTGCGTTCTGCTCAAGGATATCTTCTCTTTACCCCTTTTGTATCTACAGTCTTCTCCTGCCTTAAACCTTTCTCACTGACTGCCCAACACCCTGGAATGCCCTTCCCCTCAATATCCAACCAGAACCTCTTTATCCATCTTTAAACCCACCTTAAAACAAACCTGCTTAACGAAGCATATGAGTAGTTCCATGGCTGTTACTTCACATCTCATACATTAACCTTGGCACCTTGCAGACGCACTTACCAGAACGCCCTCCTACTGTCTCTGAACGTTCTTCCTACCTTCCAATTAGATTGTAAGCTCTTTGGAGCAGGGACTCCTTTTCCGAAATGCTACTGTCATGTCTGAAGCACTCCTTCCCATTATGTGTTGTTTGTATTTTTTGTTATTTATATGATTGTCACATGTATTACTGCTGTGAAGCGCTATGTATATTAATGGCGCTATATAAATAAAGACATACATACATACGTTTAGATTAAGAATGCCATGCACCGAAACAGGATAGTGATTCCAGAGAATAGTGTGTGTCTCCCAACAAGGGTCCACCTGAAGTAAAACATTATTGCAGCTATGCAGGAGATTTCCAGTCTAACCAATACCATGTGAAACAAACATAAGTGCCTCCCAAGCGTGGGAGTGAGAGCTACCAGAGGAAGAAGCAAAGAGTAACCATATTGTTTGACACCAGTTAATGCCTAAAGGGAAGTCTGTCTTATATACAGTACAGTATGGCGAGCATTATGAATGGTTGTGAATAAAGCTCTTGGTTTTGCAATAAAAGTTCCTGGCACCCATCATTATTCTATCTGCATATCCAGACCATATCCTTTAGAGCCAGAAAAGGAGGGATATATATATATGCTTATACTATATTAGTGAAAGCACGGTATGCCTGTCTGGATGTCCTGTGTCCCTAGGGGAAATCTCATTGGTCCCTTGGCCCGCCCGCCCCCGCACACCTCTCATTGGCCTGAGGCGGAGTGACGGGCCAAAGGGGACACACACACACTCACTCTGTTGCTTGGCCTCACTCTCCCCCGTCGACCGCAGATCACCTCCCCCCCTCTCCCATCTCCCCCTCTCCCCTCTCCCGGGGCCCCTCACTCTCTCCCCCACCTCCCCCAAACCCGCACGCTCTGCAACATCCCCAGACGCACTTTCACGTGCGCTCCCGGACGAGGGGAAGCGCGGGCCGGGCCTCCTGCACTCCCCCCGGCCTCCTGCACTCCCCCGGCCTCCTGCACGCACTATCACGTGCACACCCGGAGGAAGGGGAAGCACAACCCGGCCCTCCTGCACTCCCCCGGCCCGGCCCTCCTGCACTCCTCACGTGGCGCGGGTCTCCTGCCCCAGCCTGCCACTCTTGCCCCCCGCCAGCTTCCGAACCCACCTCCTGCCCCAGCCTGATGCCACGGGGATATCCGTGCCAGGAGGGGAACCGTCTGCCGCCAGGAAACACCACCCGGTCAAGGTAAGTCACCCACCGTCTCCCACCCACGCACTGTCACCCAGTTACACACCGTCTCCCACCCACCCACTGTCACCCAGTCAAAGTCACCCACCCATTCACCCACACACCCACACATCCACCCACACACCCACCCAGTCACTCACTCACCCACTTTCACTCACTCACCCACTTTCCCCCAGTCACCCACTTTCCCCCAGTCACCCACTTTCCCCCAGTCACCCACTTTCCCCCAGTCACCCACTTTCCCCCCGTCACCCACTTTCACCCAGTCACCCACTTTCACCCAGTCACCCACCCACTCACCCACCCACTCACTCACCCACCCACTCACTCCCCCACCCACTCACCCACCCACTCAGTCACCCACCCACCGACCCAAAGTCACCCACCCACCCAGCGACCCAAAGTCACCCACCCAGCGACCCAAAGTCACCCACCCACCCAGCGACCCAAAGTCAAACTGACCCAAAGTTACCTACCCACTCAGTCACCGACCCACCCACCCACTCAGTCACCCATCCACCCACACACTCAGTCAACTGAGTCACCCACCTAGCTGTCAAGGGGGGGGAAGCCCAACCCTGTCGCCCACCCCCCCAAAATTACATCCCGGGCAACGCCGGGTATATCAGCTAGTATATATATATATATATATAAAGCAGTAGGCACACAAAACTCAAGCAAAAAAAAGATGCTTATCCCAGTGCATGACCCTGAGGTATAAATATAGAATCCAATGCACAGCCGGCACACCATTTGCAAGTAAATAAGTTTTGGTGCTTATCCCATAAAGCAATAACAGACCATACGATACCGGTTGCAACACGACATCAAGGGACAGCACGCAGGTAAGTAAATCAAAAATTTTCTATATTTGATAGAAGATAGAAGACACAAAAACCGATGTTTCTATCCCCCAGTGGGACCTTTCTCAACGTCGGTTTTTGTGTCTTCTATCAAATATAGAAAATTTATGATTTACTTACCTGCGTGCTGTCCCTTGATGTCGTGTTGCAACCGGTATCGTATGGTCTATATATATATATATATATATAGATATATATATATATATATATATATGTATATATATATATATATATATATATATATATATATACATACATATAATATATATATATATATATATATATATATACATACATACATATATAAAAATAGAGAGCAGTTGGCACACTGTAAACAGATAATCCACTGATGCTTATCCCATATATGCATATACACAGAAAGATTTTACCAGATGGAGATCCAGGAAAAACGAGACAGCACACAGTCAGGGAAATCCAAAGCTGTTGTATTCAGGATAAATACATAGGCACTGCATCCAACGTTTCGGTCATCAAATGTGACCTTCCTCAGGGACGTGCAGTGTGTAAATGCTAGTGCATACCCTTATATACCCACATCTATCAAACCAAATTAATAAATAATCATGCTCACCTGTGCAAAAAACGGAAAAAAACGCGAAAACCATATGTTACACAATGGATTGTAACACATGGTTTTTGCGTTTTTTTCGTTTTTTTACACAGGTGAGCATGATTATTTATTAATTTGGTTTGATAGATGTGGGTATATAAGGGTATGCACTAGCATTTACACACTGCACCCCTGAGGAAGGTCACATTTGATGACCGAAACGTTGGATGCAGTGCCGATGTATTTATCCTGAATACAACAGCTTTGGATTTCTCTGACTGTGTGCTGTCTTGTTTTTCCTGGATCTCCATCTGGTAAAATCTCTCTGTGTATATATATATATATATATATATATATATATATATATATATATATATAAAATCAAAAAATAAATAGACGATACCGTTCTGTGGCTAACGAAATGCTTTTATTTGTGCGAGCTTTCGAGATACACTGATCTCTTCTTCCGGCGATGTTACAATGAATGAAGCAAGCAAAGGGTATACTTAAAAACAGTGTCTCTTGGAATCTTATCTGTGCTTGTCCCTCCCCCGTGTGTGGATGTGATTTATGGCTAGAGGTGTTAAATGGTTCCTGAAAGTAAGTGATACACACCTTTTGTAAAGCACTGTATACTTTGTGGGCTCTCCATTCATTTATATTCACACAGATACACACACACACTCTTACATCATAAGAGCTTTTTTTTATAAACTTGCAATGGCAACCATATTTAAGGATTGTTGCCAACTACTTTCATCCATTCTTCTATTCTGAAATGAACCATTAATTTGAAAAATGTAGGTATGATGGTCTCTAACCTTCTGACAGTCAGCTTTAGCAAGATGTTGTTGGAAAATATCTAGATACTTGATAGGTTGTTGATAGGTACGTGGTTCTCTCATGAGAAAACAATATCAGTCTGCAGAAAATGTTTTCAATAGCTTGTCCTATTTCCAATGACCATTAGCTTTTAATCTTTTCAATACGGTTGTTGGTATTCTTTTCTCTAATAAATATAGTGCCATAGGTTGCATATCTACACCAAATGTGCAGCAGGGAGATAATCCTCACAATCTCTCTCGATAGAAGCTGCTATCATACAGGTCTTATGGGGGAGATTCACTAAGCTATTGCTCCACGATCTGGCTTTAACTACCATCCAAGACATCAACTGTCAGCCCTTGTGGATTCCGTCCTAAATACTAAAGCATTAGTTAAAGAACCATGCTCATTTTTTTCAGAATTTTCAAGTTGGCCTGATTTTTCTAATGTTCACTTCATCTTGATATTGAACTGAAGCAACTTGAGTTTCCCCTTACTACACATAAGTTGTTCTTATTTTTTGACTACGATAACATCTTCAGATATGCAGACATTCGATTTTGATTATTCGCATAAAATGAAAAAGCAGTATGCAAATATATACAGAATTGTGCAAATCTCTGAATTGGGGGTACAAAGGACACATTATTACTGAACTGAATAAGCGAAAAGTCAGCAAAATTATGCACGCCCAACTTTTTTTACATTTGAAAATAGGCCATATTGATTCTATTTAAGGTGGTGAGTTAACCTCCCATGAGATTAAAACCTAGGATTTGCATACGTGAATCCTCATGTATACAAGTAAGTCCTCCCACAGGTATGAAGAAAATGCCACTGAAGTTTAATATGTCTAAGCCACCAGTATTTCACCCTTGCTAAAATAACATACATTCTTCAAGCTGCAGTAGGAAAAAATAATAATCAGATTACATACCTCTTATGCCTTAATAAGTAGAATCCTTCTGAAAAAGGTCATAAAGCTGGGAGACATCAGGCATTTCGTCTGGGACAATCCTAAATCAGAAGTAAAATAGTATCAATTTCAGACAGACATAATGTATAGAAGTATAAAACATATTAGGTCCAATAGAATATCTATATCTATATATCGCGTACGTTACCAACAGTAAAGGTGGCAAAGTCGCGAAAGCACTAAGCAGGTATCCAAAAACAATAGTTGTATTGAGAATATTAGCACATATGACCGTTTCGATCCGCACAGGGGGATCTTCCTCAGGGGTATGCAGCGAACAAGTGACAATCAGTGACTTATATACCCACGACCCTAGTGCCATAAACCACACCCACTAATTGATAACAGATAAACCGCGTGAAAATGCAGGTTAATAACATAATCAGCTAAGAACATTATCAGACGCGATAGAGCCCTGCCATTGGTCCCTGTCCGCTCACATGCCAAGCACCGGCATAACGAAGCATAATAGGTAATAGTTTTGCTAGTATTATTTTATTAATTCTTATAAGCAAGTGATATTTATATATATTTGGATACATTATAAATGCATCTATATTTCTATTTCTGGATAAAGCTAAACATATAGTTTTGCTAGTTCATTTTTATATGTCAAATACTTCTACAGGTGGATACATAATAAAGGTATCTATTTTTCTAGATAAGGCTGAACATTATTGGTAATTATATAGCAGGTCTTAAAATTAAGTAAATACAACCTCAGATGGACAACAACACATGACTATTACACCGTGTCATGATTTATTTAACAAAAATAAAGCCAAAATGGAGAAGCCATGTGTGAAAAACTAAGTACACCCTTACTGCTTCCATATGAATTAAGATGCTAAGTAGCAGACAGGTGCTGCTAATCAAATGCCCTTGATTAATTGATCATCAGCAAGTGTGACCAGCTCTATAAAAGCTGAAGTGTTAGCAGTTTGCTGGTCTGGAGCATTCAGGTGTGTGTTAACACAATGCTAAGGAGGAAATACATCAGCAATGATCTTAGAGAAGCAATTGTTACTGCCCATCAATCTGGGAAGGGTTATAATGCCATCATTCTACAGTGAGAAAGATTATTCATAAGTGGAAAACATTCAAGACAGTTGCCAATCTTCCCAGGAGCGGACGTCCCAGAAAATTTACCCCAAGGTCAGACCGTGCAATGCTCAGAGAAATTGCAAAAAACCCAAGAGTGACATCTCAGACTCTACGGGCCTCAGTTAGCATGTTAAATGTTAAAGTTCATGACAGTACAATTAGAAAAAGACTGAACAAGTATGGTTTGTTTGGAAGGGTTGCTAGGAGAAAGCCTCTTCTCTCTAAAAAGAACATGGCAGCACGGCTTAGGTTTGCAAAGTTGCATCTGAACAATCCACTAGACTTCTGGAACAATGTCCTTTGGACAGACGAGACCAAAGTGGAGATGTTTGGCCATAATGCATAGCGCCACTTTTGGCGAAAACCAAACACAGCATATCAGCACAAACTCCTCATACCAACTGTCAAGCATGGTGGTGGAGGGGTGATGATTTGGGCTTGTTTTGCAGCCACACGAGCTGGGAACCTTGCAGTCATTGAGTCGACCATGAACGCCTCTGTATACCAAAGTATTCTAGTAAAATGTGAGGCCATCTGTCCGACAGTTAAAGTTTGGCCGAAATTAGGTCATGCAATAGGACAATGATCCCAAGTACATCATTTGAAATCACGTCTCCATGGTAACAGGCGTCATTTGATGCCATGTTGCCATGCAGACGCGTGGACAAGAAGCCGGTAAGTAAATTTACAGAGGCCTCGCGCTCTTAGCGCGGGGCCTCTGTAACCGCCGCACGGCCCGCGCCCCCCCCAATAAAGTCCCCCAGTTTGCACACTACTGCTCTGTTCAATCTGGTAAAGTTGCTTCTCAATTCTGGATTTCAAATGAATGGGACTTAAAGGTGTGGTTCTACCTACTGTAATTTTTCTTACATATATTTGGGAGACAGGGGGTCTCCAGAGCTCAAGATATTTCAGTGTAGGGAACCCCAAGCTTCCCAAGATACTTGCTTCCATAGGTACTGCCACTAGCATCCCCAGCTGAGTAACAACATGGAGACTTAAACCTCCAATATCATGGGAGCCAATAAGAAGCTACAACATCAACCGTCGCAGCTTCTTATTTGCCCGTTTGACTCTATGAAGAACAGCAGCACCTATGGAGTTAAGTATGTCGGAAAGCAGTAGGTGCCCACAGCTCAAATGAATGTGGTTCAGCACCAGAGAACCCCTGATTGGCATCAAATGCTGCTTTAAATCTTCTCCAGAAAAGGGGAGAGGCTTCATAGCATATGGAAAAAGGATCTTTGTACGTCTACAATGGCTTCATTTTATCATTGTGGCTAAATGTCAAGTAGAAAAATATATTTTTTGTATGTCTCGATGTCCAGACAAGCCCGTGAAGCTTGATGCAAAGCCCCATTATTCATTTTAAAATGTATGATATGTTGCCATATTTTTCCCTGATTACACATCTGAATAAAGACAAAATCTCCAATAGTTTTGTAAGTGGTTCTTTTTCTTTTAAACATTAGAAGTGTTGTAATAAAAAAAATCTACCCTTTTCTGTAATGTTATCATTACTTTCTTTATTGTCTTATTTTGAGCTGTTATTGTTATCTTCTATATCAGAGGAGCACAATCTTTTTTTCCCCTGCACCCCCCTGTCGGCTGTCCCCCTGTCCTTGTCCTTTCCTTGGCTCTGAAGTTCTGGCATCATGACGTCATGTTGCCATGGCAACGCAATGTCACATGGCCCCCGGCGACGCATCGCCAGAAGCCGTCTGATCCAAGGTAAAAAGAAGGTTACAGATGCCTTGCAGCTCCCCCGGCGTTAATTTAAATGCCTTTGGGAAGCACGCAGGGCTTCTGTAAGCCCCACGCTCTGCAGTGAATCTGTAAACCCCACCCCCCCCACTTTGCGCACCCCTGTTCTATATTATCTGAATGCAGTTGAAATATTACATTGGACTATGCCCCTTAGTTGCTTAGGTCCCCCTGTATTTCAATTACTTTTACGAATGAACTGGGTTTGGGAAAATTAGCAAGTCAAATCAAAGCCATATTTTGCCTATCACATTGGAACTGAACATTTCTTATTGCAGCTTTGATCACAGCAAACCTAAAAACTTCAATGATAAAAGATAGGAAAGCTTAATTTCTGGATGATAGAATGGAAAATTATACTGTATAACATTTTCTGGATGATAGAATGAAAAATTATACTGTATAACATTTTTATTGTATTTTATTTTTGAGCATTTTGGCATATGCTATTAAATGCAAACTAGAGGACAGTCGGTGTGTAACTGTGACCACTGAATGCTAAAAATTACATTGTATAAAACTTGCATTAATGAAGGAAATTGTCAGCATTTTCATTGAATAGAGCCCTGAAAATGTCAGTCTTCTTGTTGAACTTAAAGTATTGACATTGCATAAATCACTCAATAATGATGTACTTTGTAGTCCTAATAACTAGAAACTAAAATTCATATCACTTATACTGTATATATATAAGAATTGGTTCAGATAAGGCATTGATTATAATTATTTTCTAGGATCAGAATAAATGTACCCCACTATAATTGCTAAATGTGCAGCTTATACCTCACAAAAAGGTCATATGATTCACACAATATTATTGAACATTTTATTACTTTCAGGTATGCTAATGACCCAAACTGTAGTCTATTTAAATAAAAACATACGTATACAAGGCACTATAAGCAGCTACTGTTGTGTTAAATTATAAAAACTCATGTAGTCTAGTCCTCCGGCTACTATATTTCTTTTGGCCCTAACATTATAAGTCCTGTTAGGCACAGGCACTGTTAGGAATAAGCCCTCTCATGAAGGCCTAGCTTGTAGTTTCAGCCTGGATGCACTTTTACTGTATACAGGGGCAGGCCTAACAACAAGCTGAGAGTGTCATCCTTGGGGAGGATACTGGCTGGGTCACATGCACAAAATGTGATGCCTGTCAGTATCAGACCTGTCCTGTTATGGGTCAGGGTTACAAGCCACTCCCCTGGGGTACATAAGCAGACACTCACCAGAATTCAGGGCTCTCTCCCCTCCCCCTGTGGAGTGGCATCTTACCCCTTATCCCATCAGGGGGAAAAGGAATGGAGGAGGAGCCCACCAGCCTTGTGGGTGCTACTCCAGGGAATTTGCCTGCTATGAATATCATATGCTGTAAATAAAGACTCAATTGAACTATACTTTGTGGCTATCTGTCTTGGCCATTATCTGAGTTGCCAGTGTGGACCATCCTGGCTGTACGAGGACCCTCACCAGCTGAAGGTGTTGCACCATGGAAGATCATCCCTGAGATCCTGTTCTGATGGCTCCCCACACCACCGCAGAGTTCTCAAGGCCTCCTGTTCCACCTCATAGGTATGCACTGCACCAAAGTACATCGTAGCGACACAATCTCCTTTAGGGTGGGGAAACGGGTGCTACACACACAAAACTGAACCTAAACCCGCTAAACCAGGTCTAATATCCCATTTCCATGTTCATAAACAGTACTACCATCTATCCTGTCGCCAAAGCATGTTGCCTAGAATTGACATTTGACTCCTCCTTTTCCATCTCCCTCTCCACTCATTTTAACGACAAGCTAAAATTTGTCGCTTATTGCACCTTAATATTGCCCTTTCCTCTTTCAATCTGCTGCTTAAACTCTAATGCATGCCCTTATCCTCTGCCATCTTGATTATTGTAATACTGTATATTGCTAACAGGCCCCCCTGCCTCACAATTTTCTCCTTTTCAATATTTCCACAATTCTGCTGCTAGAATAATTTTAATTTCTCCCAAAACAGTCTCTGCTCATTTCCTCCTTAAATCCCTCTACTGGCTTCCCATCAAATTTCAGATCAACTACAGTACAAAGTTCTCCTCCTTATCTTCAAGGCTTCTCACTGATTGGCTCCTCCCTACATATTGGCTTTGATCTCTCGGTATGCCCTGGCATGTCTCCTGTTCTCTACCCATAACTGTCTCCTTTCCATCCCTTTCACCTCTTCTGCTCACTCTCACTTTAAACCTTTTCCCCTCACTGTCCCTTACCTGTGGAACTCCCTCACACTGTGTGCATGCAAAGCACCTTCTCTGCCCACTTTTAAGACAAACCTTAAAACTCACCTCTTTAATGAAGCAGTTCAATAGCATACACTCATGACAACTGTCGCACAGTCACTCCTACAACCATTGTGGCCAAACACTGCCATCTACTGCACTTATTCCCTCACCTGCTGTCTCTGCAAGTCTCCCAAGATACCACTTAGATTGTAAGATCTCTGGGACAGAGATTTCCTTTCTTATTATCTGATTTTTGCTTGTTGCACTTATTGTATTATATATAATTCCCTGTACTGTATTGTCTCTTTTGTAAAGTGCTGAGTACACGGTGGGCGCTATGTAAATAAAGCTACACATATACATTAGGTGGAATGTTTCAAAATATGCAATTCTGACAACGTTTCTAATACTTACTATAGCAATATAAGAAATCATAAGTCTGAGTTTAATAGTGGCCATTAACAATATTTACTGTTGCATCCATAACATGTAAAATGTAACATACGTCATACCACATTTTTTTATTGATTTTTTTAAGATTGCTGAAAACCCATATTGTTGAGTTAGAGATGCAGTTTTTCAGAATGTGGCACCTTGAAGCTACAGTACTGTAAAAGTACAAATATTTGCACTGCAACATCTTCTTTTATTATTTTAACAGTTGCTTCATATTTAATATTTAAGATTTGTCTAACTTTTTCAAACTGAGGTGAAAGAACATAACTGCAAGAAAAAGCAACACAAACAAATAAACAAAGTACACAACACATACTGCTTTTATAAGCAGCTCATTACCTAATAGAGGTCATAACATGTCATAACATAGCAATTAGAAGCACAACAACCACAAGGTCACTACTCTCCTCTCATTCTACCTGTCTGCTGCTTTCGACACTGTTCACCAACGTTTCCTCCTTCAGATTCTCCACTCACTTGGAGCATATCCACAAAGCTCTGTTATCCTATTTAACCTAAATGAACGTTAGGTTAATTATTACGCCTATGCTCTCAAGCAAATAATGTAACGTTAACCCAGTGCTAATCCTTAAACAAGTACTTTTTTTTCAGGACGTTAGTGCTAATGATATGCAAAAGAGACATATCCCCCTATCACATATACGGAGTGAGGGAGAGAGAGAGTGAGGGAGAGAGAGAGCTAGGGAGTGAGGAGAGAGAGAGCTAGGGAGTGAGGGAGAGAGAGTGAGGGAGTGAGGGAGAAAGAGAGCTACTTTGATTTGACAGGATATATACACCATAGTGTTTAGGACTTTACTCTAAAAGAATAGTCTCTCTCTCTCTCTCCTCCAGAATTCATCTTAGAAATATGGTCCTGGATGGCTGTTAATTAATTAACACTTATTATGAGTTGATCATCATCCCCCCTTCATTCAGTCCTATTGACTAGGTGTAGGGGGTATGTCTATCAGTTTTAATGGCACTATTTTCTACCCTGTCCACAAACCACAAAACGTTTGAGTGCTTTACATTTGTCTCCTCTCTCTCCTATCACATTCACACTGCTACTAATTCTTGCCAATTCTTCCATGGAAACATCCATGCCCTAATTATCCCCCATCTTAAATACTGCACCTTTCTGATAACTGGTTCTACAGCTCTGTAACAATATATATATATATACATATTGTGGAGTTGACACAGTATATAATTTATTAAGACTCCTGACACGTTTTGATAAGTAGGGAGGCAGAAACATATCTGAAGGAGTGTGATAATTCCAGCTGCACAGTTTATATATATATAAACTGTGCAGCTGAAAATGTCAGTCTTCTTGTTGAACTTAAAGTATTGACATTGCATAAATCACTCAATAATGATGTACTTTGTAGTCCTAATAACTAGAAACTAAAATTCATATCACTTATATATATAAGAATTGGTTCAGATAAGGCATTGATTATAATTATTTTCTAGGATCAGAATAAATGTACCCCCACTATAATTGCTAAATGTGCAGCTTATACCTCACAAAAAGGTCATATGATTCACACAATATTATTGAACATTTTATTACTTTCAGGTATGCTAATGACCCAAACTGTAGTCTATTTAAATAAAAACATACGTATACAAGGCACTATAAGCAGCTACTGTTGTGTTAAATTATAAAAACTCATGTAGTCTAGTCCTCCGGCTACTATATTTCTTTTGGCCCTAGCATTATAAGTCCTGTTAGGCACAGGCACTGTTAGGAATAAGCTCTCTCATGAAGGCCTAGCTTGTAGTTTCAGCCTGGATGCACTTTTACTGTATACAGGGGCAGGCCTAACAACAAGCTGAGAGTGTCATCCTTGGGGAGGATACTGGCTGGGTCACATGCACAAAATGTGATGCCTGTCAGTATCAGACCTGTCCTGTTATGTGGCAGGGTTACAAGCCACTCCCCATATTGAATAATAATATATATATATATATATATATATATATATATATATATATATATATATATATATATATATATTATTATTATTATTATATATATATATATATATATATATATATATATACTGTGCAGCTGGAATTATCACACTCCTTCAGATATGTTTCTGCCTCCCTACTTATCAAAACGTGTCTGGAGTCTCATTAAATTATATACTGTGTCAACTCCACAATTCTCATTCCTTTGCACCTCATCTTTGTCTACAGTATCTGCCTGCTTTCTTCCTGCTCTCTTAAAGAGGCTTTCTTATCTCTTTCCCTACTGTAGTATTTCTGAGTTCCATCTGATATGTTTCTCTTACCATCTCTGGAACTCTCAATATCATCCCCCTCTGCCCCTGTTTTTTAAGACCTGTCTAGAATGTCATGGCTCTGTAACATGACTATATTACCCACTGAATATGCATCTCCATGTACTCATTCTGTCTTTGTAAGTCTCCCAACAGACCATTTTGAACGTAAGCCTTGTACTGTATATCATCATAACAAAACACTGCATACATGGTTGGTACTATACTGTATAACTAAATATACATTACAACACGTTATTTAATAATTTTGAAGTTGCAGTGATTTCGGTCTAACATTCATGTACTTTAAGTAGAAAAACAGAGTGGGTAATTAAAGAGTTCAAACAAAAATATTTTCCTGGATTCTGCAACAGATATTTTAGAAATGTGTTTAAAATGGGGTACTTAATCTCTAAATAGCAAATTTATAATTATTTAACAATTAAATATACTAGTTCTACAATAACACATGTTTTATTTTATTATAGTTTATATATTTGTATCTATTTTTACTTGTATTTTTCTATTTCTTTTTGTATTTATATATTTATGTTTTTAGGTATTTTGATTTTATTTTTCTCTGCTCATACCTATTTATCTAGCCAACACTAGTGTCAATGTATGCTTTGTTTTGAGTCTCCTCTTGATCTCCTATAAGTAAAGATATGCACATTTGTTCGTCAAATTTGGACCAGCAGTGGGCCTGACGGTTCCTTTTGTCTGCAGATTTCAGCAGATCGATGTCAAAAAGGGCGATTTGCGTTTTGTAGATTTTATTATTATTATTTCCAATACACTCTGTGGATTCCGCAAACCATGGACGGATTTGTAGAAGTCAATCCACAGATTAAGCAATCCGGTGGTAGATTCATAAGAATCCACAACCGGATTACTGAATCCGCGGATTGGACTGTATAAATCCATCCATGGGTTGTATCCAATAGCGGATTTTGATGAATCTGTGCGGATTGAAACCACCCAAATCCATGTGCGGATTTTACACTGCGGATTTTACACAGGATAACATTGGCTATAATCTAGGAAATGGATTTGGGCAGATTTGCCCATCTCTACCTCTATGCTCTCTACTGTAGGTACTTATGCTTTTCTATCCTAGTTATCACTACGATAGAAAAAATAACAAACAGTGTACAACTCTCATAGTGTAATAGGTTTGATTATATTAAGAAGATGTGAATAGGTGGTGAGTATCGCATGTACATCAAATTTGATCAATAAAAGCAATACATGTATAGGCACATGTTACCACAACGGTGCTCTATTCGTTTCGTAGTATGATACTACTTCTTAAGGGATCCCATCCCTGAAGAAGTAGTATCATACTACAAAACGCGTAGTTGACATTTGTATGGCTATATTGGCCAAGTGACTCTTTATGTTTCGGTATACAAACCGGTCCTGTGCAGGAGCCTTTCAACCCATAGCTATTATTAATATCGCTAGCGCCGGACCCAAAGTGGAACCTTCAGGACTTTTGGACTGTGGACACCAGAATTCAGCAGGACACAGCAGGCTATCATGGGGAACGCTGAACATATCTATCTCCTGGTAGTGGACCATCCTATTGCCTTTTAGATGGGGGGATCAGCATAGCGCCATTGTGGTAACATGTGCCTATACATGTATTGCTTTTATTGATCAAATTTGATGTACGTGCGATACTCACCACCTATTCACATCTTCTTAATATAATTGAATTTATTACATTATGAGTGTTGTACACTGTTTGTTCTTTTTTTTATACTAGTTCTACCTGATGCTGAGCCATCTGGATTGAAATAGCAGCAGACTCTCAAATTAACACTTTAAGATTTTTTGCTGCTTTTTTTCAATATCACTTTATTATTCACCTTGACATCACGTTTGAAGGGTATATACACTATTTTATCACGTTTATATTCAATATTTATCACTTATTAATCACAATTGTTAGCGTAGATTTTCATTTTATTTTTTCACTATCACTATGATAGCCAGTTGTACCCATTTCCCTCTTCTCCTCCCATTTCCCTATTTATCTTTTAAACTTAAATTCGGTCTCTTATTGTATATAAGAAGGGGCATAGATATTTGCTAATGTAATGTCTAAACCAGAAAGTGAACCCCTCAAGATAATGTATCTGCCCTCTTCATCCATTATGACATCTCTCATTTGGAAAGGTATATCATATTTGATAAGAATAGCAACCCCTTCTTTTGACTATAACCAGAAATGTAGAAGGCTTTGAGGCAGTGTTTATTGAGGGCAGGAGAGTCCAGCTTCCTGAAATTGGCTTCCGTTGTAAACATTATATCCCCTTTTGTCTTTTAAAATCTGAGAGAGCCAAAACAGTGTTCTTGGTTGGAATTAAGACCTTTGACATTTAACAAGATTAATTTTAACTTTGAATGTTTACTACTTTTCCATAGTAAGTATATTGTATAACAGCTTTGAAGGTCAACCTTATTAACAAGGCATATATTAAAAATGCACAGCCTTTAATATTTCCTTGTTTGTGAAACATCTTCCCACAGCAGGGAAATTAAAATAATGGGATTAAGTGGTGCTCTAAAAAGTAAATGTAAGGGAAGAGAGGGGGGAAGGCAGGGGATGGGTTTTTAACAGGGGCATTACCAAATATGAGTTATTGGAACAACTAAAGTTGAAACTTTTATATAGGGCAGGGGTGTGTCCTATATGTGCCCTATTGGCAGGAAATGCGTCAGAGAACTACCTTCGGTTGTTTTTACCTAGTCTTCATGCCCAATAAATAGCTTATTTTTAACCTGCCTTCAGTCCGAATTTTTGCGGCGCTCAACCCGATTCCTTTTCTTTTTCTACACAGGTCCCTTCTTCTTCAAAGACTTAAGACTCGGCCCGGATTGATTTTCAACAATACAAGAAGGTCCATAGGGAGGAATACACATACAGTCACTGGACCAAGGACCACTGCTGTGCAGGAACAAAAAAATCTTGAGGGCAAAACTGCCATCTCCTGGTCTTGATGCAGTACCATGGGGTCAGGTGTAGGAACCCAAATGGGGGCCCACTGGCCCAGACTCCAAAACTGCCACATGCTTCCAGGGAGAGGGATATAAAAACAAATGGCCTCCTAAGCACAGGCCATAAAACCCAGAGTACAGGTGTAGAACCACATCAGTACAGTTCAACCCACTTCCATTGCTGACTGCCTGAAATGGTAGGCCACTAGACAAAGCTCCCACACCACCCTATGGGGTTCTTCCCCCCAGCCTGGAGCAGGGAACTGCACAGAATGAATCTAAACAGCTGGGCCAATCAGGGACCGGGAGGCAGATTCCTTACCTCTTCATCAATCAGGGATTTAGACTAGACTCTTTCTTCCTCATACCTTTGTCCAATTTGGACTCGGCCTCACCAGGGGAGATCCACGCAGCTACAGATCCCCACCCCCAGAACCCAATGCAGGCTCAACTCCAGACTCTCTAATAAGTGGTTGGCCTCTGAAACTAACTTTAAAGCATGCTGGATACCAAAAGCCTGAAAGGAAATCTACAATGATACTTTAATTATTTATTCTATAGAAGTTTAGTGATTGGTCTTATCTCTCGTCTTTTAAAAATCATGTTCACTGCTTTTTCTGCAGCTCATCACTACCTGCTCTTTAGCCATAACATAATACATTAATTCATACGTTTTTCAATCCCGTAGCCGTGGACCAAGCTAGTGATGTGTCCTATCCATTCACAGCACTTCTTCCAATACATTTTTGTGTAAGTGAGTGGAACAGTCTTCTTAAGTAATTTTGAAGTTCCTCGTTGGTTATATTTTCAAGAATATTTCTAATACGTAAATGTTGTCTGTGCTCTTGATTCTCTCAAGTCGTCTATTAGATCTTTCAGTGAGAAGATCTTATCAATCAATGTAATGATTTGGTTGTCATTTGCTACTTATAATTGTAGGACTTCATCAATTCTGTTTTTTAGATTACTTGTTCTCTCACCTAGAGCATTGAAATATTCTTTAATATCCAGAATTGCCTCTTGTAGTTCCATTTGGAATGTGTTTTTGAGAATTATGAGAAGTTCTTCTAAATATTTTTTAGTCAATGGTTTACTTTCCTCTCTGTCTGGCTCAGAGTCCTAGGTGTGTCCTAGTCCATAAAGGGGACATGCATAGTACTCCATGTGAGATCCCTGAATATGGGCCTTGGAGTATCACCATGGAGCTGCTGAAAATACAGGTTCACATCCAATAGGTAGGGTTCTGTACAGGCTAACAGGATATGGATCCTTGAGTGAGGGTGCATCCTTCAAATCAGGTCCCGGTGGGATGTAGGAGAGACCTGTCTGCTAAGCAAGGGATTACCATATCAAAGACATAAAATGGTGCCACGCCATGTGCCTCTTTGGGAGGCTGCACAGGCACCCAAAGATGAATGTATGGCTGATATGCAATGTGAATAAAGAATACTTGTTTGAGAGAGAAAAGATACTGGCATCCATTCTTTATCATTACTGCTTATAAGCCCAGCCTGCGTGGATACCAGCACACTGAGAAAGGTAAACAGAGACACTGAGCACCACTTGAGTAAAAATAATACAGCTTGATGTGACACTCCTTGTGAATGAGTAAGGAGTGGTCACATAATGAAAGTGTGGTTCTCTAAGCAGGACAGGATGGACCATTTTGTTTTTACCTGAAAACAAAGAGGCTGGCATGGGAGACAAGTCAAGGATTAGGGCATGCAGCAAACTGATGTTGCTTAGAAACAGAGAGTCAGGAAGTTGGTATTGGACATGGAAGAAGAAGTTAGAGCCATGCTGATTTGGCACATGCAGTTTCTAGGCTCTTACAGTGAGCAGGTAAAAAAGAGCTGCTGATACTGTTGTTTTCTATACATGGCAAGTCCAGCTGCTGAAAAAGCTCTCAGCTATACTGTAGATTCTAATTCTCAGAATCCTAAAAATCCTGCAGGGCTTAGTCTATATAAAACAAAAGAACATCTCTCCCCCCCCCCCACCCATAAACACACAATTTATAACTAATGTCAATAGCCATATGTCCATATTTCTACATACATAGGGTCACATATATGTCAGAGTTTCATATTTAGTTTGTTATCTGTTTACATTCATACTGGAATGAACACTCTCTCAGCTTCTTGATAAACACCCTTGTTTAGGTAGGCACCTTATTAACCCTTTAGGAGACCAAGTGGCCAGCTAGTTATTGTTGAATAGATGGCAACTTGGGCTTCAATGGGTTTATACATTAATACAGTGTTCATTGTTAACCTCAAGAGTGTCAGAGCTCTCACTTCTGTTTTTTTTTATCATTTATAAACCTTTAGTTAATCTCCCATGTATTAATGCTGTAAATAATGTTTTTGTAATATCAATTTGAATACAAAGGTGATGTATTTAGGCACTCCGTCACTACTTCGCTTCATACGCAGTACTTTGCAAATCTACAAGTCTCAATAGGAGTCAGAAAGTTGTTAAACATAACGAAAATTTATTATTCGACAGCTCTTTTATTTTACCTTTTCTTAATGCCAAATGTTACAACAGATCATAGTCATTTCCTGCTAACAATTTGCTAACATATAAAAAATATGGCCTCATTGATACCACCTTTACGAGGCCATAGATTTAAAAAGCTACTGCTGTTCATGTCATCTATAGCAATTTAAATCCAGCCATCTGAGGCTTTTCCTATGTATAAGCTTCCTCTTATAAACGTTGTTTTAATACTATATAATATAAAATGAGTTTAAACAATCAATTATTTAATATACCAAGCATTACTAAAGTAAACATCTTTACTCAGCTAATTGTTGGATACCTCATGCCGAATGTGGGAAAATGCATTACACAGTATTTAAAGATGTAGCAAGCTTATTGCATCCCCTCCTTATGCATAATATTGCATTTTAAAGAAGAATTTCACAGATTTTCTGTAGGATTCTATGGCAGTGAGTACATGCACAAAGAGTGCAAAACTGGTGGAGAAAAACAGCATTCAAATTATTGAGGCATGAGTCTAGTGAGAACTAATAAATCTTTTTTCTTTGATAAATCTGGTGCTATTTTTACACAAGTTTTGCCACAGTTTTTCAACTGGGAGCCTTAGATAAATAACATATTTGTATATTAATTTTACCAAAAAGTCACGACCAATAAGTCTACTTTTTTAAATGAATGGAAATACATATATTTTTATTGTAAGTGTTGTGGTAATATATTGATTTCCTGTTTCTTCCTTTTAAAGTGGTGAGGTAAGGAAGTCCCATCAATTCTCTTAGGCCTTAGGCCACAATACAGGCACACGTGACCAAGCGTGTGACGTCACACGCGCCGAGATCTGTATCCTGTATCTGTACTTTGCCGAGATCTGTATCCTGCAGTGTTGAGCGGTTCACCCTCATTGGCTGAACCGCTCACGTGACCTGGTCGCCGCTCGGCACAGACAAACAATTGTGTCTCTAATTTCTGTAGCGCTGCCTCTTACATGCACGCGCGCGTGCACTGTAGACATGTGCATTGGAGTCCCTGTGTTTGTTTTCGGCGCGAGTGACATCACTCGCACTGTCTGAGGTTCTATGGACAAGGCCTTACATGCAATGCAAGTAGGTAACCACATAATTTGGTGAGATTCACAGCTGATGCTTATGACATGCTAGAGTTTTTCTCAAAAAGCTGTAAGGTTTCCAAAAAAAATTCACGAGGGCCACATGACACAAATATGTATGTCACATGGTCAAAAACAATATCCATAATATTGTCGCTACGTCATGGAGCCCCTAGAGTGCCAGACACTGTGGTTTAGTGGCTATATCTTAGGTCACCCAAAGGGTTAATGTCTTGTACAATTAAAGTTAAATGGCAACATTTTGTTGTGAAATTTCAGACAAAATAGCAACATTTCACCAATTTTTGAGTAAGAATAGCTTTTGCAAAAAATGTTACAAACTTCTTTACTCATACTCGGTAGCTGTACAAATGTTCATTCCGTGTTCTCGGATTTGCATAACTCCATTTAAGATAATAGAAGATATGTCTGATTATAACCCATTATACTATTGGGTGATATTAGCAATTTTACCATACTGCCTAGAGTGAAAACAGTACTGTACATGTGCAATAACATATTATTAAATCAGAGTACCTGCCAAAGACACAGATACAAAAGAAATATAAGTGATGTAGGATTCACTTGTTAAGTAAGTGCATTTGTCAGATTCAGAAGGTTGCAGACTTGCAGCTACTCATGGTTATTGATTAATATGACAAGCGACTGATTTAGTAAAGGATTACCACATACTGTAGTCTGTTTTTAATGATGTTGTGTTTTTGTCTACTTCTTTAAAAGTATTTGCAGTTATACTTTGTCTATACTGCTGGTCCTGTACATTGCACATTAAAATAGTAATACTACAGTACTACAAAAATACCGTACACTTTGTGCATATTTTTTATTGCTATACAGTGAATGCAGCAATTTACAAGATAGGTGAAATATAGTGCGGAATAGGCAAGAACATGTATTGTATTCCAAAAATCTAAAATACAGGCATGAGATTATCATAGTTTATTTTTAACAATATGATAAAGTAATCACTGCCTAAGGGCTTTACAAATCTCATCACACACATATACATTTCTTGTTTTAGAGTTGAACTAGAAAATCCCTATAGTGATTATAAAATGATATGGGAAAAGGCGCTGGATACACTGATTGTGTTTAGTTCAATACTAAATGACTAATTGTGCCACGTTTATTTATTTGATTTCCTGGATTATTTATTGTGGAATTATAGCTCCCCTCCCCACCCCCGTATTCTCTCCCCCCCCCCCCCCAAGCGCAGGGAAGTTGAGTCGGGATGCATCTACAGTATATGCATGAGGCTTGTTATTAGAGATTCCTACATCTTGTTGCTGGGCAAAGGTGTTTAATGCTTCCTCAGACCTGGCAGGTTGAATTGATACATCTCTGCTTCTTTATATTGATTCAAACATTGATACATCTCATTATACTATTGTTCCAAGCAACTCCTCCTCTGCTTCGAAACCACCAACCAAATTGCTGCCACAAGTGGAGCAAAAATTACCGAAAGCACTTTGATATATTGGCACAAGTGTGACAAAGTCAAAATGGTGCAATTTTCATCAGTTTTTGAACAAAGTGGATGATATCATTACTCAGAGCATCTGCGTTGTATAACCTTGAAACCCATTTAACTTAGTAAGTGCACCGTGTAGTGCACATTCGCTGAAACACATCGGATACATACAAGTTCTGACCAACACATATTAAGCAACAGCATCGTTAGTGCTATCTGCTCATTATTTTGTGTCTACAAAAACAGTTTTAACTTGGATCTTTTGTATTTTACAGTGAAGTATGCAAGAAATGCTGAGGAAGTGAGTTTCAAGCTGGTTGAGAGTTGCAGCCTACAGTACATTAGGTTATAATATAATATATATATATTTTTGTGTCTTCTATCAAATATAGAAAAATTATGATTTACTTATCTGCGTGCTGTCCCTTGATGTCGTGTTGCAACCGGTATCGTATGGTATATTTGTATAATATATATATATATATGTAGCGGTCATGTAAAATGGCTACAGTCATCTCTCCTGCTGACAGTAAGGCCTGGTAAGTTGTGGGCATGCCAGCAGTAATTATGGAGGTTTGCCCTCACACCCTGGTGAGGCGCCCTATGTATGGATGGGAGTGGTCATGAATTCTGACTCCATGGTTAGTGATGTCAGAGTTATGCCAGCCCCCAGAGTACATAAGGCACAGCACTGATCAAAAGGAGTTGTTGCTGAGGAGTTCCTGTTGCTGTGCTGTTCTGTCAGTAAGAGGACATGGAGGTCTGCAACACTGTTGCAGTAGTCTAATGCAGAGCTGTGAGTCTGGCAGCACAAGCAGACAGAGACAAGCTGCCTGAGAGAACTGTGACCAGGGACCTGGCACAGGGCCGAGATCCCTGCGGGGATAGGGAACCCACCTTTCAGAGGGAAGCAGCTGGACGATGGAGGGCTAAGTACACCCCACTGCGAGGGGCAGCTAGCCCACCTCAAGCAATAAAGATGTTCTCAATCAGAAACCCTCTCGTGTACATGTGTGGAGTGAATGTACAGAGAGGAGCACCACGGAGGAGTTCCTCAACAGGATCATCCCCATGCGGACGCAGGGACCCTGATGAGGTGGAGGCGCTGCACTGGAACTAGGTGAGACTCAAGCCGCTACCGCAGCTGCCTGTCTGGACGGGTCCTCCCCACACACCATCATGCGGGAGACTCAGGAGTCCTGTAGCCAACAGGTGCACCACCAGACATACTTACACTGTAATGGGGACCGGTTAGACCACAGGGGCCAATGTGAGATTGGGTGGGTCATGCCGGGCCAGAAATACCGTTACATATATATATGTAATTATCTAGTAAAACCACATTTTAATACCGAGTGTCTAGACAAGCCGTGAAATACCTAACACTTTACTTAACATAATGAAGAGAGATTTATTGATAGACTATTTGATAGATGTGCAGCACAAGAAAATGCCTTAAACCAAAAGTCTCACCACCAATTAAACTACCCTTATATTAATCAAACCAATGTCCTCAAAGTGTTCTTCCTATTGCCATTCTCCAAAATACATGTCTTTCTTTCTCCCATTTGGAATGAGTTTATCACAGAGGCAACTGCTGCCTCTGTCTTTCTTTCCTACAGTAGTTTAAGGATGAAGAATTCAGGATTGTTTCATTATGATTCCTTCTTTTTACGATGAACCCTGTGTAAAAACCTGCATTGTATGTTTTGGACATAAATCTATATATATTGATATATCTTTTTATTTCATATTTGTTGATTATTGTTGTATATAAAGATCTCTCTCCGGGATCGAAACGTTGGACTTTTTGTGCAAGTATTTGTGTACTTTAATACATTTTTTCATTACTGAACTGCTGAGTGCCTTTGTCTCTTTACCTTTCATGTATTATATGCTGTGCATTTTTATGACTTTGGCACCAGCTATTACTACTCCACCACTGGAGTGCAGGATATCTATCCATCCAAATATATATATGTAAACAAATAGAAAAAAGGAAAAATCCCACGTAAAGCACTCAGGTATACAAAAGTATAAAACAAGTTTATTAAATAACATGACACAAAATAATACAAAATTAAAACAGTCTCATAATCCTCAAGTGTTACAAACTCTGGCTGAATGCAATGTTATCCTAGCTGGCAAGTGCCAGAACATAAGATGTAATATATACAGACACTATACCAACAGGTGGTAAAGGCAAAGATAATGCCTCCCACCTGTATGACCGGCTGGTCAAACAATAAGGACTGACAGTCAATGTGAAGCAAACAACCAGAAATCCTGCACTAACTAAGGATCTGACAGATAAGGTCAGATGCTGGGATTGAAATACAATAAACTACCCATGTGCTGAAGTGGGAAAGGAATGAGCTATGCAGGGGTGTGGTGGTAGGAAAATAAATGCTGTAAAAATAGATTAATGATGAGCACACACACTGGGGACCCAGTTGGCAACACAATGCAGAATTGATAATCAAGCCCCTTGACAAAGCGGAGGTGAAACGTACTGTACATCAGGGTTTGTCCTGTTTGTCCTCTCATACTCTCTCTAGTGTGGCTCCCTTCACTTCCGGATTGACTCTGCTACTAGTGGTGGATCATGTGTGTTTACCACACATGCAGGACTGTTGTGCACAGACTCACGGAGGACTCATTGGGCTAAGTACTGCCTTATCTTGCTGTGATTATTGATACTCATCCAAGCTTGATTTTGGAGCACAAACCTATGTGATCTTTAGCTGTCACCCTTACCTCTGTTACATTTCTGAGTGCCGCTTTTCAATATATATATATATATATATATATATATATATATATATATATATATATATATATATATATATATATATATATATATATTGTGACAAACGCCCCTCTTTTGTAGTGCTGACGTCTGTCTGGGTTCTTCCCGACACAGTCTTCTAGGGTTAATTATACAACAAACAGGATCATGCAAAGTATTATGCTGCTTCTGCCTGCTTTATTTTCATCCAAGTAAGGTACTGCAGCTTTAACATGTGAAGGTTAGAGGTACTCAGATACTTTCATTCAGCAGTTCACACATTTCAGTGTTACAATATTTCCCACACTGTTATTTCAAGAAATAAAACCAAAATCATATAAGCAAAATCCTATCCCTTTCAGGGATCTAACTACACATCAGAATTAGTCTCTCTAACAGCTGCTGGCCAACTAAACTGGTTCCCCAGCTTAAAACAATGCTCTTTCATTTAGGGTCACAAGATACAGCACAGTCTTTTAGCAACAGCAATAACCATTTGTTTTGTCTTATCTGTTCGTGGTGTCCAGGCAAATCCTCTGGTACTGTGATACTTGGAGGGGCCGTCAAACCCGACACTGGATGCAGGGGAGCAGCGATACCCCCAGCCTCCAGGCTCTAAGGAGAGAGACTGAAATGCAAACCTCTCTGCTCTAAATACCTGTGCATGTGATTAGAAGAGCAGGTGAGGGAGAACTAGAGCCATTGTAATCTGTGGTCTGGATTTTCCATCCAGCTGCCTGAGTTAATGGGAAGCTGTGGAACGGATCATTTTTAACTATTCCTGCACTTTCTGACCTAAAATGGGGCAGAAAGCTGCCTAACATCTTTGGACTATGTCACATATCCCCCTCCCCAGCTCACACCTACTGGGGTGAGCGGCCATGGACCTCACTGGGGTGAGCGTCCTACCTGAAATACTTAAGCTAATTCCCCAGTACAATATTAAACATTCACAACATGAATATTAACTTTTTTTTTTTTTTTCCACGGCAATTATGGACAATAGTTTTTGTCATAAGAGACTATACTTGGCAAACATATTTTGTTGCTCTATATTAGGGAACTATTTTGAAAAATAAATGTCTAGCACACATTCTTACAACCCAGGATATGCTAAATATATTCACAAAACCAGACAATTTCTATTACCTCCCTGGGTTTTCTACTCTATGAACCTCATATATTTACCAACAAAAAGGGCCATCAACCCTGTATATTAATTTGTAGTTTAGCTACATTTTCAACACAGAGAACCAATATAACATTGTAATATTGACAAAATGCTTATTCTAGAGGCCTAATATACCTTAACTACAATAGCTTATTTGCATAGTTAAGTGTCCGTGACATAGTCCACACGTGTAATAACAAAAAAATATCGGTCAATTCCCCAAACACATTTTTTTTTCTCTTTGACTTCCAGTCCATTACATTTCCTGACTTTATTTCATAGGCTGCTGCAACCTGCAAATGACTGGACTGTTTCTTTAGCTTCTGACGGAACTCTGGGGCCGGATAGTCTTTGTCTTTATATTGTGGCCCAGGGTGTCGAGATCCGGAAAAATTCAAGGCCAGCGTTGACCTTCGTCGCTTTTGCTTTGCAACCTTTGAACCTTTATGGTACTTCTTACTGCCATGTATTTTCTCACGACCATCACTCTCAGAGATTTGGGATTTCCCCTCTGGGGCAATTATATGGTACTTAGAAGATGAAGCACTGATTACCTTGATGGGGCTCTCACTAACTCTGGCTGTACCCTGTGGCATTTTACCTTTGCAGCCGGCAGGCATGTAGTCTTGGGCCTCTCTTTCCTGAGGCCTACATTTATTCAGGCGAAAGTACCGCTGGATAACCAGTGACGCCTTTCTCAGGGTTTTATAGCGAATCCTGTTCTGTTTCATCCTAGTCAGAGACTGGATTTTTATAGTTGCTCCTTTCATAATGAGGAACCTGTTTCGTACCATGCGGGCACGGTAGAATGATTGAAGAACACAAGCTGCTTTATTCCGGCGATTAAACTGACGAATTTTCATCCCTCTGTAGGCAGCCTGTAGGATGATAGTTGCGGCGCGTTTACGCCGATAATTTTCTCTTTCCCTTCTTCCTTGGATAAGAGCTTTCCAGTGTTTCTGAATTATTCTAATGCTTTTCTCATTTTTCAAAACGTTAAGTTCCTCCACGAGAGAATTCTGTTTTGTGCATACATGTCGCAATTCTGTTCTCAGAGCGTCCATTTCTTCCTGGTGCTGGCTCTGAGTGTGCATCAATGCATTCTGTAGTGCTTCCTGCACTTCTAATTTTTCCTGAGTCAACTGTTTCTTTACTTTTTCTGCTTGGACAGTCAAATCTGAATTTTCCAATTTCAGACTCTCATTTTCTTGCTTTACAGTCTCTAGCTCACTTAGGGCAATCTCATGGGTTTGCTTCAACATTCCCAGCTCTGTGTTCAGACCGTGGCCCTCCAGGCGTGAGTTTTGCACCTCTGTGCTGAGTGCGTGAATCTCTTGTAGAGCTTTCCCGTATTTCTGTTTTAGGATAGTAATTACGGTGTTGGCCTTTTCCAGACTAGTCGTCACCTCTTCCAGCTCACTCCGTAAGAGAGAGACTCTGTTTTCTTCAAAGCCTCGTGCTCTTGTAAAGCTGGGAGTATACACCTCTGTAACTCTGCGTTCGCTTCTTGCACCTTCTTATAACATTCTCGCTCCTTCCCCAAATCCTGCCACAGGACTTCATAATCTTGGCGGGCAGCTTGGAGTGCAGAAACCAAAGCCTCTTTATCCTGGTTCAAGGATTTAGCTTCCCTCTGCTCCTCCTTTTCCTTTGCCACTGTTCCCGTGACAATTCTGCCGGTCCCTCCGGTCTGCAGCACATCTCGGCGCCTTTCTGACGCATGTCCTGACAGCGCAGGTTCAAGTGGCTCGGTCACTTCCCCTGTGACTTGAGGAACAGTTTTTTTTTTCTTCTTCTTTCTTTTTGCTTTATTAGCTCCAGAGATATCAGTGGTACTGGGCACACACTCACTGGTATCAGCTTCCACATCTTGCTTGCACTCACAGGGCGTTGCTTGCTTTTGCAGCTGTTTGTCTTTGAAAATTTTGGGGCACACATCTTCCATGTGACCACTTCACGACAGGTCCAGCACACCAAATTCACCTGTAGGTATGGCTCTCCTCCAGGGGCCACACACGAATCGTCATCATCATCATCGTATGGCCTGAAGGGACACTGTTTTGCATGATTATGTACATTACAAAACAAACATTTCAAGTCGGCCATTTTAGAAACCCGGTAGGGACAATTGCTAGCTGCAATTTCACTCACTTCAGCAACTTACATACAGCACTTGCTAGCTGCAAATTCACTCACTTCAGCAAAAGGCATTAGCTTTACAAACAGCACTTGCTAGATGCAAATTTTTTTTTTTTTCTTCAGCAAAACATTTTGGTTTTCTGTTTGGGTTCAGGGTGCTATTGCATCCACACTTCGCACATTCTCTGTGTATGCTAGAAGCACAACTGATATACACAGTGGAACAGACTTCACTCATAGCATCTGTATTTTACTTCAGCTGGGCGGCCATTTTAAACCCCCGCATTTATTTGCAAACCCACAGACTTTAGTGTCTGCCCGCATTCTCCACCATATGTGACAAACGCCCCTCTTTTGTAATGCTGACGTCTGTCTGGGTTCTTCCCGACACAGTCTTCTAGGGTTAATTATACAACAAACAGGATCATGCAAAGTATTATGCTGCTTCTGCCTGCTTTATTTTCATCCAAGTAAGGTACTGCAGCTTTAACATGTGAAGGTTAGAGGTACTCAGATACTTTCATTCAGCAGTTCACACATTTCAGTGTTACAATATTTCCCACACTGTTATTTCAAGAAATAAAACCAAAATCATATAAGCAAAATCCTATCCCTTTCAGGGATCTAACTACACATCAGAATTAGTCTCTCTAACAGCTGCTGGCCAACTAAACTGGTTCCCCAGCTTAAAACAATGCTCTTTCATTTAGGGTCACAAGATACAGCACAGTCTTTTAGCAACAGCAATAACCATTTGTTTTGTCTTATCTGTTCGTGGTGTCCAGGCAAATCCTCTGGTACTGTGATACTTGGAGGGGCCGTCAACCCCGACACTGGATGCAGGGGAGCAGCGATACCCCCAGCCTCCAGGCTCTAAGGAGAGAGACTGAAATGCAAACCTCTCTGCTCTAAATACCTGTGCATGTGATTAGAAGAGCAGGTGAGGGAGAACTAGAGCCATTGTAATCTGTGGTCTGGATTTTCCATCCAGCTGCCTGAGTTAATGGGAAGCTGTGGAACGGATCATTTTTAACTATTCCTGCACTTTCTGACCTAAAATGGGGCAGAAAGCTGCCTAACATCTTTGGACTATGTCACAATATATATATATCCCCTTTATATTAGGAGGATATACTTTTTTGCATTGCAGTACACATAAAGGAGCTGTCTAAATATATATTTCAGAATCTGAGTGGGAGTATTGCCACCTTTGGGTAAGACATCCTTAACGCCACTTGTGTTATTTGAAGCTAACACAAGGCTAACCGAACAAGGTGTTAAGCCTATGCTAATGAGGTATACAACGGCTGTTATTTTTGCATACGATTAGTTCTGTGGATATGTGTTAACTTCAGAAAAAATAATGTTACTGATTTCACTAATGGCCAGTTATGGGCCCTGAGTTAATGGGCCTCTGTGGCTCTGACTCCAAGTTTATTTAAGTCAATGTTGCACAATCTACCCTAAGGGTCCTGACAAAGGTCCCTTAGGAAACCAAAAAAATCTGCATTATTAGTGACAATTAGCAAACCATTCTTGACATTTTCTTTTTTGAGTGCCGGTACATTTTTCACTTTTATTTACTTTTGTGAGATTTTTTTGGAGTCATGCAGTGCACCATTACATCATAGGGACCTATTGCTTTAATATGTTTTGTCATCTGTTTTTATATTTTTTATCTTCATCTTAGACACAGATTCTGAAAACACATCCTACACATTAACTAAATATTATTTTATCCCAATACAACACAGAGGGCTATTAGAGAAAACGATTCTAAATCTTGTGTAAGAATAATTCTCACTACCTGCAAAACATCAGCATTCTCCATAATCAATATCATTACAAACACTCTACATTACATTTTGAACATAAATTATAACTAAATGTTGTAATAATACAGTCATTACAGAATAATTAAAATATTGATTTCTCTAATTAAAAATTTGCAATGATGCTCAATAGCAGTTGAACATTGAAAGAATGTATTATATACTATTGTGGTTGTGCTTTTTTGTTCAGAATTTTTAGGTCCATTTTCAATGTCACGAAGGTCCAATTGAGCCTTTTTGAAGACGTAGCACCTGTTTTGGAACAATTTGGACACCATTGTGGTTTATTTATAAATACATTTTTCTATTTGCAATGTGCATTTTTTTTGTCTCATGTAGTGTTGATTTGACACAGTTTTCAATGTTATATAATATTGTTAATTCTAATTTTATTAGCATGCCTTATAATTCCATATATTCTCAGCTATCACTTTAAGTTTTTGAGTGCACCCAGTTTAGTGATAATTCTGTGGTTTGTCCTAGAGTACGTTAGCTGCTATACTTTTGCACATTTTTAAAAGTAATATTGTGTTATTGTTAAGATATAGGAGGAATAAGAGGAATTGTTTAAAAACTATTAAATATTAAGCACTAGCTGATATACCGGCGTTGCCCGGGATGTAATTTTCCCACTCCCCCTCTGTCTCTGCTCATCCTGTCTCTCTCAGCTCCCCCCTCTCCCCCCCCCTCTCTCTCTCTCTCTCTCTCTCTTTCTCTCTCTCTCTCTCTCTCTCTCTCTCTCTCTCTCTCTTTCTTTTTCTCTCTCTCTCTCCCCATTCACCTCTCTCTCTACCTCTCTCTGCCCCCCCCTCTCTTTCTCCCCTGTTCACAGCAAGCCGGTCCCCCCCCTGCACATGAATGTGCCCCCCCCTGTTCACAACTCCATTCCCCCCCACGTTCACAGCTCCATCCCCCCCCCCGTTCACAGCTGCACCCAACCCCCCCCCACCCGTTTACACCTCCGGCTCCCCCCTTACAACTCCGTTCCCCCCCCTTCACAGCTCCGTTCCACCCCCCCTTCACAGGTCCTGTCTCCCCCCCCCTGCTTCACAGTTGCGGTCCCCCGATGGTCACAGCTCCGTTCCCCCTTCACATCTCCGATTCCCCCCCCTTCACAGCTCCGTCCCCCCGTTAAAAACTCTGTGTGTCCCCCCCTTCAAAGCGGGGTATCTCCCCTCTCTCTGTGATTGTATATAATAGATGTATCTCCCCTCTCTCTGTGTGTGTGTATATAAGATATGTATCTCCGCTCTCTGTGTGTGTGTGTATATAATATATGTATCTCCCCTCTCTCTGTGTATATATAATATACAGTAGAGGCAATGTTTATTCTAACATTTGCCGTAAACTAGCCGGGTTACATTCTGGGTATGTGCTGGGTATGTGCTGGGTATGTTCTGGGCTAGTTTGAGGCACGTTTAAGGCATTTCTGCATTGACTAACGACCCATAGGATTAACACAGCAGGGATCCCTGGCAGTCCAATTCAGTTTGAATGGGACTGCCAGGGACCCCCGCTGTTAATCTGATAGGCCATTAATCAATGCAGAAATGCTGGGGCTAGTTTAAGGAAAGTTTAAGGCATGTATTCAGAATGTACCTGGGTGTTTTCTGGGTTTTTTGGGGAATTGCCACTGGTTTTTGTTCGAATAAGAGTTGCCTCTACTGTATGTATCTCCCCTGTCTCTCTGTGTTTTTAATGACGTCACCCTGCCTTGCACTCAGAGACCTCGAGAGCCAATGAGAGCCAAGGCCCGCCCCACAGTCAGCCAATGGGAGAGCTTGAAAGCCAATGAAAGCCAATGAGAGTGAGCACAAACCCACAGACAAACATCTTTTGAGTTTTATATATATAGATTGGTTCGTGGTGGGCTCACCATTGAAAAAAAGAGCTAAATGTCTGAAATGTGGATGATGAAGAAGGAAGTTAATTTTATTTGTATATAGATCTTTGTGACATAAGATGCTGGGCAGAGATTTCTTAGTAGTTTCTAATCTTTATTCTTTTAGGCAAAACAACAAAAATAATGGACTTCACATATACTGGATACAGGCGTCAATAGACATGCAAGCTATGAGAACGTATATGCATTTGTTTGTGGATGGTAAATTGTTGGTTCTTTCTTACATTTTGACGCATATACTCTAAAAATAGACTCATATAGTCATTTCTTCATCTACAGAATTAACCTATGCATGGCTTGTTGGTATAAAGCAATAATACAACTATTCCATCTTTGGAAAAATCTGGGCACAAAGCCTATAACCTTGATGGGTTCCAGTTTGCATGCAAAATTAACTATAAACAATTCACTTGTTTCTACAAATAAGTTATTTTCCTTCAATATGTTTGTCTTATATTCCACACTCTTTCTCACACTATGAAACAAACTTAAACCTATACGTGGCCTGTAAGCATGAAACAATAATACAAAATAGAGTCTGGGGAGACAACATGGATTCCCAATCGCTTGAATTCCATTTACAATATCCTGTCTGATAGTAATGATATTTACAAAGCCCCAACCCCCTACACAGAGTTTTTTTCTCTCAATATAATATATGTGGTGTACTCTAACATACTCTAGGACACACCTTCTCATACATTCAGTGGTCAAAGTGTGATATTACTATGGTGTCCCACTACTTTTTGATAATATATATGTTTCCATTTCTGTTTAAAAAATGATTGGTTTATTGTATGCATATTGTACTATTTCTATTCCTTCTTTCGCGGAATAAATTTTATTACCACATTTTTTTGGGCACTTTGACCACACATTAAAAAAAAGAAAGACGGGGCTAGAGGTGACTATATATCAGATTACACACCTAATCAAGCAGAGTCCTCAGTATTATCAAAGGGTCTCACATTCTGCCCTACCAAGCCTATGGACAAGATTGAGCTGTGCAGTGACCTAGAAGAATACTTCAGAAGGCTGCGTCTTAAGGAGTTCTTCCATGACAGACACAACCAAGATTATGCCAACACTGCAGAAGGAGAGCCGCTGCACATGAGCAGGGAGAAGCAAAAATCAAACTGGATCCCACAAACTGGGCGCAACCCCACATTGGACCGGTACATTGAAAGCTTCAGACACAGCGCCAAAACCACCATCCTGGACAAAGTAAGGAAACAAACATATAATCTGACACTGATGGAGAAGAGAGCCATAGAATCGCTAAAGGCCAACCACAACATAACAATCAAACCTGCGGACAAGGGAGGAGCAGTGGTCATAATGAACACCACAGACTACCTGCGGGAAGCACACAGGCAACTCTCTGATTCAAAGTACTACACCCAACTGCAGGAGGATCCAACTAAAAAATACATGCGAGAACTCAACAGGATCATTAAAACACTCCCGATCCACACAAGAGAACAAATTCTGGACCTGATACCAGCTAACCCAAAACCTGGCACATTCTACATGCTCCCTAAAATTCACAAAGAGGGTAACCCTGGGCGCCCTATTATCTCTGGATCTGGCACACTTACCGAGAATATTTCTGGCTGGGTGGAGGGCATTCTAAAACCACTTGTCAGGAACACACCCAGCTATATCCAGGATACCACCGACCTGCTAAACAAACTGAATGCCATTGGCCCCCTCCCTACAGGAACACTACTAGCAACTATGGATGTAGAGTCACTTTATACAAACATCCCCCACGAGGATGAGATTTCAGCCTGCAGATACTTTCTGGGATCGCAGGAGCCACTCACAGAGACAGTGACTAAATGCATTGAATTTATTCTGACCCATAACTACTTCACATTTGGAAATGACACATACCTCCAGACAACCGGGACCGCTATGGGTACTCGGATGGCGCCACAGTATGCCAATCTGTTCTGCGCAAAACTGGAAAGTGACTTTCTGTCCACCTGTCACTTGAAACCCCTTACATACCTTCGCTACATCGATGACATCCTCCTGATTTGGACCTCTGGCGAACAGGACCTCCTACAGTTCTATGACAACTTCAATACGTTCCACCCGACCATCAACCTCAAACTCACCCATTCCCCGGATGAAGTACATTTTCTAGACACCACCATTACTATAAAGAACAACCAACTACAGACTTCTGTATACCGCAAACCCACAGACAGAGCCAGCTATTTGAGGGACAACAGCTTCCACCCGACACACACCAAACATGCAACCATCTACAGTCAAGCCATACGATACAACCGGATATGCTCCGACACAGCAGACAGAGACCAGCGGATTAAAGCCTTGAGATCAGACTTTATAAACCGTGGATATAACCACAGAATTGTAGACCAGCAAATTCACAAAGCCACCAGAATACCAAGAAGTGATCTCCTTGAATACAAACAGAAGGAGACAAGCGACAGGGTTCCTTTGGTGGTCACATATAACCCACACCTAGGAGACCTACGCAAGATCGCCAGGAAACTACAACCCATCCTCCAGGAAGATACAAGACTGCAACAGGTCTTCCCTGAAGCACCCTTATTATCATACAGACAACCCCATAATCTCAAGAATATTATGGTGAGGAGTAAAGTATTCAGCAGTACAACTGAATGCGGGACAAAACCATGCCAGGACCCAAGATGCAAAACCTGCGCAATGCTCTACACAGCGGACACAATACAAATACCACACAAGAATCGGGAATACAAAATCAGAGGAGGGTTCACCTGTTCCTCCAGCAATGTCGTGTACCTCATCATGTGCATGAAATGCCCAGGGGGCTGCTACTACATAGGTGAGACAGGACAGGGGCTAAACAAGAGAATGAACCTGCATCGCCACAGCATCACACGCGGAACAAGAGACAGTCCTGTTGGCGAACATTTCTCTGACTCTGGCCATAAGATGAACGATCTGAGGGTTGCCATACACAAAGGTAATCTTAAAACCCCGAAAGAGAGACGGTTGCATGAATACAAATTTATGCAACTGTTCGGGACACTTAGCAGTGGCCTAAACAGAGATCGAAATTTTATGAGTCATTACTGACACTAGCGAACTCTCTTCCCATGAGCGCTAAAGGCCATGTCTGTACATACTGTGCTATATGTATGCACACACAGCTGTCTCTCACACATACTAATACTTCTTATTTTTCCATCCATATACACCAATAGGGACCACATAGTATCCACACACACTTTTAGTTGTGCTACAAACTCTCACATTTCCACACCCACCCACACCATTTATATCCCTCTCACTCCACACACACCTTGTGTAGTGGGCTCTCCATTCATTTTTATTCACACTGATACACATACACACTCTTTCTTCACTTGCTTTCAGTTACCCTTTGACACCTCTAGCCATAAAACACATCCACACCGGGGGAAGGAGAAGCACAGATAACATTCCAAGAGACACTGTTTTCAAGTTATCCTTGCTTCATTCATTGTAACATCGCCGGAAGAAGAGTTCAGTGTATCTCGAAAGCTCGCACAAATAAAAGCATTTCGTTAGCCACAGAACGGTATCATCTATTTATTTTTTGATTATATATATATATATATATATATATATATATATTAAGGTTATGGTGGGTAAACCCGCTTAGCCATTAAGACCAACCTCACACTGATGATACCCTTCAATGTTGAAACATGTCTGTGAGTGGGTTCAATGGCTTTGCATCTCATCCCAGCCTCTGTCTAAAAGCTGTGTTTAAAACAGCATGCATTGGCTTGAGGAGTTGCTTGTGTAATATGAGCTTGAGACAAAAGGTGGCACTGAGTGCTCATTTGCATGTCATTTCCCAGAATACCTTGCTGCAGTGGAAGCGATGTATGCTGGGCAATAATGGGGAAAGACAGGGTTGCAGACCTGTCTAAGACATGCAAATGAACATACAGTAATATTTACAGTTGCTATATATATATATATATATATATATATATATATATATACAGTATATATAATATTACTACAAAGCCCCTATTGAGTACAATATTAATTGAGTGTAACTTTATTATCATTATCAGGATGAAAAATGTATCTTATTTTTCAATATCACAGAACTTCACCCATCTCACGGAAATTTAATTTAAAACGAAGATCCTTGGAATTACCTTCCATTTTATGCTCTTTATATTTGAAGGACTGTTAGGGGAAAAAAATAGCTCAAATCTATGAAATAACCAGTAATTTCTAAAAATACCACTTTAATAACAGTAACATAGACCCTTATTCTGTAAAGTGCGAGTGTGCCATTTACGACATTCACAGAATTAGGGCCACAGTAGCTCATTCCAGTTCAGCTACAATCAAGGTGACAGCATTTTGAACACAACCATTTTATTTCAACAATATACTGTAGTACTGTAGGTAATGTAGGATTTTCTTACCACATTCTCAATAACCTTAGGTAAACTCATCATGGTTCAGCAAGAGCATCAGTCCCAAATGTGCCAAAAAACCTTATCTAGGCTGGGCATGCACAACAGGAAGACTAATGCATAAAAATATATTTATGTATGTTCTCTTTAAACATCGAAAACATGCAAGGACTTTATTAAAAGCCCGTACAAACAGAGAAATTACTCAATCATGCAAAGCCATACAAATAAGTGGTAAAAAATAAATGGAGCTAATGGAACCCTTTTAGTTATGTGACATATACAGTATAGTGTAAGCTCTATTAGTAAATTAACTATTAATAAACAGAATTATTTAATTCATATATTAGTATGTTAAAGTTGCAGACCAAACAATATCCTACATGTGTTTTTTTGTAGTAAATCAGTTCTGTACTCTGAGAAAATACTTGTAGCATTTATTTTAAAAACAACTCCAAATTACATTTGTAATGTATTATAATGTAACAAGCATTTTTTGTTTCTTTAGAAACCATCTACAAAGTCACATTCCCTTGCTCTTCTGAAACAGGCCCCTTTTTGGGCCCTGCCCTCTGTAGCAGTGCACCAATTGTATATAGTGACTGCCTGATCACATGATCTTCCCCACAGAACTTTGCATCTTTGGTCCTCTTCTGCTGCCCTGACAGATATTTAGTGAACCTCCAAGCCGAATGTTCGCTGATCAATCACAGAAGAATAGATCGATTGGCAAATTAGCTAATTACTTATCATTGTGTGAATTGTATTTTGATGCACATATTAAAGGGGGGGGCGACGACAGCTTGGACTGCTGTATTAATTCGTTAGAACAATAATTAGTCAAACAAATTATAAGCATTAGTGAGTTATACATAAGGCAAAATATTGCTATAAAATTAGATTTCAATACAGAATTAAAGATGACATACAGTTAGTCTTTTTTTTTTCTTTAAGTCCTTGAGCGCACATGAAATAGAAGGGTTAAAAAGAGAAAAATAAAAAAATATACAGTTAAGTATTGTTAGTACTTTTAGTGTAAAAATAAGGTCAATAATGCACTCAGTTTCTTTATGTTGCCTTTTATTAGTGAAATGGTCCTTGATGTCAAAGGCAAATGAAGCACAGCCATTCTGATTGGCTGGCACCATTCCCTTCAAGTGACGTCATTTAAAAAAAAAAATGAAAGTCGGAACATGGTTTTAACAGCCAATCAGGTGGCTGTTAACCATTTTGAGGCTAAATGTGACGTCACATGCCCTATTTAAGGCCGTGACGCCTCATTTGAGCCCAAGAAGACGACGAGACAACATTGGTTGGGATCTACCATGGGGCTTTTAGGATTACAACAAGAAGATAGAAGATTAAGAAGATCAAGAAATGGTTACAGATGAAGATAGAAGAAGGTGATTAAAGAAAGAAAATAGAAGATTTGGGTACCTGATCCAGATCTTCATGGTGGATGGCATCGGATGCTGTTGGAGGCCTTCAAGGTACGTGAGCTTCCTGTTTCCCCGGAAGTCGGAGGGCCACCGCTTCTAATGGTAAGTAATATATTGAATGTTTGTAAAAGTCTTTTTTTAACAGTTTTTTTCATTGGATGTTTTTTTGATTTTTTCTGGGAGGCACATTGACTGATAATATATTAATCTGTACCACTTTAGGGTACATTGATGTTTAGACAGGGGAATCTGCAAGCAAATGAATGCAGCAGAGTTAACTCTGCTCAAGCACAGGGAGGGAAGGAAATGCCAAACAGTGGATAAGGGTGGTGCTCACAGGGAATGAGGTATTGACAGGTAGAGAGAAAGGAGAGAGCCCCTGTTATGTGGCACTAAAGAGAATACACCCTAATTAAAACTTACATTTTATTATAAACTGATTAAAATAAACTGTTTGGAAAAACCACATACACAGAACAAACGAAAAATAATTAAAAGACGGGGAGGTGTGGTAGGGTGTTTAATGGGGATGTTATATATATATATATATATATATATATATATATATATATATATATATATATATATATATATATATATATATATATATATATATATATATATATATATATATATATTCCCTCTTAATTAAACTTTAGTAAACCCTAAACCTGGGTGGTCTCTGGCAATGTATCTCAAAAAACCCTTGTAGCAGTGGGGTATGTGCAGTAGGATGCAGACCTGCCTGTTAGGTAGAGAGCAAGGTTGCACTTGATGCTGGCTGATATGAAGCAGCAATAGGCACCTTGAATACTCAGAACTGCATATAATCTGTACATAATAATATATAGATGCCAAATGTGAGGAAACCCCTTGTAGCAATGGGGTATAGGCAGTTGGATGCAGGCCTCTATGTGAGATGCTAAGAAGAGCTGTGCTTAGCAATGACCGAAAATGAAACAACCATTTGCACCTCAGATAATATAAACCTGCACAGAAACTGTACATATATATTGTAGAGATATATGAGAGACTGACCCTAGGGTCTGAGTGCTTTTGCTGCCCACGGATGCAGTCTGCGAAGCACTCAGACAAAGTATAGCCCACACCTCACCGATGAGCCGACGTCACATTGATGTTTATTAAAATATTTTTTAATATACATTTCTTTCATAGTGTAGATGTGCAGGGGGTCTCCGGAGCTGAACCGCGTTGGTTTTATGTCCGGGGACCCCCTGCTTCCCGAGATACAGGCCTCTTTATGGGGTGCCGGTATCTCCTATGCATTGAAATGTCCAGCGTCACGGGTCCCCGGACATTAAACCAACGAGGTTCAGCTCCGGAGACCCCCTGCACATCTACACTATGAAAAAAATGTATGTTTAAATAAATAATTTTCGGGCGACATTTCCGCTGGCAGAGGCAGCTCTCTCAAAGCAGAAATGAATGAGGCGGCTCTCTCTGCAGCAGAAATGAATCGCCGGTTTAGGCCTTTTCAGAGGCTCGATGCTCTCGCTGACAGCATCTCGCCCGTTTTGGGAATTTTGCTATCACAGGTAATCGAGGCTTTCTGAATATTGTGATAGCAACGCCAAAAAAAAGCGTCATTTTAAATGCCCTGGCGATAATTTTTATCAACCTTCTCTGAATGAGGCCCTTAGTGTTTCACACAGAAAAGGGCACATCAGTCTGTGAGATCTGAGACTAGGAGAAGTAATGCTATCTGCATTCCAGGCTGGAACAAGCAGGGTTCTACAACTCTGTCAGAGTTTGAAGGAGAATCAACAGGGAGAGTCTGTAATACCAGATCAATAGGGATGCTCGTTGGTAGCTGGAACAAGGAGTCCGGACCATGGTGCAATGTAGACAGAGAGTTAAGGAGGAAGCAGACTGATGGGGTGTCAGATTATCTATGGCAGGACAGGTGGTAAACAGAAGAGTAGTCGATCAAGCCAAAGGTCAGAGCATGGAGCAAGCAGCAAAGTAACAGGTCAAACCGGAATTGATTCCAGGTTTTCACAAGAGCCAGCAGTAAGTCTGGGAGCTTCCAAAGAATGGCAATGAATGGGTGTATTGTTTAGTATTGTGTTTGTATTGTGTTTTTATATTTATTGTGTGTAGTGGGGATGGGTGAAGGTGGTATTTGGCCTGCAGTGGGTGTTTATACCTACCGGGTGGGTCGCGGGAGGGGTGAACCTTTCATTATCTTAGCTGTATTAACCACTAAGGTAACGAAGGGTTTAACTCCTCCTGCAACTCCCCGCAAGGCCTAAACACCCACCATGGGCCAAGTACCACCTTCACCCACCCCCATTAGCCACAATAAACATGGCACTGGTAGTTAACCCCTTCATTGCCATAGCAGTTAGCCACTACGGCAGGATTGCACAACATACGGCCCGTGGGCCGCATGCGGCCCGCCGGGGCACCCCGTGCGGTCCGCGATGAACCCTCTTCACCCCCCCTTCTTCACCCCTCCCTTCTTCACTCCCCCTTCTTCATCCCCCCCTTCTTCACCCCATTTCAATCTTTGATCAAATCGCTATTCTAGACACCGATAAGATTATTGAGGCTAGTAGAATTGCACGATTTGATCAAAATTGAGAGTTTGGGCTTTTCGCTGGCTCTCTCACAATGTGTTTAGCCAGGAGCCAGAAATCGTGAGAAAATGCTTTCCCCGCATGATTTAACCAACTTATTGAGGCTTTCTTAATAGCTACCTTGAAATATTTTGCGATAGCTGCTCAAAATCCTTGATAAATTGGTTATCGAGGCTACTAGAATAGGCCCCTTTATGTTCAAACACGTTGTGTACGAGGTTTGCACCAAGCTATGCAAATCTCTTTTTGGATTATTTGGAACACCAATACATTTGGTCCAACAACCCATTTGGTGCAAACCTAGTACTGTAAAGTAGATACATTGACAATTTGATTTTTCAATTATTTTATTTTTAACATAAATCTTAATCCATAGAATTACAAATGTACGCATAACAGCAGTAAGAAACAAATTGCATTTTTGCATATTTACATTTTTGTTTAGAAAATTAAATAGAAACCAAAATCTTTTTAAAACAAGTCGATTTTAATCATTATGTTTTAGCCACAAGCAACCACCACTAGTGTTGCTTAAAAACACAACATTTGAGGAATTATGCCACATCATTACCCATGGAGACTGATGGCAGATACAATAGATTTGTTCAAAAAAAGGTTGAACGTCTTTTTAGAAAGGAAAGTTATAAAGGGATATACCAAATAAGTAAACATGGGAGGGATCTTGATCCAATTCTTGGTGTCAGGAGGGAATTTATTTTTCCCATTATGAGATATCATTGGTTGATATTTCACTGGGTTTTTTGTTTGCCTTCCTCTGATCAATATACTGTAAGTACGGATATAGGATAAAGTATCTGTCGTCTAAATTTAGCATAGGTTGAACATGATGGACGCATATCTTTTTTCAACCTCACCTACTATGTAACTATCAAAGGGGGATATTACAAACATCTACTTACATGGACTAATCAATTAAAAAAAAGTTTTGAAAAAAAATATAATCATAAACAATTGAAAGAAGCAGAAGAAAAAGTGAGTAATTTAGATAGAAATACCTTTCTAGTACTGAACATAACAATTAGACACATATTAAAAAAAAGTAAGCAACAAAAAGGGCTATTACTGTTTATTACCAATTACAATACAGAAGCATTAAAGATAAATAATATTTTAAGAAAACACTGGCATGTTGTAAAGAAGGATTCGATTTTCAATTAAATATTACCTCTTAATCCACAGATAGATATTAGAAAGACATCCAATTGGGGAAAAAATATATATTCGTTTCTACTTCTTTAAGAGAAGACAGCAATAAAAAAGACCACTTTTTAAACAGATCTCAATGTTATTTTAAATGCAAGTCTTGCAAAGCATGTATATTAGAATTAACTTCATAAAAAAAAAAAAAAGTTAAGACTATAGGTCAAATGTGGCTGGAGAAAATTATAATATTATAAGTAAAAAGTATTTTACACCAGACACATTTCATTTTATTTTTAAATTACAGAGCCATGAGGATTAGAGGGAACCTGACACCGGGGACCTAACCGAAGGATCATCTGACTAATGAAAGGTTACTGACAAGAAACTCTCATGCGAGTGCAAATACTTTATTTTTACACTAAAAGTACCAACAATACTTCACTGTATATTTTTTTCTTTTTCTCTTTTTAACCCTTCTATTCCATAGGCGCCCAAGGACCTGTACAAATTAGTTTGCACAGATTTCATATACAGAAGCCATACAGTATGCTCTACTCACCATAAAAAAATATCTGCTTTCTTCTTACTATTGGAAAGTACTTTTTGCTGCAATTTTATAGCAATTTCACCCTTTTTCAATTCTGCAGCTGAATTCTGGACATATCCGTTGCTAAAAATGTGTCACCCGTTGTGGTTAAAAAGGATGCTACCATTCACATGCATTAGGATAACATAGGTTGTCCTAGTAACAGCTAATGTCAATGCCGTGTTAAACAAGCGAAAACTCATCAAAAAAATGAAAATGTTCAAAACATTTATTTACAAATAGATTATATTAACGTGAACTATCAGGTGACGTCATTTTTGTTTTTTGAGGAAACTGCTGCTTTAAGTCCGTTCAAGCAGGGAAATCAGTAGGTAACGATACTTTAATTGTATTGATTTTGTGAGTCCACTTCTTTTTTGTAGAAGTGATGAAAACTTTTTAACATTATATAATGTAGCTTTCATGGGAAGTAAAATATTGCATTACCATGCAACATATCACCTATCAACACTGCAATCACTTTCCTGTTAATGTGGCTACTTTACATTTGAGTCAGGATTGTTTCCTTGCAGCTTAAGTACGATTAATATGAGCACATCATATCCCTTGGCTTATGTGGAGTTGTGGTTAATGCTTTGGTCTTGACTGCCCTAGTTTATGAGTCACGTTCCCGCCTCAGCTGGAAACCATTTACCATGAAAACCAAAACACTAGAAATGTGATGCACAATTATTGAGTCATTATTTTTTACTGGGCAGGATGTGTTGGTGTTTCCTTTACAGCAGGAACAGTACTGTACATACAGATGCAGCAGACTTTATTACTGCCACTGACATAACATATTGTGTTATAACGCAGAATATCTAAGAATATTCTACCACAACACACCAGTGGAAGCAATAACCTCTGCTACATCTTTATGGATGGTAATAGTTAAAAAATATTTTCCAAAAAGAAAATTACAGCAGGTCAGAGTAGCTGAGACAAGTGTACAATAAGATTTGGTTACTGATTAGAGTTATTTTTCAAGCGGAGATAAAGGAGATAATTGAGGACACTGGTGTATTCTCTTGTAAGTATAACCTGCATGTTTTCCTCTGGGATAAATACAAAAACAAGCTATTTAATACTATTTGTAAACGATGAAAACATCAATCTTAATGAATAAATTAGTATATCCGGTAGCTAAAAAGCATATAATGATTAATCACAGTTGTGGTACAAAAGACAGTTTTTTTTATTATAAAGAAAGCTCGAATGAGAAACATGTTTTAAATATTTACCTTTGTCAATGGCATGCAGGTTTAAATAATTCTATCTTTTAACCGTTTATGTGAATCTACAGGGCTGTCAACAGCTTTCCTGGGACCCAGGACTAGAGTTTCCACCCGGGCCCCAGGTTGTTGAGAGGGTGGAGTTGGTGGCCCTATGAGTCGCCCTCCTCATTCTCACACAAACTTCCCCCCTCTCTCTCTCCCACACACTCACCCTCCTCCAGCAAGGGACAATTAGCGTGTCTATTTCGAAGTGGCCATTAAGCCGCTGAGGGACAGTTGGTCATGGCCGTTTCACACCAGAGGTACAGTAGGGTTTATGGTTTACGGTTGTTAGGGTTAGGATGAGGTGTTAAGGTTAGGGTATTTAGGGTAAAGGATATGGGTTTGTAGGATTAGGAGTTAAATTAGAATTAGCGGTTAGGGTGTATAGGATTACATGCAGTTGCAAACGCTCCTGGTGGCCAAATGTCCTGGCAGTGAAACGGGCATGGCTGAATGGCAATGGCTGAATGGCAATGGCTAAATGGCTGAGGATAATTATCCTAGACGTCCCCCTCTCTCTCTTTTACATACTTCCCCTACTTTCTCTCTTACACATTTATCCCCCTCTATCTCTTCCCCCCTCTTACCCTTCTCTCACTTTCCCCCCTTACTACCCATTTCACACACCCACCTTCTCCCCTATCACTCTCTCCCTCATCTTCTCTATTCCCCCTATTCCTCTCTCACCCTCTCCATCTTTCTCCCCCATGCTCTCTCTCCTCACCCTCTCACTCCTGCTCTCTCCCTTCCTCTTTGTCCCCTCTCTCTCACTATCCCCCTTGCTCTCTTTTCTCTAACTCCCTCCTTCTTTCTCATCTCTCTCTCGCTCTCCCCTTTTCCCCTTCTCTCCATTTTCATTCCTCTTCCTACTCTCTTTTCTCCGCCCTCTCAAGTTTTTCTCTCTCTCTCTTTTCTCAGATACCCCCTTTCCACCCCCTCCCCTCTCTCACTTTGCCTTCCTTTCCCCAGGCCCTACCTGTGGAGAAGGGGTGCATGATCTGTCTGTTCCCTACCCGGCAGCCAAGAGTGGAAGTTTGGCCCTATTTCTAGTGGGATCCTACTTCTGGGTACAGACTGCAGGCACAGGCCCCCTCCGCCGCTGCTATTGGGACAGATGTCCATGTGCTCCCTCCCTGTCAGCGGTATTGCACTGCATGTTAATAACTTTTTTCTTTCTAGCCATGACATGAACCGTCTAACAAATGTGTTGCTTATAATTTTGTGGGGTTCACTTTTCGGTAATAACAATAGGTTTTAAAAGATCTTTTAGAAAAGTTTGTTGACAATTTTTTGGTTTGAGTGCATGATCCTTCAAGTCTTATAAAACCAACAGTGACATGTTCTCTATGTACAGTAGCGTTGTCTCTGGAGATAACTTTAGTACATACTGTAGCATGTGCTGCCAAAACTAAACAATAGCTCTGTTATTTAAAATACATTTATACCATGTGCTTTCAGAGAAATGGTAAATATCACAATGCGCTTTTAATTAGCTGTTGGAGTGAGGCTGACCATATTGTACTGACAAGTATTCTTCTGCTGAATATTTAAATGGTTAATAGAAATAAATCAGCAACCAGGGATCCCCAGAGCTGGGAATACAGCAGTTTAGCTCAGAGAGCACCCAATGCTGGAAGATTTTGAAAAGACATTCGCTATTACCCCCGCTAACATGTGTTAAATAAAATAGTGTGTTACTGTAATTAGCACATGTGTTATCTCCTTAACTATTGTTTTCAATAGCGCTACTGTTAAGTAATGTAGCAGCGTGAATGCAATGCATTGCGTTATTGGGTGCTATAACTTACACTGAAAGAACACCTGAAACATAGTATCCCACTGCCCAAACATCACACTACTTCTCTGAGCACTAACTTATGAGAAAATGTGGTTTAATGAAATAACAAAAATAAAAAAAAACAGAACAAATATTAATGTAAAAGATTGTGGAGCCAGGTCCTCCCCTTGTCCCTTTACCTCCGCTACAAGCGGGGAACTTGCCGGGCCATCAGGGAAGATGCAGTGTGGGCGAGCGGGTCGTCGGCATCTCGCTGAGGGCGCCGCCATCTTGTTTTGTGCCGCACATGCGCAGTACAAGTTTGCGCATGTGCAGTACAAGTTCGCGCATGCGCAGTAAGATTGTGAGTGTGGCGGCCATCTTGTTCCACCCTTGCATATGCACAGCAGGTTCCCAGCGATGGCCATTACACCCAAAAGCTCCGCAGGGGAACTACAAATCCCAGCTGCCCAAGGGGCTGCTCACCACATGGGCCAGCACAGCCAATTGGGCTGCAAGGATCTCGGCAGAACTAATGATACATTTGGCGCGCTCAGGAGAGAGACCTCAGAGGAGCAGGTAATGTCCAGGGAGCAGTGCTTCCCTGGACTAGGCCAGATCTCCCCCCTTAGGCCCCAGCTTGGCCACAACTCACAGTAGCTTGTGGTTGCTGCAAGGAAGGCCCCATTAGATAGGGGTGCTTCCCCATTTACTGTCTAGTGTCAGGGACACGGAAAAGATGCCTTGCAGTGTTCACGGCCTGCGATCTGGCACCAGACCACCTCCGTGGTAACATACACTGTATGGTGATATTATCCATGCCGGAATTCACCCAACGCCGAGGCGGATGCTATCGCGGACGACGTCGCTGGATCAGGGGATCCCTGTTGCCCAGTCGGCTGCACCGAGTACTGGAGAACTCGGCAGGTACCCAACTAAGTGCACCAACAACACACTGGATAGCGCTATCTACTACACTTCTGGGTGGGCCCTGAGATTGGGGGAAACGGACATCAGGGTATTGGTTCCAAGCTCCCTATATACTTTGGGGAAACTCATTGGTGGTACGGGGTTGGGCCTATCATACTGTGTGGCATAGGGTATCTTTATACTGTGTTTAATAAAGATTGCTATTATATACCTGACTGTGTGTATTAATGTTATTGTTCCTGTAAGGGGCATATCCCACCACGTTGGGACCCCTTGCAGGTGGAGGCGCTGCACCGAGACAAACCCAATATCACCCCAGGTTCCCAGTGGCAGAGGCTCAGGCCTCCTGGTTGCCATATAGGTTATAGCAGTACTGCTAGTTCCATCCCAGGTACGGCGGAACAGGGGCTACAATTGCTTTGGTAAAAAAAAAAAAGAGACCAAAATATGTTTTATATCTGCATAGTGTACCTAAAGTATATATGTCTGTCAATAACTACTAAAAATTGGTTATGGACATAAAAGCAAATTAGGCAGACAAATAATATATTTAAATTGGTGAGCATTGATGTGTATATAATTTAAAATATATAAAAAATGCATTTAATTTATATTGAACTTAATAATTGTTCTTTGAAGAACTATGCAAACTTGTAGCTGTGATATTAAGAGGTTTTACATTTTTTTGGAATAATACAGTGATTGGATATTGTTGTGTTGATTACTCAGGTGAAAAGGATTAGAGTGGCAGTAGAAATTATAAAATGTACTTACATGCACCGCCAGTAATCTCTTTATGCAAGGAACAGAAATAAAGCTACTGACATACAGAAAAAGTAATTCTGGCAGCGAATGGTCCACTGTGGACCTACCCAAGAAAGACCAATATTAATTTTTTTATGCAAAGTTGATGTGCAGAACCCTAACACAGGGGGGGAAATCTGATCATAATGCTAATGAAGGTAGCAAACAAGATGGCAAATAAGGTAGAGATGCATGCACACACCAACATGCGCACACACACACGGCATTGTATTATTATACACACACACCTGTAACTTTGCGGTGCCAGAAGTCTGGCGGTACCAGAGTGCCACTGAACTTCCAGATTTGCGATCATGTCATCGCTACAGTATCAATCACATGGTCATGAACAGTCTCCTGAAAATGGAAGTGAATCACCACTAAAACAATTAGCCAACCATGTTGCAAACCATTAATGCCATAAATAGAAATGTATGCTATACAGTAAGTCAAGGGAAAAGGTCTGATGTCCTCCCTCTTAGTTTTAAGAGGAGACACCGTCTGTAACCTTTGAATATACTGTATGTTTGGCAAATTGTAAATTAACTTATTAGTGCCGCTTTGCACACACTACAACTTTATACATGACAACATACAGTATATAGGAACATCAACAACTTCTATTTTATCTTCTTTCTGAAATGTAGATTATATATATACAGTGGTTGACAAATCACCAAAAAATCTACTCGCCACACAAAAAAATCTACTCGCCACCTAGTACCAAACGTGTGCTGCTTGGGCCAATATTTACTCGCCCGGGGGTTAAATCCACTCGCCCGGGGCGAGCAAATGTATAGGTTTGTCGAACACTGTATATATATATATATATATATATATATATATATATATATATATATATATATGAGACACAAAGAAAAACAAATAAAGTAGCGCCTAAGTGATAGTACTAACAAATTAAAATATAATATTAATAACCGGTGATAAAGCAACATAAATAACAATGTATAAGTGTCTAATATATATGATTAAATGGTGCTTATAAAACCCTAAATACTAACATAAAACTGTGAATAAAGAAGGGAAAAAAATGAAGACCAGTCCTTTCAAAATGTCCAATCAATGATGGAAAAGAGATGCTGGTGTGGGGGTCTCCGGCTGCTCTCAAAGGGGATTAACCACATCCGATGGGAATCAACATAAAAAAGAGAGGGGAGAGCGCACGCCCCATAGTATAAAACCGTAACATTTATTGTTGGGAAAGGGGGGGAGGGGGAAGAAAATCACTCACAAGGGTACAAGAATAAAAAGCGTTTTGTGAAATATCACCACCATCCGGTGTCCGTAGCAGGATCTACAGTCCAACAGTCTCACGGATATGAAGGGGTGGTGATCCGTCAGTAACGTCCTAGGAGTTCCAGAGAATGTCTCCTATGCTGGATAGCCGCTTTGCTGTTCCGCGCTCGAACCGGCCTGTTCCTGCGCATGCGTGATGACGTAGTGTCCGTGCGTGATGCGTGATGACGCTCCCTACATATATATATATATATATATATTCTGTTTATATAGCATAATTATAGCTACAGTACAGTAGTAGAAAACTGACTATATACAGTGCCATAAATATTTGGCCATATTGAATAGGCAGTGCTATGCTATAAAAAAAAATTCTGATTAATTTCAAACATTGTTTACTTGAATGAGCTATAAAGTACAATCTGGGGTCAGAACTTGTCTCATATCATTGTACCACTAGTAAATATAGGAATTGTACTGTAGCTTCATGGTAAGTTAAATATAGTATCTGGAGAGAATCGCAGTTTGCAGCTCTCCTTGTGACCTTGGAAATGTCACTTTGGCCCAGTCTTGTGCCATAAGATATCTTCCAGTGCTGAAATAAAACTTACAGTCCATTGACTTGATTGTCTTCCAGTGCTGGAAGGTATCTTATGTTAGAAAACTGCTCAATAAACATGGCACTTTATCTTTCTGTGCTAGAAACACACACATTTTTTTTAATCTCCTCTGGGCAGTTACGGCTAAATTCTATAAACACTGTGTTTGGGAGTTATGAAACACACCCAAATTGGCAATATCTGCCATTGACTTTAAAGATAAGTGTCGCCGACTTGGCCACGGTTTGGTGAATGCCATCCTGTTAGTGCTATTTTTCTTTCAATACCACCCTGGCTCAAATCTCATGGCATTATCTCCTTTCAAAGCCAGATCTCCCTTTCTTTGGCTAAGGCCCCGCTGCACGCGCCCGCACGGCTGCCTTGCTTGCCGGCGGCGCGTTCAAGTCACTGCACCACGATTTGCGGTCTGCAGATAACTTTTTTTGAGAGGCGAGCGAGCTATGCACGGCCGCCATACAGACTTCCCTCCCAAGCTGCCTCCCTCCCGTAGCTCCAGACAGCTCCCCTCCTCCCCTCCTCATTGGCTCACTGCAACACCATGTGACGCGTCACTGCTGCAAAACACCAGAGCCTTGTAGCTCTGGTCGGCTGACGCGTCACAGCACGTAGTGAGCCACGTCGGAAGGAGGCAGCAGGGACAACCAGACTGGAGGTAAGGGGCTGGTGGCCCGCATGCGCCGCCGACCACAGCGGGCCCTCAGCCGGCCCTCAGCCTTTCCCACCATTTCATTTTGGTGTCATCATGAAAAGGTAGGGTGTTAGTGAGGAAGCACAAAGGACAGAGGGACAAAGAGAAACCGAGCAGAGGAGAGGGGGCAAGAGGAGATCTTTTTAAAGTTTAAATGTAAAAATAAGTCTGTGTGTTGTTTAAAATGAACACCCATCAAACTTGATGTAGAAATATGCAAGGTTTGCTGCGTCATAAGGGCCAACCTAAATAGCCTTTACTTGTAAGTTATGCACCAAGGAAGAAAGATTAAGAATTGACAGTTGATCGAAATTAAAGAAAGGATGGTGAACAGAAAGAATATTAAAAAGTAAAAATAGAACTTGGGAGAGCCCCTAAATTGATATAGTAGATACATTTGTAATGATTGTATTTGAAAAAAATAATAATTGCATGTTAAAATAGAACAAAGACCTATATTGGTAATAGAGTTTTAAATAACTAAATCCACTGGTAAGAATGCTAACTTTTGACTTTTTAACACTGAATTAAATCACAGGATTTTTAATCCTAGAAGGAACTAATAATGCTTTGGCCAAAGGGTTTAACTAAATGTCCCTTACTCATGAGCAGATAAGCACTGAAGTATTGCACTATATGTTGTGTCATTTTGTATGTTGTGCTGGGCCATTCTGTTTTTGTTTGTATATTTTGCCACGCCCTGTAGCACTGCTTTTTGACACTAATATAAACAATCATGTGAAAAAGAAAGTACACCCTCTTTGAATTCCATGGTTTTACATATCAGGACATAATAACAATCATCTGTTCCTTAGCAGTTCTAAAAATTAGGTAAATACAACCTCAGATGATCAACAACACATGACATATTACACTGTGTAATGATTTATTTAACAAAAATAAAGCCAAAATGGAGAAGCTATGTGTGAAAAACTAAGTACACCCTTACGGCTTCCATAGAAATTAATATGCTAAGTAGCAGACAGGTGCTGCTAATCAAATGCCCTTGATTAATTGATCATCAGCAAGTGTGACCACCTAAATGCCGAAGTTTTAGCAGTTTGCTGGTCTGGAGCATTCAGGTGTGTGTTAACACAATGCCAAAGAGGAAAGACATCAGCAATGATCGTAGACAAGCAATTGTTACTGCCCATCAATCTGGGAAGGGTTATAAGGCCATTTCCAAACAATTTAAAGTCCATCATTCTACAGTGAGAAAGATTATTCAAAAGTGGAAAACATTCAAGACAGTTGCCAATCTTCCCAGGAGTGGACATCCCAGCAAATTCACCCCAAGTTCAGACCGTGCAATGCTCAGAAAAATTGCAAAATACCCAAGAGTTATATCTCAGACTCTACAGGCCTCAGTTAGCATGTTAAATGTTAAAGTTCATGACAGTACAATTAGAAAAAGACTGAACAAGTATGGTTTGTTTGGAAGGATTCACAGGAGAAAGCCTCTTCTCTCTAAAAAGAACATGGCAGCACGGCTTAGGTTTGCAAAGTTGCATTTGAACAAACCCCAAGACTTCTGGAACAATGTCCTTTGGACAGACGAGACCAAACTGGAGATGTTTGGCCATAATGCACAGCGCCACGTTTGTCGAAAACCAAACACAGCATATCAGCACAAACACCTCATACCAACTGTCAAGCACGGTGGTGTAGGGGTGATGATCCCAAGTACACCAACAAATCTACAACAGAATGGCTGAAAAAGAAAAGAATCAAGGTGTTGCAATGGCCCAGTCAAAGTCCAGACCTCAACCCGATTGAAATTCTGTGGCGGGACCTTAAGAGAGCTGTGCATAAACAAATGCCCACAAACCTCAATGAACTGAAGCAACGTTGTAAAGAAGAGTGGGCCAACATTCCTCCACAACGATATGAGAGACTGATAAAGTCATACAGAAAACGATTACTTCAAGTTATTGCTGCTAAAGGTGGTTTTACAAGCTATTGAATCATAATGTGTACTTAGTTTTTCACACATGGCTTCTCCATGTTGGCTTTATTTTTGTTAAATAAATCATGACACGGTATAATATGTCATGTGTTGTTGTTCATCTGAGGTTGTATTTACCTAATTTTAAGACCTGCTAAGGAACAGATGATTGTTATTATGCCCTGATATGTAAAATCATGGAATTCAAAGAGGGTGTACTTTCTTTTTCACATTACTTTATGCTGTATATATGATATGAGGGTGGGTGTTGGGGTTATGGTAGCTTGCTGGGTTAATGCAGCTGTTGTTGCTTAGAGGAGTGACCCTCCTCCCCAGGGTTTAAAGCTTGCCCTGCCCAATTGGCAGTTTTTATCATAATCCTGTGTATCACAGACCCAGTATGGTTTTTCTCCATCCAGCAGTAAAGAGAGATACATGAGAATTGTACCAGGTAGTGTTAGGACCTGCAGATTGGTCATGCCGTGAAGTGGCTGCAGGCTTATAATGCTTTGGCCAAAGGCTTTAACTAAATAACCCTTAATCATGAGCAGATAAGCACAAATATAGATATAGATATTGTTATATAAACACAACTACAGTTCTTATCAGTGGTTTCATAGAAATATTCATTTTTTTAGTACATACCTGTACACTGAGGGCAGTCCTTTTCTGAGCACCAAATAGAGAGAAACAAATATTTTTTTAAACAAAGGGCCTTGTGTCAAAAAAATCAGTTCCTTACCTAAAATAATTAGCAGTATACATATGTTGATCCTAGATTCGCTGCACATTTTTTTTCCCCTATTCTTTGTCTGGTGTGCGTCATTTTATACATATGATCACATTAAGAATTGCTTTTGTCTACTTGTATTTGCCAGTTATGCCAAGATAATCTTGAAGGACAATATTGACACATTTATGGCACACAAAAGTGGCACATAGTTAAAGTCTAATATTGCATATAATGCACCCAACTCTTGTTCTAACCAAGCTCCCTCCCTCCGCATCATCTTTTTCTTTGTGAAAAAGAAGTTCACACACAGTATAACATAAATATTGGTTTTATACATTGGCGCCCTGGTGATGCACTAACATAGTGGGTTTTTTCTTTGTAACTTAATTTATATTTGATTTCAGACAAATAGACATATGACATTACATTTGATCAGAAACCGGCATATAGAAACAGTTCTTAATGCAGTAAATAATAAATATATATCACCAAAAAGGGGGAGGGGGAGAGGGGGAAAGCAAAAGGTCCGTAAAGCCCAGATTTTGTGCTATTGTAATTTCACGCTGCCTTACGACACTATCCAATCTCCCTGTCTCATGTGTGGTCCCGCACCACCAACTTTGGAGTTAAGCCCTGGTGTCTGTTTCTAAAATGCAGAGCTTTTCAAAATTAGTCAATGGGAGACGGAGTATGAATTTATTAAAAAATGCTTGTATCTGGAGGTATCTAAAAAATTCAAAGTTGGGGATGATCTGTTCAAAGGTTTCAATATTATTCCTACCCTCCAGATCCTTAAGTCTACAAAACCCTTTCTGGTTCCAAACTACAAAATCCTTGCTATTCAGGCCTGAAGCAAAGTTAGGATTATCAAATAATGGGGTCAATAATGAGTGTTTAGTGTTCAAAGAGACACTACAGGGCCCTCCTCCAGGCTCCGCCCCCATGATGACATGAGCAGCGCTCATCATGCACTAACTACGCGCAGATGCCGCACAAACACAGGCACTCAAGGGGTTAATGCTATCCATTATCCTACAGCTGCTACTGACTCCACCCCTGCATATCGGTACACAGCATACTTGTGATTACTCCTTACCCTGCAGCTGTTGGCTGACCTGCAATCATTACTCTGCAGTTGTGTGCTGCCTTTCCATTTGCTGCTCTTTAAATGCTCAGTAAGTCCTCCTCCAAACTGGCTGAGCATAAACTCTTGTCAGTGTGTGCTTACCTCAAACTTCCTGCTATCCTGCCTTCCTTTGTCTTGTTTCCAGTTCTTTTGACCCCTGCTTGCGCCCGGACTCCTGACTTCTCTGTCCTCTACAGACTCGACTATTCTGATCTCTCTTTTTCCATAAACCCCGGCAGCGCATCAATGACCATCCGACCTTCTCCTCTCCTCGACCACGGCAAGTACCTCAACTAACCTGACCTCTCCTACCTTGACCCAGCTTCACGACTACTACTTTGCACTCTGGACGTGCCTGCTCGGTTGTTGGTCGGTGACTATATATCCCCACTTCAGCCTCGCGGTCCCGCCTCGTTTTTAGTGAGCACTCGTGACAGTATGCTCAGCACAACAAACATAGACCCCTAGATATTTGATGGCCGGGAGTTGCCAATTAAAATTAAAGTTGATGGCTATCAATTTTTCCATTTCTTTGGGTAAATTGATGTTTAAAGTCACGGATTTTGTTTGATTGATCTTAAATCCAGAGATTTTATTACAATTCCCTAAGAGACTGAATAAATTGGGCAGAGAGGTGAGAGGTCTCGACAGCATCAACATGACATCGTCTGCATAAACAGCCACTTTGTGTGTTTGATTGTTAATTTGGATTACTGAAATATTTGGATTATTCCTTATCTGAACTGCTAGTGGCTCCATGCATAAGGCAAATAACAATGGTGAAAGCGGACAACCCTGTCGTGTACCACTCTTAATTTGGAAAAGATCTTAGGGGAAGCCCTGATGTATTACTCTCACCTCCGGATTTGAATACAGTGCTGTGATTGCTTGTAAAATTCTACCCCCAAACCAAATGCTCCACGCATAGCTCTTAAATAAGGCCAATCTATTTTATAAAATGCTTTCTCAGAGTCCAGAAAACGCCATTACTTGAATCTGCTTAATGTTTGCCACATCTATTAAATTCACGATTCGTCTGGTATTGTCTGCAGCTTGCCTATCCTTAATAAATCCCACTTGAGCCAGATGAATTAATCTAGGCAGGATATGACTCGATCTGTTAGCTAACATTTTAGAATACATTTTGATATCTGAGTTTATTAAAGATATTGGTCTATAGCTTTTGCAATTTGTTGGATCTTTTCCTGGTTTGTAAATCAGGGAAATAGATGCCTGGAGCATATGTTGCGGCAATGGTGCACCCTCCAGCACTGCATTGAACATGTAGAGAAGATGGGGGGCTAACAGTTTGACAAATGTTTTATAGTAAAGATTGGAGAATCCATCAGGGCCTGGTGCTTTTGAGGGTTTCAACTGTTCAATAACTTGTAGTAATTCTTCAATAGTAAAGTCCTTTTGTAGCTCCTCTCTCTCCTCCCTGCTCAATCTGGGAAGGTCTGACTCTACGAGAAAGTCCTTCAGTTCCTGATTCGTGTTTACTTTATGTGTGACCTTTTCTCAGTTATAAAGATTTTCATAATACTTCTTAAATTGTTCTACAATCATTTTTGGATTGGAGGTCGCCATCCCTGTCTTCAAACGTATTGCTTGTATATTATAATTAGCCTGTCTATTCCTAATCTTGTTTGCCAGCATGCTATCTGGCTTGTTTGTTTTTTCAAAAAACTTCCTCCTTGACCACCTCAGTGACTTCTCAGCTTGGGAGGTAAGAAGCAGGTTCAATTCTATTTTGATATCTTTTTTAGCTCTTTTAATGTGGCAGCTTTCCTGTTGCGTTCAACTGTACTTGACTCCATTTTCTCCAAGGAGTCTGGTAACAGGTTGTAGCTTGCAACGTCTGTTTAGTGTAGTAGGGGATAAATCCTGGAAGACTTGTATGTTAATCCCTTCGAAGGTATTTGTTGTTGCTGTATTTCTTGTAATCTGACAAATGGCTTCTTTAATTTTATAATAATGAAACCTTATGATGATATCCTTCGGAGGCACCCCCGGCTGCGGCCCAGCACATAAGGCCCTATGGCAGCGGTCCAGCTGCAGCTCAGCCTCAGTTTTGCCTGGGAGAATGGAGGTCAGCCATCTTGATATGAGCTCCTCAATGTCAGTCACAGATTCTGGAATGCCTCTAATTCTAATATTATTCCTCCTATCTCTATTTTTCGCATCTTCTTGTCTGTCAGCTATGCCTATAATCTGTGTTTCGAGGTAAGTGGTGGTTTTTCATTCTTGTGGAGCGCCTTAATAGTTGAGTCCATTTTTTTCTCTAACTCATCTGTGTGGTCTCCGATCTGGGTTATTTCTCTTTGTAGGTCCTGCTTCTCAGATTGCAACAATGTTTTAAGTCATTGAACAGTATCTTCAAGTCATGTTTCAAGTCACTTCTCGTAACTAAATCTCTTTCCCCGCTCTCACTCCCTTGCCTCCCTTTTCTGAGTCGGATCTATAGTTAGATGCCGGTACCACGCTTTTCCCCACCTTAGCCATCTCATGGTTTTAGAAGTTTTGAGTTCGAGCATATTCTTCCTTTTCTGTGACCTTGTGGAAATCCTTGGGCTTTCAAGGAACGAGGCCGGTGTTTTTTTCTGAACTCTTGCCATGCTTGATTGCCTATTTAATGCTTTATTATGCAGGGTATTGGGCCTCTAGTAAACTGCCATACCAGAAGCCACCATGCATGTGCCCAGTTTGAAAATGTTGAATGAAATGAAGTCCACATCTTACATCCACGGTTTTTGGTCTTGCCTTAGCCCAGGGGGGCTGTGATGGGCTTATGAAGTGCCATGCTCCGGAGGTCAGCTCCGGAGCTACAGAGAGTCAGGGGTTTTAAGATGTTCTCTCCCCAGCCAAACCAGTCCCATTAACTCCCCCTCACTTCAGATTTGATTCATCCCTCTGGGGCAAGCTTCTATGCCAGATGCCTACTCTGCTGAGGGCTATGCTCGATTGTATTCACCCCAGTATTTGGTTATCTGTATCCACTGATTGAATACCACGTGTTGGTGTGGTGCTGTAGGCCTTTACTTTTGCCTCTAGTTCAGGTAATTTTAGGCCAAATACTATAAAAGTGGTATTGGCAAATAGCCTCTGTAGCCCCTTTTCCCGGTGTCTAAGGTAACTACCTGTGGCTCACAGAAGGCCTGAGCCTCCATAGCTTGGAGCCTGGGGTAAGATCTCATTCTCCTCGGTACAGAGCCTCCACCTAAGAGGTATCCCAGGTCAGCGCGATAACCCCTTTTAGGACCACTTACAGTGAAATGATACACACACCAGCATATAACAATTGGTTATCTAACAATAGAATAACGATATAACGGTACAATGCAATATAATACACACAATACATTAATAACAACATAGGGTAAGTGTCCCCCAAAGTACCTAGGGTGCGTGGCACCAATACCCCTGGTGTCCTCCCCAATGAGAGTCAGTCCCACCCATGTGTAGCGCGTAGCGCTACCCCTGTGGACCATTGTTGCAATTTTCCTCCCTGGGCACTCCTGTACCCTGGTACCGCTGAATGAGCAAAAAGGATCTGTCTGATCCCACAAGGTCTGCTGAATCCTCTCACTCTGGTCCGCATAGGCGTCCACCTCTTGAGGGAGCTCCAACTGGAGGGTGTCCATTAATGTCTATAGCTACCTGTGGTCTGATCCCAAACCGTAGGCTGCAGCTCACCACATGGCGTCTCTTCACTGGTGCTACACCTGACACTATATGGCTAAAGGGTAACATCCCTTTCTGGGGTCTTCCCTGTAGCAGCCCCAATCTAGAAGGGGACTAGCTGGGACCTAAGGGACAAACCTAGTCCTAGTCAAGGGGAGCACTGCTACTTGGACACTACCTTAACGGTTCTCCCCTTCTTTCAACTGCCAGCAACTGCCAGCAACTGCCAGCAACTCCAGCAACTGCCTGTAACTGCCAAACTGTGTCAACAGTCTACCTGCATGTCCCTCAGGCTCCTGGAACATGTAGTCCCTTGCGAAGCCTCTCCTAAGATGGCCGCCACAACTCTAGGGACTGCGCATGCGCACAGACTCCACTGCGCATGCGCTAACCTAATATGGTCCGCAACTTCTCATCTCTCTGTGCATGCGCACGGCTGCATTTGCGCATGTGTGAACTACAAGATGGTGGCCCTCGCTTGCCGGGTACACCACGGAGCTCCGCCGCTCCCATACTTCACAGCCACCCACCTCCCCGGCACCAGAGGTAAGAGGGGACACGGGTACACATATAATATGGTCTTTCAGAGTTGGCTGTTTATAGCAGAATTTAGCTGAAAAATTATAAGGATGACAGTGGATTAGTATTTATTTGCTAAAGAGCTCCAGCTTTATGCGGCCATCTTGCACTGCTCCAGGCCACGCCTTCCCACTTATTGTGTTTTAAAGACAAATTCCCATATAGAAACACTTTATACGTAGTGCTGTTATTGTGGGTTTAGCCTTAAAATATATAGATGGAGGGATATTTCCTACATGCTTTGTAAAAGTATTAAACATTGTCGCAGCTTTCGATGATTCATAGTCTCTGTTGCAGGAGTAAAAGGTTCAGGAACTCGATTAGCAATTGATGATAAATAACTGATTAAGGCATGATGGTAAACAAAATCTAATTAATGCAATATACTGTTATGTGTCAGACTGTACTGTGTATACTGATTACAGTGTGCATTACTATTGTTGTGCTTAAGGCCAAAACATTCATAGGTCAATCTATTAGTACGGTAAGTAACAAATGGTTTTTATTACAACAGAGGACCGATGGATTAAAAACACAACTGCATGATACAGTATGTTTTACATATACTAACACAGTTTTTAAATAGATGAAGTGTTCTAGTTCAGCTCGGGATGAAAAATGTTTAAGTAAGCATTCTATTGTTTATTTATCTACGTGTCACATCTAGTCAGCAGAGGTGCATAAAGGTCATTGCTATTAAGAGATAATAGTACCGTTCACTTTGTCTTGTTTTAGTTTTGCCTCTAAACATTTGCGTCTTTTGGTTCTTGTTTTGCTAAAATGTTGTTAATTTTGGTTTTGGATCATGATGGAATATGAGAATTTGATTACCTTACAGTATATACAGTACCACAAAATTAAGCATTGATTTTAAAATCGAATGTCATATTAAGATGTAATGTTTATTTTATATAGTAATTAAATAATAGTTAATTAAATATAATTCTACTAATGCCTTGATCACCATGTAATGTATAAAACAATACTCTATGAATGACAGGCACTCACAGGGTTTGCTAAAAAAATAATTAAATATTGAAGCTTAAGAGCACTATTGGGACCTTAACCACGATCCTCACAGTGATACAACATGTCAATATTTAAATGCAGTTTCATGCAAGCCATGTGAGTGCTAGCCATTCATAGAATATTGTTTTGCAATTTAAGATTAGAACTCCTGCTGCAGGGAGTATACGGGGCTTGCTAGTCAGGAAGGGAGCTGGGATCAGGGGTTAAGGTAGCTGGGGACGAGGAGCTGGGCATCTGGAGGGGGCAGAGAAGGTGTTGGGGATTAGGAGGGAGTGAATTTACCGGCGAAGAGCTGGGAGATAATGTGGGCATAGTATTTTTGTCATTCTGTAGTAATTACTGGATGGGTATGACAACCAGGCTACCAGAGCACCACCAAAGTAGTACTTTCTGCAAAGCTTCCCAAACAGGGTAACAAATACTAGAATTGGTACAGGTCTGCAGTGTGAAGATGCTAGGAGGGTGTGATTGGCTTTATTAGGAACTAGTAAACTTTTGTGAGATAAAATGACTCTGTAGAACAGATGGGCTCCATCTAATGATAATGGGAGTGCGTTACTAGCACATTCAAATAAAATAGTGTTTAAAAAAAAAAAAACTAAGTACTACAGGAAAGCAGACACACGGAAAATGATGCTGTTCAGATTGATTTATCCCTTAGGAATTAAGTGGTAAATGTTTAGATCCTGAGGAAAAGGGTTGGAAGGATATGGAGACTATACACAGTGAAGATAATCAGGAGTCACATAAATGAAACCTTCATCAACAGAGAGTATACACAGCAAAACACTTATTCCATATGCTCCAAACCTGAGAATCACAATCTCGATGCAGGGGTGTCATCAGAATCACTGATTTGGGAGTGCAATGTTTACCTGCCCTCCACAGCGACATAGTGTCATCATGTGACACAGCATCATCATGACAGCATGTTTTGATGGCAACGCATCACCATGTGGCGTCACGTGCCGTCACGTTGTCATGGCAATGCATCGCGATGTGACGTCGCGTTGCCATGATGAGGCAATGTCATATAACTCTGATGAGGAGGGCTGCTCTGTTACAGAGACTTAATTCTCTCCCCCGGCAATCAGTTAATTGCTGTGGGGAAGTGTGGGGCCTCTGTAAGCACAATACGAATTCTTGGGGTGAAAATGCACCCCTGCACCCCCCCCCCCCAGGTTGTGCTACTGAGTCAATGTGAGTTTCCGATTGATTGCACAGCGATTGGCTACTTATTGAATAGGCCCCTTAGTTTATGAGGAACATATTAATGTTTTACAACGCATTCCACTCCCCCGTCACGTCTCCTTACTGTATATGTCACTTTTGCACTTCATAGAGAAAAACCTTTCATGTCTCTACTGTTCATTTTCACACCAGCTACCAGTTACTACCTTATCTTATTTCCCACTTCTTCTCTACATCGATTGCTACCAGATATTCCTTTTACCAAACACTGTATATAATATTTTGTTTCTGTATTTCTGCCATACCCGATTCAGGATCCTGCGTAGTTTGAAAGCTTATTATCATATTAACTACTTGTTGGCCAATAAAAGGTATTATACCACCTACCTCTCCCTCCTTTGTTACTACATGCTATGAGCCCAATGATGCATGACCCAGAATCGCTCTCACATTCAGATGTAGCAGGCATTATTGCACACAATGGTGCATTAGCCCCGCACCAGCGAGAGCAATAATATGCTACAGCTGTAATAAGAACATTGGAATAATCACATTAATAACCTGGTGAAACGGTGACAATCAAGAGGACACTTCAAAACCTGTGTACACAATGTACAGAAAGGGTAGAGTAGCAATGTTAGTAACAATAGCAGAGGGGCAATACCAGTGTATGTAAAAGGTTCACTAATTGGCATTATCACATGAGGTTGTCATTAACATTTCCAGTTTCATGTTGCATTGATATAGCGATGTGTACTAAATCTTCTCTACTTCTGCCAATGAACCATTTGGGGAATATTTTCTGGAGCAGTTAGTGAAGATCTTGCTTTCTATGATATTGTATTAAAGTATGTGTTTGTATATTGCATAGTTTTACTTTCTTATTGCGTCACTTAGTCATTCGGGCTAGATGTTAAAAATGTCAAATATTGTAAGAAACTTGAGTTACAAGGTTCCTACATTGGTAACTGTCACAAACTGATGCCAATATCATGTTATGGAGCAAGTTACATCATCTCTATGCATATCCTAATACAGAAAATAAAGAATACTATTTTATAGAGACAGGATAGTCCATGGAATTGTATTGATTTAAAATCCCTTGTCTCACTAGGGAGTTTGACATTACATCTATTCTATTGAACACCTAGCCAAGATAATGAGATTGACTGAAATGCGAGATTAGAGAGGCTATGATATACAATGATAACGCTTCTTGATAATGTAGCTTAATTCTTCCTAGGATAACTAGTTATGTATTACCCAGGAAGGAGGCTACTCTTGATTTATTCCTAGATGGAGTACAGCAACAGGTACTGTATAAGAGAACCACATCTGAGCCACCCACAAAGGTATTATCTTTAATCTGGTAAAGTTTACCAAGGAAATTTGCATATTTTAATAAATAAACTAAACAACAAGCAAAGTCTATAATTAGATGGAAACTTGAGCATACACTTATAAAGGTAAATTGTCCCCAAGAAGCATGGGAAATATTTACAACACAACTATGACAAACTACTAATTCTCTACATAGGGATGAAAGAAGTTATCCTGCAATGGTGCACTATAAAACAACCTCTCAATTTATCACCAATGTAAAAGCCAATTTAAAAAATAAAATCCCCATGCCAATGAAAGCTTTTCGCAGGATAATAATATAATAATAATAATAATAATAATAACAACAATTACAAACCAATAATTAGACCATCAGAAATCATGCACACCCTATTATAAAAAATCCCATAATTCTTCAGCAGTTTTTAAATGGGCAATTGTCAAACAATATGCATATATAACAGAGTTACCTGGGAACATAGTTACTCCAGTGTTCTCACTAGTAAACCAGGTACCTTGGGATTCTAACCGTTAATACAGTACCACATATAATAGGAATAGATTCACACACCCTAAACCTATGTTATTTCTTTTTCTTGTCTCCCTTTGCACCTAGGTCATTCTCTTGGTATAATATATATATGTTTATATATATATATATATATATATAATCAAAAAATAAATAGATGATACCGTTCTGTGGCTAACGAAATGCTTTTATTTGTGCGAGCTTTCGAGATACACTGATCTCTTCTTCCGGCGATGTTACAATGAATGAAGCAAAAGGTATACTTAAAAACAGTGTCTCTTGGAATGTTATCTGTGCTGTTCCTTCCCCCGGTGTGGATGTGTTTTATGGCTTGTGTAAAGCACTGTATATACTGTGGGCTCTCCATTCATTTTTATTCACACTGATACACATACACACTCATTCTTCACTTGCTTTCACAGTAACCTTTTGACACCTCTAGCCATAAAACACATCCACACCGGGGGAAGGAGAAGCACAGATAACATTCCAAGAGACACTGTTTTTAAGTATACCTTTTGCTTCATTCATTGTAACATCGCCGGAAGAAGAGATTAGTGTATCTCGAAAGCTCGCACAAATAAAAGCATTTCGTTAGCCACAGAACGGTACCATCTATTTATTTTTTGATTATTGAAGCTCGGCTAACACGGTACTGATACCTCTACATGTATATATATATATATATATATATATATATATATATATATATATATATATATATATATTATATAGTCAATGAAAATATAGTTTGCACTCACGGTTTCTCAAATGAAGGCAGATGCTCGTCCCATATAGAACATGTACAGGGTAACCAGGGAAATCCAGGTAACAAAGAGACAGCACACCGCAATATAATGAAGTAAATAAACTGTATTAACAACACAGGGCAGCCAACGTTTCGGTCCCCAGAGTGGGACCTTCCTCTGGGCAGTATATATACACAATAAAACAAAAATAAGAAGCGCTCCATAGTGTAGAACATTTTAATAAAAGAGGTCAAATAAGTAGATGTGACAAATGCTCACTCACAAGATTTCAGAGAAATATGCGCAGTTTCAATAGAACAGTGCTAGTTATTAGGTGAGTTCAGTGTAGACATCCAGTGCTGAACCATAGGATGTCTTCAGGGAAACCCGCTCCAATAGTCCTTTCCCCACATGGCTGCAGTACAAGACATAGGCCTCGGTCCCGCTGCGCTCGTTGGCGCGGGCGGCCATGTCGCGAGTTCCCCACCAGCAGGGGAATCCTCGCGAGCCGGTTCCGGTCCCCCCTGGCGGCACAGCTGACTACATGCTGTGGCGCGTCAGCCGCTAGGAGACACAAGAGAATGGTGTTTCCCAGCGTTGACGCGTCACGTGGTGTGGCTGTGAGCCAATGGGAAGGGGAGGCTTCGGGAGGAGGAGAGGCTTCGGGGAGCGGGGAGGAGTGTGGAGTGAAAGCAGGTAAGTGCCTGTTTGTGTGTGTGTCTGAGTGTGGGCGTGCCTGTCTGTGTGTGTATGTGTGTGCCTGAGTGCGTGAGTGCCTGCCTCTGTCTGTGTGTTTGTGTGTATGAGTGCGTGAGTGCCTGCCTGTGTGTGCGCGCGTGTGTGTATGAGTGCGTGAGTGCCTGCCTGTGTGTGTGTGTGTGTGTATGTATGAGTGCCTGCGTGTGTGTGTGTTTAAACTTACCCTCAGCAGCTCCAGCCCGAGTCCGTGGAGGGAGGGGGGGGAGAGTAGCGGGTCCCTCCGCTCAAGCCATGCCCCCCCTCCCTGTCAAGCCTCCCACTCCCGCCCACCTCCCGCTCCGGCTCCCGCTCCCTACAGACCGCATATCGCGGTCTGTGTATGTCAGCGCACCGCCTGTCTGCAGTGCGGGTGCGCTGACTCTGGGAGCGGGGCCTTAGCCTTAGCAATGAATGGGGAGGGGAGGGGGAGGAGGAAAGCCCTCACACTTCCTCCGAAAAAGAGAAGATGCTTGCCCTGCTCAGTCAAGAGATATTTTTCAGCGTCAAATGATCACATCTCAGCATCTTGGCGTGATGATATTTCCAACATATTGCCCTATATGTTTTGTCACTCCAAATGTGACTTCATCAGAGTGGGTCGATAAGCATAAAACTGATTTTCACGCTAAATCAGTTGCCAATAAAGGCTATCTTCATGCAGAGAGTAATCACAATAAAAAATGGATAAACAATAAACAATTTAGTCAATTTAGTCATCTGAAACTAAACTGTTCCACTAAAGAGGATTTTTTTACTCAAGCAAAGCTAATGAATGACAACTTCATACAAGAAATATGATCAAGAGGTTATTAGGAAATATTTTTTAAATGCATCAGCACAGAATTTTTTTTTTTTGCTAGTTATAAGGAAAACAGATTAACTTATAAGAGAACGTTGAAAGGAAATAATCAAACAAATTCTAAGCGTGATTAATATGTCACGTGAGGTTGCTGTGTGTGTTCTCATTGGTGGAGCTCCAGACCCGTAAAGAGAGGCTGTTTTCATCCGGCTGACGGTGTTGGTGGTCCGGACCCATTACATCTAACCCATCGGCCGCATGTAGCCATGGGGAAAGGACTATTGGAGCAAGATTCCCTGATGACATCCTATGGTTCAGGACTGGTGGTCTACACATTCCTCATCTGATGTTTGGTAACTAGCACTGTTGTGCTAAAACTGCACATATTTCTCAGAAAACTTGTGAGTGCATTTGTCAAATCTACCAAGTTTACCTCTTTTATTAAAATTTACTACAGTATGGACGAGCGCTTCTTTTTTTTTGTCTTCTAGATTTTATCTTTTGGTGGATGGTCATCAATGAAGAAGATGCCCAAGACTCCAGATACATTTATTTTCACTAAGTGCTGACATTGTGTTTTTTTCACTGGACCTATATTAGAATTTGCATTGCATTAACAAAATATTCTTTTCACTCGTGTTGATTATATAGATCAGGGGAGCACAATCTTTTTCCCCTGCACGACTCCAGATGCTGGCTGAACCACTGTAAGTAAGGTTTACAGAGGCCTTCGCAGCTTCCCCGGCACTTAATTTACAGTGAGTGCCTTTGGGAAGCGCGCGAGGCCTCTGTAAACCCTGCGCCCCCCACAGTTAATCTCGCGCCCCCCATTTTGCACACCACTGATATAGATGTTAAATTGTTGATATGTATTGTACTGTATATCATAATTCAAAATGTCTTTGTCATGTCACATATACACTATTACACTAGTATAATCACGCACTACCTTCATAATCAGTTAGCGCTTTTTGCACTCCAGTTTGTTTTCATATTATATATGTATATATATATATATTTATATATGTATGTAACATCTGTTGCTGGCCTATTGGGTACATTCAGTAATTAATCAGTTGATCAGGTTTGGCCACTGCTTCTAAGGTTAATGAGTGGCCACCACAAGCCCAACACATGTATTCTATAATTATTGTCTAGATCAGGGGTGCGCAAACTAGGGGGCGCAAGATTTTCTGGGTGGGGGTGCTGCAGTTACAGAGGTCATGCACTCTCCCTTAAGGCATTTAAATTAAAAGCCGGGGGGCCATGCGAGGCCTCTGTAACCAACCTTGGCTTCCAGCGGCACGTCGTCATGGTAACTCGGCATCAAATTACGCTGTGGGGTCACGTGATGTTATGTTGCCATGGCAACGTGACATCAAATGACCCTGCAACATCATTTGACGCAGGAGCTGAGCAGGGGGGGGGAGGCGCGAGTAGGAGGAGAGCAGAAAGGGGGGAGCAGGGGAAAAGATTGTGCACCCCTGGTCTAGATGTATACCCTGCTGGCAGAAGCTAATCCAATAAATGTTTTGCTCAGGTGTGGGTAACAATGGGTAATGGCATCATGGTAAAACTGCAAGAACCCAGGTTTAGACTTTAGGGTCTATTTACCAAAGTCTCCCAGCTACAAAAGTGGGGAACAGAATTACACCAGATTTATCAATGAGAAAAATGAATCTGACTGCTGGTTTTGCTTCACTTGTGCAGCTGGAAGACTTTGATAAATAGACCCCGTACTGATAGCTCCTCGCGGCCGGTCCCTTTATTGCCATGTGCCGGTAAGTAGATTTAAATTATGTGGAGAAAATAAATGCAAGCACATGCTTACAAAACATATCAATTACCCTATATTTTCTGACTGCGATCCCTCCAAGGAACAAGGCATTAGATAAACATACTGTACTTTTGATGTAAATGCTTGTTTTGTAACAATGTGGTGACATTTGGCCAGATGTGAATATGGCTTGCAGCATTTACTCATTCCCATTAAAAGGGATATTTATTCAAAGCAATGAAATATTTTCCTTGATCAACCTGTTGAATTTTTTTGCTCTAGTTTTGCCCTAAATTGGCAGCCAGGGGAATATGTTATATAGCTACTTTAGTTTTTAATTTAGTGTGCCCTAGGCATTCATTTTTCTTTATCACTCCTTGCTATCTGTCTTTTGATTGCCCCCTTGTGCCAAGAAGCTTATATTGTTATATAAACTAATTTTTAAATAAATATATTTGAACATACTGTATAGCATTCTCTCCAGTCAGTTTATTGCGATCATTCAATAAATGTAAGAAAAGAGGAGAGTATGTAAACTTTCTATAGATTCCAATAACCATAACAAGTTTGTAGTGTGAACTAATTACATTACCTATGATTTTGCAACACAGAAAATATTAACATTAATTACAAGTACAGGCATACCCCACTTTAAGGACACTCACTTTAAGTACACTCGCGAGTAAGGACATATCGCCCAATAGTCAAACAGCAGCTCGCGCATGCGCCTGTCAACACATCCTGAACAGCAATACCAGCTCCCTACCTGTACCGAAGCTGTGCACAAGCGGGGAGACTATAGAGCCTGTTACAAATGCATTATTTACACCAGTTATTCACGTATATGACGATTGCAATACAGTACATGCATCAATAAGTGGAAAAAAGGTAGTACTTCATTTTAAGTACATTTTCGCTTTACATACATGCTCCGGTCCCATTGCGTACATTAATGCTGAGTATGCCTGTACTAATATATTGGTCTCAGATAACATCTGTAACCAAAAGTAGATATAGTGTATACAGTCGGAAAAAAACTCTCGCTTTAAACATTGTAATTTATGGTAGGTGCACTGAAAAGGTACGTTCTGAAAAGAAAGATAAAATATACCCTTCTTAAACTGCAGTCAATAAAAAAAAAAAGATTGAATAAACTTATAAAACATAACTTTTAAATCATAGTTAAAACATTGTCTTTCCCATACTGTATATACATTTACAAATACAATCATCCCTGTCTAGGTTAGGTCAGGGTATTGTAAATAACAGGGAACCACCTCAGTTGTCCTGTAACCAAAGCTAGAGATATACTACAGATGCAGCGGCCATTATCCGAACGTTTACCTGGGTAAATGTTGCGTTATCCCAAGTGTAGGCTGAGATATATTCACCACGGGTGTCCACAGGCCCCATAGTGCACCCCGAGGTTACTCACAGGTGTCTGGGGGCCTCCGGGTGGTCCCTGCTAGACTCCGTGGCCTCCAGGTGGTTCCTGCGGGCCCAATGGGGTCCAGGCAGGTGGTTCCTGCGGGCCCAATGGGGTCCAGGCAGGTGGTTCCTGCGGGCCCAATGGAGTCCAGGGGTTGTCCCGTGGGTGTCTAGGGGTCCCCGGAATGTCCCCACGGGTGTCTGGGGGCCCTCGGGTGGTTCCCAGGGGGATCTGGGAGCCCTGGGGTATTTCACATGGGTGTCTGGGGGCCCTCAGGTGGTTCCTGTGGGTCCCGGGAGCCCCACAGCTGTGGGGCCCCCAGTTCTTCCCCGCAGGCATCCCCGTGGGTCATCAGGTGGTCCCCGTGGGCAACCGGGGGTCCTCGGGTGGTCCTCGTGGGTCCTCGAAGGCCTGCGGTTTCTGTATTTAAAAAAAATAAACATGGCATACATTTCAATAAATACACCCGCCCCCTATCATCCCCCCCAAACACATACAATAAAGTAATGGGCAAAATAACTATTATCCAGATATGGATAAAAGATTATTTGCCCATTGTTAAACACAACATTAGCCATGCAGCATAAATAAAGTAAATAAAACTGTTCAAATTTACCCCTGCCAACGTGAAGGGTGTCCTCATCAGCTTACTGCAGGTCCATGTCCTCCATTGCCAGAAAAAAAACATAGCAAAATACATTCTAATGGCCCCTAGCCCCTTAATCACCTTAGCGGTTAATAACCACCCAAACCGGACCCACTATACATACCGTGTACCCATTGATTGATTGTTATAGTAGTACATCATATCCAAATAATATGGGCATGATAAGCTACTGTAATATAGCAGTCAATGGTCCCTCTAATACAAAAGCCTGACTATCCAAAATACACAATAATAAAACCTACAGTATACAACAAGCACCTAAACCCCCAAACTGTAAAATTAAAAGCAATAGGCAATCAATAAATTACATAAATAAAATCACTAGCAAACCAATCAATGAAATAAATAAAACCACTAGCCAATCAATTAAATAAATCACACCACTAGACAATCAATTAAAGAATTCACACCACTAACCAAACAATACTTTCCATATAGAAAAGCAGTAGCCAACAAATCAATTAATTAATACATAAATTAAGCCATTAGCCAACAAATTACAATACATCATTAAATAAAAACGCCCAACAATCTGTAAAAAATACAAATCAAAACAAGCCATCACAACAGTATACTGTAAAAGCAGTAACCAACACATCAATTAATTAATACATCCACTAGGCCAGGGGGGCGCAAACTTTATTCCCTGCGCCCCCCTGCCGGCTGTCCCCTCAGTCCCGCGCCCTCCCCAACCCCAACTTACCCCCGCTCCGGCGCAACGACGTCATGTTGCCATAGCAACGTGACGTCACATCACCTCGCAGCTTCATTTTGACGCCGCGTTGCCATGGCGATGCAGGGAGGAAGCCGCCGGAGCCACGGTAAGTTAGGTTTACAGAGGCCCTGCAGCTCCCCTGGCACTTAATTTAAGTGAAGCAAATTCAACAATATATTATAGATTTAAAAAGGGGGTAATATATCTGCATACATAAAAAAGGTTGGTAAAAGGCATGTAGTGTGTATCACACTGTTTACCACTCGGCTGTTAGCTGTAGATTCAGGTGGTTGCTTCCCTCTGCTGCTGCAGCTCAGTTGATTCTGGGGCAGGACGTCAGTCTTTTCACTCCCAAGGGGATTTCCCTTCATGCAGCCAGGTTCAGCAGCTGGTACTGGGGCTCGGTGAAATCGCTCCTGCTTCCTAGCCGATATGAAGCTGCTCCTGTACCTTGGCAGGTGTATCCTCTGCAGAGAGGTTAAAACGCAGCTTGCTGCTGTCTTCACAGCAGTGGTGGATTCAATAGGGAAGTTTGAACAGTCTTACAGAGTCTCTCACAAGTGTCCAAAACAGCACACAGGATGAAATAAAAACAGGACAGGCCAACACATAGACAAAGGCCAATGTAAGCAGATATAAGGCAATAGAATGTTACATCCAACTAGTTTCGTAGAATTAACTACTTCTTCATTGAATAATTAGGCCATTACCCAGAGGTCTTAAATACCTCACATAGATACCTTATTGGTCAACCAATTAGGGATAGACCAATCATCTATAATAGGTAATGGTCTGCGTGATAGGGAAGAAGTGTAGTTTGTTGTTGTTTTAAAAGTAAACTACACATCTTCCCTATGTTTTGTTTAATAATTGTTAAATAATCTATTATCCATATCTGGATAATAGTTATTTTGCCCATTACTGTACTGTTTGTGTTGGGGGGGGGAGGTTGATGGGGGGGTGAATTTATTGAAATGTAGGCCATGTTTATTTTTTAAATACAGGAATGGTAGTGCAGGCCTGCGGGGACCCATGGGGACCACCCGAGGACCCCCGGACACCCAGGGGTACAACCTGAGGACCCCCGTACGCCCACGGGGACCACCTGAGGACCCAGGGGGAGATCTGCTGGGAAGAAGCGGGACCCTACAGCTTTGGCGGCCAAGCAGACCCGCAGGGACCACCCGAGGGCCCCCAGAAACCAGTGGGAACAACCTGAGGGACCCCAGACCCCCATGGGAACCACCCAATGGCCCCCAGACACCCGTGGGAATGACACGGGACCCCCGACACCCATGGGAACACCCATGGACCCAATTGGGGCCTGCGGGGATCACCTGGAGGCCATGGAGCCTAGCCAGGACTACCAGGAGGTCCCCAGACACATGTGGGTATCCTTCGGGGTGCACTGTGGGACCTGCGTATTCCTGTGGGGACCACCTGGGGACCCCCACCTGCCTGTGGTATTAATCCTGTGTTTATAAAAATAAATATTGGTTTTAAAGTACGTGGGGTCATGGGGTGGGTTGTATATTGGTGCTTACTAGATAGTTCATTTTAAACATTACAGCAATGTAGCAAGGAGTCTCCGGAGCTGAACTGCATTTATTTGAGGTCCGGGGACACCCTGCTTCCCGAAATACAGGCCTCGTTATGGGGTGCGGTATCTCCTATGCATTGAAATGTCTCATATCACGTGATCGGGACATTTCAACACATAGGAGATACTGGCACTCCATAACGGGGCCTGTATCTCGAGAAGCAGGGGTTCCCCAGACCTCAAATCAATGGGGTTCAGCTCCGGAGACCCCCTGCTACACTACTGTAATGTTTAAAATGAAATAAAAACCCTGTGATGGCCTGTGAGAGGCGCGCAGTTTGAGTTACTAATTCAGCCTCTTACTGCACGTCTATTACAGAAAGGCAGACCCCGGTAGGACTCACACAGCATGGACCCCTGCTGTGTTAATCCAATGGGCCTTTATGGTCTGCCCCGGCAAAACTAGTGAGGATCACGGGGAAATCTCGAAATCCATTTTGAGATTTGTTCGAATAACGGCCCCTGCATCTGTACATCAGGTGTTTTCAACAGATGATAGATACAGTGTATTGTAAATTCTGACTGCTTTTTATCCCCTCATAGATTTATGAAGCTAATTGTCTGTTTAATTACTGATTCAATTATCAATGGACTTCTATACAAATCGGACATTTTTAAGATATTGCCTGTTTTAGCAGCCCAAAGATGGTGCCCTACTTCTCAGTGTTCACCAACCACTGATGCCCTGAGTCGGTGCATCCTTTTACTACCAGCAGATCAGTTGTTTAATACTTCCAGGACTCACTCATACCTGCACAGTTGCACCCAGTACCCAGCATCCTGGTTGTGAAAGGTCTAATCACCAGCCGCGTTTCAAAAATCACTGATGGTGAAAACCGGTAAGGAGCCAGGCAGACAATCTACCTAGGACACACTGAGGATAATTTCTGCTACCTTCTATTCTGGACCATTAAGATTTTTAGCAACTAGGCCATGTCTCTAGTCCGATCCTGAAAATCCTTTCCTTTTTGTTGATGAAGCTTTGTAGATGCGATAATCAATTTTTATATGCAATTTTTTCCGATACAATTTATTCTACCATAAACATTGTGTGAGGTGTGTGCACTCTTCTGTTTTTAGTTTTACAACAGGGATATGTGGCAGATTTGGGGACTGTTCCCCAATTAGTGGCAGGGTAGTTTATCAATTAGGACTATACATAATCCTTAGAAAGGATAATCGCTTACCTGAATTATCTCTTGTGTATATCTGAGACACTAGACATAGTATTCTCTTTATTTACTCTCACCCTAAATTAAAATGTGACAGATATCAAATCTAGGAGATGGGTAGTAATCTCTCTAATCATACTTCCAAACAAAAAATAGAAGGTACAGATGTAGCATTATTTTCTTTCAGCAGGGGTCTCACGAAGTGCGTCCCCGGTTTTGTTGGCTACTCACAGCTAACTCACGAGTGCATCAAGACCAAAAAAATAAATAAATGAGTTTTACCATTGGTTGCAATATCCTACAGTAATTATAGTTGGTGCTAGTGTGCTAGTGTGTCTCCAATCTAAATGCAATGTAACCAATCCCTTATTCCAAAATAATCTAAATAAATCTTCAGCACCCAATTGCAGCAAGTCACAGAGTAAAGGAACCAATCAAGATCCCTAATTAAAAGAAACACGTGTGCACTTAAAACTTCACATTTTTAATCCAAAAGAATATCTGAAACTATATGTCACACAAATAGAAAAAGTAGCACAATTAGATGAGTACAAAAAACTGTATAAAACAGGTAGCAAAATTATGGAATTCTAATCCACAAAAAAAATCACACCTATTGGAGTAGGGCAAAAGCACAGGATAACTATAGCATAGCAAAGCCAAACGTGGGTAAAAGTAACTAAAAGCAATGGCTATACACTAACTCTTACTGGGGAAAAAATAGAAGATAAGGCAAAAAAGAGTGTAGAAATAGAGCAGAAAGAAATAGAGGGGGGGCAACGCTTCGGGAAAACCCATTCCCACAGATCACAAGTGGATGGTGGTACTTCCCTTTCAATGTACTTTAAAGAAGCACAGGTTGCTACAAAGGTCTTCAGTAGAGATGGGCGAATCCGCCCAAGTTCGTTTCCCGGATTTTCTCCCATTCCCCCCCCCCCCCAAATCCATTTTGCGGTGTAAAATCCGCAAACGGATTTGGTCGGTTTTAATCTACGTGGATTCATCAAAAAACGCCATTGCATACAACCCTTGGATGGATTTGTAGAATCCAATTCACGTTTTCTGCAATCCGTTGGCGCATTCTTAACAATCCGCCAACGGATTGCTAGATTCGCGGATTGGATTAAATTAATTCTTCGACGGTTTGTGGAATCCCCTGAGTGTATTGGTATTAATAATAAAAAATCAGCAAAACACAAATCACCCCTTTTTCAGATTGATCCGCTGAAATCCACGGACCAAAGGAATCATCCGATCCGCTGCGGATTCAAATTGGCAAAAAAAATTGCCCTTCTCCAGTCAGCAGTGCATTTCTCAGTCAGTAAATGCAGTTCGAATCCGTGCACCATATTCCTGTTCATTTCGTATTATATGATATCCTATATACAGTATATTTATATCCAATTCTTTATTGTTGTAAGAATTTACAATACACCGTATTATCTGTACATTATATATACATTATACATAATGTATTATATCTCTAGCTTTGCATACTTGACAATTGATCTCGTTCCCTAATATTTACCCTGACCTATCCCAGAGAGGGATGGTTTTATTTATGAATTCAAGTGTACATATAGGATAGATAATGTTGTAACTATGTATTCAAAATGATGTTTTGCAAGTTTATTCAATCCATATTGATATTGAGTGCAGTTTAAGACGGGTATTTTTCCTCTCTTTTGATATTCATATACAAGACATAACAAACATTTTTATTTAGCACAATTCATTTTTTTTTCTGTAACAGACTGCAAATCCCCCCCCCCCAAAAAAAAACAAGTCTGTTTGTAATATCTACAGTGGAAAGTCATCATTGTAATTACTTTAAAAGCAATTATCACATGCAGCTCAAGGTTAATCCTTAGGGTATTTATTTAGCTTTTTCATAAACAGACACAATGTCCATATTAATCTTACTGCACTTAGAATGTACTATACAAGTATTCATGCAAAAATGATCTCGGGAATCCTGTGTTTTTCAAAACTGTTCAAATACATTTTTAACTTTTTTTGAATAAAGGCACCTGCATGTATCTACTGTAGATCATAATATAAAACTCTCCAAGCTAGTAAATCTTTTATCCTATGCAACATTTTCTATTTATAGCTTACCTCACTTAGCAACACCGATGCTTACAGAGATGCTACATTAGTTGTATTTTCTTGTTGTACAGTACATTTTTACGTGTTGACTTTTTATTGTCACTCTTTTATTGTCTTTACTGTATTAGCATGTTCTTAAAGGCAACATTTTCAGAATAGGATTATGATATTAGTAAATAAAAGTGCATTTCAAAGCAGTACATAAAAGTATGCAATCAAAAAAATTGTCTCTGCTGCGGTAAGATGAAAGTGCTCAACAAAACAAATCTATTTTCAAGCAGATAGAAGCAAAATGAGCTATCTTATTACAGGTACAAGTATCAATTGAAAAGTAAGAAACAGCTTTATATCTTGGCTATGGCCTTTCTATTGTTCCAACTAAATATGTCAAAATACTGTAGTTCACTTAAAAATAGAATTTGAAATTGACCTATGTTACAGTCATTTACCCAATAAAGTTTGGGCTGTTTGCATTGTCTTAAATGTGCATTTAACTTGTTGCTTGCACATTAAAGTTCATTACTAATTTGGGAATCCATCCAAAAAGCAACACACACACATGCTGAGAATGACTACATCGCTCTAACTTGTGCAATTCTTTTTCTTTTTCTTGGTAAAAGAGACCTGAAAAAATGATTAGTGCACAACAAATATTATAACACTAAAGTCTCACTGTTCTACTGTAAAGAAATAGAAACATCTGTAGCATAGGGTTCTGGTACTGTTGTCAATGTTGGTTTAAATGAGCCTCCTGCTCCTGTGCCTCCTGCTTCCCGAGCTCCATCTCATTTTAATACATGTACAGTATAGGAAACAGGCAGTCTCTGGAGCTCTGGGGACCCCTTTGGTCTTCAAGATAACTTAACAGGCAAGGTGCTGCATGTAGCATCCACTTTAGGGGGTACAAATAGTGTTAAAATCTCCTGCGTTACGTGGGCCAATAGGACGCCACAAAGTCATCTAAAAACAACCAGGATTTAACCGATAGTGTCTTTCCAGGTAAATATCTTTGGAAACAGGGGGTTACAGGAGCTTTAATACTGTAAATACAGTTCAGCTCAGGAGACCTACTGCTTGCCACCTATACTGTACAGTATATAGAAAAAGCACTGCTCCTTTAAGGTCTGGGAGGACAGGCTCTACTGAAGATCAACATTTTATACAGTGTGATGCTCTGCAGATTTCTGCTTAGATCCTCATAGCAAGGGAGTTGCTGGGGACTCAATGCTAGTATTCAATGTATGCGAGCATTTTCCATAGCAGGTAACATTTCCCCCACATACCCACTATTCCCCTTTTGTAAATGTACATGGAAAGGCAATACTGTTACAGTTAATATTACAGTAAACTAGAAAATCAATGAAACATGAAAACAAATGGAGTAGTATAGAAGAGCATAGGGCCCCCATGGATATAAATCTATTACCTCTGTGCTGCAGCCTCTTAGACTCCAAGTAAATTTACGATTTTACAGCTTCAGATTTCCGTTTATGTGAATCAGTTCCGAATGGAAATCCAACATGAAGGAAAACATTCACTTGTCTATACCAAGCTGAGGATAGATTATGTGTCTATGATACAATTATGACACTACTGATTACTGTATCCTTCAGAGAGTTAATCCTTAGGGTGTTATTTCTGCTTGCATTCTGCCTGGCTAATACAGTTTCTAGTAGTTTACTCTTTCAGTGGCTCTTACTGTAATGATCCCTTTTAGTGCCGGTAGCAAGTTCCATACCACTTCTAAAAAGACATTAAGTTAACATAATCTAGTTCATCTTTTCAATGCCAGGAGCCCGGCAGCCTCCAAGTGCCACCAGACATCTTGGAACGCATCGGTAACAACATAGTCAAGCCCGCCACACGTGTGAGTGTATACAGTATATACATATATTGTTTGTTTTGTAAAGTGCTTTGTTTTTGTTGGCACTATAAATATATATATAGATGACAATCCTAATATAAAAGCAATGCTGAATAATATATATATATATATATATATATATATATATATATATATATATATAACAAACACACAGAGTTGGTGCCGCAATCAAAACCATCCCCCATAGATCAAAATAAATCACTAGGCCAGATGTAGGGGTTAAATATACCCTCTGGTGGTGCTAACAACCCAATATGATATACGAACACAAAAAGAAAAAGAGGGTTTGTTGAAAGCACACAAAAAATATGTGAAAGTACAAAATGGATTTTATTAGCAATACAAAACACAAAAATTATATATACCTAAACACATGCTGAACCAAAGAATACACAATAAAAATGTAGAGACCCAAAATATGTAACATGCAGAATACATAGGTATGATAATGCAAATCTAGGGGAAAATAATTTCCCCTGGAAATGCAATGGAGATCGGCCGATCAGCAACACATGATAATACAAATGACTGAAAAAAAACAATATCTACACAAACCCAAGTAAACACAGAAAAAAGAGCAACAATGAAAATATAATAAATGAATACCCTAGATGCTGTGTAGCCAGAAGGTGGTGGCTAAACCCTGGCAGTTATAATAAAGAGCCAGAGAAAGACAGAAAATATATGTCTAAAATATGCAGAGGTGGGGTCCCCTCAAAGACTAAAATGGAAACAATGAGTCAGCAGAGAAAACAAGGGAGAAAAACATGAGAAAATAACTCCCTAATGCCACAGCTAGGTGTAACTGATATAAGCTGTGGCAGACAAAAATGATAGTGTCCCAAAGGCTACCGTGGAGCAAGGAAATGTCCAGATACTTGCTATGACGCTGCACCAGACATCCAGAGGAGAAGGGGAGTCCAAGACGGAGGTAAGTAAGAGGCAATGCAAGCCCCCGGCATCCCGCTCACTGTTAGCATCAGGCAGCAATCATACAGCAGTCACAGAGGCCGGACAAAACAGCATCAGCAGTAAAGTTCCAAACAAGGAGCTGGTCAGCACGGTGCAGCGGTGGGACACTGGAAAGTGAGTGGTATAGTTACTCCATACAGTACTCCACTCCAATAGTATATACTATTGGAGTGGGTGGAGTACTTGAACAATATTCCTTCCACCATTCGTTTTACTCTGTGCCACAACACATATCTCTTTTCTGGACACTATGGTCTACAAGCCGCATGGCGCTCTAGCGACCAGGTTGTACCACAAACCTACGGACAAGAACACGCTCCTTCATGCTTCTAGTCACCATCCGGCCCCACTGAAGAAGGGCTTACCCTATTCTCAACTGTTAAGAGTAAAACAAATCACTAGTGATCCCCAAGAAGTTGATGATGCGCTGGTAACCATGGCAAAACGGTTCCTTGACAGGGGATATTGCCAAAAGGACGTGAAGTTGGCGTTAGAACGTGTCCAGCGACTTGAATGGAATACACTGCTCAGTAATCGCCCTAAGGATATAAAAGCCAACAGGTTCAATGTGGTTAGTACATACAGTATGGCATCAAGGGTGATTCAAGAAAGTATACGCAACAACTGGCGAGTTCTGGTGAATGATGATAAAATAGGGCCGATATTTAATGAGCCTCCACTCTTTTGCTTTAGACGCGGCCCAAGCATCGGTGACCTGCTCACGCAAGCGGACCCGGTTGATAAGTATTCATCATCCAAAACATGGCTGACACAAAAACCCGGCTCATACAAATGCCGGGGTTGTACCAACTACCAGTTTATGCAGGTTGGGTCATCATATTGCCATTCGCACAGTGGAGCACGCATTAAAATCAAACAGTTCCTTAACTGCGAGTCCAAATTTGTAGTTTATTTGATCAAATGCCCTTGTGGCCTTTATTACATAGGCAAAACGGTAAGGATGTTGAAAGAACGTATAACCATCCACCGTTCTACAATTAGAAAAGCTCTATTGGCTAATACTGATGACCAAGAATTCAAATGCTTGCCAGTTGCGAAAACACTTCAGGGACATGAGACACTCATAGGCGACGTTTCTTTGCATGCCTATTCTTCAAGTCCCAATGCCCATACGGGGCGGTGACAGAAACAAACTCTTTTTGAACTAAGGACTGGAGCTCCACATGGTCTCAATGAGTATCTGAAGTTCGGCTGTTTCCTATTATGTGATGTTTTGTTGATAGTCTAATATGCATGCTACCTCCATTTTATGGCTTCCCTCATTGTCAAGCACTTACCACTTCCTTCACATTTCGTGTTTTGTTTGTTTTTTATTATTATTGTAGGTGTGTGTATAGCAGTCTGGTTGGGTTCATGGGTCCGGTGGGTGAATGTCCCCATTTTGATATATTTTATATTTATTGTATTAGGGTTCATGGTTGTACTCTGTGGCACCTCTACTATGGGGTTTTTTGTTGTCATTAGTATTTATGTGCATACTCTTCTCTTCACTAGCCCAGGACCATGGCCCATTCAAGCACTCTGCATGCTTCAGTATTCCAGCCTTAGATCGTGACTCCTGGCACAATTGGTGTGATTGCGCATGGCTGACCCGCGGTCACGCTGCCTTGGCAACGTTTGAAAACACGGGGCGATGTCACGCTCAAGCATCAGTAGCACGGAAGTTCCACGCATGTGCAGTCTGAATTTCATGATCGGGTACAGCATGACCTCCCTGGCTCAGTTGCACATGCGCAGCATCGGCATTATGCATTTTGGCTGGTGCTCCGGTCGCTGATGCAGCGTCATTGTGAGCAGGGAAGACCATTGGCTCAGGATCTGTACCAGGAAGCAGACTAGCATTTTCAAAATGGCGGTGCGTTCCACGGGTCGTTTGCATGTCACAGACTGCTTACACATGCGATTTTCGTGGGCTTTGCTGGTTTTTACACGGGTGAGTTGCATGCATTGTATGATTGGCAAGGGTATATATGGTGGGTCACTGGCACTCATTCACTGCACATCCCTGAGGAAGGTCACGTTGAGCTGACCGAAACGTTGGATGCAGTGCCATGTATTGCTGAGATGAATACAGTTTTTTCATTTACCTGGCTGTGTGATGTCTTTGTTCTCCGGATTCACGTCTGGTAACATTTTTGTCTTTATGTGCATATGGGACAAGCATCAGTTTCTTTAAGTTTACAGTTTGCCTTCTGCCCTTTTATTTATATATATATATATATATATACACAGCTTAACCCCATTATAGCGCGGTCCTCAGGGGCCACCCGCGACCACCGCGTTATAAACGGGGTTGCGGGAAAAAATGGCCGCCGAAATTTGTATTTTTTATTTTAAATTTTTTTTTTTTTTTTTGGTGGTACCGTGTTTGCCGGAGGGGGAAAGCTGAGAACTCTCCCAGCGTTCCCAGACCCAGTGGGGCAGCGGCAACAGCACACAGAACTTACCCAGCATCTGGCAGCTCTTCTCCCTGTCTCTGCTTCCTGCTTCTGCTTCCGTCTTGCGAGAGTAAGCTCCCTTAAAGAGACAGTGTGTCTCTGTGTGTGTGTGTGTGTGTTATTTGACTGTGTGAGACTGTGTGTGTGTGTGTCAGTGTGTCAGTGTGTGTGCAGTGGGCTGTGAGTGTGTGCAGTGTGCTGTGAGTGTGTGCAGTGTGCTGTGAGTGTGTGCAGTGTGCTGTGAGTGTGTGCAGTATGCTGTGAGTGTGTGCAGTGTGCTGTGAGTGTGTGCAGTGTGCTGTGAGTGTGTGCAGTGTGCTGTGAGTGTGTGCAGTGTGCTGTGAGAGTGTGCAGTGTGCTGTGAGTGTGTGCAGTGTGCTAGAGTGTGTGCAGTGTGCTGTGAGTGTGTGCAGTGTGCTGTGAATGTATGCAGTGTGCTGTGAATGTATGCGTGTGCTGTGGATGTATGCCGTGTGCTGTGAGTTTGTGCAGTGTGCTGTGTGTATGCAGTGTGCTTTGAATGTATGCAGTGTGCAGTGAGTGTGTGCAGTGTGTGTGCAAAAAAAAAAATTATTTTTTTTTTTAAATTCGGAGTCCACGCTCAAACTGCGTTATAAGCGGATCCGCGTTATAGCGGAGCACTCTATAATGGGGTTGAGCTGTATATATTTATACAGTGGTCGACAAATCACAAAAAAAATCTACTCGCCACCTAGTACCACACGTGTGCTGCTTGGGCCAATAGGAGCTCGCCACGATGTTGAATCCACTCGCCCGGGGCGTGCAAATGTATAGGATTGTCGAACACTGTATGTATATATATATACGAAGAAAACGAGATTCAGGGGAGTCAGAGGAGGAGCAAAAAAGCAAGGACAGAAGAAAATGAAGATGATGGTAGACACACCACACAAACACGGTATTTACAATCGTTCATCACATATACTTACTCCACATCACATATCTTTATTAGCCAAAGGTCTTTCATATGCTCCTAATAGTACACCGAATAGATTTGACCTGTTCGTGGACTTGAATAGATACATACGCAAGTTAACTTTGATGCGACACTTCACCCAAAAGGGGGATGAAAATTTGGATTTTGAATTCAATACACAAGAAAAGGAATGCATAAACGCTCTGACTTCTTTCTTGGTGGAATCAGACCAATTAGTTAACAGACCAAATAACACATACATCTCTAATGTTACTGATAAACTAATGTGTCCATCTTCAAAGAGATTAATACTTGATCATCAGGATCTAGGAAGTAATTCACTTCTGGATATTACATTACATGAGGAAGACCCAAATACAGTGTTAGACTCCAATTTATGCCCAATTGAAATAGATCAGGGTATTTTATTGAGATGTAGATCATCACCATTTGTCCCAAAATCGACATACTTCCCTTATCAATCAAAGGGTAATTTTATTGAAACATTCTATACAGTAGTCCTGAGGGACCTAGAACAGTTGTGTCTTAATAATGTGGAACTGAAATATAACAATCTTACAAAAAAAGAAAATCAAGCTTTAATAAATATAAAAAACAATACTGATTTAATTGTTCGTCAAGCAGACAAGGGGGGGGCGATTGTCCTGCAGGATCGGGCGGATTATCTCTGTGAGGCCCATCGCCTCCTCCTTGATACCACATCATATCAGATTCTCACTGAGGACCCCTCTGAGGCTTATCAGTTGGAACTCCGGGATCTCCTCCAGGGTGCTTTCTCTGAGGGGATTATCTCAAAATTAGAACACAGGTTTTTATATATTAAACACCCTAGAACCCCTATTTTTTATCACATTCCCAAATTGCACAAAGATTTAGTTAAACCACCTGGGAGGCCTATTGTGTCGGGGATTGGCTCGATGACATCTAACGTGTCCCAATATGTGGATTTTTACTTACAGCCATATGTCACCAAACTGCGTTCATACATACGGGACACGTTGCATGTCATCGACTCAGTCTCTGACATTAAGTGGAAGGATACCTATCACTGGGTCACTTGTGACGTAACTTCACTATACACTTGTATTGAGCACTCTAAAGGTATCCAGGCAATTAGTCACTTTTTAGCATTAGATCCCAATTTGCACTCTTCACAAAGGTTATTTCTTTTAGCATGCATTAAATTTATGTTGAATCACAATTATTTCTTATTTGGAAACACATATTATTTGCAAATCTGTGGAACGGCCATGGGGGCCAAATTTGCTCCCAGCTATGCTAACCTCTACATGGGACTGTGGGAGAGTACCCATGTGTGGGGGGATGCTGTGCTGGGGGCGGGTTTGGTTTTCTATGGCCGCTTCATAGATGATATTCTTATTATTTGGGATGGTGAGAGGGGCGCCCTTGAGGAGATTCTGGAGTCCTTCAATGATAACCAGATGGGGTTGAAATTCACCTATAATATACACCCAGTTACCATAGTATTTCTAGATCTGGAGTTATTTGTGGGTCCTCAAAATGCAATACACACTAGAACACACTTTAAAACTGTGGCTGCGAACAGCTACCTACAATATGGTAGCAATCATTACAAAAAATGGTTAGATAATGTGCCAAAGAGTCAGTTTTACAGATTAAGACGCAACTGTTCAATGGACAGAGACTTTAATACCCAGGGTAATAATCTTTCACTTAAGTTTCAGGAAAAAGGTTACGATATGGCAATAGTTAATAAATCATTTTCAGACGCTAGTTTATTAGATCGAGCATCTTTGTTGGAAAAATCCAAAAGCAAAACAAAAATCAAAAATGAGGTTACATCTAAAGGATCAGTACCTAAATTTATAACACAGTTTAATCAGTCTGCCAAACAAATTAAAAAAGTAATAAATGACCATTGGAATATTCTGACCAGCGATCCTGAAATTGGTCATCTTTTGCCAAAACATGCTCCTGTTATCTTTAGGAAAGCAAGGAGCATCAAAACAATGATTGCACCAAGCAAATTAAAAACATCAAAGATAGTCAATAATGTAAGAGTGGATGGTTCTGTTTCTATCAAGGTTAAGGGTAACTTTGGATGTGGGAGAGGCAGATGCCTAACGTGCAAACACTTGATTAAAACTAACAAATTCAAATCTTATTCTAATGGCACCTCACATGATATAACAGAATACATTAATTGTCTTAGTGAATATGTTATCTATTTAATATCATGTGAGTGCGGTCTACAATATGTAGGCCGCACATCAAGAGCCTTAAGCACGAGGTTTCTAGAGCACCGAAGAAACATAATAAATGGGTGCCTAACACATAACCTCTCCCGCCATTACTGCAACGAACATTCAAAAGATCCAAGGTCCCTACGAGTTATGGGTATTGAATATATCCCTCCTACCTTTATGGGTGGGGACCGCTTCAAGAGATTGTGTATGAGGGAGACCTATTGGATGTATATTTTGGATACGCTGCACCCAAGGGGACACAATGACCACATTGACACTAGCACCATAGTGTGATCACTCAAGGTGGGTGATCCTTCGGAGGTCTGGTTTGAGTGCTTTATAGCACTCCCTCTGAACTATGGTGACATGTCAGGTCTTTAAGTTTATAATCCCACACTATCTCTGGAAGCTATGTTATACACGATCCCAATATGGGCTATATTGCATCAAACTGCGGGTGTGTCTGTTCAAGTCCGTGGCTGGTCCTATTCTATTAATCACATTATTTACATTATTTACAACATTATTAATATTAATATTATCATCAACTATTGCACCCACTCATAATTTCATTAGAGTCACTTTAGTCAATTTGTATACATAGGTTTATTCACACTATCACCATACATATTCAATAACACATACATATTCCCCCTTTTTTTATTTTCACACATATATTTAGTACACATCTCATCTACATGTCGTGTTGGTTCTTCTTCTGTCCTTGCTAAACAACAACTTTTGCTGTACCTCTGATTCCAGTTGCTATCTATGATATTATGTATCATTTATGGACTAACAACAGGTATATAGTTATTACCCTAAATCGGGTGAATCTAGTGTGCAGCAAAGTATTGCTGATCTGTGTTGTTAAGGTGTAATAGGGTATTGAACATTTATTGCTAACAGGTACTCCAAATCTTGATATTTCCTTTTTTACACATTTATAGAATGCATCTATTTCACGTTTGAATTCAAATATGTCTATTAGTCTACTAACAAATGTTGTTTTTCATATAAATATAAAATATTTTTTGTCTATTGTCCCAAAAGTTATACTAATTGAAATACAAATTTAATATATATTTATAATTATTTAATATGAGTTGTTACCCATTTCTCCGCAAATTCAGTGATGTCCCCATAACCCTTCCATTGCAACTATTGCAACATGAAAATTTAAATTCATGGAAGGGTTTAACACATACAATTAATGTTTTAATTAAATTTGTAATTATGTATGCAAATTCACCCTGCTATAAATATCGGGAGGTCACAACCAATGGGTATCCCCTGATGAAGTCATATCACATGACGAAACGCGTAGGGCGTGGCTAATGCAGAGCAGACACTTTCCAACCAAGAAAGACTGATGCAAGTTGGGAGCGGCTAAGCCAAACAGAGGAGCGAATACATCCTTGTTTCCCCTGGTGTTGCGGTGATCAAAGGCAGGCGGACGAGGACCTTGTTTCCCGGTGGGATTTCCTTGTGCGGGGCACTAGATCGGGTGGACGTCACTTCTGGTGAAGGAGACCACGCCGTGCCGGCGCCATGTGTTAGGAAAAGACACTACTGCTGATCCAGACGCTACCACTGGCATATGAGAGCCAATCTCATAACTGCACTATATTATCGTTTTTCTTGTGAGTGGGCATTTGTCTGTTTTTAATGTTCCATAAATCTATTGTTATACTTTAATGCACTAGGTGTGCGCCTGTTTTTTTCTTTCTTCTTTTCATATATATATATGTATATATATGTATATATATATATATAAAACAATCCTAGAACTAAAGGGTTAACCTTCGGACCTACTGCAAAGGGGAATGGTTTAGGTTAGGCATTAAATTGTAGGTTCCCTGGTAGATAGTTAGGAACAAACAGAGACAGTAGAGACCAGAGGATAGTCAGGTTTGGGGTCCAAATGACTTGCTGTGTACCAGGCAGTAAGAAGGGTCCTGTAGGGATAGACCCCTGCCTTGGCTCCCGACTTCCCACTATCCACGAATGTAGGACAAGTGATACATATAGCAAAGTAAAACTTAATCATTCAGCTGTGCATCATTAGCAGAGATGCTGAACTATCTTGGTATTCGTTATTCCAATATTTTGTGTTTTTTTTTAAAGAATGTCTCACGTTCGAGAAAGTGTTAAGAAGATTTAGTATTCACCATAAAGCTAGCATTTCTACTAGATCTGGTGACAGTTAATGACTCGCAAAACTTACGAAAATGTAACAACACATAAGAGCAGAAGCCAATTCAGGATCCATTTCTGTTTGGAGTTCGGAGGAGAAATGCCACAACTCTTTCACAGGCGTCAATACAGTATGTGGTGCTGGGGTGCTTTGCACACTGAGAAAGGTTGAGTCGTGTTCTTCGTGATCCTCCTCCCCACATTGTCATTGGGCAAAGTCACTACTTGCATATTGATTAAAATGTATGTACAGTACTTGCCCAGCACTCCCATTGGGGAAAAAAAAGACTTAATTTCCAGTGTTGCGTGTAGACTTCAAACCACCACAGTTGCAAATATTATTTAAATAAAGAAGAGATTAGTCACACTCTTACAGTACTTTAAAAGGGTGTTCAGGCCATTTATTCATATACATGCACAAATAAGTGCACACCATTTTGGGGTTAAAAGTTAACCCTTCTTCAGGATTTAATGTCCAACTGTGCAAACCAGTAAAGAAATAAGGTATGCAATTTCCACACTCCTGTTCAATTTTTGCCCATATGCAAATTATCTGACGTCATTGTTTCCACCTTCTACGTGACCTACAGTATCTCTCAAGCTGTATATAGATAAACCTACAAATACTGTATATAATGTTTCAAATCTACAGTAATTTTTTGCTCATAATACAAAACAATCAGCATTTATATACATTCTGTAAACGCTTAATTACTTGAATAAATATCTCCGATATCCAATTTGTGTTAATTTTTCAGAAAAATGAGTAGTCTTATCTATAGTATGTCTGTCAGTGATTTTCAACTGGAGTTCAGTGGGCACCTCTAAAGGGTTTCGCGGAGAGAGGGGGGTTTAAGGGGGTAGAGAGAGGGTGTAGTGTAAGAGGTAAAGAGAGAGGGGAAGTGAGAGAGTGAGGGAATGAGATATGAGGAGAAGAGAGTGGGATGAGCGAAAGAAGGGGGGAAGAGAGAAGGGAGGAGTGAGACACAGGGGGCTGAAGAGAAAGAGAGGGGAGTAAGTCAGAGGGGGGAGTGACAGATGGCGGGGGGGAGGGGTGGGGGGAAAGAGGGTTGATATTCCCCAGAATCTCGCAATATAATTCTAGGGTTCCTTAACTAAAAAGGGTTGGAAATCACTGCTCTGTGAATATTACAATATTTTATAAGAGATGTGTTAGTGTGTAAGTGAAACAAGAAATACCCAGACATACAGTAGTCTATATGTTACAAATACTAAAAATATGTAACAGAATTGCAACATCCCAATGATTATATTCTTAGTAACATTATAACTCTTATTGCACATATGGAGTATTTTGTTTGCCTTTCTACCAGAGATTTTTACATCTTCTTTGCAGTTTATATCTTTTAATTAGAGCCATTTTTCACATTGATATATAGAGTTTATAGGCATATTCATAAAGAGGTTATAATTTACTAAATGATTTATTACAATATTGTATAATATTTTGGAGTTTTTATTAGCTACTGAAAACCAGCTACATACCATTCACAGTGTGTAAATAATATCTCATAGAGCAAATAATCTCTTAGAGATAAGATCCAACAGAGTTTAACAATCCTTAGTTCATAATAACTCCATGATTAAATCTCATAGAAATTTCCTTTATTAAAGAACATATAATATAGAAATAGAATGGATGTACTATGCAGGAGGGCACAATGGGCACAAGGCTCTAGACGTCTATAATGTACAAGGATTAAAGCCTTTCAATTACTTCAAAAAGAATAATACAAAATATAATAACAAACTATCTTTTCTCATTACTCAGTACTCAATACAGTACATAAGATATTTGTATTAGTCACAAAAAATACAACTAAAAATGTGGCAGTACTAGCTTCATGACAATTGCCTGTGACACGGTTGCCATACATTGTACTTTCTCTCCCTTTATCTGGGTATTGTTGACAGACAGTCCATCACACTGAGGATAACTGATGCTCAGCAATTACAAGCAATAGCTTTCTGCAAACAGATGGCTTTGGGCCAGTGGGCTCCTTCTATTTCTTATCCATACCAATTTTAATAGGCAAATTGTGTGGTTGTGTGTCTGTGACATATATATGGTCTATGCAGGAAGATCTTTTAAACTATTTGGTAAACATGGTACTGTACAGTATTTGTCCTAAAATAATTTCCAGTGCATAAATAGTTGCTAGTTCTTGGAAAATGTTGCTGAATGTTGTCAGTTTCACAAGATACTCAGCACTTAAAATATATCATATATTCAGCAGTTTTGCGGAAATGTTTCTCGCATCTGCTGTTAGTAGGCCTAGAAATGCTATGAAAAAAGAGGGAACAGGGAGCTTTTCCTGGGACCGTGTGATTCCAGGTTGTTCCCAGAGTGAGGAGAAAGCCTGTATGCAAAGAATAAATTAAACCCTGTGCTTGAACAAGCAAAACTCAATGGCACAGACTTTGCAGCAGGTAGCTGGGGAATTTCCAGGGCTTGGCTTAAATAGCTGGGCATGGCATGGCGTCAGGTTGAATTTGACAGGAAAGAAAAGCATGAAGATGAGTGCATTATAGGGCTTCGGCAGTTATGTCACTAAGATTGTAACCTCTATGGGGCAGGGATTCCTATTGTGGGCTTTTAAGATTGTGGCACTATTATATTGTCTATTTTATAAAGCATTGCGTACATTGTTGACTCTATATAAATGGATATATCACATAGGGGCTTATTCCGTAAGGTGTGATAGCACAGATCATGTGCTATCTCATAAAAAGCCCCATTAAAGTCACTGGGACTTTTCATGCAATAGCACATCATCTGCGCTACCACACCTTACAGAATAAACCCCATAGAGTTAATATCACCAGCACTCCAATAGGAGTTTTCAATCCGTGCTCTAATCTAAACAGTGCTCAGTCCCAGTGTGAATCTTATCTATTCAATGCACAAAGTGTAAAATAATGCGAACATCATACATCATACAGGTGAACATGAATACACTCATATTCAGAACATCAATCATACTAGCAGGAGGAAAGATCTAATGGCATGTTATTATTAGACCTGGAATCCGTTTGGCTGTTTCTGGAAGATGTTAATCAATGAAGTCCTTCTTGTGAGCATAATGACAGCATTAGTCTGAGCATGTGCTCCACTTACCTGTTTATGTTATTGAGCCGTTCTGCCATGGTGAATAGATGAAGTACAGATTGGAACTGTTTGGAACATCTGTGGACACCCTTCGAAGGTGACATTTCCACTAAACAGAGTGAAATAAGTCTAAGGAGTGTAGGGTGAGCATGTTCATATATTGTATTTACTTTAAAGAGCCGAATAAGTACTTCTACTTTAAGTACATAGGATTTATTACTATGTTGAACTCAATCTATCCCAAGAACATGGAGCCTTTTGGTACTGCATTACAAAGAAAGATATTGAAGGATGACATGACAGATTAACCGTTTAATAGCCATTTGAGCATCTGTTGTAAATCTCAGGCTTCATACAATATATTCACTAATTAAATACACACATACAGCTTCAATGTCAACATTAACGTTTAAAAAAATTTGTGCCAACTAAACAATAAGAAAACACGAATTAATAAATATGTTTACATTTACTGGTAGTTGCATTAGTATAAATGCAGAAACAGACTAAACAAATAATGTTTCCATGCAATGTCACTTATTGAAAAAAATATTCTAGACTAGCCAACAACCAAGTGGACATATGATGAATATATCAATGAAAAAATAATGAATACGCATGGAGCTCCAGGGCTCTTTCTTATTAGATATGTTGTGATATATCATATCATACCAAGCCCGCATTTAAAATTAAATCCTACTGACAAATCTATCATATTTCCAGCTATGCTGTGATGTTTTGTAGTATCACTGTAATCAATGGAAGGGGCTATATATATATTTAAACAAAAAAAGAAAATCGGGAATATATCTACTGAGCCTTGAGTACTCCACACATTGTCAGAAGAAGCAGAACAGGGTTGCTAGATAATCTTTCATTAACAATATTACCATGAGCATCTAATGAAACACCTCAATATAAGTTGTTATAAAGGTTAAAGTATAAATGTGAAATTGATGCAATTATACTGATAGGATTTAACAGTGGCTATATTTCTAATCATGGTAAGAGGTTGAGTAAACATATGAGCATATTATGCATGTCATAAATATATTAAAAAGTCACATTAAGATAATCAAAATACTTTATATGACTTGATACACATACAGTACAAGAACCTAAAGGTTGATTTTATATTAGAATGAATCATAGCAGGGGCATATAGCTAATGAAGGAAACTGCCCCATAGCCATTCCCTAAATTTTAGAGTACTGGAGGAACACTTGTTCTTTTGCTAGATACATAATGCAGATTCAGACAGTATAAGTCCAATATAGAGTAGCATCAATCTATTTATGAATAGCATACTTTTTTTCAGTCTAACACTAACGTTTAAAGAAACCTGAATGGTTTGAGAATCCTGCTCCACTGTATATATGTGTAGCCTAGTGCCCCTGGCTACTTATTTATCTGGTCCCAACACTGTAAGCCCTGGTAAGGAGCAGGCAGTGTTGGAGTTAAGTCCCTCATCATCATCATGTGTGTTCCCCATGAGGTTGATAATTTCTTGCAGTCTACAGGTACTAGCTGGACAGTCGGGGGATGTGACCATGGGGGATGGGTTTCCTGGACGGGTGCTACCCTCTTACCGGGCCTAAGGAATGGGACCCTCTCCTGGGGTATAAAACATCCATCAAAATGTAGTAGTTCTGTCCCCTCCATCTGCGGAGTGGGAGCTATTCCCCTTTCTCCATCAGGCGGTAAGGGATCTAAGGATAGGTTCATGGGGCCTCAAGCTCCATGGGCTGATTCCAGGATTGGGTCCTCCGAGCTCGGCTCTGATCCAGAAAGATACATGCAAGCTGCGAGGGATAGGAGAGAGAACTGCCTATGTTTATACCTCTCTTGCATGGGAGAAGAGATGCCTATCTGTGAGACCAATAAACAACCAAGTTGTACATCTATGGAGTGTTTGCCTGTGGGGTTACCCCTGTTTCTAATAGGGTCCCTGCAGGATGGAGGCGCTGCACAGAGGGAGCGGAAGTTGAAAATCTGTCCTGTTGCTTGCAACTCCCGAACACCAACAGCGGAGACTCCGCCTTATGTACACCATATTATGAGCACCATAACACCAGGTCGCAGGACAAATGTCACTGGGTAGGGGGGGGGGAAGGAAGGTGCTACATAATAATATGTAATGTATTATATACGTTCTCCCTACCTACCAATTAGACTGTAAGCTCCTCGGGGAGGGACTCCTCTTCCTTAATGTTACTTTTATGTCTAAAGCACTTATTCCCATGATCTGTTATTTATATTATCTGTTATTTATTTGATTACCACATGTATTACTACTGTGAAGCGCTATGTACATTAATGGCGCTATATAAATAAAGGCATACAATACAATAATATTATAATATAATATTAGTAAGGCTAGGGGTGGTACTAGCATGGAACTAATTATAGCACAAAATTACTAAGAGAGAGATAGAGTTCCTCTTGCTGAACTCAATATATACCCAAAACAAGTGTAACCCTGTTCCCCCCCCCCCTCACCTCCCCAGCCCAATCGTAGATAGAGTCTATTACGGGGAAAGCTATGCTGGTTACTTGAAGTAGTATGGTGCATACCTGCTGATAAACAGTAGCACTGAGTCTCCCGCATGATGTTAGGGGATAACAACAGGACAGGCTTCTTGGGTATAACCTGACTCGTACTCTTGGTGACAGCGCCTCCATCTCTTGCAGCCACCAGGATATGGGGTGAAATCTCTGGTTGAGAGTCTTTTTCTCCTTCTCCCTGATAGATTTCAGTCTCAGGCAAGAAGTATATTAAACAGGATGTCTTTATTCTCTATGCACACAGCACAGCAGTCAATCCGCAGAACTAGGGCCTGCAACCTCAGGATGTCCCTGGACTACACTCCCAGCCAGTGGGCACCAGGAGCAGTCCTAGCTCTTCCCTTACTCTCTGACAGAGTAAGGGGAACAGTCTCCCACTGCTCCCCTAATGGAAGGCACACAGTATGCAGAGCCCTGCACACTGTTCTCGGGTAGACCAGCCTCTCTCAAGGTAGAGGCAACTCAGTAAATTCAGCCACTTAAGTACAGATCCAGTAGGAACCAGCCCCTTGCCCCTGATTGGACACCAGGCCTGATTACACTACCTTCTCTGTGACTCATTGGGCTGCAGAGAGGTGGGGAAAACCCATGATCACTCCTGGCAACCTGCCCTTACCAGGGATTAGCCAGGAGGAGGGCAGACATTTTAGCCCAAACCAGACAGCGCTACACAAGTATAAAATATACACTTGACAAAAGATTCTAAACTACAAAGAGAAAACTTAATTACAAACTAAAAGCAATCAAAGTAAGCAGAGCCGGGTGTGTGCTCTTAGACCAATAAACTAACAAACTGCATTGCCTACTGTGGCATGATGTATAGCATGGCTCAGTTCAAAGATGTTTGGGGGTCATTCTATTCTGATGACATGTTAGAATTAGAATGAATATGAAAGTAGATGATCCAAGGCACTGCGGATTTTCCTGACACAATAAATTATTTGGAAAATCTGCAGTGCCTTGGATCATCTAATTTCATTGAGTACAGGATTACATAGACAGGTTTCCCTGAACCAGGAGCACGGTTACTGCAAGTATCTTTATTTCTTTTTTTGGTGTGCAGCATTGCCATTCATTTTTCAGAATCAGAATGAACACAGATACTGATTAATTGATATGTCAGGAGCATATTCAGATATTGGAAAAAAACAGATAAATCCAATCTATTTAGGAGGCAATTTCTTTGTAGCCCTTGAATCACAGGCAAGAATGTGTTAACAGAGAAGTCAGGGAAGTCAATCAATGTGTCACAATTGGCAAGTTGTATTGGATCATATAGCTATACATATTCCTCTTCCTTATGTAAACTTCTGCATTAACATATTCAGGGCCGCCGACAGATTTCCTGGGGCCCAGAACTAGAGTTTAGACCGGCCCCCCTATGTGTCAGCAGCCTTGCGAGCCCCCTGATCTTTCTTACCTGTGTGAGCCACCTCCTATATTCTCCCCCTGTACGTTTTCACTCTCCCCCTTCCCTACTTCCACTATCACGTAATTACCCCCCTTTAATTCAATCCTGCTCCCTCATTCCCCCCCCCTCCTCACACTTATCCCCCCTCTCCCCACTGTCCAAATACACGGACACACACTTTCCCTCCCCCCCATACCAATACAATTCCCCTCCCATACCATACAATTTCCCTCTCACAATAATTGTCCCCCTCCTACACACATACACACACACACACACACATACACACACATCAAATGCAACACACACAAAATATACTGTAAGTACAAATATAGGATAAAGTTGTCTAACTTTAACATAGGTTGAACTTGGTGGACATATGTCTTTTTTCAACGTCATCTATTATGTAAATATGTAACTATGTAAAAATGCAACACACACATACACACACACAAAATGCAACACACACACAACAAATGCAACACTTACTTAACTTGATGGTGGTATGAGGCTGCCGGGACCAAGCTTCCCCCACCTCCTGCAGGCCTCTCTTTCATACAGGCCTCTCTCAAGCTGCATGCCTGCCTATCTCTCCCATGCCGGGTCTCTCTCCCACCGGTGAAAGAGAGGGGGAGAGAGGAAGGAGGCCTGAAGGAGCTGGAGAAATCTGGGGCCTGGTGGCAGTGGGGCGCCCAGCAGCTGGATGGAGAAGTTGGACTAGGCCCAACTTCCAGCACCAACCGGCTGCCGGGCCCAGCATAACTTTTCCGGCTCTACCCCACCAGGTCGGTGACCCAAACATATTAATTGCAACGGTTCCAGGTGCTGCTCTGTCTGTAGTTACAAGAATCTATTGTAGTAACTGTCTGTATTAGTACCTGATTCTTACAGATCACAGCTTTATGCTTAATAGTCTGATGCAGATATCTGGGTACTGTGACCCTCTGGCGGACTCTCTCATAACCAATATAATTGTCTAGTTTGTAAATTATACATATCGCCCCTGATGTGAGGAATTAGACGACGGCACCCCGATGAAGCTAATAGGTGAAACTTATGTTGTGTTCGCCTGACATCACTTACATGTGACGTCGGCTTCAGAGAGGGTGTGTACCTAGTGAATCATTAAGGGTGCGGTAGGTCGCTCCAAATCACAGACACATCGGCGCTTTCATACAGTAACTCAGTAGGGGGGAGAAGACAAGTGATGCATCTAATTTAGGAACTGGAAGGTTATATGGGGTATGAGAGAGTAAAAGGAAGAGGTACCATCCTTCAGCTATAGGGTTACAGGACATAGATATCTGCATCAGAATATTAAGCCTAAAGCTGTGATCTGTAGGAATCATATACTAATACAGAGTCACTACAATACATTCTTGTCACTACAGACAGAGCAGCACCTGGAACCGTTGCAATTAATATGTTAATGTGGAATTTTACATACTGTATGGAAGTGGAATATTTATAGCTATATGCTCCAATACAACTTACCAATTGTGCCACATTGATTCACTTCCCTCACTTCTCTATTAACACATTCCTACCTGTGATTCAAGGGCTACAAAGAAATCACATCCTAAATAGATTGGATTTATCAGTATATTCTAATATCCGACAATGCTCTTGACATATCAATTAATCAGTATTTGTGTTCATTATAATTTTAAAATTTCAGCAGAGTAGAATGACCCCAACCTTAAACCCAAACATCATGGAACTTCTACATGCTATATATTAACCGTCAGTTCATGCCACAATAGGCAATACAGTTTGTTAGTTTATTGGCCAAAGAGCACACACCTGTTTCTGCTTCACTTTTAATTGCTTTTAGTTTGTAATTAGGTTATCTCTTTGTTGTTTAGAATCTTTTATCAAATATTATTTAATTTAAATTTATTACAGCTATATGAACACACAACCCTGCAAGCTCTAACCCCAGAACCCACCACATCATACTGTATATATATTTTTGTCAAAAGGTGTGCCACTGAGCGTGGCCAAATGTATACAACAAAAGACAAAAAATACCCAATGCTACATCCAATGTGACAAAATACATAGTTAAATACTTCAATATTAGTATTCTCATAAGTAAGGGTCCTTTAGTTAAACCCTTTGGCCAACGTATGGTAAGCCTGCAGCCACTTCACGGCATGACCAGTATGCAGGTCCTAACACTACCTGTGAAAATTCTAATTTACATCTGCAGTGGAGGGAGAATGATCTTACTAGACCTGTCCTGCACAGGTACATGGAAAAAACAGATACACACACACACACACACACATATACTCATACTATACACCAAATCAAGCAGAGTCCCATGGACAAGATTGAGCTGTGTAGTGACCTGGAAGAATTCTTCAGAAGATTGCGCCTTAAGGAGTTCTTCCATGACAGACACGACCAAGGTCATGCCAACACTGCAGAAGGAGAGCTGCTGCACATGAGCAGGGAGAAGCAAAAATCCAACTGGATCCCACAAACTGGGCGCAACCCCAAACTGGACCGGTAAATTGGAAGCTTTAGACACAGAGCCAAAACTACCATCCTGGACAAAGTAAAGAAACAAACGTATAATCTCACACTGATCGAGAGGAGAGCCATAGAATCGCTAAATGCCAAACACAACATAACAATCAAACTTGCGAACAAGGGAAGAGCAGTGTCATCATGAACACCATGGACTACCTGCGGGAAACACACATACAACTCTCTGATGCTAAGTATTACATCAAACTGCAGGAGGATCCAACAAAAAAATACATGAGAGAACTCAACAGGATCATTAAAACACTCCCGATCCACACAAAATAACAAATTCTGGACCTGTATAACGTATGTGCTTGCCACAAACTGGTACCGGACCGTGGGGCTGAGGTGGGGATATATAAACACCGACCTTAGGCCACAAGGTCAGGTCCGGAGTGCGGATTCCATAATCAGACATAGCCAGGTCAGGATTGGAGAAGGTAGGGTTAATGTTATCCAGGCATGGGTCAAGGCAGGTGGCACAGGAGCGGTGGTTGAGGAAACAAGCCGAGGTCATCAACAGGAAATCTTGGGTGAAGGTACTTCAGCACAGGAGGCTAGAACCTTGAGAGAAGCCACTGCAGCGGAGATGCTTCAGCGAAGGTGCTGCAGTGCGTCAAGAAAAGGCCAGGAGTGAACTCCACTTGGAGGAAGCAGGAACCAGAGGTGCAGACACGCCACAGGAAACGCTGGGGAAACTAGCGTAGACGCATCCGCGCAGCGAAGGCGAAGATTGCCAGGAACAAGGAAGCAGCGCCGAGGCTACTATGCACGAAGCCCTAGGCAGCAGGGGACTGGGCGCAGGATACAAGGCACAAGGAGCCCAGCAGGCCAAACAGGGAGTCTGTGACAAGCACAGTTACTTGCAACTAGGATTGCAAAGTCTATGTTCAGCGATTTCCTGAGGGCGGGGCAGGAACTAAATAGCACAGGAGGCCAATCAGGCCAGAGCTGCACAGGAGGCAGCAGGAGGCAGGTGATTGCAGAAGCAGGGAATAGTTTGTCTGGAACCTGCAAAGCTCTGGATGGATGGGCTACAGCCAAACCCAGGAGTGGATTCCTGACAACCTGATACCAACTAACCCAAAACCTGGCACATTCTGCATGCTCCCTAAAATTCAGAAATAGGGTAACCGTGGGCACCGTATTATCTCTGGATCTGGCACACAGACTGAGAATATTTCTGGCTGGGTGGAAGGCATTCTAAAACCACTTGTCAGGAACACACCCAGCAATATTCAGGACACCACCAACCTGCTTAACAAACTGAATGCAATTTGCCCCCTCCCAACAGGTACACTACTAGCAACCATGGATGTACAGTAGAGTCACTTTTCACAAACATCCCCCCCGAAGATGGGATTTCAGCCTGCAGATACTTTCTGGGACCACAGGAGCCACTCACAGAGACAGTGACTAAATGCATCGAATTCTGACCCATAACAACTTCAGATTTGGTAATGACACATACCTCCAGACAACCGGGACCGCTATGGGCCCTCGGATGGCGTCACAGTATGCCAATCTGTTCTGCGCAAAACTGGAAAGTGATTTCTTTCCACCTGTAACTTAAACCCCTTACATACCTTCGCTACATCGATGACATCCTCCTGATTTGGACCTCTGGCGAACAAAACCTCCTACAGTTCCATGAGAACTTCAATACGTTCCACTCGACCACCAACCTCAATCTCATCCATTCCCCGGACAAAGTATATTTCCTAGATACCAACATCACTATAAAGAACAACCAACTACAGACTTCTGTATATCGCAACCCTAAAGACAGAGCCAGCTATTTGAGGGACAACAGCTTCCACCCGACACACACTAAGCATGCAACTATCTACAATCAAGCCATACGATACAACCGGATATGCTCCGACACAGCAGACAGAGGCCAGCGGATTGAAGCTTTGAGATCAGATTTCATAAACCGTGGATATAAAAACAGAATTGTAGACCAGCAAATCAATAAAGCTACCAGAATACCAAGACGGGATCTCCTTGAATACAGACAGAAAGAGACAAGCGAGAGGGTACCTTTGGTGGTCACATATAAGCCACACCTAGAAGCCCTACGCAAGATTGCCAGGGAACTACAACCCTTCTCCAGGGAGATACAAGACTGCAACAGGTCTTCCCTGAAACACCCTTATTATCATACAGACAACCTTATAATCTCAAGAAAATGATGGCGAGGAGTAAAGTATTCAACAGTACAACTGAATGCGGGACAAGACCATGCCAGGACGCAAGATGCAAAACCTATGCAATGATCCACACAGTGGGCACAATACAAATACCACACAGGAATCTGGAGTACAAAATCAGAGGAAGGTTCACCTGTTCCTCCAGCAATGTCGTGTACCTCATCATGTGCAAGAAATGCCAAGGGGGGCTGCTACTACATAGGTGAGACGGGACAGGGACTAAACAAGAGAATGCATCTACATCACCACAGCATCACACGCAGAACAAGAGACAGTCCTGTCTGAGAACATTTCTCTGACTCTGGCCATAATATGAACGATCTGAAGGTGGCCATACTCAAAGGTAATCTTAGAACACCGAAAGAGAGATGGTTGCATGAAAACAAATTTATGCAACTGTTCAGGACACTTAGTGGTGGCCTAAACTGAGACCAAAGTTTTATGACTCATTACTGACACAAGTGAACTCTTTTCCCATGAGTGCTAAAGGCCATGTCTATACATACTGTGCTATATGTACTGTATGCACACACAGTTATCTCTTACAAATCCCTATATACCAATAGGGACCACATAGTATCTGCACACACTTTTAGTAATGCAACACTCTCTCACATTTCCACACCTACCCACACTATTGATATACACTCCCACTCCACACACACACCTTTTGTAAAGTGCTGTATACACTGTGGGCTCTTCATTCATTTATATTTACATACATACACACACACACACACACACACACACTCTTACATCACTAACATTCAGGCACTATTTAACACCTAGTCATAAATCACATCTACACACAGGGAGGGAAAAGCACAGATAACATTCCAAGAGACACAGTTTTTAAGTAAAACCCTTGCCGGCTTATTCATTGTAACACCGCCGGAAGAAGAGATCAGTGTATCTCTAAAGCTCGTACAAATAAAAGCATTTTGTTAGCCACAGAACAGTATCGTCTATTCATTTTTTATTATTAAGCTCGGCTAACACTGTACAGATACCTATATACTATATACTGTATATATATATATATATATATATATATATATATATATATATATATATATATAGTGGTATATATATATATACCATATATATATATATATACAGTGGTCGACAAATCACCAAAAAATCTACTCGCCACACAAAAAAATCTACTCGCCACCTAGTACCAAACGTGTGCTGCATGGGCCAATAGGAGCTCGCCATGATGTTAAATCCACTCGCCCGGGGCGAGCAAATTTATAGGTTTGTCGAACACTGTATATATATATATATAGATATATATATATATATTGTGACAGAAACCAGGGGATGGTAATAAATTCCATATATAGGGCTCCCAGGATACTGAACAGTTTCTATCCTGTCTGGCCTGGGAGTGCAGCCTTATAATACATGCACTCCATCCCACAGTTTTGGGCAAGCGCTGGAACTGAGGGATTTCTGTCACCTGTCATGCTAATTAGAAATCAGGTATGTAAGACTGATTTCCTGTTTGCTCTTGTCTCTTCTCCAGAGCCTGGAAGGCTGCTGAACACAGTGGGGAGAAGCCCCTTCCCCACACAGGTTCAATTGTTCTATTCATTTGGCTAACTCTGCAAAAGTACCTTGTTTTGTTGTTGGAAAGTGGAAAAGCCACTTCCACCCTGAGTTAGGGAAATCTAAGTTAAGTTATCGCTCAGGTGAGCAGGTTTTGTTTTGATGTGTTTTGTTGTATGCACTGTGGCAGTCTCAGTGCCTGGGACTGAATAAACCAGGCACAGCCTGTTTAAAGGAACAGTACGTGACGCCTCCTCATTTAACCTACCCCAAAAGACCGTGTTCTAACCGTCCCGGACAAGCAGCGGAGCCCCGGAGTAAGCTGTTTGTCACATATGGTGGAGAATGCGGGCAGAACACTAAAAGGTCTGGGGGTTAAAGAACTTTAAAAAAAAAAAAAAAAAAAAAAGTTTTTTTTCTCTCTCTCCAAACAAGATGGAAGACGTGGTGAGTGCGCTGGTACGCAATGTCGCTGTCCAGAAAGACGCGAATGAAGCCCAGCAACAGGCGAGTGAAACCCAGCGACAGCTGTTAATAAACCAGCAAGAGACTAATGCAATCCTGCAACAGGCGAATGCAAACCAGCAAGAGACAAACCGCTTGCTGAGAGAGGAGCAACAGCGGTTCGCTCAGGGCTTACAGCAGGAACTCGAGATCCTGAGGGGGACTATCAGTAACCTTCCACTGGCAGCGGCAGCCCCAGTTCTGAAAATGACCAGGGCAAGCCACTACCTTCAGAAGATGGGACCCTCGGATGATGTGGAAGCCTATCTTCTCACGTTTGAACGCACGGCACAGAGAGAGGGATGGCCAGAAGCTGAGTGGGCTGGTCTAATCGCACCCTTCCTAAGCGGCGAACCCCAGAAGGCTTACTTTGATCTAGAGCCAGCCGAAGCTAACGTCTATGCAAAATTGAAGTTCGAGATCCTCGCCCGCCTCGGCGTAACCACGGCTGTTTGCGCCCAAAGGTTTCACGCATGGTCCTTCACGATGGATAAAGCCACCCGAAGCCAGATGTATGACCTCATCCACCTCGCCCGGAAGTGGCTACAACCCGAGATCAACTCAGCAAGCCACATCGTGGAACGGTTGGTCATGGACCAGTTCTTGAGGAAACTTCCCTCTGCCTTACGCCATTGGGTCAGTCGGAGTGACCCCCACAATGCGGATGAGCTTGTGGCCCTCGTAGAAAGGTACAATGCAGCAGGAGAGCACCCGCAACCCACAGTCGTGGAGCAACCCCACTACCCGAGGTTCCAGGACTCTTCCAGAGACGGTAAAAGGGTACCGGGGTTAAGGGGAGCTGAAGAGCGGCGACCACCTTCACGCAGCACCAGCAACAGTGGTTCGCACACTAAGGGCAATAGCCAACATGGGGAGCCGGGAAAAGGCTCTAAGTGGGACACAGACTATGTACCTAAATGTGTAAATTGTCATGAGAGGGGCCACACAGCAAAAATCTGCCCACTAAATGATGAGCCCATGCAATGCAACAGCGTGGAACCTTATTCGCTGTTGTCCCAATGTATGCGCCCTAGCCCAGAGGACCCCTTGAATAACCATCTGTGGGCATTTGTAAAGGTTAATGGTAGGAGGGTTCGGGCACTTCTGGACTCTGGGAGCATGGTCACACTAGTGTCCGAATACCTCTTGCCCATTAAGAAGAAACAGGGAAACAGTTCACAAAGAATGGCAATTTGTTGTATACATGGGGATAATCATGAATATTCCACTGTTGATGTTTTTTTTGAAACAGAGTTTGGTTCTTTAGATTTCAAGGTGGGTATTGTACCCAAACTGGCACATGATGTGTTAATAGGGACAGACTTTCCCCATTTTCTAAAAATGTGGTCCCCCGCTCAGAATAGCGCCCAGAGTTCAATAGCGGACCATAACGAAGTATTAGAAGAAATAAATCCTTTCCCGTTTTCAGAAATGGAGGTTGACGAGGGCCCAAATAAGAAGGGGGAAAAGGAGGAGTGCTGTAAAATTCCCTTCCCCATCACTACTTTGGTAGGGAATACCCCAAATCAGGATGTTGATCAGACACTTACCACCCCAGAACCGGATAAGACCCTCGCTGACCTAGAGGTCAGTCCTGGGAGTTTTAAGAAGGCCCAGTGGGAGGACCCCACATTAGAGGTAGCAAGGGGAAATATACGGGACCTGAATAGTACTCTTGGCCAACCAGATAGGTCGCTTGCTTACCCCTACTTCGAGGTAGAGAACGACCTAGTATATCGGGTTGATAAAAGAAAATCAGTTACAACTAAACAATTGTTGGTACCACGGACATTCCGTAATGTAGTGTTACACCTCGCACATAGTCACCCATTGGGGGGACACCTAGGGGTGGAAAAGACAAAAGAAAAGGTTCTCCGAAGCTTCTATTGGCCTGGGGTTCTGGCAGAAATTACGAATTATTGTTCCTCATGCCCAGCATGTCAGATCACCGCCCCGTTCAAGGCGTACCGCAGCCCATTGGTACCCCTTCCCATAATAGAGGTACCATTTGACCGGATTGCTATGGATCTAGTAGGACCCCTAATAAAGTCTGCTAGGGGACATCAGCATATATTGGTAATATTAGATTATGCCACCCGATATCCGGAGGCAGTTCCCCTACGTAGCACCTCTGCCAAAAACATAGCAAAAGAGTTAGTAGTTCTGTTTTCCCGGGTTGGAATTCCTAAAGAGATTCTATCTGACCAGGGAACACCGTTTATGTCCCAAGTAACAAAGAGTTATGTAAACTCCTAAAAATCAAGCATCTCAGAACCTCAGTCTATCATCCACAAACAGATGGTTTAGTGGAAAGGTTCAATAAAACCTTAAAGAGCATGTTACGGCGGGCGGTCAATAAAGATGGGAAAAACTGGGATTGTTTGTTACCATACCTGTTATTTGCCATTAGGGAAGTTCCCCAATCATCCACAGGCTTCTCCCCGTTTGAACTATTGTATGGCCGACACCCAAGGGGCTTACTGGATATAGCCAAAGAGACTTGGGAACACGAGGTTACCCCTTACAGAAGTGTAATAGAGCATGTTGCCCAGATGCAGGACCGCATTGCTGCAGTCCTGTAAGGAATCCACTACTGGCTTTGACTATTGCCGTGCAGACCTGTGCAGTTGCAAGCTTCCTCTGGCAATCTATGGCACAGGTGCTGCCTCTCATTGCAGCTTCTGCCCTGTGCTACTTCATTGGAGGAATTCTCACACACCCTCCTCCTGTGATTGGATCTCCGCCCTTTATATTCTAGGCGTTGGCTCTGAACCAGCGCCGAGCATAACTATTCATTTCTCTATGTTACTGACTCTGCCACAAACCACCCCAGGCCTCTCTCCTAGTGTTCTTACCTTCAAGTTCCTGAGTATCCAGAGGCCTGGTCCTGGACGTCTGTGCTGAAGCGTTGTTGCCAGCACTGGCCTGCTGCTATCTCCTTGCAGTGGCCTACCCTGGACGTCTGTGCTGAAGCGTTGTTGCCAGCACTGGCCTGCTGCTATCTCCTTGCAGTGGCCTACCCTGGACGTCTGTGCTGAAGCGTTGATGCCAGCACTGGCCTGCTGCTATATCCTTGCAGTGGCCTGCCCTGGACGTCTGTGCTGAAGCGTTGATGCCAGCACTGGCCTGCTGCTATATCCTTGCAGTGGCCTGCCCTGGACGTCTGTGCTGAAGCGTTGATGCCAGCACTGGCCTGCTGCTATTCTCCTGCAGTGGCCTACCCGGGACGTCTGTGCTGAAGCGTGTTGCCAGCACCGGTACCTGCTGCATTCCCTCCTAGCAGTGGCTACCCTTCCTTTCCTGCGGCTTGCTGCGATCCTCTTGCAGTGACCTGCCTTGGACTTCTGCGCTGAAGCGTTGGTTCTTCCCGACGCTGCCCTGCGGTGAACTTCGTCCAGCCTGCTGTCTCCTCCTGCTGAGATCGGCGTCATGGGCCGAGGCCGCTCCTCGCGCAGAGGCCACCCCCGCACTCACGCTCCTAAGCTGAAGCGGGGATCTCCTGACTTCCTGTTGCCGAACTCCTGCTTCATTAACGACGATGCTGCCTTCTCCAATCCTGACCCTGATATGTACGACTACGAACTGCGCACTCCGGATCAGTCTGCGTGGACTAAGGTCGGTGATTATATAACCCCACCTCAGCCCCGCGGTCCGGTCCCGGTTTGTGGCGAGCATCGGCGTAACAGTATGCTTGGCCCATTAAAACCGGACCGCGCCGTGGCGGGGGATGGCAATTTACCAACTGAAGTTATGTCCCGGCCTGCGTATCAGTCCCACTATGAAGGCCAGTATTTGTGTGAAGTAATACCCCTGATGGATGAAATGTTTACCTATGAAGGTTTAACCCCTTTGCAAAGACAATGCCGTTGTGATCTCTTTATTAAGGCTTACTGTATCCTGAACTTAAAACAGTCTCTAGCCGAATGTATTCGCTCCCCTGATTCCCCTTTAACCTGGGATAATGTGAACCCTATGGAACTGGCCGACGCCCAAGAGGCAATCTATGCCCTGGCCTCATCACTGGACATTCATCTAGTGGAACAGAGCGCCCTCCTCATGTTGGCTCAGTCTCAAGATACACTCCATGTATTTTCCTCAACACTAGACACTCACATAATAGAACAGGATCCCCTCCTTGCCAGCTATGCTGCTGCTTGGCAGATTCTCTGTGCTACCAGTCCTGTTACTAAACCTGTGGGGTTACCTCTCTCTCCTAAGAATGGTCAAACCATTTCTCTGTCGCTGCCCGCTAAGGAAGAAGCTGCCACGCTCCCTAATCCTGAGTTAACCTCCCTAAATTCTGTCCCTGACGTTATTTCGGTCTTAACCCCTGCTAGTCAGGCTTATGCGTTCCCCACTGTAAATCCCTGCAGTACCCAGGTCAGTGTGTCTTCCCTAGCGCCAGAGAATGAATCCTGTTTGCCCTCTTTTCCTAAACCAAAAATTCTAAGCTCTGTTTCCGAGGTTTTTTCTGTATTAACCCCTGCTAGTCTGCTCTGTGAGGTTCCTACTGTTAACCCTAGTATTCCGCAGTCTAATGATAGGTCCCTAGGGCAAGAGGCAGAACCCCCTTTGACCCCACTCTTGGAGACTAGCTTCTATTTCTCTGATTCTCAGGTACAGAGTAATTTAACCCTTGGGGTTTTTCCTATGTTAACCCCTGCAGGTCAGCCCTGTGAACCTTCCTTGGTAGATCCCTTTAGTTCGTCAGTCAGGGACACCTCCTTAGCCTCAGAGGATCAACCCTTTTTGTCTGAACTTTCGGCAATAATACTGGCTCCAGTAAAAAGTATTCTGGAGCCGTTTGTTTCTCTAAACCTGTTCGCAGAATCCCTACTCCTAGGTATTTCACTCACCCCGTCTGCCACTCAGAGAGCTGAGACCCCTGCTTCTGAGCATAGACCCCTTTTCGTGGAATCTGTTGTCGTTTCTGAAGTCCCAGACACTCTTTCCCAAATACCCACTTCAGAGGCCAGTACAGTCGTGGTTGCCCCACTTGCACTGTCTGAGTTCTCCTTTTCTCAAATCCTAGGGTTTAAAGCGAACAGTACATATTATGCTCCTTTCCAAGTGACCCCTTCTGAGATCAGCGTATCTGCTGTTGCTCCCTCAGTACCATTAAAGTTAGGGCCCTTCTTTTTGAAGGATCAGGCTTTCAAGTTTGAGACTCCCTTTATCCCTGACTTTGTAAATCTGCAGTCCCTTCTCACTGTAGTTAAAAGTTCTCCAGCAGCCGCTGAGTTAAGCTTTGCCGCTGCCAAATCTTCTGTTATAGAAGCAACCTTGCCTAGCTTACTTCTGTCTGTCCTATCTGTGATGCCTATCACCTTTACTAAAATTTCTGTTTTGCAAGGTATTTCTCCTATTAAATCTGTGATACCTGCAATTCCTTTTATCAGTTCCAAAACCCCTGTCACTAAGTCTCCCATGGAGTCTGATGCCCTCACTAGGGATTCTCAGGGACCCAATTCTGTAACAAGCAAGATGTCTCTTGTGTCTGTTGGAGAGTTTACCCCAGTTTCTCTCACGGATCATGCCACAGCCTCCGGGATGATCAAAAATGACTTTAAGTCTGGGATGCCCATTCCTGCAATAATACTGTTTCACGCTGATTCGCCCACAGTATTCGGGGTATCCACTACTGACTGTATGTCTACTACCACGAACTCAGGGGTATCGCATTTGGAACTTTCCCTTTTTTCAGAAGATACCGTCTTTAAAATGGACTTATATTTCTCTGTGTCTTCCACAATACTTGGGGTACTTGCTATTGACTGTCCTGTCCCAAGACTAGGGTTACCTCTCAAAAAGGTGCCTGGAGCTACCGATGTTAAAAACCCTATGTTTAAAACAGTAACAATTTGCATTGCTTCTCCCACAGTATCATGTGAGACCTGGGTACCTGGGACCTCCACTCCGAAGCCAAGCTCTAGTTCTCTGTCTTCTTTCTCTGTGTTGGAGGCACCCAGCTTTAACCCCAAGACTTTTTTCCCTAAGGTCGATGCACCGCTTAACCGCCTGCCTTGTTTTTTGGATAAAATCTGTTTTCTCACCTTTCAAACAGACTCCTTACTCGCAGGTCTCTGTGCGGTGCCCAAAGTGCCCGTTCTGTATGGCAATTGGCCTCTCCCTAAGACGAAGACACCCTTACTGGACCTCGTCGCTTTACCTGAAGCGTCCGTTCCTGTTCTCTATGGGTCCACTATGGGTATAGACATGCTTATTATGTCCTTCGCCAAGGCCACAATTTCGGATTTGATTCTCTCTAAAGATCACAAACCAAAGGAAGCGGATCCTTCTTCAACTGCCAGTACCATGAGTTGCATACACACTGCTACAGACTCTCGCAAATTGCTTGGGATAGCAACCCTGCTTGGTATCAAAAGTACCGCTGCAATAGTGTGTAGTGAACCCTCCCGCCCCATTCCCTTGCTAACAACCACCCGGAATTCCTTGGAAGCTAAAGACTCTCGCAACTTCCTCCGTGCTGATTTCACCAAAGACATTGCCTTCTCTGAAGGTCCCTCTGCCATTTTTGTCCAACAATCTGTGTCCTGTGTCCCATACTCTTGGACTATTACTATGCACCGGACACCTGGCTACTGTCCTTCCGATGTTCCCATTCCGGAGCCCTCAGGTCCCATTGTCCATGTACCAAGAACTGCAGTACCACCGCTGTCTTTCATGGCACTCGCCAATGTACATCTGGATTGTGGACCTAATTCTCGCCGGAGACACTTCAGGAACAACTCAATGTCTCCCAGACCTATGAATGGTCCTGTTCACCCAGGCTTCTCACCCAGTGGTGGGGGTACTGTAAGGAATCCCAACAAACTATGGGCTTTCAACGCCACCTCTCGCCTAAGGAGGTTTAGGAACAATTCCATGTCCCCCAAATCTGTGATGGATCTTGTTCGTCCGGAGGTCTCACCTGAAGGGGGGGGTACTGTAAGGAATCCACTACTGGCTTTGACTATTGCCGTGCAGACCTGTGCAGTTGCAAGCTTCCTCTGGCAATCTATGGCACAGGTGCTGCCTCTCATTGCAGCTTCTGCCCTGTGCTACTTCATTGGAGGAATTCTCACACACCCTCCTCCTGTGATTGGATCTCCGCCCTTTATATTCTAGGCGTTGGCTCTGAACCAGCGCCGAGCATAACTATTCATTTCTCTATGTTACTGACTCTGCCACAAACCACCCCAGGCCTCTCTCCTAGTGTTCTTACCTTCAAGTTCCTGAGTATCCAGAGGCCTGGTCCTGGACGTCTGTGCTGAAGCGTTGTTGCCAGCACTGGCCTGCTGCTATCTCCTTGCAGTGGCCTACCCTGGACGTCTGTGCTGAAGCGTTGTTGCCAGCACTGGCCTGCTGCTATCTCCTTGCAGTGGCCTACCCTGGACGTCTGTGCTGAAGCGTTGATGCCAGCACTGGCCTGCTGCTATATCCTTGCAGTGGCCTGCCCTGGACGTCTGTGCTGAAGCGTTGATGCCAGCACTGGCCTGCTGCTATATCCTTGCAGTGGCCTGCCCTGGACGTCTGTGCTGAAGCGTTGATGCCAGCACTGGCCTGCTGCTATTCTCCTGCAGTGGCCTACCCGGGACGTCTGTGCTGAAGCGTGTTGCCAGCACCGGTACCTGCTGCATTCCCTCCTAGCAGTGGCTACCCTTCCTTTCCTGCGGCTTGCTGCGATCCTCTTGCAGTGACCTGCCTTGGACTTCTGCGCTGAAGCGTTGGTTCTTCCCGACGCTGCCCTGCGGTGAACTTCGTCCAGCCTGCTGTCTCCTCCTGCTGAGATCGGCGTCATGGGCCGAGGCCGCTCCTCGCGCAGAGGCCACCCCCGCACTCACGCTCCTAAGCTGAAGCGGGGATCTCCTGACTTCCTGTTGCCGAACTCCTGCTTCATTAACGACGATGCTGCCTTCTCCAATCCTGACCCTGATATGTACGACTACGAACTGCGCACTCCGGATCAGTCTGCGTGGACTAAGGTCGGTGATTATATAACCCCACCTCAGCCCCGCGGTCCGGTCCCGGTTTGTGGCGAGCATCGGCGTAACAAGTCCTACCCATAGTGAGGGAACACATGGAGAAAGCTCAAGAAACACAGAGGAATACGTATAATAAGGGTGCTAGGGTCAGAATCTTTTTTCCAGGTGATAGGGTACTAGTTCTGGTTCCCACCGTGGAAAGTAAATTCCTTGCTAAATGGCATGGGCCATATGAGGTCTTGGAAAGAGTGGGAGAAGTAAATTATAAGGTAAGACAGCCAGGTAGGAGGAAACCTGAGCAAATTTACCATATAAACCTACTCAAGCCCTGGAAAGATAGAGAAGTCTTGTCAACCCTAGTAACCCCAGGTCCGTCAGAGAGTCAAGAAACTGACCCAGAGGTTAGCATAGCTGAAACCCTGTCCGTTCATCAGAAACAAGAGGTTCAGAATTTAGTGAGCAGAAACAAAGAAATCTTCTCTACACAGCCAGGTAGAACTAGCGTAATTGAACATGACCTAGTCTCTGAACCGGGGGTCCGAGTTAACCTTAAACCGTACCGAATCCCAGAGGCCAAAAGAGAGGCTATAAGTTTAGAGGTTAAAAAAATGCTAAAACTAGGCGTAATTGAGGAATCCCAAAGTGGGTGGAACAGCCCTATAGTCTTAGTCCCAAAGCCAGATGGTACAACAAGGTTTTGTAATGACTACCGGAAACTAAACGCGGTGTCAAAATTTGATACTTACCCTATGCCCAGGGTAGATGAACTTGTAGAGAGACTGGGCAAAGCCCGATATCTCACAACCCTAGACCTAACAAAAGGGTACTGGCAGGTTCCCCTCACAGAAAGGGCAAAAGAAAAGACAGCCTTCTCAACCCCAGACGGCCTCTTTCAGTATAGGGTGCTGCCTTTTGGCTTACATGGAGCTCCCGCCACATTCCAAAGAATGATGGATAAAATTTTAAAACCACATGCTCGGTATGCTGCTGCCTACCTGGATGATGTGGTAATCCATAGTGAAGATTGGCAATCCCACCTTCCAAAGGTCCAAGCTGTGCTCGACGCAGTTCGGTCTGCTGGACTAACTGCTAACCCCGCTAAATGCACCATTGGTCTGGAGGAGGCCAAGTATCTGGGGTATTCTATTGGCAGAGGTTTACTCAAACCCCAAACACTCAAAGTGGAGGCGATACAAGGTTGGCCAAGGCCAGTTACAAAAAAACAAGTAAGGACCTTTTTGGGGTTAATTGGGTACTATAGAAGGTTTATTCCCAATTTTGCGACTAAGGCAACCCCACTAACCGCCCTCACAAAAGCAAGAGGACCACTTATGGTAAAGTGGTCCCCCGAAACCGAACAGGCCTTTAGAAGCCTGAAAGAAGCTCTCTGTGCCCAACCAGTGTTGGTCACACCTGACTTCTCCAAAGAGTTCGTAGTCCAAACCGACGCATCTGAGGTAGGGCTGGGGGCGGTACTCTCCCAGGAGTCTCAAGGTGAGGAACACCCCATCCTTTATTTAAGTAGGAAACTAAATCCCCAGGAGAAAAATTACTCCATAGTAGAGAAAGAGTGTCTCGCAATAAAGTGGGCTGTAGAGACGCTCAAATACTACCTGTTGGGGAGAAAATTCCGGTTGGTCACAGATCATGCACCCCTTACCTGGATGTGTCAAAACAGGGAAAAGAATGCTAGAGTGACCAGGTGGTTCCTAAGCCTACAACCCTTTAAATTTTCTGTGGAACACAGGTCAGGGCACAAACATGGCAATGCTGACGGGTTGTCAAGGATGCACTCCCTAATATCCATGGTCGCTCATCCCTCAGGGTCTGAGCTGGGGGGGAGGATATGTGACAGAAACCAGGGGATGGTAATAAATTCCATATATAGGGCTCCCAGGATACTGAACAGTTTCTATCCTGTCTGGCCTGGGAGTGCAGCCTTATAATACATGCACTCCATCCCACAGTTTTGGGCAAGCGCTGGAACTGAGGGATTTCTGTCACCTGTCATGCTAATTAGAAATCAGGTATGTAAGACTGATTTCCTGTTTGCTCTTGTCTCTTCTCCAGAGCCTGGAAGGCTGCTGAACACAGTGGGGAGAAGCCCCTTCCCCACACAGGTTCAATTGTTCTATTCATTTGGCTAACTCTGCAAAAGTACCTTGTTTTGTTGTTGGAAAGTGGAAAAGCCACTTCCACCCTGAGTTAGGGAAATCTAAGTTAAGTTATCGCTCAGGTGAGCAGGTTTTGTTTTGATGTGTTTTGTTGTATGCACTGTGGCAGTCTCAGTGCCTGGGACTGAATAAACCAGGCACAGCCTGTTTAAAGGAACAGTACGTGACGCCTCCTCATTTAACCTACCCCAAAAGACCGTGTTCTAACCGTCCCGGACAAGCAGCGGAGCCCCGGAGTAAGCTGTTTGTCACAATATATATATATATATATATATATATTGTGACAAAGAAATGGTGCCGCAGTCAAATCAACTCTGAGAGACCTAATAATACACAAAACCAGATATCACGGTAAAAGTAACCTTCTGGCGGTGCTACCGACCCAAATAAATTAATAAACACAAAAAGAAAAAGGAGGGGTCAAAATAAGGGAGCACTCAAATAGTTTGTATTATTCTATGCTATATTTGTAATGTCTTTGATATCTGATTCACAGTTTTTTGACTAATTTTTCTGCGCTCTGGTTTGTCCATTTATATTATCTTTTGAGTTCTCACTTTGATCGGCCGATCTTTGTTACATTACTAGGGGAATTTTCTTTCCCCTGATTCTGTTATGTTCTGTTGGAACTCTTACTATTTGGTCTTTCCAGGTTAGGGGTTGATTTGTGTTAAGGTATTATTAATTATATTTTGCAGCAGCATGTGGTATGTGTTTGAGTTTGTCTCTTGTGTTTTTATGATGCATTGCTAATAAAGTCCATTTTTCAATTTTTCTATTACATACTATTTGAGTGCTCCCTTATTTTGACCCTTCTTTTTTCTTTTTGTGTATATATATATATATATATATATATATATATATATATATATATATATATATATATATATATATATATATATATATATATATATATATACAGTGTTCGACAAACCTATACATTTGCACGCCCCGGGCGAGTGGATTTAACATCGTGGCGAGCTCCTATTGGCCCAAGCAGCACACGTGTGGTACTAGGTGGCGAGTAGATTTTTTTTGTTCGACGAGTAGATTTTTTGATGATTTGTCGACCACTATATATATATATATATATATATATATATATATATATATATATATATAAATAAATGTGATGGGTTCTGGGATTAGAACTTGCAGGGACTGTGGGTTCATTAATTTTAATTTTAAACTGGTATCAGTTGGATGGAGGTTGGTTGCCCCTCCTCCCAGGGTTTAAACTCACCCCTCCCCAATTTTTAAGTAGCAGGTTTTTCCATGTACCTGGACAGGACAGGTCCAATGAGAACCTTCCTCCTCCACTGCAGAGGTAAATTAGAATTTTTTTTATTCATTTCAACCAGTTTCCTCAGTGACACGCATATGCATTTCAACCGTACAGATACAACTGCCGGTTGTCGACGGCATCACAGGACAAAAGCGCAGCCATTTTTTGTGACTCTAAAAATACTTTTTGGTGAATTCACATTTTTACTTTTAGATTTAAATGAAATACAATTGAAGTACATACTGTACAATACAGTACTAAACATCTGTGTGATATCAGATCGTGTACACATGAACAGGAATAAGTGACAGGTTGAGCCATCTGTGCTGAAACAGGGATAACCTTAAAACCTGACCTGTTGGGGGCTCTTGAGGACTGCAGTTGAGAACCTGTACTTTAATGTTCATCAAGCTCTCTCTTCCCATCTTTGCTGATCAGCTGCAAAAGCATCTCTTAGAGCAGGAGTTAGGGGTCAAGTCACTAAAGCCATCAAAGGCACCGGGTCTGTGCGGACTATCAAATTAGATTTTTAAGGCACAATAGATTTTTAAGACACAATAACTTGTGATTGCCGACTTGAGTTTCTGGCCGGTATTGCAGACAAAGCTAAATTTCGATTGCTGCCCGCTTTCAGGCCACAGTTAACCCAGGTTAAATTGCGGATAGCTCGTGTGAAAAATTGTTGAAATCTCACGGCAGGGACAGGCTCGCCTCGGGTTGCCACGCGTCGAGCCAGAGAGAACAGCCAGCTATATCTGTATATGCCCCCAATGACCACAAGATCGAGTTTCTTAGATCCACTCTAGAAGAGATCGGAGAAAATCAATTTGAACATGTGACAATTGGAGGAGTCTTTAATACAACTCAAAATCCGGATGTAGATAAAACCACGATACCAAACCAAAAATATCCTAAAGCGGTATATAACAAAGCCAAAAAGTTTAGGAACTTAACAAAGAAATTCAGCCAAGAAGACGATTGGCTTGTAAAAATAAGAATCAAAGAGATTATACCTTTTATTCGACTCCTCGTGACTCTTATTCAAAGATATATTATATATTTGTCACTTCTAACCTCCTTGAAAAAGTGTCACAGATAAATATTGGTCCTACTGTATAACGTGGTCTGACCATGCCCCTGTAGATCTATTCCTGAACCCCCCTTTTGCTAGGCCTAAAGCTTTTTAGTGGCACTTAAATGATTCACTATTGAAAAGGAGATGGTAGCCTCATTAGAAAACTAGTTTTTGATGAATAAAGGTTTGGTCGAGTCCCCGACTACTCTGTGAGAAGTGCATAAAGCGTCAATAAGGGGGCAGAAAGCCTCATATAGGAAAAAAGCCAATAACATAAATCAGGAAAAGCTAACAGGAAAAATGGTAGAGTTGGAACAGAAACATAAAAGATGTCCCATGAGAAAATATATAAATTATTAAAACAGGCCAGAGAAGAATTACAAAAGTTAAAATTGCTTGATACCAAAAAAGCCTTGAAATTAACCCAGCAAACATACTATTATAAGGTAATAAGTCAGATAGATTGCTGGCAAGTAAATTTAGGGGAGTCAGAGCAAGGGCACAGGTCTTAACAATAAAGCAGGGAAATTGAGAAATTACATACAGTCCCTCCTTAATTACTCAGGGGTTTACTAAATTCTATAACAATCTATATAACCTGGATTCAACGGTCCCTAATGTTAAAAAAAATGACTCTAGACCAAATTGAGGAATATTTAAACGACTGCGACCTGCAGTTATCTGCAGATGACCTGAAAGGTCTTAATGCAAATATAAACATAACAGAATTGAGCGAAGCCATAAAAACACTGAAAATCTCTAAAGCCCCAGGTCCATCTCTATTATAAACAATATTTCAAAACTCTTGCCCCACACTTTATTAAATTACCCACAATTATTTAATTGTTATTTTAGAGGCAACTCAGATTCTGACAGAAACGGCTAAAGCAAACATAGTAGTTAATCATAATAAAGGCAAAGACCTGATGAGCTGTGCCAACTATAGGCCAATATCCCTTCTAAATTCAGACTTTAAAATGTATAGTAAAATTATGGCAAACAAACTTAGTCCAATTTTGTCTCAACTAGTACACAGTGACCAGGCCGGATTTATAAGTGAGCGATGAGCTTCGGATAACACGTGGAAGATTATAAATATCATAGATTATGAAAATTATGCTAAACCTATATATTTAAACAAAAAAAGAAAATCGGGAATATATCTACTGAGTCTTGAGTACTCCACACATTGTCAGAAAAAGCAGAACAGGGTTGCTAGATTATCTTTCATTAACAATATTACCATGAGCATCTAATGAAATACCTCAATATAAGTTGTTATAAAGGTTAAAGTATAAATGTGAAATTGATGCAATTATACTGATAGGATTTAACAGTGGCTATATTTCTAATCATGGTAAGAGGTTGAGTAAACATACTGTATGAGCATGTTATGCATGTCATGAATATATTAAAAAGTCACATTAAGATAATCAAAATACTTTATATGACTTGATACACATACAGTACAGTACAAGAACCTAAAGGATGATTTTATATTAGAATGAATCATAGCAGGGGTATTTAGCTAATGAAGGAAACTGTCCCATAGGCATTCCCTAAATTTTAGAGTACTGGAGGAACACTTTTTCTTTTGCTAGATAAATAATGCAGATTCAGACAGTATAAGTCCAATATAGTAGTGGATAATTGTTGGGGCTAGGGGGTACCTTTGTCCAATCTTTTTATGGCATAAATACATTTTTGCTTTTGCTGCCGTGAGCCTTCTCCTGGTTTTCTTGGCAGTGCACTGCCGTTTTTTCTCCTGCCCCCACTAGCGGAGGCTTAGCCCCTGTAAGCCAACAGGTAACACTGCAGTGCATAACGCCTGCAGTTTCCCTTAGGAATAGGGAAGGGATGTTACACCAGGATGAGAGCTAAACCCAATTAAAATCAGAAATGGAACCAGACAGGGTTGCCCTCTGCCCCATTCACTTTATTTATCGGGCCATTAGCCGCTACTATTAGGAAATGTCCTAATATACTGTACAAGCTTTTCAGATGAGAAAGATACGTTTAAATTGTCTTAATTTGCTGATGACATTATACTACCACTCTCCAACCAACTGGCATCCCTCCCTAATCTGCAAAAAGTACTACTTGAATTTGGTTCTCTCTCATGATATAAAATGAACACAGCAAAATCTGAGGCCTTTAATCTAACACTCCCAGAAACAGAAGTGAAACTAATAAAATTCAACTTCAGCTATTGCTGCAATAAATCACGACTAAAATATCTGGGAATAAACTATCAATCATTTTATAAACATTACTTTCCAGAGTTATTCACCAAAATCAAACACAATTTACCAACGTGGAATAAACACAATATATCTTGGATCGGTCGTATCATATCAGTAAAGATGATTATTCTGCCAAGGTTACTCTATTATTTTCAAACGCTCCCGATTCATATTCCAATGAAACATACAGTATAAAACATATTCAAAATGGGATCATGCAATATATATGGTGTTGCAAAAGACCAAGGGTAGTGAGATCGGTCTGGCTATCCTCCAGAGAAAGAGGAGGCTTAGGGGTACCTGATATCAGAAAGTAATTACAGGCATACCCCGCATTAGCGTACGCAATGGGACCGAAGCATGTATGTAAAGTGAAAATGTACTTAAAGGGAAGCACTACCTTTTTCCCACTTATCGATGCATGTACTGTAGTGCAATCGTCATATAAGTGCATAACTGATGTAAATAACGCATTTGTAACAGGTTCTATAGTCTCCCCGCTTGTGCACAGCTTCGGTACAGGTAGGGAGCTGGTATTGCTGTTCAGGACGTGACGACAGGCACATGCGTGAGATGCAGTTTGCCTATTGGGCGATATGTACTTACTCGCGAGTGTACTTAAAGTGAGTGTCCTTAAACCGGGGTATGCCTGTATCTGGTTACACATTTAAGGCAAATCATTTTCTGGCACTAAAAAACAAATCTTTACAGGTGGATAGACCTAGAACATGTGTTTAGTAAAACGGCTTCACTATTGGTCCTTCTATGGAAAGGAAGGCTAGCTAGGCAGTCCCAACAAGGTGAATTTGACTCCACAGTTCTAAGATTTACACTTAAAGGATTAAATCACAATATCAAATAACAACAGAGCCATCGAGATATTCCCATTTTTGATCATCTAGATTTTGGCCCAGGAATGAATACTAATAGATTTGATTCATGAAAGGGAAAAAATAATCAAAGATATAGGAAATTTGCTATCTAAAGGTAAACTGATGAATTTTGAAGAATTCTGTAACAGATACGAGATCAGAGATATTTAAATATTTGCAGGTATGTCACTATATAGTACAAATATCCCTTAAAGCTGTAGTTCAGTCAATATCCAGCATGTGTGATTTTTTAAATAAATCAGTTCTGTTGTAAGAAAAAATACTTTTAGCATTTTCTGTTTTTAAAAAAACAACTTTGAAAGACCAATTTTCTTGTATTCTATTTTAACAACCATTTGCACTTCCCCTTCATGTCCTGTCACAAGCCCTGGAACACTCCTTTGTCAGCCCTGCCCTCCCTCTTGCACATGTCAGTGCAGGATTGCTCATGAATATTCATGAGCTTCCACTGAGTGACAGAAGCAGAGGAAAAACAAATGCCATCTCTAAAGATCTTGCCAAATTTTGCCGACCAATACATGGAGAACGAATTGACTGGCAGCTATACAGTTCTTTAGGTAATTAGAGATTGCCCACATGAAACTATTGAAGTAAAAAAATGAATTAAAAAAAAGACTGAACTGCAGCTTTAATAGGACTTTTCCTGAATCTGCAGTGTTTGAAGAACTATGCAGACAAAGGAAATATCAAAAGGGTCTCAGTTCTACCTTGAACCTAGACTTAACCCTCTCTATTTCCACCATAGCATTTAGCCATAAATATATGCAGCAAAAGGCACATGATTTCCAGATGGAAATAACAAGAGAGAAATTGGAGGACATACAGTATGGGACAATGCAGTACATACATCTACAGTATATGCACAACAACGAACAAGAATATATATATATAAAATTATCTATAGATGGTATTTTACTCCCAAGAGATTGAGATAGATTTACCAAGGGGTCATAGATCTTTGCTGGAGAGGCTGACTGGAGAGGCAAAAATACCAGCCTCCCTCGAGGGGAGAAGTAGTACAGAGAGTGAATGAGGTCCAAACAATAGAGAGACTAGCAGCGTTTACAAGACAGAAGCCCAGATAATTCCATAAAACATGGGAACCCTGGAATTCAATGGAGATATAAATCATATGATTCTCCTATGTGGATAGGTGACTAGATAGAGGCTTTGTTGGGAAAATATATGCAGCAATGTGTGTGATGGTGTTGTATTAGGTTCATACAGTATGTATACAATTAAATGATGATATGGTTGTACCTTCTTCCTCACCCCTTTTTTTATTTGTTGTATCCCTACACAGTTGTTTGAAAAAAACAAATAAAAAATAAGTTATAAAAATAGAAAAGGACATATTAATCAAGGTGGACTTTGAAGCTATAGAAAGTATTAATTGTATCAAGAAAATAGAACTGTACATTGAACTTCAGTAGAAGAATTAATCTCTGCGAAAGATTGATGAACACATTTCGGAGCACCTTTATGACATGTTCAAGAACATTTCAGAATATTTCAGAAACATCATCACATATTGTCATCTATTGAACTCTGCTAATATACTTGTGACATCTTTAAAAATAGCCTACCGGTTATCTAATTTAAATTTCCTGGAACTCTTTTTTTCAGATCAGGAAATATATTTAAAATAAATAAATAAGGTCTTTACCAATAACCCAGTGTATTGAATTATATAATTGAATTAAACGGAGTAGCAAAATCATTGGTGATAATGTTGTCAGCAGTAAAAGGACACAAAGTATAGCTGAGATCTTCAGAATGCAAGACTGTATATACAGTAATAAGGCAGCAAGTGAGAAATGTTAGAAGCAATATGGAGCTAACAAAAAAAGAACTCAGAGGCCAGCAACTACTGTAGGGATGCCACAAAATAGGCTCTAACGACTAAACAGTAACTATGTGGGGCGCAAGGACAAAATATATCTTGGTCAAGATAAAAAGTCATAGGTGAGCAATAGTCAAGCACATAAAAAAAATATATTGCATGTCAAATAAAAGTCATTTGAATGAATTAAAGAAGTCATAGTAGCATCAGATGCATTAAGTTAAATTCAATCCACCATCAGATCCTGCTATCACTTTTTTAAGTCATTAAAATGACTTTCATTTGACTTCATTGACTTGCAATATTTTTTTTATTTTTTGGGGTGTGCTTGACTATAACTTCCAGAGGCAATATGGTAAAAGCACTTATATTACATGTTATCATAAACTAGCTTTTAACTTACATATTTTTTTATAATATTAATGAATATGTGTGAAAACATTTAGTTGTAAATATAATGTATCCCTGTTGATATAGAAGCACTTAATGACCTTAACCCACAACCCATTGCTATCATTACTTATATTAAGTTAAATTATCTGCAATTCATTTTAATTATGGTGAGTATTTTCCCAACTTTGATTTTTATTACTTTACAATTTTTATTGACTTACAGGTATAACGACTTTAACTGAAAGGAATCAAGGGGACCACAGACCCGGACATTGCTAATTTCAGCCCCGGTATTCTTCCTCAACCCTCCGGTTTCCAAGATACTTGTCGGTAAAAGGAACCTGGATCACTTCCTGATTTTTAAATCCCCCAAATCACGTAGGCCAATAAGGAGCCACAATGGACACAGGAGATTTAAACTGCCATTTCGTTTCACCCTGGAGGGGACTGAACTTTTATCAATGAGTATCTTGGGAGCCAGGGTGTCCCAAAGGCTGAAAATGAGCAGTTCAGCTCCGGAGACATCTGGCTCTAATCCTTTTAAAAATTGGGGGGGTCAAAAAACAAACTATGCAGCCAGGATTGAAGCTTGAAATAATTACACACTAAAATAACTAACACACCTTACGTTTACAGTGCCCGGAATCCAGCACCAACATCATGGAGCAATACACATAATTTGGCTGGAGGGGGGCACTTGCCTCTCAGTCGGAGTTGTCAGCCTGATCTTCCCCTAGAAAAGGAGTGGTGACATGATGTCCAACATAGAGGCACCATGAAGGTTAACAGCCAGAATAACCAGCAACATAGTAAATACAGTGGAAAAGCTGTGTTCACAAAGAAAACTATGGGAGATAATTTTAGGCTAAGAAAATGAAATTTGGACTCACAACGCCATTTTCTGGAGTCCTACTGTTTATATCCAAACCTGATTGAAAACCTTGTAGCAATAATATCATTCTTATTAATTATAAATCATACTAACATTTCATGAATACACCTATATTCAAATGCATTGCACTGAAAACACTGTCATACAATGGAATATTGTGTAATTGTGTCAACTCACTCTATAGTGGCTGGATTTGAAGATACACGCCATATTTCTTACAATGTCCTACCGTAGTATGAGGAATTGTATTTCTGATTTCAACACCACCATACTCTTCCCTATAACCACTCATGCTAACTTGATATGCTGTTGGGAGTACTAAAGGAGGAGAACAAGTACAGCCCATGCTGTGAGGTCATACTGTATGCAGCATGGAGTGCCCAAGAATGAAGTGCTGCTGGGGTGTCTCAGTTAATTACTCTTTCAGTAGCCCATAAAACGATACAGTGATATATACTATACATCTAAATATATCCTACTACCCTATTTCCTCGATTCTAAGACGCACCTTTTTTCAGATTTTCACATGTCTGAAATCGGGGTGCGTCTTAGAATCGATGTATTAAAAAATAAAAAATAAATAAAACGTGTCCACAGTAATAACCCCCTCTTTTCACTTACCATGTTTCAGGATGTTCCCATGTTAACAGAGGATGAAGTGGGCGGCAGCAGCAGGAGAGGTCCCAAATCTGCAAATGGTTGAAGATGGACAGCAAGCGGGAGTGCGGTGGCGGAAGGACAGGTCCCAAATCTGCAGGTGAATGAAGATAATAAGACAACGGGTGTGCGGTGGCAGGAGATCATAATAGCAGGAGAGCTGAGCAGGAGCAGAGCGGCATAGGGGAATGGCTGGGAAGGAGCATACTGTAACCGGAAGTCAGAAACCGGTCAACTTCCTGTGTTACAGTGTGCTTCTTCCCAGCCGTTGCTCCTGCTCAACTCTCTTGCTATTATGTTTGCCTGCCACTGCCACCACCCACCCGCTGTCTTATCTTTATTCACCTGCAGACTTGGGACCTGTCCTCCCGCCGCACACCCGCCCGCTGTCCATCTTCAACCATCTGCAAATGTGGGATTTCTCCTGAAACATGGTAAGTGAAAAAGTAATTTTCCTCGATTGTAAGGGCCAAATCAATTTTGCGTCTTACAATCGATGGCGTCTTAAAATCGAGGAAATACGGTATATTGGTTTGTATTCTTTGTGCTTTGTTGTGTCAACTTCCAAAGCTGTTAAATATATAGAAAAGTATTAAACAACCATTACAGGGGTGGAAAATATGCTACATAGCTGAGTGCTTTCACTTTATTGCATTATCCAATAAGTCAGTAGTTTTCAAACCAATCAAAATGTTGCAGATAGCCAAGCAATGTATGTCAACTAAGCACAATCTCATGTTGGATAATTAATTGATCATTCCTAAAATCTGAGTATTGATGGGGCTACCTGAGGAGAGGGTCAAAAACTATTGCAATATGTGATGTGGGGCTGAACCTATGGAGTATAAAAAGGCAGAGGCAGGATGTAATTGTTCATGGGGGATGAGTTGTTGTAGTCACTGGTTTCTCAAACTTTTGCATTTTGGACACATACTATAAAGGATTTCAAATAACTTCAACCAAGTAAAAAATGGATAGCAGAAGAAGCTTGCGTTTGGCAAAATGCATAGTCATTGAGGACTGTGACGGTAAGGAATTAATTGGGCATTATTCATTAAACTGTGATTATGCTAATCAGGAAATATTGCACAGGAAGTAAATATGAAAGTTATGTTTAGTTTAAAATGCACACAGTGTAAATATGTGAGATTAATTATTCTGTCACATCTCTCTGATGCATAATACTGTATGCTTCAAACAATACAGCAGACATCTCTTGATCCTGTACCTAACTTATATGTAATTGGATATATTTTCAAAGTAAATGAATAGAAAATATATTAAATGAGATCAAATATAACATACCAGATAGAGGGCATAAAAATGGTTTACATTTTCCATAACTAGTGGGTTATAATAAGGCAGTTCATCTTGTAAAGGTTTAATCTTCCTGGAGTATTATCTCCAAACAACCAGCTTTTCCACACTGTGTAATTTCTAGATCAGGACCTTTATCAGAAACGTGCCTGGTTTTAGCACAGTAAATATATAAACCATTAATTCTAGTATTTTGCTATTTTCTGCCTCAGCAGACACCAGACATTAAAATATTTTACAAATATCCCATCTATAGACACAGATAAATTAATTTCCATAAAAAGCAGGCAGTTTTGTCTGTTGTCTGTGTATGACATGGTTAAGTAATATTAATAGTGTGATCTTAACATAGCAAAACCTTTCATAGGTGGGTAGATAAATTACTTGTGAAAAATGCATTGCCGAAGATTTAAACTCTTCAGTGTCAATGAGGCTCTTCTAGAACCAAAGGGGCTGACTCAGAGTAGGATTACACTACTAAAGATGCGCACCAACCCCTCATTCCTCCGAAGAGGAGTGACAACGTCACTTCCTGAAGCGCCACCGTCTGCAGGAACAGAGGGGAACAGGTTACAGCGGACTTTCCCCATGTGCAGATCTCCCAGCGTCTCACTGTATCTGATGCTGCTCTATTGATATTCGCATTTTGTTCTATACGAACTTCCTCAGGGGATGTAATTCATAGGTGAAAAGTCTTTCTTAAATAGTCCCAGAATGTGTGAGGTAACAATGTGACGTCTTTTCACTCCCTTACCCTGTGTTCTTTCCCTATACCACGTATACCCTAGAGCTCCATTATCCACTGTGAGACAACACTCCAAGTTACTGTTATCTTGTGTATACATTAAATTATTTTCATTTTTGGCCAATTTCCTGGTTTACTATTTTTCGTTAGAATCAGTGAGTGCTGGAACATTGGTTGGTATATGGATATTAGTATCGAAGGAATTAGGGTCATCCTTGTGCCTACTGCAAACTGCATTAAGTTAGTTGTTACTTCTATTTTGAGTGCTGTCTATCACTTGTTGTTTTGACTTTCTTATATAGTCCCAGAATGTGTGAGGTCACGACGTAAGATAAAGGGACATAATACACACAGATGAAGTCTCCGGTTCTGTCTCACCCTCCGCGCGACTCCCGCATGGGAACACCCCCACCCCTCACTCCCCCTGTGTACCACATACACTTAAAGCGTGCACGCGCTTCACCCGGCTATTTACAAACAGTAGTGGATGAATGCAAGCCGTGGGGTCGCCCAAAGTCCCCCACTGGCAGCCGGTGGATTGCTCACGGAGCGTCCCTGGCAAGCGGATTAAACCGCTTATACAAAGTCCATAAGATATATACGAGCTAGAAATACACGTTAAAAAGATAGACGCTAAAAGATTAAATAAAATATGTCATGCACATACCAAATCTCATTTAATCAACGTATAAAGTGGTTAAAGTGCATTTAATAGAAAATAGATGTATCGAGAGAGTTGCAAAATGCAAAAATTGCAAGTCTCTTGTTACCAACGGAAATTTGTATAAGAAGTATCACAAATTGTATATAAAACCTTGGTTACAAGAGCCTAGCAATTTTTACATTTTGCAACTCTCTTGAGATGTCTTCACACATGTGAGTGTATTACCGCTATTACTGTCTGTTTTTGGAGTAAATGCTTATCTGTGCTATGGTCTGTTCTCTCATTTTTCTGAGTGGAGAACTTGCTGGCTGGCTCTGGATCTGGTATTTGACCGAAATGTCTTTTATTTCTACAATTACCTGCATACTGTATCTACACCACTGGAAATCCTGCTATAATCTGGAAGAGGTTTTTTTTTAACGTCAAACGGTCTGCATTTAAATCATACCATGTGAGTGAGAGAAATCATTTGTCCTTCCTTTGCTGATATTTATTATTGGCCATTGCACTCTATTTTCACCTTTTTTCTTTTGCATACACCTGGGAGTATTTGCGCTTTATGTGCCTTTATTCTATAAAGACGTTTGGAAAAAGTATTTTTCATCAGAGCTGCACTATTCACTATGGTTTTATTGTCGTTGAAATATTCCATTATATTTATATATATTTTTTTTTTTTTCACTATTACACTTGTCAGTTATGCTGGTAATCACCTCTTTTTATTTATGTTAAGTGTGATGTGTGCTTTAACCTTTCACCAATGTTGCAAATTACCCTTGTTTTCATTGTAATAATTCAAGTGACGGTAGTAACAATGTTCTGATTTCACTTTCCTGGTGGATTAAACTGCTTCTGAATATGAGAATCTGTCTACCAGACCAGTTTTGAGAATAGTATCTCTTAGGCTGTGCTTATACAGTCAGCGACGGCGACGCGACTGATGATGTCACCCATTGCTGTTGCCATTCTGAAAGTTGTCATTCATATTTTGGAGACCTTGCTGGTTACAAGGCCAGTGACGTCAGCAAGGGGGAAGGCAAAGGGACGGAGAAGCTCTCTGATTGACTTATAGCCAGTCACATGTGGAGATTCAAATTCTGACTACCAGATTTTTGTTAGTGCTGTCGCTCCGTCGCGTCCACTATAAGCACCGGTGACAATGCATTGTTTTGACGCGACATTGTGTTGCTGTCGCCGTTGCTGGCACTATAAGCTCAGCCTTAGAAAAACAACTAATGGATACCTACAGTATATGCCTACAAAATGTACACGCAACATAAACAAAGTTTTGATCACAAATGAAAAGGGAAACACTGATTAACTGCCTACAAAGACAGTCATCCATAAACTTGCAGCATCTCCTGATTACATCTAGTCACACTAATGATGTCCACATAACGCAGTGCACATTTCACTCCAATGCAGAGCTTAATCAGGGCTAAGGGTCTACTATAGATGAGCAGTGCATAGAGTGTGACAGGCTCTGTATTTTTTATCATGTTGTTATTAAACACAATCTAATACGACCATTATCCCAGGTATAGATTGGCATAGGTTGGGGCACATGCTGTACCCAGATAGCTGTTCCTCTGATTTCATAGTAGAACTTGGCATTGAACACAAAGTAGTTTACATACACATCTGTTGTGTTGTTGCAATAGCTATGGTCAATGATTGTATACAGTACAGTATAAAGACTCAACGTTAAAACTTGGCAGGAATGTGTCTTAGTCTTCAATGATATATAGTAGTTGTTCAGATCCCCAAGCACTCACGCTGTTTTTTTTTTTTCAATACACAATTGTATATATTTTAAAGAAAGAAGCACCGTTTGGCAATAAAAGCCTTTCTCAGGGTATTTGATGAAGGCTTTTATGTCTGAAACGTTGGGCTTTTATTACATCAAATGAATACCATTTTGTATTGAAAAAACAGTTTGGAGTGCATGGGGATCTGTACAACTATATAATTGTAGAGGAAGATACATTCCTGTCACATTTACATTTGTGGACTCACGGATGAAAAAGAAAACGGTACTCCAGTGGACTTGCAAAAAATATATATTTAAAGTGCAAGCTTGAAGTTTCGGTCCTGTCGTGGACCTTTGCCAAGACGATTTATCTTCTACGTTTTCATTTGTGACAGGTGGCTGCTTGTCTCTCTGGAAGCTCCTGGTAACCTCTTTCTAATATCCTATTGTTGTCTTTGAATAATTTCTGGTGTGCATTACCTTTATTTTTTGACAAACTGGATTGTTTCCCTCCCCAAATACCATATAATTTACTGTACTTAATATGCGCTTTGTATCTTTCCTATAGGAGGGTAAGCTATCACAAAGTCCCTTAGGATTTTGTCCATATACAGTATGTACTGGATGTTTCTGTAGGACAATCAATACCTGAGACAATGGGTCTCCCACAGGGTGTCTATTATTCTTGTGTATTTTAAAGAGGCTATAAAATGTTGCAGCAACAGGTTCTTTAGTAGCTATACATGTATATTTAAACACTGTTATAAAACTCCGTCCACGGTAAACAAAATGGCCAGCAATTCTGACAGGTTCCCATGGGTTATTAGGAAGCTACAACAACAATGGTTGCTGCTTTCTACTGGACAGCCTTTAAAAAAAACAGGACACAATACTGGTAACTTCACCGGTAAATATCGCGGGAACTAGGTGATACCTATAGCTGAAAATACTGTGATTTAGCTACGGAGGACCCCTTGATTCCCAAACTTAAAAAAAAAAAAAAATGGTCTTACTTTAGGCAGGACTGCTGCTTTAAATACTTTATATTGTTTAATATTTACGTACACATGCAAATTCATATTTTATTGTAAAGTAGCTGTTTACTCGTTATTCACAAGTCTTTAATAACTGAAATGTACTGGGAAATTATGCGATTTTTATCACTAACTCATTCTGTCATCTTGGGAAGGTTTGGAGAAAAAAATAGTCGTCCTATATTATTTTACGAGCAACCACATGTCTACTTATTGCTAATGAATGTGTTTCTTTTCATATTATTCCCAGATGCTGTACGAGAGGGGCGTCTTTCGGCAGCAAAATTGGGGAAAGACCAGTAAAAAAGAAGAAACAGCCCCATATTTACCAAACCAAATGAATCCCAAAGAAACAATTTGAGTTGTTTCTGTGATAAATCCTGCGTAATGGTTTGCACTAGGTTTGTTCAAGTTTTAAAGCCCCAAAGACCATCGCAGTACACCGCCGCGAAGTTCAAGTACTGCATAACGACGCTCATTCCAACTCTCACCCAAACTAACATAACAGGTAAGTCCTTCTGTCTGGCAGATTATGTTACTGCTCACACAGTAATCACTGCGAGGCAGGGAAACTTCTTGTCACTATCACATAAATGAGGAGTGCGCTCTGGAGTAGGCAGCTTGGCATTTTTTATATTACATCTCCTCCCTTTACCAAGTCCAGCTATGATTCACTCTGATATAGCCGGCGGGGCACAACAATCCTCTTTAACAACACAGTAACCTGTGTAAACAGTGCGCTTACTACACTGTGCATATAGTGTTAGCGGCCGGTGTCGTACCGTCCATATTGATACCTTGCAGGCCATATAACTACTAACATCCTGAATTATGCCACCAGCATCTTGCAACTGCTGGATACTACTTTTTTGTTACAGTAACACTCAGTATGGTGTGAGCTCCTATCAGGGCTGTCACCATGGCTGATAGCCATACGTTATGAGCATAGGAATTGTTTAGCACCCTTATAACGACTCCATTGCCTATGGCCCTTTTCCAGATTTTTTTTAAAATTAATCACGCCTTGGTATGAGTTTGTTTTTGATTTTATTATCCAATAATTCTAATTTTACTTATTAAAAGCTACATTTTAATATCTGTCATTTCTCAACATTGCCAATAATGCTGAATACACACAATTAGGGGCTTTCCTTTCTCTTTGCTCTTTGGTTTTAACACGGTCCTACATCGTACACTTAGAGGGGAAATTATCATTCTAAGAGGCAATGCCCTAAGGCAGGGGTGCTCAACTCCAGTTCTCAAGCCCCCTCTCCCCCACCATTCAGATTTTCAAAATATCCCTGCTTCAGCACAGGTGGCTCAATCAGTTTCTGCTTCAGCACAGGTGGCTCAGTCTTTGACTGAGCCGCTGATTGAGCCACCTGTGCTGAAGCTGGTTTATCCTGAGAACCTGACCTGTTGGGGGTGAGGCCTGGAGTTGAGCGCTACTGTACTGAGGGACAAACATATTAACGGAAGAAGTAAAAAACATAAAGTAAATGGGACACAATGCATATTTCCAAACATCTGCAAGTATTTTACTGCGAAACACAGTTGCTGTACTTCTTTTGTATTATGAACTTAGTCCTAGAGTGCATACTTATTTTGTAATATAGAATGCCCTGTTTCCCTTTTCTAGCCTGTATAAGAGAAGATTTGTTGCCCGGCATAAATGAAGTTGTGGTTGTACTGAAAAGAAAAGAAACAAACAATAGAATAAAATATTAGCATGCTTAGTGTCCTCAAGCAAAGCATGATAAATAAACTGAAGCATTTTTAAAGTCAAACATAGCAAGTTGAATGCAATGTGAATGTAAAGTAGGACCAATATAATCTGTTTTGTATTTCAATGAACTGGAAAAAGAATGTGTAATAAATTGAAGCACTATGAAGTAAAAACAGGAGAAATCTAGAAATACAGCTTGAAAGAGAAAATAATTCTAGGGGTTTTGAATACACTAATAAAAGAGAGTGGAGTTCGGTGAACAGAAGAGCAATGAACCAAGGCAAACAACACATACACAATGTTAGTAATTCAGCTAAAAGAAAAATAAAGTGATCTTTCTTTCTTTGTCTTCCCTATTAACTTACTAATCGCTTACTTTTTGGGGGCTGAGGATTACTTTCCAGTTTGTCACCTTATTTCCATGTCTTAGCCAGTTATAGTACATGCAGGTTTAATTAATTAATTTAAGATTGCTGGCTATTTGTGGTACTGATGCAGCCACGAGTATCCGAACACTTGCCTGGGAAAATCTGGGGCAATACCCCAATAATGCTGCAACATTTCTGTGACATTTCTGCAGACAGACTAATGACCCATCGGATTAACACAGCGGGGGTCCCTAGCAGTCCCATTCAAACTGAATGAGACTGCCAGGGACCCCCGCGGTGTTAATCTGATGGTCCATTAGTCTGTTTGCAGAAATGTTGCAGCATTTCTGGGAGATTGCCCCAGATTCTCAAAGGCAAATGTTCGGATATTCGATGCTGCATCTGTGAGTCCACAATAAGCGCTCCTAACTTACTGTGAATTTCTCGGTCTCCGCCATCAGATTCCATCCACACGGCTTCTTTGGAATCCGTGGAGGGATTCACTTGATATTCATTTTGTGGATTCAGCGGAATCCGAAACCGAGCACACATTTATTTTGCCACTCCCACTTCCTGCCTGTTGTTTTTCTCACACTTGTGATTGTGAGGCAAGGGAAATGGTGTGAGGGACTGGGCTGGTTGCTGGGTAGGCATAGATCAGTGAACAAGGCAGCAGGCAGGGGGCGAGAGAGACAGATTAGAGAGGTTTATTTGTTCTATTTTGTTTTATTTTTGGTTTCATTTTTATTTTCATTATATAGCCATGGCTGGTTCTGGATATCTGTCTGCCCTCCCTCACACATTAGTCCTGGTAGGTGCAGGAAGTGCCAGAACCAATTTGGAGTTAACCCCCCCCCCCTCCAACCTCCCTCTGCAGCTTCCTTGAGTGACAAGAGTGGAGGTGTGACAGGGTCTGTGTACTGCCCAATCCGGGTGCAGACCTTGGACCCTCCCCTTCTGCACTATGGAAAAGGCATACTTAAATTATAGTTAGTTCTGTTCCAGTTCTATTTGAGTGCACTCCAAGTTCCTGAGAGGTGTACAGCTCTAAGCCAAGTACTGGGAGTTTAAGCTATGTCCCTCCCTGCGGGGTGGGACTGCATGATTGGTTCCCTTAGGGGACTGTGAGAAGGACTAAAGGATCATCTATACAGAGACCATTCATAGTCTAGGACTACCAATTTATTCGCTGTATATGCTGATTGCAGTGGATGCGAATAAATTCCTCTGTTCAATATACTCTGGCCTGAGGATGCAGTTACTTGGGAAGAGAGTGAATCAGTTCTATCATGGGAACTGTCTCTAGCAATCCTAGGGCCCATGGTAGATGGAGGCGTAGCACCTGAGACAAGAACATGAAGTCACCCCTAAAGCCTGTCCTGTTCCCCACAACACCATGGAAGCTCAGCATCTCCTGGAACCAACAGGTACAATGCACCACACCACCGATAGCAAGGGCCAAATCTCCCAGAAAGGATGGGGGGGAAGCAGCGCTACAATTATGAGTTGTGGTGGCGGAAGCCAGGGCAGAAGGGGCTCTGCTTGTGCCTTTCCCTCCTGCGTGGGACTGAGGAGGATTTTTTCAGGCTAAAAGCAGTGAATAAAGCGTTTTTAATTTAACTTTTGCATCGTAGCCCCAACTTTCTTTCTGCATGCTGTGGAGCACAGCGGAGCACTGTTTTTACCTCCTGGATTTCCTGCATAACGCTTCTAGCGTGCAGCACGCACTGGAACCGGACAAGCATCTCATCGTGAGATTCATTCTTCTGTTGGACGTTACAGATATGTACACAGACAGGTGTACTATGCTCTAGGGTGTGTTTCCATATAGGTAGACAAACAAGTCAGGGCTGTTCATCTAGGGATTATCATTCAATTATATATACCACCCATCTCATGAGCTTATCTACTGTAACCATATATCAATACTCACTGATGCATTTATAGTCCTACTTCAAGCTAGTATAGAATTCAAGTAGTTATACATTGCTATTGTTCATTCAGGATTCTGATGCACTGATATTCAGGACATTTTTCTGTCCTCCTACAGTATCTCAGTCAGAAACTCAGTTTCTTCCCTATCTATAATTAAGTTAATTATATATCTATGTATAGCAGATATACACTGTATATGTATACAGTATAAACAGCAGGCCTCCTCGCAGTCTCCCATGTATTCAGTACGAGCAGAATCTCCACCCAACTGCTTGTAAAAATACAAAAATAGAATGTTGTCTCCACCACACATGAAATAAAAGGCAAGATGGAGAAGGTGAACAAGGTGGCTGCCTTGGGTCCCATGTCTTTGGTAGCCCAACACACCCTCCTCTCCCTCATCCTGTCGGAGCCAGGATACAACTTACACCCGACCAAAGGGGGGAGCTGGCAGTGTGGGGCCCTCCCTCCTCCAGATCCCCCTTCTTGTCAGGCAGAAGTTTGATCCGGGCACTGGCAAGAGTAGGGAGGAAGAAGTGGAGCGAGTGTGTGGCCCCCAGACCACGTCTCACCGAGAGGAAGGTTTGTTTTTCTTTCCTTTGAGAGGGGGGTCTTACCTTCTCCGGTTCACCTCCTGTAGCATTGTGTTGCCATGCAGCCAACGTCAAATGATGCCACCTTGCCATGGCAATGTGACATCACATGTCGCCATGATGCCACGACACTGCTGGAGAAGGGACGCTCTTCAAGGTAAGTCCCTGTAAGAATGTGGAGAGGTATGACCAGGGAGACAGATTTGGGGAAATTAAACAATGGCTTTTATTCAGCCCGTCATTTGAAGTGATACAGTCTTAAGGCATTATATATAAATACAAAGAAACAACCTATCCCTTTTTAAGGACTAACTCACATCCCCAGTCCCTATCTGCATGGCTGTGGTGATAAGCACCTTACCACCTATCATCCCAAAGTCTAAAGAGGTACCTCAAAGCAGGTGGCCATTCATATCAGTCTCTGTGTTTGGGTCTGGATTGGTGTCTGTTGAGGGGCCAGCCTCTGGCAGATTCCTGGGTTCGCTGCACCCTAGAAGAGTGGTCTGGTCCTTGGTGTCTTGATGTCAGTACACAGTGCTGTGTGCTCAAGAGTCTCTCTGTCAGTTTCTAGCAGGATGCTTTTACGCTTGCCTGATTAACCAGGTGGACTTGTTAATTGTCTAGCTGCAATTAGCCAGCTCCCTAATGGATTCCTCAGACCACTACAGGCTTATATTGAAGCCTTATTTAAACAGGGGTTAAGTCCCTGTTACACTTCCCTTAACATTTTTCTCAGGGGGTGAAACCTGCTGCCAGCATGCCCCTTTGCACCCTGCAAAAGACTAAGGCCGGCCATGAATAATAAATGCATAATTTATGTACTATTTATTAATATAATTATTAGTAATAATAACATAGAATAATACATACAGTATAAAATAATGCCAAGTATAACTAAAATCCACTGTTATTTACAGGGGCAAACCTATAATTCAATAAACATTGAGCTGGAACAATGTCCAACCTGTTATACCTGTACTGTATGTTGTTCTATATTAATTATCTTTTAATACTATAATTGTTAGTTAAGTACTGTATATAAAGAGACCATGATCTCATTCTCAAATTCACAATTCTTATACAGTATGCTCTATATTTAAGTAAGTACAGAATTCAAAATTATGTTAGAAAAAATGATACACCTCTGTGCTACACATGTTAAACAATTAAAAACATAATATTTAAGATATATATGTACAGTCTAGGGAGAACATCAATTCCATAATACTAGAAAAAACTTCATACATTTAAACTTTTAATAGCCAGGATGCACTACTTACAATATATTTAATTCTAAAATGTACTCCATAGTCATCATCTATGTTTTATTAATTCCACATTACTGAGATATATATTTTTGGAGTCATTATTACAATAATTTGATTCCATCAAGCTCAAAGTCAAGATTCCATAGAGTATCATCAGAGTAAGAGAAGAGAAGTTCATTTTCAAATGCATACATCTTTTTCCCAAATACTCCCTCATATACTGTATACCCAAAAAAATATATTACCGTATCTCCAGGGCTCAATATAAACAGGGTTTCTAATAAATTTACTAGGTCCCTGAATACTTCATATCCAAATGTCAAGAGGTCTCAATACAGTGTATATACAGTACTTTACCACACATTATATTCACTGAAATGTCAGGTGTCACATTCCAAGTGGGAATAACTTTATTGGGATTTTTAAGAGAATATAGATGTTCATAGTAGTTATATTGTGGTTTAGGCCATCACATGGAGGGAATAGGCCATACCCTTCAGCCTTACCACTCAAAAGTGGTTGCCTTCTTCCTCCTCAACTTGTCCAGGCGGAAAGCTATACAGTACATTCCCCATATGCTGGCCTTAATCCCATCTATAAATATTTGAACAACACAGGGAGCTTGTGCTGGTTTGTAATGCTAATAAATACAACTCTGGCATCTTTGATAGAGAAGACAAAAGCTTCAACCACACTAGCGAAAGGGTAACATGTTGTCTACACAGTCCTTTTCATGCAATTGTTCTCCTCCACCTGAAAAAACATGAATAGCGAATTTCTTTTGGATGAGGTGATATTGATTAAAATTTTGGGGGGAGCAGCATTTTTGTTTTTCACAAAGCTGTTTTTACGAAATGGAATGAATAGGGACCTATGAAGTACAAATGATGTTTCTTCAACTGGTCTTCACAGGATATACACAATTGTAAATAAATTAAATAGTGTAGCTTCTGTGATTGTTAGAAGTGTTACTGGGGAAGTATCTCTGGGACCCTTCGGGACCAGGGGGAATGGACCAGATGAAGAAGTAATCCCTCAAAGTGTCGCCCCCCTAGTTTGCTTTCTTTTCTCCATATTGTGGTTTTCCTTATGTTTCATGTTTTTTCCCCTTCTCCTTCTTTCCCCTCCACCCCTTACATTGTGACTTCTCCCATGGTGACACTTATTATCTTACTTACACATTGGCTATTATTGCTATGATTTCAGTTTATTGCTAGTGTCATTAAAACTGTTCACATTCATTACACGTGCATTTGTCAGTGTCTTTAGCTGTGAGACAGAGAGTGCTGGTACTGTCATAGGTTTGTTAGTACTAGTGAGGGGAATAAGGGTCCCCTCCTGTTCCGTGCACCATGCAATCTTTCATATTTATCCTAGTCAGAATGTTGTCTATCGCCCCCCTTTTTGCTACAAAGTGTAAATGTCTTCACTGGAATATAGTACATAAAAACTGGTTGGTAGTCTGAGTCTCTTGCAGAGCCCTGATGGCTACTTGCTGCACTGCTCAATAGACACGTAGAAATTGGAGTCATATAAGTACCACATTGCCCACCTACTATGCCTGTTTTCTTATCTGATTTAAAAGTTCAGACTCTATTTAATCCTTGTTTTCTTTAACATAAATTCCTGCTTCTCCTGCTCATGCATTGTGTTTTTTCCACTGTAATGCACGAGTGGGAGTAATAACGTTGCCTAGATCTGTACAAGGAGTTACAGTAATGTCACTCCTGAACTGAGCATATAGTACATTAGTAGAGAATAGATGATAATATCTCTGATTCCAGGCAGAATACTTGCCATTCAAGGTACCAGTGTTTTAGTCCCCTCCAGTGGAAACAAAATGGCAGTTTAAATATTCTGCATTACACAGGCCATTGGGAAGCTAGATTACATTGTGGCTTCAAATTGGCCCAATGGAGAATAAACAGATGGCTAAACAGGTGGCTACCACAACATGTTGTGTATTGTGTCTGTAACTTTGGGCAAATCAACTTTATCTCTTTGTACCTCAGGTAGCCTCCTGAAGTCTCCTCACCATGTTACATACAGTACATTCACATATAGTAAGAAGTTGCCAAATTAGAAGGGTATTCAAAAGAGGCAAATGTGCTATGGAGATTAAAATAAGATTACATTCTACAGACACAATACAAAGTTATGGGTCTTCATAGCTGTTATTCACAAGAACTATCCCATGAAAATGAAGTACTGTAGTAACTTTTGAAGTGAAACTTCTTTGCTGGCACCTACAGAGTTTTGATGGGAAAAATCTATTGGCTTGAAACGAAAAACCATAGTATAGACAAGCTTGTAAAGATACAAGGATGTTGTGTAGATTATATACGTCTAAAAAAGTTCTGGTAAGTTCCTGTGTTGGGTAAACACATTGGGTTGCATCAAACTTTTATTACCATCGCAATATTTAATAATGTCTGCAATTCAAATTTCAAACAATACAGATGATTGCTATATAAAGGATCCATCAACATTTAATATACCTGATCTCTGGGCATAAACGTAGATAGACGCAAAAAAAATATTTCATTAACAAGAAAATAACCATTTGTTGCTAAACAACAAAAAAAAGACAAAACGTATGTCTCAAAGTATAGTCTCATACTCATTTTTACTTGCAGTATTTAATTTAGTGAGCACAGGAAATGCAATTGACATTAAATAATCAGGAATTTGTAACTGAAAATAAATGAGCTCACTGGGACCTAGGAAATGTAGTTCTGCTTGAATAGATTATATTCCTTGGCATGTGAGTGCTTGCTGAAGTGGTTATTACTGGAAATACAGCAAGAGAAGGGCCATAGCAAAACACAGTAGTCTAAGAAATGACTAATTGGGCAGGAGTTTTAGTATTGCAGTAATGTTACCATATTGCTCTGATTGTTATTTGCCCTGAGGTTAACAACATACTCACAAACAAACATAATGTGACATTATTTACAGTAAGTCGTGGCGTTACTCTCAACCAAAAGTCACCTTGAGAAAGAGCTCACGCTCGAAACGCATTGGTGGGGGTTTGCATACCCCGTGATGTAGCTATTTTTTGGATGATCCATTAAATATCATTAGTTTTATGGGTACACGCTCTCTTGGGCCTCATTTATTTCTCTTGTTTCCTGGGTATTAGTGCCTATTTTTTCCTACCACCTTGTGTTACTCTCAACCAGACACTGGAATAGGGCTTTTGGAGGAGAGAAGAGAGTGAAGTAATGCAGGGAAATAACACTATATTACTTATTACGAATAAGGGGTCAAACAATCTCATGGCATGGAAAAAACTGAAAAACAGGGATTAGTGCAATATGTTACAGCATTAAAAATTGTCTAAAAACCATTCTTGAATACACAAATGTAGGTAGCATTCATGCCTTCCAAGGGGGAAGACCATCCCTTGTATGTAGCAGGTGATTCTAGTAGATATATGTCCTCCAAGAGCACCTCAAATAAGCAAGAGAGAGATACACAGAGTGCAAGATGGCTTTACTCCTACAGCATCCTGGTCGGTATGCGTTGGCCTCCACGTGAATGGTAGTGTAATCACCAGTGCTCATATGTTTCGGATTGGATGAGATCGGAGAAACTGAGCATCGATAATTAAACTACCAATCCTGTGTTGGCCTGTGCATACCACCCGTGAAGCTGTAGGAAGTCTGAATCTAGGCAACGCGGATGACGGTACGATACAGACGCCGACACTTTAACACCAGCAACCGGAGTCTCGATTACCCCGCTGTTTCCTATATGTTTATTTCTCATGTTTATGTGTTTTTTTACGCGAGTTTTCTATTTTAAATTTGGAGTACAGCCGTCTTGCACTGTGTATTTCTCTTTTGCTTATTTGAGGTGCTCTTGGTGGATTTATACCTAGTAGAATCACGTGCTAAATACAAGGGATGAACTTCACCCTTGGAGAAAAGGCACAATTGCTACCTACACTTGTGTGTATTGTAGATTGTTTTTAGCCATTTTTTAATGCTGTAACATATTGCACTATTCTGTTTTTCTGATTTTTTGTTTCATGTCCTGAGATTGTCCGTGCCCTTATTCGTTTTGAAAACATTGTCAAAGACCCTTTGGAAAGTCTTTCATTTGGATACTCTTTGATAAAGGGCGTTTGCCTGAAACGCGTCAGAGTTGTTACCATGTTCCCTGTATGCCATACCATTAAAATGTAACTTTTTAACCTTCTTCTACTGGTGTTAGCCCCTGCATTTTTACAGCAGTGCTCCGTCCCTATCTCGGGATGTTCGCTTCTACTATTTGACTGCCGTGATGCACGCATCAGGACAAGCTGCCATATGTGAGTACTGTATTTCCTCCACTATTTGATTGTGGAGTAATTGACCATCATCGGTGTTACTCTAGAGGTTTGTCTAGTGGAGTACTCTCACTGAATTATGCTATGTATCTCCACTACATGGACAGTTATTGCCACTAACTCCTCATATGAGATGCAGATACACTGGGTCTATCAGTCTCACTGGGCTTAACTCAGAGCTTATCCTATACATATTTATACTTATGATTCAAGACTATTGGAATATAGGTTTCCTGTGGACACTGAGCACTGTTATTTGGAACTTGTTTCTATTTTCTTAATTTTTGATACAGTTGTGAAGACGCTTGTGCTAATTCCTTTTATCACAATTACATAAGTCATACCTAAACCTGGCATTACTTCTATCCAAACACTGAAGTAGAGCTTTGTCTATTGTTTTTTTCCTATTTCAGTGTCTGTATGGGTCTAAAGCTAAGTTTAGGTGCTGTACTGTATAACCTAAATACATTTTTTTGGAGTTAACATTAATGGAGCTTTGTACTGTAAGTAGTTTATTCTTATGTTAGCAGATATTTAGCAAATTATTTGCATCCCATTTTCCATAACGTCCTTTTTTTATACTGCTAGGCTTTTAACGTGATGTTAAAATTACATTACTTTTTTAGTGAGTACATCTTTACCATTGATGTTAATGGATGTTAATGTTACATTAAATGACCTAATAGAGTTTTCATGTAACACTTTATTGTCTCATTCCCACAGCTTATTATCTCTCTTTCTTAAATGACAATGACATTATTACAATGGATTTTAAGACATACTTTCTTACATCCCACTAAAAGTGGTTCAGTGATGGACTGCGGGAATGTGGAGTGATGCTCTTTCAAAATATAAGAAAGAAAACAAAACTTTGTTTTGTACTTGCACCCTTCAATACATAAAGGAAAAGTAGGCATATTAGCCAGTGACCCTAATTTATTCTGATGATAATTTTAAATTGACTTTCCCAATGTCATTTGGCATTTCCCTCATCAGCATCTCACTCTAACTGAAGACATGTAGCACAATTTCAAGAATAGCAAATTGTGTTATTCTATTATTATATTGGGTAGCAAAGGTGCAAAAATATGTGAACCCCTCAAAAGGTGTTGAAAAGAAAGATACAGTACAGTATATGTTCTCTAAAAAATCCATTAAAAAAAGGATATTTTTAAAGTCAATTCCTTTGACTAGGAATAAAGCGTCTTCTTTCCCCCATATTTTCAGTGTTTTGTTTATTTGGGACCATTTGATAACACATTTTTTGCTATTGACTTTATTTTGAATGTTTTAATAAAATATATATAAAAAAAGCATTATGACTGATCAAAAAGCATCTGTGTTGAAACTTCTAAATTAGTTTGCCATCTTCTGAGCTGGGCTAAGCTCACAATCAGATTCACAAACAAATTAGACATGAATAAGAGATGCACATTTTAATCTGTATCTATCAAGCAGCATTCCCCCCCCCCCCCCCCCTGTTTTTTTTTACCCTCCATTTTTTACCAGGATAGGAAACAGGGGTTCCAGGATCAGAACTCATTTATTTCAGCTCTTGGGAGCACCAAGATACCTACTCGGTTAAAGTAGCAATAAGAAAAGTATACTCTCAAATCTCTTTCATTAAATTAAAAACATCGCCATCGCAAAATAAAATTTCTATGACAAAACACAAAGAAGTTTCCCTTAAAATGCGCGTGCTCAGCACACACAACTTTTTTATATATCAGCTTATATCATTAGCCTATTTATTTAACCATTAACCATTGTTCCAGCCTGAAATTAATCTCATACCAATCTTGGGGAAATGCCAACAGCTTTATTTAAATTTCATCACCAAATAATGCATGATCATCTTTCCCTTCCACCAGGGTTTCTGACCCTTGAAACCACATCAACCACTACTTAAGCCCACCACAGCATCGTTGGAACCCCTTTGTGACCGACCAAGGCCACTAGAAGGACAGCAACAGGCCCACCGCCCTAGCTAGAGCCAGACACACCTTTACCACCATATAAACCACCAAATTCATGCTGTAATAAGCCAAGATGTGATTTGATCAAGTCCACCCCCGCTAGCTGTGATAAAAAATACATAATTAGTACACCACTACTTCTTGCTTATTTATTTATTTAACATCAATACCTCATCGATACAGGCAGGTGAACAGGAACTTCCCAGCTTCTGGATCAGTGAGTGATACCCTCACTAGACCCTCTTTTAACCATCGTAACTCTCACCTACTCCCCTCACTTGCCTTCATTAACATACTAATCACCAATTTAACACAATCCTCTTAAATGGACCTTGCCCTCTCGTCATGTACCCCTTTTCTTAATTGTATTGGGGAGCCTTCATTCTTAATTATTTCTTAATTATGTATATATCTAAATAAATGGTGCCCAAGCAATATATCTACAAGCAAACAGCTGCATGTTATAACAATTTCATACTTGCTTTATAGCAACATTGCAGGTGTGCCCTTTTTGTTTATGTACAAAAAAACTATTTTTATATTGGATTTTGTATTTAGCAGCCAGCAAAAATGATTGAAACAGCCAACAATTCTTGAGTGTCTCAGTCAGGAGCTTCACACTGGGTGTGCCAAACTGCAGTTCTCTGTGCTAGGAGTGAGAAGAAAAACAGTTATTATTATCTTCCCCAATGCATTTTTAATGTGCCAATATATTCCACCACGCTGTACAATGGGGGTGTGAAAGACAAGCCAGGAGAGAGATTTACACTCCCTTTGCAGTTTCATTGTCATTGTCTATTCCATCAGTGAAAGAAATAAAAAGTTTGACGGTGTATGTTGCCCTGCATTGGTTATTATCTGTAAAATAAACATAATCATTATTGAAACTTAAAATGCTGCTACAGTATAAAGAAATCATGCTTTAAAAATATTTCATAGCTAATCTCAAAATTGAATTTGTAAGCACAGTTTAACACAGACTGTGATACCTGATGTTTAAAGCTATTATTCACAGTTGGAACTTGAGTCGTGTCAATTTCATTCTTATACTCTTGAATTAATTCCAGAGCCAGTGCATGTTTGTACAGATCAACAAGTCATTTAGGCTATTTCATCTGGTTGAATTTAGCAATACCTAGTATGTTCGATCTTCAAGAACAAATATTTCTTTAAAAACAGATATGTGAATTGGGTCCCACATGATAAAATAGATGAGCGCACATAATTTGTCTTAAGATGTGTGTGATGCAGTCAATGTAGAGAGGCTATTTTTGGTATCAGATGCTCTAGATTCCTCACATGAACTTTCTATTTTCTTCTTATAGTATAGTAATGTAACTTCTAAAGAAGCAGCTGAGGCAGTGTTTTAAAATAGTTTAGTAGAATCTTAGATAATATGATCCCTATTGTCCTTTTTCTGAAACATTCTGGTTTTAGAATTCATTTTGGGTGCATGCGCGACTGCTAGGGACATGGCAGCTTAGATCTGAAGCTCCGCCAGACCCGGTATCAATTAACATCAAAGCAACACTATTAAGCGCATTTTCATCAGGAAAAAACAGAGATCCGAATAGCGGAACACCACAGGATGTCCACGAGATCTTTGAGGAAAAGAACTAAATTGGACTTGACCAATTATTTTCAGAAACCAGGAATGGCAAGGGCGGGAAGACCGGCAGGTGCATCCTCTCAATATGGGTCAGATTCAGAGCAGGAATCGGGTAGGGAGAGAAGTATTAGCCTAGAGAGAGAGCTGGTCACAAAAAGTGACCCGAAGAAAGATCTGAAAAATCTATTTATAGATCTAAAATCCCTATTTCAGTCAGAGCTGCAGGAGTTGAGGAGGGATAGATCAAGTATAGGGACCAGTACTGACGACCTGGAGAAAAAACTGGATTTAACGACCAGAGCCCTGAAAAAATGAAAAAAACACTACCTACCTGAAATCGAACGTAGCTGAGTTGGCAGACAAGCAAGAGGACTCTGAAAACAGAGATAGACGGAATAACATTAGGATCAGGGGAATACCAGAGTCTATCACTGATTTTGAAGAATACATCTCAAAATAGATGACCTCCATCATGCCTGATAAGTCGGAGGCTGAGCTGCTATTGGACAGATGCCATAGGGCACTAAAGGCAAGACCACAAGCAGAAGACCTACCAGGGACATTATAATTAGATTTCATTACTTTAAAACCAAAGATGCCCTATGCCAGATCGTGAGGAACATGAGCCCAATAATATTTGAAGGGGTGAAACTGCACATTTTTCAGAACCTATCCCCGGTTACCTTAGGCTTCCACCGCAATTTACAGCCTGTCACCAAACTCCTGAGGGATTTTTCCCTTCGGATATTGGTGAACAAAAATGGCAACGCTATTTCTATGAGGTCCTAGAGGAAGGAGATGCCTTCTTGAAAAAGATTGGTATAAAAGAAAACATTACTCACCAAGCTGCAGAAGAACCTTTGCCAGAGAAATCCTGGGAAGGTGGGAAGCTCTCCACGAAGCAGCAGGGAAATGGTGGCCAATTAACGACTTAAAGTTATACAGTTGCACTTGGCGCCTTCCAATTAAGATTTAAAGAAACACTGCTCTTTTGCTCAAACTGGACTAATACCATTTGCTCACAGCAGATTCTGGTCCGGGTCTTCAGCCACGGAGGGGAGTAAGTGCATGAAAAGGACTGATGCGAGGACTCACATGGGCACTGCCGAAACCCGGGAGGAGAGGGAGGCCTAATCACTGTAGAAATTAAGCACCAGATGAGGATGGGACACCAGCAGCATGGTTGCGGTGACACAATAAACCGGTGGAGGCCGAAGACACCAAGGCAGTAGAGACTCAATTGGGAGCTACAGGACTACGTTGTGGAGCCAAATAGAGACTGGACTGGAGGAAGCAGGTTGAGATGGTGAGTGGGGGTGGGGGAGTAGTGGTGGCCTGGTACTCAGACTAGAGAACTGAGGCTGGGCGCGTTTTCAGGGGGACCCGACGAGTGAAAACCAGAGATGAATGGCCTTCTCAACCCCCCTTCCCCAGACTGGAGGAGTGATACAGCACGGCGGACGCAGGACTCGAGAGGTAGCAGGGGATGTGGAAGAGGGACACCAGTAGGCTCATACAGGAGTGAGGGGAGATTACATAGAAAGGCATGAAAAGATAGAGGTAAAGGGAAGAAATTAGGAGTTAGGGGAGGGGGAGATAATTCGGGAGAAGAGAGAGGGGAGCCATGGGAGGGAGCCAGGGGAGGGTATGAGGAGAGAAGGGCCCAAAAACGAGCAGGAGTCAGGCCTAAGATGGATGGAGTTAGGGGAGCAGGGAAGAATAACTATTACATTGGGACTAAGTGGAAAGAGGAGACGAGATAAGGGCCAGCAAGCGCCAGCCACACTTGACACATGGATAGGTATTAGAGGCTCATCGTGCTGGAGTTTGCGAAAGGGGCCCATGATTTACTGATTCTGAGAGGCCTTGGATAGGGGAAGTGAGTGGGTGATTAAGAGCATGAATTATATTAAGTAGCGGGGAAAAGTACTAAAAAAGAGCAGGAGTAAGGAGGTGGATTGGTAACTGTGTCAGGTTAACAGGTAGTTTAAATGGTTCATGAGGTTAATGAAGGTTTAGGGTTTATGTAGAGGCAAATTTATCAGAATAGGGTTATAGTTCAGGTCAAAGGTTTGAATTAAAAAAAATGTCTTCCTAAAGATTTTAAACATTTCTTCCACAGGGATAGTTCTGGGTAGCGGTCACAGTAATAGGCACAGGGAGCCAGTCATTACACCCAGAAGACAGAGTTAATTAATGGACTCCATGATAGTTGTGTGAGACTGCTCCCCCTTCAGACCAGTTGGCAGTACTACAGCAAGCACAGAATTCATAACAATAGTAGGTGGCTAAGAGACAATAGCAGGAGGGTTCAGTGTCCATGGCGAGAATATTGGAAGGTGCTATTGAGTATCAGAGTTAGGCAATCAGGAAGGGGATAATAATGGGACAAACATAAAGAATAAGGGTCTATTGATTTAGCTTAGACAGGGATTCTCTGGAAGTCCAATTAAAAATTGGGACATAACTAGTTGACAGAAGGTCATGATGAGGGAGAAGGGGTTAGACCTCAGGAGGAAATGGGGTTGCTTTGGTAGCTGCAACACATTATCACCCACGGTTATGCTGGGAATGGGTCAGGAGTATACATACCCAGCAGTTCACATGCTCCGGTTACAGAGGGACAGGGGATGCCCCCTTGTGTCCAATAAAGTCCCTTTGGTACAGCCATGGCCCCTTTTAACCTCCTACATCCCGAAAAAATTTGGGGATGTTTTCCGTTTCTCACGGACTTTGCCGCGCGTCAGCCGCATCCACCAGACAGCGCTAATGGCGCTTAACATTGAAAGCGCCTGCGGCGCCCAAACCGGCGGAAAACATGCTGCATCTGCCCGCAATTTCGAAAATCGCGGGGAAACGGCCGCAGGAGGTTAAAGGCGGCCGCCACTGTACCTGAGTGTTCATGTGGCTCAAATATGGCTGGTCTTGGCTCAGGTATTGTTTGTGTTTTTGCTTTGATCCACCCTCCCATTTCCTTGACCAGTCTTCCTCGCCATTCCGTGTCCTTCCCAAGTCCTAAACCTTCCAGATGGGGAGTCAGAAATCTGAGGCAGCCGGGGCATCTCCTGTGCGGTCCGGGTCATGGTTCCATGAGGTAAGCGGTGAGCCAACACACATTAAATGGCTTTGAACATTGTATCACATAATGTGAAGGGCCTCAACAGCCCTAATAAGAGGCGGTAGCCATAGCCGACTAACAAAGGATGCACGCAGATGTGGTTTTACTGGAAGAAACTCATATTAGCAGATAGAGTTATCCCAAATATTTTGACAAACATTTTAGAAATCCTCAGCTAGCGTCAAAAAACGGGGAGTGGCAGTGCTGTTTCATAACCGGAGCCCCTTGTGATGGAACAGATTAAAAAAGATAAAAATGGCAGATATATAATCTCGGTGGACTCGATACAGGGGCAACAATTAACTATAGTGAATGTGTACGCCCCTTGTGAGCACGACTTGACATTTTTCTCCAAATTCTTTAAAATACTAGGAAAAATATCCAAAGGGCACATAATTCTGGCAGGAGATTTTAATAGGGCTCTTGACCCAGAGATGGATAGATCGACCCAAGCTCGACGTTTCAAAAAAGAGAGGTCAGCTACTCTAGTGGCAGAACTGAAAGAACTTCAGCTGATTGATATCTGAAGAGAGTTGCACCCAGGGGAGAAGGGATATACTTTCTTCTCATATCCACATGACAGTTACAGTCGAATAAACTACTTATTTGTTTTGAATAGATTGGTTCCGCAAGTATCCTATGGTAGGATCCATGATATTTCATGGTCAGATCATGCGCCGATTGAATTGCGGTGCTCTCAAATTAGCTTAGACAGACCTGGAGCAAATTGGAAGTTAAATAAGGCAATTTTAAAAAATGCCAGAGGTTATCCAGGTAGTGGACAATGAGATAGAACACTTCTTTAGGATCAATCAAGATAGTGTGAATTTGCATTCTACTCTGTGGGAGGCCCATAAGGCGACGCTCCGCTCATTAGCATTGTGGCAGGACGAAAGAAAGAGAGGGAAGCAAACATTTTGAAGCTACAGAAAAAGTTGACAGAGATCTCGGATCTACACAATTGTAATGGAAGGGCAGATACGCTAAAAGGCTTAAAGGTTTTTAGAATAGAGCTGAATATGCTCCTTACCTCCCTGGCTGAAAAGTCTCTGAGTTGGTGAAAGAGGAAATTTTACGAGAAAGTGTTAGGAATCTGATTTCTCAGCGCCGTCCGCACAACACACAACCTCAGGGAGAGTCAGGGCGCACAGCGCAACCTCCACTTATCTGCCTCCACGGGCCGTCAGCTCCTCTGTCGCCGCAGGGCCCCTCCCCTCAGCGCCCCACCGCTTCTCTTCCTTCTCAGTGGCAGGCACGGGTCCTCCGTCCCGCACGCACACGTATGTTCTCCTCCAACGCTGGTCGCGTGCACACGCAGCTTACAGAGCACACGCCCAGCATCCACTCTTCTACTTCCACTCCTGTTATGAGGCTCCGCCCCCGTTCACCACACGGGTGTAATCAGAGTGCTACCAGTGCTCACCTGGGTTGTATCAGCCACACCTATCCAGAGAGGCTCCCTGCAGTCCTCCTGACCCGCCTCCATCCCTGATTGGTCAGCCCAGCCTTATCTAGGATCTCTGAGCCCTCACTCATCGCTCGACATAGTCTCTGTATGGAAATGTTTGGTGTACTCTCGGTTACAACAGGTTTTGACACGGCTCGTATGACTACCCCCTTTGGCTCTTGACTTCGGCTCGCCTTGGACTACGTATTCTCTGTCATCCCACGATCACGGCTTGGACTTCAACCTTCCTCATCTCTCCGCTCCCTGACCTTGGCAAGGCAATCACTATTCTACTCCTATACCCGGTACCAGCAAGTATTGTCTACGTTACTTATATCTGGCCTGGCAACGCTTAACATCACACTCCGGACTCACTACCTTTGCTGCTGGTGCGTGTATCCCTACTTCCCCCTTCGGCACAGGGGACGGGTCTGGTCTGCGGGCAGCAACGGCGTAACAGAAAGCGAACAAGACAGACAACCTGTTAGCAAACAAATTGAGGAACAAGCACTCCAGCTATAATATTCACGCTATCAAATTGAAATCAGGCAAAGAGACATCTAATCCAAAATTAAGAGTGGAGGAATTTAAGACTTATTTCAAAAATATATATAATGGGGAGAAGGTAACACACAATGCCTATACGAGTCAAGCTCTGAAGGAGTTCCTAGCAGACTCACATTTACCTAGATTGAGTGGGGAAGAGATAGAGGTGCTACAAAGGGACTTCTCGATGAAAGAGATTACACAGGTGGTTAAACACTTGAAACCTTCCAAAGCCCTAGGCCCAGGTGGAATGTCAAATATACATTACAAAAAGTTTATTAAACTATTAACCCCCCCCCATCTGCTCCGTATGTTTAATGCCATGCTGGCAGGTGCCCCATTTCCAGACCATATGCTCCAAGCGTCCATCTCGTTAATTTACAAACAGTGGAAAGACCTGACAAATTGTAAGAGCCACAGGCTGATATCTCTGATAAATTCGGATATGAAAATGTTCTCTACAATGCTTGCCAACAAGATTGAGTCAGCTCCTTCCTAGACTTATTCACCCAGATCAGGTAGGTTTATTAAGAACACACAAGCGACCGATAACTCCAGGCGAATTATTGACCTGATTGAGATAGCAAACTCAAAAAAGATCTCGGTGATGGTGTTAAGTCTAGATGCCGAAAAGACCTTCGATAGGAATGACTGGCCGTACTTGCGGGCCACGCTTGAAGTGTTTGGTTTTGGAGGTAGAATATTAAAGGCAACCATGGCACTGTATTCCAGACCGGCAGCAAAAGTTAGCCATCAGGGTGTCAGGGTCTCCTAGACATCCTGCTCCTAGCCATAGTTCCTTTCTCTTTCTGTGCTGCTACGTAGTTTCTGTCTGCTCTGGGGTTTCTCTGCCTGTCTGTCGGTCTATCTGTCTCCTCTTGTGGCTCCTGTCCACTGTCCTTATAGTTCCTGTTTCTCCCTTGCCTTTGTTTTGTGATCTTGACTCCTTCTGCTGCTGCCCTGATCTGATCTGACCTGACCTGGTCCCTGTATCACGTAGTCCTGATTGCTTATTAAATACCCTTGCTATTGAACTAGATTGACCCAGTCTGTTTGCTGCTAGCAAGTCCCAGTCCTGTTCATGCTCCCAAGTCTAAGTCCCGGCTCCCTAGTCTCAGTTCCTGCTCCCCTGCCCTGCTCCAGACTTCCTGTTGTCGACCCTGCTTGTGACCATGACGATCCTGCTTGCTGCCTGACACCGAACTCTGCTTGTGACCATGACGATCCTGCTTGCTGTCTGCCACCAAACCCTACTTGTGACCCCAACAATCCTTGCCTGCTCCCTGTTGTTCCAGCCACTGAGGTTCTACCCTCTCCAGGAGTCTCCCCTTGACAGAAAACAAAGACCACTTCTGGACCTCGCTGGAACAGATCCATCACCTGCTCACTTCAGCAGACCCCTTACGCTTGCGTTCGGGTGAAGATAAGTACTTTTTTTTGGTGGGTGAAAATCCCATTTGGGACCCTGAAGGATTTTGTTGCCGCAAAGGGTGCTGCCGGTTTTTGTGCCACTTTGTCCCTGAGAAGAATTCCCTTAAAAAAAAAAGCCTTCTCTGCAGTACCTGTTATCGCCATTTCAGACTTCATTCCCTGGACAAGGCTTGTCTCTCTCTGCTTTTCCTGGCGGGTCACTGCAGATTTTCAGACTTGCATTTCTAAAAACAGACTTGCTTTTGATTTCTTTGCTTGGGTATACCACTGCTGGTTCTCAGGGTCCATTTCCAACAGACAAAAGTGCTCCCATTGTTTGGTTGCTGCATGCTGTAATTCCTCTCAATCTGTGATTTTCCTATTCCTGATTTCTAAAAGTTTCAGATGTAGTTGCAAGTTTCTCTGTCTTTAGTTTCTCACAATCTGCGATATTCCAATATTTAGAATTCTTTGTGTGGAACATGCGCTCCAACGCCGGGTCCGTTATAAGTACAACATTGTAAATGAGAGTCCAAAAACACCATAGGGGTAATGATAAAGTAAAGAATCCTGCGGTGTGGTATTCTTAATGAGGACCTATATTTCCTGAAGAAACTGAGCAAAGGAGCAAACTCCCTGCGCAGGACCTTATTGGGACGGGCCCTGGAACACTATAGCACCACATTGCATGTCATTTGCATAGAATAAAGTCTCTTACTCACATCTCTGGAGCATTCCCAATTCAAATGGTGTATGGAGCGTGCTGCAACTTAGCTTGAAAATCCAAATCTGCATCCATAGAGATGAAGGCGCACAGCAAGGAGAGTGGGTCAAAAAACTAGGTTAAAAATATACTTTATTGATCCATAAAAGAGGAATGGAGGTGCAAAAAAACCACCTACATGTTTCGTGCACCAAGCACTTTATCAAGGATTTATCTGGAGGGTAGGAACAATATCAAAACGTTCGAGCAAATTAAGTCAGAAAAATACTTCCCAAGCACAGAATTTTTTAAAAGACCTCCAGATCAGAGCATTTTATAATAAATTTGCACCCCGTCCCAATTCACAAATTTTGAAAAGCTCTATATATTAGAGACAGACACAAGTGGATTTACAGTATATCTAGACTGTACAAGGAGGTGGTCTGTTCAGGAGTCACATACCCCAGAAAATTGACATATATGTCCCAATGGAAACGAGACCTAGGGGAGACCCTAGAAGAAAGGAGTGGAACGAGATATTTTCGCCTGCAGCTAAAAGCTCAATTTGTACGATGTTAAGGGAGAATGCTTATAAAGTATTAATGAGATGGTACCTCACCCCGCTGAAGTTATCTAAATTTATTCAGGTTATTCCCCATTGTGTCAAAAGCAATGTTGAAGTGACGCTGATCTCTTACATATCCTGTGGTCCTGCCCTTGGGTGCTGCTCCTGTGGGAGCAAATTAGTGATTGGCTGCAGAGGATTTTGGGCCTCACAATTCCACTGGACCCCTGGCTGTTCCTCCTTAATAGGACAGCAGAGGGGCTAACCAGAATACATAGCAAATTAGTTGCTCATTTCGTAACGGCGACAAGGTGCGAGATTGCAGCAATATGAAAACAGACCAAAGTCCTGTCTATTCCTACAATCAGAAACAGAATTTAGTTTGTATGCCAGATGGCGAAGTTAATGAGTTTGGTTAATGACTCTGGCCCTAAATTTCTAAAAGTCTGGTTTATGTGGTTAGCACAAAAAGATATCCCACGGGTGAACGGTACCACAATCTTGCTATAATAGTATCCAAATGCGCTCTACACTGACGTTTGGGAGTAAACCTGGATGTGGAGTGAATGGGAGTGTGCCTCATATGGGGAGGTAGGAACCGCTCAGGAGAAATAGCCTACGGAAGCTGAACTGGAAATACGTTGATAAGCTGTGGAGGACAGAGAGAGCAGAGGGAAGACGGACAACTCCTCCCCACCCTCTGATACGTGTTCTTATTTTCTTTTTATTATGTTGTTTTTGTATATTATATGATTTCCGGATGGATAAAATGTAATATAATTGCATTTGGTGTTAAAAACTTCAATAAAATATGAGTTATAAAAAAATAAAGAAAAAAAAATCATTGTTGTGTCTGATTAATATACTCTACAGCATTTACTGTATCAATTAGAATAGCAGACAATCATAGACGAGGAGTATATGTGACAAAGTCCATTTGTCTTTATGCTTGATAACAGCCAATCAAATGAATGTCCATTAACAAGAGACAGTGGCGATCTCACTTTAATGAACATACCCCAAAATATTCTATTTCATGTTTTGATTTTTCAAAGATCAAGGAATTTTTATAAACACAATCCTTTTTAACTACACATACAAGTATGTGTATACAAATGAATGATCTCCAGCTCATTCTGATGGATCCTGAAATAAATGTTATGCTTTTTAAGAAGGAAGTAAAGTGAGTGAATTTTTCAATTTTTTTTTTTAGCACAATGACACTAATTTGCCCTTTCTTTTGACTTAACAAGGCAATTAACTTTACTTTAAGTACTTTACTTACTTTTATAATCTACATGGTCTGATGACCTTTCTCTTTAATTCTTGTCAGTACAAAGAATACTGAATGGAAGAATAGTCATACTCTGTGGTTAACTTAATTAAACAACACTGATCTTTATGCTTAGAATATTCCCAATATTCTGAGCACTTGAAGATTAAAAAAAAACAAGTAAATTACTTTATGTGTTAATAAATAGAAAACAAAATGTGTAGACTTGAATTACATTCTATTCCGCAACTGTTTTTCTGAATCCATACAGTACATCATGCCTTTTTAGTACAGTATGTCATTCTATTGAGACAAAACACCCTTTTTGCCCTGTCCCCAGGTTTTGATAATAATTGGGAATTGATGAAACATCTTATTAGTAGGATCTACTATATATTATTCATAGAAGTTAAGGCTAACCAGTATTTTAGTAAAGTCTTGTTCTCAATGATACAATGACATATGTGTTGTTACCTGATTTGTTAGTTCAGCATACAGTACTGTACTGTAGTCATCTCTTTTGCCAGCATAGGGTCAGCTTGAGATTTGTCTAGACAAGCCAAGCACAAAAGTACCTTCTACCCTAAGTTATGAAGCACACATACATTTCTGAAGTGGCTGAAACATTACTGGGTAACAACTTGTAATGATTTTATACAACTATTATTTGCTTTGTGTAAGCGAAACAAGTACTGTATAGTCCAAGGCCATCTCCCCACCGCATTCCAGAATGGTCTGTCTATTTTGTTGATCCTCTGCTTTGAATCTGGCCCTTCAATCATTTTTTTATGTAGACTCCTGTTTTGTGTTTAAATATTAGTCATTTTGTGCCACATAATAGTCACTGCAATTTCTCCACTTAAAAGGTAGCTTAGCTTGTTTGATTCTCTAACTCAAATGGTCACCTATTGCATGCTTCACTATACAACCCAGCAGCAAATTAATATTATCACATTTATTTAACCCAAAATAGAGAACAGAATGATTGGCAGCCTCCTCTTGCTTCCTGCTCAAATGTGTTTCTTTACTGGCCTTTTGCACTTTACATGGTTTCTATTGTTTAGTTTAGATTGAAAGCTCATGATAGAAGGATTAGGAAATCCAATGTAGGTTTATATTTGGTGTGCTTGTATGGGGACAGTCTCCATGTACATATTTTGCATGCTTACATTCTGAGGAACTGCATATAATACATGTGCTACATAAAACCACCATTCAATATTAATAACAATATCAAACCTCCAATGGGCAGATGCATCAAGCTCAGATTAGAATTTGATGAATCATGGTGCAAACTCTTTCCTCCTACAAAATTACATTTACTATTACTGTATGTGTATTGAATCACTACAAACTAATTTATAGTATTAATTGTATTAATATCTCTGTAAATGTTTCAGTGATCATGATTCTGTTAATAATAGTTCTTAAAACCATAGGTATAATTTGTAGTCATACAGTATAGAAAACCTATTACATGATTTAAGTGGAACAAATATTTTTTATAGGGTTATCAGTGTGTAAATAAGTATGAACTTCTCGTGTTCAAAATTAAGAATATAAATGACTAAAAAGTAAGTTGTTCTGTACTTCAAAACAAATATCAACCAGATTGAAAGTGTTCACTCTCCATACCAAAATGTCTGGATATATAATGGATAGACCATACAGATGCAGCGGTAGCTATCCGAACAAATCACGGAGCCGTTTTCATGTGCGCTGCTGTATTCCACGCGGCATTAACATGGCCAATCGCCCCAGGCACCCGTGTTTATCGCGGTTGCTTTGTTTGAATTTCATGGATTCTGTTTCTTTGTGTGTGTAGCCCTGGTAAGAAATGGGGCTATAGTTCTATCCTCCTGGTATAATCCCTGCTAAGGGCAGGTTGCCAGGAGTTATCATGGGTTTCCCCCACTTCAACCACTTGCCCTGAATGGTGGAGGTAGGTCACCTGACCCTGTGTCCAGACAAGAGGCACAGGGGCGGTGCCTGCTGATATCATAAAGATATCCCACCAAGCCTAGATCGCGCACGTGCTGCGTGCAAGCAGGCTGCACGAGAAATGTGGCGAGGGATATGCAAGGTTTTGGCGCCAAAACCAGAACCCTAGCTAAAAGAAGGGACCAGCGCAAAATCTGTAGCCGCACCCACCTGTGCAGTGACTGGCCAAAGGACGAAGCCACGTCACACAAAGAGAGATAGTGCCCCTCCTCTACTTTCCACCAGAGGGAGAGGGCACACTGAGAACCAATCCCAACAGTCCTCCCCAGTGGAAGGAGGGGCAGGGAGTGAGGCTGAGGAACTTCACTTCTGCTTGACTGGTGAAGGAGAAGGAGCTAAGTGTGAAACCAGTAAGCTGAGCGAATCAACCCGTGCGCAAAAGATGGCTGACTTAAGTGTAACGACTTTTAAGCTTCCAGGAGGCCTCCTGGTTGTCGAGGTTTATGGCTGAGAATATCTGCGGTGCTTGTGCGTTCAATGCAGGCCACCCGGATTGGCCCCAAGTATTAAGGCATGGTGCCAACAGTGTGGCACGTTCTACCTCTGGCCTATCGAGCCATGCCCTACAATAGTGACCCCAAGAGATGCCTCTCCAGCGACGCTGAGCGAAGTGGAGGAGGCGGATGCGAAAGGCTGCCCTGTTCCATATATCACCCCTGCGGTATGGACCCAGGCCCAGACACCAAGAGATGCCCCGATGGAGGAGAGTGCAACCGCAGTGGAGGTACTGGAGCGGGCCCGTTTCGTACCTATACCCACTGGCGGTGCCGCAAGGACTCGAGGTGATTCCCCAGCGGAGGTGCCGTTGCAGTCCTCATCGGATGATGAGAGAGATAGCCTGTCATCGGTGGTGATGCGTCGGCCGGCGGACCACCCCAGCTGTAAAGAAGAGGTTCCACTTACCCCTGAGATGGAGCAGACGAGTCCGGAGACCCCCTGACGGCGAGCACTGTTGCGGCCTGAACCGCGTAGAAGTCCCACGGCCGTGGCGACTCCCAGTGCGGCAGAAATGGGACCCGAGCCGGCTCCAGAGAAACCAAAGAGCATCGCAAGACAGCGGAGCAGTAAGAGGACACCACCACCCCCTTATTCCACAAGGTGAAGGAGGTACCTGTGGAGAGAGAGAGGGTTGAGGCCTACCTGCCCGTCCGCGACCCTGATAGTCCACCGCCGCCCCTTCCGGTCCTCGACGCACTTCCGGTGCGGGACCAGGGAGCGGATGGAGATTCCGTGACGACCAACGATGACGTCACTTCCGGGTCGGACTGGCGCAGAGGCCCGGAAGCTTCGATTGCTTCAATAAGGAGAGCTGGGCTGGAAGCAGAGTTCGAGGAATTTAAGGCCCAAGTGGCCAAGCGGGGAGCCCGAAGCGCTGCCGCAAGAGACAGTAAGAGAGTACCTACCGGTCGTGGCATCGCCCGACTCAGAGACACTATGCTGGACTATGGCGATCATGTGGTCACTGCCCCAAGCGCCATTGGTCACTGCCCCAAGCGCCATTGCCCCGGCCACTGCCCCGTTACGTGTCGTGCCACTGGGTCCTAGTGGGAGTAAGCTGGATAAGACGCCCAAGTTTTCAACTGATTGGCGGGATTGGGTGAAAAGTGATGGGGAGATACCATTGTCAAGTGTTGTACATGTACCTAACCCCACTGTGTTTAATCCTGTTCTAGAGGTAGGGCCCGAGGGTCCCAGTCTACTGCAAAAGCGGGTCCCGAAAGTCCCAAACCACCCAAGATGAATCCCACGGTTTACAAGAATGTCATATGAGGGAGGCGTAAAGGCTCACACTCTACTGAGGCAGAGATATCTGGTGTGTCTTCGAGAGCTGAGTCCGAGGGAGGTATGAGTGTGTCATCCTCATATGAGCACAGAGACAAATGGTGGGCACCGTTATTCACAGGGTATGATGAGGGGATGGACCGCACCAGATTTGTATTGATAAAGAAAGACACTGTAGATCACTTGTGAGACGCAGGCACCTATTCTCTACAGGAGGTTGCTGATGAGTTAGATAACAGGTGGAGAGACATTATGCAAAAAGTGATTACCCCCAAAGGCTCATCTATTCTGTATGATGATATTGCGCCTGAGGAGCCAAAGTACTGTGTACTGCCAGGAAAGGCTGGGAACCGGAAACTTACTAAGTTAAGTCGAGCAGATAGAGCTACCGGCAGTCTCATGGTTATAAGTTTCCGTACGTGCCAGAGTCGATCATGCAGGAGATCGAGGGCCAAAGAGACACCTGGCTTAGGAACGCGGTCATTGAGCACCTACAAATTAAATTTGGTAGCATTGATTACTTGAGGGAAGACAAAATATGTTCTGTAATGAAATCTTGGAGTACAGGCAGGAACATATTCATGCATAACATATTGTACAGACCGGAGAATGGGCCTGTGCAACCGTTCTTGTTAAGATTGTGGATCACAATGGGCGGGAAGTGAAGAAGCTTGATCCCCGTCATTATTATTGAAGTTAAGGGTTCTCCATGTTGGGAGTTTCCCGCTGCTATGTCACCATCATGGGTGTTACAGTCTCGTGTACACAATATTAACTAATTATGTTTGTATGTTCACAGATTGTTCACCTGCAGAATGGTCCAGCAAATTAGGTCCAAGTGGGGACCATTGGATTTCCACCTGAGGGAGAGTGTAGCCCTGGTAAGAAATGGAACTATAGTTCTATCTTCCTCCTGGTATAACCCCTCTAAGGGCAGGTTGCCAGGAGTTATCATGGGTTTCCCCCACTTCAACCACTTGCCCTGACTGGTGGAGGTAGGTCACCTGACCCTGTGTCCAATCAAGAGACACAGGGGCGGTGCCTGCTGAAATCATAAAGATCAGTGCATTTCCTATTTAGAAAAGTCAGAGTTCAGTCTGACAGTAGAGAGACAGTGAGCAGCTTATGAGTAGAGCTGATAGAAGATAGTGAGGTGGACCAAATACCTCTCACCCTGCTTAGGGGTGAGGAAAGAGCTAGCCCCACTCTGGATGGCCCTTGGTCCAAAGTTGTGGCAGGGACCATCACAAAGGATAACAGCTAATGGACATTGCATATCAACTGTACCTGTCTGCTGCTGCGGGAGACTGAATAAAGGAGTCTGCTGTTAAAGAGAACTTTGTGTGAGACTGGAATCTCTCATCCCTGAGAGGGGGATTTCTGTGGTAGGGATTCCCCCCCGTAATCCAGATGGAGGCGCTGCACCATTGAAGAAAGACGAAGGCATCCACCCCAGTAACCTGTCCTGTTGTTCCCCCCTGACAAAGCGGGAGACTCAGGCCCTCCTGTTGCAAGCAGGTATGCACCACACAGAGACATGTAGCCAGACCACAGGACACCTTAGGGGGCCCGATCTGCGACCGGGTGGGGGTCTATGGGTTACATGTGCAATGAAATGAATGAATTGTAATGTACAGTACTGTGCTACTGTGTTAATTTCAGGTGCTTAAAAGCCAGACCACTAAAATGCCATTTTCTGCACTCGCGTCTAAAGGCGGTACGGTTGGAAGTAATCCCGCGCCATGACATGGGTATTCCGAGGTATACAACGCATGGTGTTCGAATTACAGCCGCTGCATCTGTTATTAGAGATGGGTGAATCTACCTAAATCCGTTTCCCGGATTTTCTCGCATATTCAACCCAAATTCCGTTTCGCGGTGTAAAATACGCTAACGGATTTGGTCGGTTTTAATCCGCATGGATTCATCAAAAACCGCAATACGATACAACACATGAACGGATTTGTAGAATCCTTTCCTCAATCCGTTGGTGGATTCTTAAGAATCCGCTTCTGGAATGCTGAGTCCGCAGATTGAGTCTACAAATCCGTCGATGGGTTGAGGAATCCGCGGAGTGTATTGGTAATGATATAAAAAAATCTGCAAAACGCGAATGGCCCTACACATTGATCCACTGAAATCTGCGGACAATAGGAACTGGCCAATCTGCCATGGATCCAAATTTGCCAAAAAAATTGCTAATGTCAACCATAATGCAAGTTATGATAAACTAGACTGCAATAAAACAGCAACAAAAAAGTTGAGATTTGTATTAAATAATGGTCACTACTAGAAGTAATCTCTGTCTGAATCCGATTCACAGATTTCCACAGCAGGTTTTACCTAAATACAACAAAATCGGTCTACGGATTTGGTAAGGAGAAGAAAAATGGCGGTGCACAGCCGGAATGATCACCGAGGGTTGGTAAGTTTCAAAAAAGTATTTATTGGCACATCATGAAGGATAAAAGAAACACTCTTACATGTTTAGCGCACAGCAGCGCTTTATCTACCTCTTTGATAAAGTGCCACTGTGCGTGAAACATGTAAGAGTGTTTCTTTAACCTGCATGATGTGCCAATAAAAACTTTTTGAAATGTACCAACCCTTGGCGATCATTCCGGTTGTGCACCGCCATTTTTCTTCTCCTTCCCTTCATACCGGACCCCCCGGACACCAGCAGGAGAACACAGACTGCAGTTTCACATGACAAGAGACCAACAGTAAGTACCTGTTAAATCTTTTATACATCGGGACATTTCAACTTTCACGGATTGTTGCAGAAACTGTTTCCCTGATGTGTGACTCTGAGGTTTCAATTATAGTAGATCCTGTGCTCACAGATGCTGGTTTACAATTTTCTCAGTCACACAATAGAAATCTGTTTAACCCTTTCATGTGGATCATCAAAGTAACCAGGGACTAGAGGGTCACGGTCTATATATGTCTCACCTCTGTGTCTATGCCTGTGAATTGATATTCAAATGATTCTGCAAGGTTTCATTTCCCTATATCAAGGCTACCCCAACACACTTTTTTATATATATATATATATATATATATATATATATATATATATATATATATATGCAAATACAACTGTATGCTCATCTGCATGTCTTAGGCAGGTCTGCAACCCCGCCTTTCCCCATTATCACCCAGCATACAGCACTTCCACTGCAGCAAGGGATTCTGGGAAATGACATGCAAATGAGCACACAGTGTCACTTTTTGCCTCAAAAACCATTTTTAACATGGTTCCCTATAGGCTTAAGCTTGCTGCATGGTCACAGCTTTGAGCACAGCCAGGGTTAAGGTGCATACCCAGAAAACCACCCACAGACAGCTGTTTCGACCTTGATGGGTCTCATCAGTGTGGGGTTGATTTTAACTGGATATGCATAAGAGGCCATGGGATAGGCTATACCATAATACTGAGTTAAGTTATGGTGAGTAAAAAAAGTGACAAAAATCCTCCACAGGAAAGCAAATATGCAAATACAACTGTATGCTCATCTGCATGTCTTAGGCAGGTCTGCAACCCCGCCTTTCCCCATTATCACCCAGCATACAGCACTTCCACTGCAGCAAGGGATTCTGGGAAATGACATGCAAATGAGCACACAGTGTCACTTTTTGCCTCAAAAACCATTTTTAACATGGTTCCCTATAGGCTTAGGCTTAAGCTTATATATATATATATATATATATATATATATATATATATATATATATATATATATATATATATATATATGTTAGATGAACATTTTATGTAAATGGATCTATTTTTTTTTTTTTTTACTTTGGGGCAATTTATGCTAAGGCATTTGAAAATGATGGTATGGCAGCTTCAGTTGTACACTTAGTAATTGCAGTCAAAATGTACATCCAAAAATGTATACTAGAACAGTTCGAAGCATTTACTTGTTTTTGTTTTGGAATAAGGCACTCACTTAAGTCTTGTTGTTTATCTGGCGCTGGTCGAAAAAGTATTGGGTCAATCCTAGAGCCCACTGAGGAAATACAAATAATAGTAAACACAATCTCTCCTACACTTAGGAAGAAATGAACCAATGTCGAATTGATATTTCTCCAAACAAATTAATTGCAGACATAACATTTTGGGGGGGAAAATCCCATTACACACCCTTTCTGTGTGGAATTCCTATGGCCCGGGGTAGACACTAGCTGTGGATAGTGGCGATGTGGGGAGAGCTTCACTTTACTGGACTGTGAAGAGCCATATTTAATATATTGTGCTAAACGGTTTCTTATGGGGTAGCACTATGGCCCATAGTCTTTCATATAAAGTAATAATTCGTTTAACTACTTTTCCCAATGTCTTACTATTTATAAAGATTACTTAAATAAAATCATTTAGATTTAAAATCTCCACTGTATGGTTTCCTCATTGTAAAATTAGTGTTTTAAACTTGTCAAAACAGTAATCCTAACATAGTATGTACTATATATGTGATCCTCTATATAGTGCAGTTAGCGGTAATAATGTTCTATAATATTAATTGTTATTAATTGACAATCTAAATCCTAATCAACCTAGTCACCAAATCGTTTTCATAAGTGTCAAACATGATAACAATAGAAACACTGAAACATATATTATTATGTTTGATCCATTATGGACAATTCATTTTTTTATTTTATTAATCAACACCTACTGAATATTTCCTACAGAGTGTAATTACAGTTCTTAAAGAATACAAGAATAGCATGATACAAAATCAGCAGACATGTATATTTCACTTTAGTGCAATAATCATGTACCATTAAAGGTTTCAAACCAGTACCTTGATTAGCTCCAAGAAAAAAACAGACCTAAACTGTAGGTAGAAGATTAAATTGAAAAATCAAGACCACACACAGACACACAATCATCAGTGCCTTCAGATTAAAGATTATTTTTGATTTAAATAAACAAGCAAACATAGTACAGTTGTTATCAAAATGTTATCAATTTCAAAAGTACAATAGTTTAAGGTTCCCATGTTTGATTAAAGGAGCCAAAATGAGAAGGAGCCAAATACAAATTATCAGGTGTAAACATTCTACTGAAAACACAATTTGGGGAAAAACAACTTAATCTGCCTGAAACATACAATTAATAATAATGAACTATTATAGGTGTTTTCCTTGTAATGGACCGCACCTGACCTACAGCAGAATTACACAACAAAGAAAAAAGAGCAAACCTAATCACTAGATGTGAAAAATAGTGAACTGTGAACACTATTTATTTATTTATTGAGAGTTACCTCTCGTTTTCAAGTATGTCCTAGGCATAGAGTTAAGATGACAAATACATGGTTACAAATACATAGGGGGTTATGCACTAAGCAGTGATAAGTGCTTTAAAGTGAGATAAAAAGCCATTATAGCGTGATACTGCCTTCTGTGAGATTCACAAAACAGTGATAAGTCTTTTAAGTGAGATAAATGCCTTTATAGCGCGATACTGCGTTCTGTGAGATTCACAAAGCAGTGAAAAGTGCTTTCAAGTAGCCATTATAGCAGGTTACTGCACTGTTATCACTGCTTTGTGAATCTCACAGCAGGCAGTATCACACTATAAAGGCAGTTATCTCACTTAAAAACACTTATCACTGCTTTGTGCATAGCACCCAGAAAACCCACTTATCACTGCTTAGTGCATGACCCCCAGTGTTTCATAAGTGAACAGGGTATACATTATATACAAGACATTGCATGCACAGTAAGAGATAATATATATTATAGGCGTATGTAACAGTTACAGACCAGATTAAAATGTGTGACAGCTTTAGTTGTGAAAGAACATAGACTGGTGTTGGCTGTGAGAGTCTCTGGTAGATTGTTCCAGTTTTGGGGTGCACGGAAAGAGAAGGAGTAGTGTCCGGATACTTTAAACTATATAATCACCCTATGGGAGAAGTGCAGCTGGTTAGAGGGGTATTTCTCAACAACCCTAATTAAAAGTTAAGACACAACTTCCAAAGCGCAAACTCTCCACTAGGAAAATTAATTAGTGCAAATATACTGTATACACAATGGTGAGCAAACGTGAATAAATAAATGCCTACTCACGTGGTGGAAATTAATTGAGCCAATCGGAGCTTCAGAATCCAGCAACAACCTCTGTGGTGCTCGGAGCGGCACATAAAATAGCAGGGAAAGCACCATCGTGCTGTCCCTGCTGTTGTGTGTGCTGCTCCGAACACCAGAGAGGTTGTTGCTGGATTCTGAAGCTCCGATTGGCTCCATCAAAGTTGTTACGTCATCCGCTGGGGAAACCCAGAAGCGTGACTCTGCGAGACTGAGAGCAGCTGAGAGCTACCAGCTATCACCGGAGGTTGTTTGTGGAATGATACACCGATACAACAGGCCCTGAGTGGTCTAAATGCCTATTTTTATTGTGGAGCATGTGAGTTAGTGTGGGCTCACTACTTGTGTATTTTTTTATGTATGAACTGTTCTGTACTACGTCCCATTTCTTTTTCTTTTTATGACTTGGGGAGATCCTGATTTAATACCTACTATGCAGGAAGCATTCATATGTTTTATCAGGAAGTAATACATTGAGAGTTACAGATGCAGCAGCTGTTATTGAAATACCACGCGGTGTATACCTCAGAATACCCATGTGATGGCGCACGGTTTCTTCCAACCTTACCGCCTTTAGACGCGAGTGCAGAAAATGGAATTTAAGTGTTCTGGTTTTTAAACACCTGAAATTGACACAGTAGCACAGTAGCACAGTACTGTACACATTACAATTCATTCATTTCATTGCACCCAAAGAAATAGAATCCATGAAATTCAACCAAAGCAATGGCGATAAGCGCGGGTGCCTGGGGCGATTGGCCGCGTTAATGCCGCGTGGAGTACAGCAGAGCACACGAAAACGGTGCCGTGACTTGTTCAAATATCGGCCGCTGCATCTGTATAAAAATCACACATATTTCAATATAAAAAGGGGGCAAACAAGTACAACTCTGGTTAAGCATACCTCTGGTTAATAATATTGATTAAATCTGAACTGCCCTATAAGCTTTTAGGTCAGGAAAAAGGCATATAAAATGAAATCGAAAAATGTACAATCTTTTCCTATTTCAGTTCACTAATGTATTGCGCTAATTGTAGAAATATTCTCAAATTTAACGACTTTCACTATAATTTAAAGAAAATTGCAATTTTAATTTTACATTTGGCAAAACTGGCTAAATGTCACGATACTCATTTTATTTTTATTCAAAATTTGGTAAAAATAGCAGGTTGTCATAATGTATGTTACATTTTAATTAGACATTTGGCAATCTGTGTGATCCTTGTAATTTTTTTCACGTTAAAAGTTAATGAATAATCATTTTTCTTGCAAAGCAGCAGAGGAAACTGTAAAAGTGCAATAATAGTTTAATGCTTTCATATAATTGGCAGCTGCAAATATATTCATTGTTACGAGGAAGCAGATCATGACACCACCAGAAAGAGCAATATAATGTCAGTGGAAATGATGAATTGACCAAGTACAAAACAACATTTGAAGACTTTTAAAGGCACTGCCAAGAGTTGGTAACCTGCATTTGAGATCCCAAAATTTAAGACTCACTTCTAACTTGTTAGTGCTGACAAAGCTTGCGCTAGGATTCAAATAGTCTCACTTACTAATGCACATATGAATGACACAGACATCAAGGCTATACCTAATTTTCCAGCCTCAGGGTCATTCAAGCCTGGCAATCCATCAGAGATGTCAAACTTCACAGTCCCAGGGGATGATGCCGGATGAATTAAACTAGATTGTTTCTTTATAAATGTCCTGTATGGGACATATGCTTTCTGTATGTTAATTTTAAACGATTCGTGGATCTTGCAATGTACTTGTAATATATACCATATAATGGCATTTCTAATGCCTAAGCCACTTGTTATTTTACAACTGAACAGTAAGTGTCAGGGAAAGACATGTAAATACACACATTTCAGAACAATAGAATGGGTCTAAAAAGGAGAATCAGGAGAAAGTTAAACATTTCTTTAAATTAGATTTTAAAGTTGATTGTCTCAAATTAATTTTTATTCATGTTCCTATTAAATAAAATTAAGATTTGTAAGCTTGTTGATGCACATGGTACTTCTTATGTCCAATCTGTTGGAATAAAAGCAATGTTTTCTGTAGGTGTCTGGGGTACAACCAGGTTGATTTGGCAATGAAAACTATTTAGATTTTTTTTACTTACACGATGCTCGTATTTGTGGATTTTAGGGCCTTTTAAATATTGCAAGAATATCATGCTGAAGAGTGGTGGTAGGAAAATGCCTAACAGATACCAAACTAGCATGTGGCTAGAGTCACCTGCGACAACTCTCAGCTTCTTTCTACCACTCAAGGCTGTCATATTTCAGGGAGGATACAGGGAACAGAGATGATTTGGATTGCAATTAGTACTCCATACAAATTAGGACAGACCATGTGCAAAAAAAAGGGGGGAGCTAGCATGCTATTGCACCCACATAACACCTGCTACATATGTATAGACATACAGTAAGGTAATGTGGTGCTCAGCATGAAAAACCCATCAGGTTATAATGTGAGATGAACACTTCTGGGACATAATGCTATTCAAACCTAGAAAAGGGGGCTCCAGTGGCCCTGAAGGAAGGGGTAGATGCCAAAAACACCCCCCCTAACCTCATTGGGCTGGCCCCAGGTAAGTACTCACGAATGTGTCACCAGTGGTCCTCTCAGTCTGCGTGCTGTTGCCAATAGGGAGAAATCCAATGCAATGTAGGTAGGTGCAACGCACAGCAAAACGGTGATAGCAGGTCTGGCAAAAATATTTCTTTATTATGAGGACATAAAAACAGAAGGCTGCAACCTTCTACGCGTTTCGTGCAAACAAATAGCACTTTATCAAGAAGTGTCTTAACTTGGTATACAACACTCTATATATAGGGACAGCCTGCCGTTTTGGCGCCAAAACATTAATTGGTAACATCATGTTAATTCAAACATATTGTGTATAGCTGTGTGAGTAACCTGAGGGCGGCTAATTACCTGTTGCCACTGCGAGAAAGCCGCCTCCAAACACACCTGCTCGGTGACACGCACCGCAGGGCAATGGAGGGCCAACTCTCGCGAGATGCGCCTCAAGTAAGCCACGTTTTTTCGCGCATGCGCAGATACAATTCCTAAATGATCAGTCTGGAGTCCCGCGAGTAATGCCAATAAGGTCCTAAGTACTCGCGCATGCGCTTACATGCTTTGGTTGTAACTTGGACACAAATTAACTGACAATATTGTCTAACCACCCACGCAGCAAGGATGTCCATGGGAATGCCTAATAAACCTACAGACACCCACAGATACACCCCACTGAGCGGGCGGGGGGGGGAAGTGGGGGGGAAGGGAAAAAAGAGGAAAAACGAAAAAAGAAGAAGCGGGGATGCAGGAACAGAAGGGGAAGGGGAAAAAAGGAAGGGAAGAAAAGAAAGGGAAAAAGGGGAGAGAAGGGAGAAGAGAAAAAGAGGGGGGAGGAAAGGGGGGAAAAAAGAGGGAGAGGCAAAGGAAAAAAAAGGGGAAATAAGGAGGGAGAAGGAAAAGGGGGTGGGGGGGAAAGGGAAAGGGAAACACACCTATATTAATTTAAAGGTCCAAGTTGATAGCCCAATCAGGCAGACTGTACCCCATACATATAAAACATACAGTAATGTGAATTTAAAAACAAAAAAATATATATATAATCAAACAAAATAAAACATATTTTCAATTTAACTTATACCTATATTAAAAACATACAGCAGCCTTCATGAAGTGCAGAGGATACGTACTAAATTAATTGTACATATAACTTGTATATCAAATCATGAAAAAAGAAGAGCATATAGAGTGACACATATTAAACTTATACATAAATGAGAATGCGGTTATACTTAGAGACTATGTTCATATTGCACTTATATAGTTTGTAATTACTAACGCAATAATCTCATTCAATCCAAAACCCCTTTCTTTTGAATATACATTTGTTGAGGATAGATTAATCAAGACAGGAATTCACAAGTTATTATTGTTAATGAACACAAAACAATGGTGACCTCGGAGAGGTGAGACTATGCATAGTACTGAAATATCTGACAATGATTCACTTCAAAAAATGATTAATGCTCCATTCAATGTTAATACCATCTGGAAAACGGGTTTTAAGCATGAAGATCCAGAATGACTCCCTGCAATCTAACCGTTGTACCAAGTCACCACCCCTCATTTTGGGTACAATTCTCTCAATTCCTAAAAAGGAAAAACTCTCAGTGCCACCTTTGGCACATTCTGAAAAATGCTTGGAAACCGGGTGCGCCAGGTCTCCTCTCTTGATGAGTCTGAAATGCTCTTGCATTCTAACCTTGAGGGACCTTGTTGTTCTTCCGACATATCTCTTCCCACAGCCACAGTTGATCACATAGACTACAAAGGATGTATTACAATCAATAAAATTATTAATGTTGAAACGTCTATGCGGGCTGTGGGAAAAGACACATCTGGAGGGTTTCATATACCGACACATACTACAGTTATTACATCTGTATGAGCCCTTCGTACTGAATGTGTTTATGTTGGTGGAAATGTCTGGAATGACACTTGGAGATAAATAATTGGCAATGGTCTTAGCCTTCCTATAGACAATTTTGGGTCCCATTTTAGTATACTCCCTCAAAATGGGATCCATACGTAATAGACCCCAATGTTTATTGATTATTTTATTCACTTGGCCACTGGCCTTACTGTATTGGGAAATAAACAGAGGGGATGTATTTCCCAGTCTTTTCTTGCCCCTGTTTTGACTAACAGTCCTCGTCCTTGACTCTCTGGTGGGGAGTAGTGTATTTCTATCTCTTTTCATTATCTCCCCTACTATGGATTGGAGGGACTCCCTGTTATAACCCCTTTCAATAAACCGATTGGTGAGAGCCTCAGACTGAGTCAGGAACCCGTCTAATGTAGAACAGTTCCTTCTCAGTCTAAGGTATTGGCTTTTGGGGATGCCAGTAATCACCGATCTGGGGTGACAACTGTCCGCCCGAAGAATAGTATTCATAGAGTTGCTTTTCCTGAAAGTGTCTGATTGAATTTGTTGGTTCATGTCCACATAAAGTAGAATGTCCAGGAAGCTAATGTGATGTGCATTGAAATTAGTGGTAAATTGAATATTGAGATCATTATTATTAACATATTCAAAAAATGATTCTAATGTGTCAGTGCTCCCGTGCCAAACTATAAGTAAGTCATCAATAAAACGTTTAAAGAAAACAATATTGTGTCTAAATTTATTAGTGGCATTATAAATAAAAACATGCTCCCACCACCCCATAAAAAGGTTCGCATAGGAGGGGGCAAAACTTGTCCCCATTGCTGTTCCCCGTTGTTGTAAGTAAAACTGGTGCTCAAAAAGAAAATAATTGTGTGTGAGAAGGAAAAGAATAGATTCAGTGATAAATGTGGTCATTAATATTGAGCTTCCTGGACATTCAATGAAGTGGCGAACAGCCGTTAACCCCAGATCGTGCTCAATAATTGTGTACAGGGAGACCACATCCATAGTTACCCAGAGGTAATCAGATTTCCATGTAATGTTTTGCAATTGTACCAACAAATCACCAGAGTCAAGGACGAAGGAGGGCAGAGCCCTAACAAAGGGTTGTAGATAAGCATTAACATAACGGGATAAGCCATCTCCCAAAGATCCAATACTAGAGACAATTGGACGACCAGGAGGGTCGACCAATGTCTTATGGATCTTTGGGAGATGGTGAAAAACTGGGATAATGGGATGGGGATTCACCAAAAATCCAATCTCCTTCTTACTGAGAACTTGTGTTGCTGAACCCAAATCAATAAGATTCAATAATTCCTTCAAGAAGGTTGGCGTTGGATCATGTGGTAGTTCAGAGTAGGAGGACTCATCCCCAAGTTGGCGAAAAGCTTCCCTGAGATAGTCTGTCCTGCTCTGAACCACCACAGCACCTCCTTTGTCAGCATTTTTAATTATCAACATTGGATTACTCTGTAATGTTTTGATGGCCAAACGTTCTTCCCCATCCAAATTGTCATCATCAATACTTGAAAATGAGAAACCATGTGCCAAAAGCCTAAGGTCACGAATCACCAAATTTTCAAACATTGAGAGGTAAGGGCCTTTTGCAAAGGAAGGATAAAACACAGATTTTTCTTTAAATTTTGAATCCCAGTTTGTGAGTGTATAGGTCTGGGAATCCTCAACATAATTGTTTAGTTCATCTAGATCATTCAAATCTCTTAAGGCACATATATCTTGAAAAGACTCTAGTGAAACCTGTGGGGGGGGAGATATTGCAAGAAACTTGAGGTATGGTTACATCAATAGTATTCTCTAGGGAATTATCCTCACGAGAAAACTCAGTCAGAGATTTGTCCCCACCTTTCTGATGGAAAAAATTTTTTAGAGCTAGTTTGCGGACATATTTATGTACATCCACGGCTGTTCCGAAAAGATCAATGCCCATAGAGGGCGCATATTTTAAACCTTTATTAAGGAGTGAAATCTCTGGCTGAGTTAACTCAATACCTGACAGATTTATTACATTATTACAGTTGGTTAATAATTCTTCTTTCTTTTGTGTGCTCTTTTTCCCCCTGCCTCTTTTCTTCCCCCTCCTGGTTCCTTTTCGTTTTTCCTGAAAACTGAGTAGTTTTTTGACTGTTGTTCATGATGGTACGCTATCACCGTTTTGCTGTGCGTTGCACCTACCTACATTACATATGTATAGATCCCAAGTAGGGGCTGGATTGGAGTGGATACCAAAATAAGAACAAATGTAGAGCTGAAGTGAATGCAAAACCAGAGTATGTGCAGAACCAAAGCAAATGCATAATTGGAGGAGTGGCACAGCCATAACGCTTGCATCTGAAGTGTAATGTAAAACTGGAATGAATCCTAAAAAGAAGTAATATATATAACTGGAGTGGACACAATAATGAAGTAGGGACAGAACTAGATCAATTTAGGAAACAAAACAAGGAAGCAGCAAATAAGGATTTTCAGACAAATCTCTCAAATATCTCCTCATATACCACATTCTAGAGGTATGGCCAAGAGGTATTTCAAATTAAAAAATTGTGTCCACAATTAAAGCCTAAGAGCAACTGGAAACCTCTTGGTATACCACCCACAAGACTCAGGCGCCATTGTTCCTGAAAAATAGGCATTTGTTGATCAGAAAGATCAAGTCTGAATGATGTGTCTCCTTAACATTAGCAAAATGAAGAAATAAATATATTGATGTGCGCTAGGTTGCCATTGAATCTTATGGGGTGAGGCGTGGGAAATGAAATGTGGCTGAAGTTAAGTACAGATGCAATACATGGGATAAGGGAGACTGGGTAAGATGGCCAAATAATTTAGGGTAATGGTGTAGGCTGGTTGGTGTGCAGCAGTATACCTCAAGGAAATAATAAGAAACTTATATGACATGAACCGCAGCTGAGAATGCACAGTGTAGGAACTTATTCATACATAAAGCAACAAATAAAGCCTCCCAGTGAAGAAAAGCAACCAGCTTTAAAACAAAAAAGGTACGTTTGTACCCACTAAAGTTGATGCTGTCAGAAAGTCGAAGTTATTTCAAAGTTATTTCATAAAAAATGTCCCATTAAATGTAAAGTATCTTGCTATGGTAGCTGCCCCTGGGTATAAAGGATAACCAATCCCATAAATGCAAACAATGAAATGAAAAAAAGAAAAGTGGTGTATATATAGCATTCTTTACTGGGCTCCACTCCCTTAGGTTCATTTATGAACCTCTCACACTATACCCAATTCCTGGTTTACAATACCCTTCATACATGTGTCTGTGTGGATTTATGGTGGACTAGGGCTTAATTGACATCATTGTAGCACCCTATGCCATTTGGGTTAGGTTAACTCAGAGCAATTTGCACTTTGGAGTTATATTCCCCATGTTCTGGTCAGGCTCCTTAACACTTATTTTTCCTGGAGCACCATCCAGACTTTAGGTCATCTCATACCAGCAGAACATAGACACATATTATTGTTTATAGCCCAGTACTTCACTGTATTGTATTTATTTACTAACAGATATCCATTGTTAGGTTCATTACAGTTTTAGATTAGTTTATACACAATAAAAGTTTTTTTAATAATAATGTTTTGAATAAATAATGTTACTTTAATTATTTTTTGAATTAAGATAGTATGATGTTTTATATTCTAATATCTCAACAATGCAATTTTTTGGTGATGTATATTTTAATCATTTATGACATGTACCATTGTGCAACTAGAATATTAGTGTGAATCCTCATTTCTAAACATTGAGGTTTTTGTCTGTACCACCTTTATCACAAGGGGTCAAGTCACAGAAACTCTTTGATCAATCAATCAATCAATCAATCAATCAATCAATCAGGTATGGGTTTACCACCTCTCCAATGTGTATAAATGCTGGATCAAACACTAGTTAATTATCCCTGAGGAAGGCATAGCTAGTGCCAAAACGCGTTGGATATTCTTGTAACCAGCAGATCACATTGTTTACTTCACAGACTAACATGACGCCAGGTTCCAGTTAATATAGGGACCCCCAGTGATTCTATTATGGGTCATCTGTGTTAATTTCATATTATACTATCAGCCTTGTAGGATTTATCGAGTGACGCAAACCGTAAACCTGATATTGTTACCCGCGACGCACTTCTGGTGTACCTGAGTTGGCACCTGTGGACGAGGCAGGACGCTAGCTGCAGCTCCGGTGAAAAGCTCTCTCCCCTCTGAGCACACCGCCCAGAGCGACAGTGCTTCAATCGGACATACCAGGGCAACATAACATCAGCTCCCTTATTTGCTTCCACTTCAGGCAACGGATGATTTATATCAGCAGCAGGCTGAGTGCGGGACACCACCTTCCCTGATTGGGCTCTACAACTTTCTCAGCTAAGGCAAAGTCCTTGTTTTTTTTTTACATATTGCACTGGCTATCTCTTGACACTATCATAAAAAAATTGAACGTCCTATATATGCGCCCCTTTTCTTTTTTTTTCATTTCATTGTTAACATTAGCAACTAGACAGCTCAAAACTTCATACTGTAGCAACTTGCTAAAAGTCAATAAATGATAAAAACACACAACTCTTTTATTCTTGTGAAACAGCTACTGTATCCCTTGATTTATCATCAAAATGAGTGAAAACCTAATCAAATCGTTCAGGGCCAGCTAGTCAAGAATCACAGTATAAGTTACATAGAGTAAAATGTGTAATTCAATTAGATTGTAAGCTCTTCTGGGCAGGGACTCCTTTTCCTAAATGTCACATTTATGTCTGAAGCACTTCTTCCCATTTTGTTATATAAATGATATATAAATAAAGATATACATACATACATTTCCACCGCCCCCTAAATAAATATAATATTTTCAATAATAGTTCCATTTTGGTCTAATTAGATTTATGCTGTATCATGCCTAAGGAAGGACAATTACTGTATGTACATACTACAACCAAAACATTCGTCAATATAGGAGGTAGGTAGATAGATAGATACTGTAACATAATACACACACGGAAGTTTACTCTTCTACAAGTTCTAGAGAGTTATTAAAAAGAACATTATGTTTCATTTATAGCTGGAAATATCTTTTAGTAAGTCAATATAATCATTAAAAGCTGCTGTAGAAGAATGCACAACATTTCTTGCAAAGTCTTGTGATGACCTACTCTTGACACTAGCAGGGAGTAAACCTGCTCTGGTTCTCTTCCATTTTTTGCCCATACAAGTAAGGCCCTTTAATCCCTTAAGTTTCAGTTTTTCAACATACTGTATTCATGAAAACATAGTTATATCGAACTACAGTAGTGCTGCAAAAAATCTCACTTGCATGCACTTTCCAAAAATATGTTCCAGTTGACGTATTTGTTTCTCGACTTCTCCAGGTAGTAGAGAGTGAAGATTTTTCAGAGAGGACAGAGAGATGGGGAGGGAGAGATGCCATTATTTATTATTTCTGCATTTATCGTACTTATTCTCTCTCTTATATTAAGAAATTAAGATCATTAACTAGGAAAACAGAATAGTTGATATTGTTAAAAATAGCAAATCAGTCCGCTTATTATCTGCAGAGATTGCTTATTTAGCTATTACATAATTTTTTTTCTAATTCTTGAGTCACTTATTTTTTTTTCTTTAGGCTTGTCTTAAAAGAGAAAAAGAGAACACATTAAATTAAAAAAAATCTACATTTGTAGTATCACCCAATAAATTCTATAACACTTGGAAATGCTGTAATTTTCTCCTATTAGCAATAATAACTGCCTCTTATCTCTTCCACTTGTAGGCAATGCTCCCATGTACAATTTCTGTTAATGAAGGCTGTCTCCTATCTAAAAGCATAAACTGCATTATAATAATTAACTAGTCTTGGTAATATGCATGCACTAATGTGGTTAATGGAGCCACCAGCTACCAAAATGAACTTAAACTAATGCAAACTAATCTATATTACTGTGGAAGTGAGTGTAGGCGTTTTAATAGCCCCATAATCATAAAAAAGAATAGAGGAAACAGAAATATTGATTTTTTTTTGTGTGTGAGAGTTATACTAAGGCAACTTTGAATTTATAAGCAAAACATTATCACTCAGACAAATTATGACAGATTTAAGTAAGAAATATAACAAATAGTAAACATTGGAATGATCTAGCACAGGGTGCCCAAAGTTTTTAACTTGCGCCCCCCCTGCCTCCTGCCTCACGCCCCCTCTCCTCACGGGGTCATGTGACGTCACGTTACCATGGCAACTTGATGTCATGTGACTTGGCGGCATCATTTGCCGCCGGTTACCATGGCGACGCGTCACAGAAGATCAGGTAAGACAAGCTGCACTTAATTTAAGTGCCTTGGGGGAGAACGTGGGACCTCTGTAGCCGCCGCGCCCCCCCCAGGAAATTCTCCCGCCCTCCATGGGGGGTGCGCCCCCCACTTTGCGCACCGCTGATCTAGCATGATAACAACTACTGAGGAGATAATCCTGTATTGCCACAGTTTTGTAAGAAAGTGTGCTCCCTTTAACATTACAAAAATAAAGGAGATTGTGCTTTTTTGTACAGCACAAACATCAGAAATATATATTCATTTTGTTTGCTGTGATATTTTGTTTCTTCCAGAGCTGCCACATTTGCTACTGTACTTACACAGTTCCAGTTTCCGAAAACAAAACAGTGTGCAAAATGTTTGGGCCTTTATTTATGCTGGGTAGTTTGATTTTTCATGTGGCAAATGAAAGTGACAAGTCAAATGAATTAGCAAATAAGGCTTAAAGAAATAACGATATGAACAAGGATTTAAACAAAAAGAGAAATATAGTATCTAAATGACAAGTTGTAATAAGATCACAGTCAAAGATACTTAAATGATCATACAAATATATATACAACTTGTACAGAATACTACAAATTTAAACAAGCAATTACTGTATAAAGATGCGAATAACCGATGAAAAAATAGCAGGCTGGTACCCTAGTGACGTTTTGGGGTAAAGAATGCCCTTTATCAAATATGACATCATAGTAAGCATAGCATTTTTCTGCTAATAAACCATCTATTGTATTTGAATTAACGGTCATGTACAGTATTTGTTTTATTTAAAAATGACATGAACTTGTTTTGGAACAATGACTTTGGATATTGATATTATACAGACTGTAAAACATAAAATTTAGCAATTTTGATTGATCAAACACTACTTATTGCTTACTAATTTATTGACCAAGGATGAGAAACTCCACTCTGAATGTGGTCTCAAAAATACACATTTAGTTAATCTCTACACCCTGGACTTTTACACTCTAACTATTCCACTCAAATGTACTTCTTCTGTTACTGTCAGTCTGCTCACATACCAATTACTGTATATTGTAAGCTCTTCGGGGAACCTTTCTCCCAATGTTAGATTTATGATTGAGATACTTATCCCATCTATATTATTATTGTTCCTATATGGTATTTGTATCGTAATGTTGTATAAATTGTAAAGCGCTGCATACCTACAGTTGTGAGCTCTATAAAAATATACATAGGAACAGACCACACACAGTGAAAGGTGTGTGCAAAATCATTTTGCGATGTAATATAATATCAAGAAAGCATGTGGTGTCTGAGAGACAGTGTGTATTAGTTATCATCTCTGCATAATTGTTAGCATTACCGCTTTCTTACCAATAATATGTATGTGTATGGTGTCATCAATAAAATGACTATATTTTTGGCAATGAGAACTTCATGTATTGCAGCATTGCCAATCATTAAGAATTGGGCTCAGAAAGTATTTTCTGGAACTGTATGCACTGCTTGCTCTGTAATATTTTTTATTCCACTGCAATAACACACTGACACAATATGAGAACCTAAACACTGAGCTCAACTTAGAATCTTCTTTCAATTATATTTCCATTGTAAGTCATTCTGTAAAGTTATCCTTCTGTCTCCTGGCCCACAGGCAATACCAAGTCACTAGTACTGTTGCATCACCAACTGAGCATGATAGACTCACAGTCATCTTTTAGTGGAATGTAATGAACCGAACCAAGCTTACACTGTATTCTCTACTGGCGTGTATCCAAATGCCTTCTAAGTGATTTCTGTGCACGTCACAGTGCAATTTTTTCAGATTTCACAACCTATTATTATATACTGACATTTCCAATCATTATGTAATGAGACCACTTCACTTCTAATGAAGATGTGATGCTGAAAACATGAAAAATTATACAAGAAAGCAATTCATTTTATGAAAGTAAATTGAACGCCAGATTCAGTGAAAGTGTGGCTTATGCTCCAATCTCGTAAAATATAGGAAAGTATCTTAAATGATGCTCTTCTTAGAAAAACAGAAATGAAAACAATTGGATCTCGTTGATATGCAGTATGTCTATTTATTTCCAACAAAAAAAATGTACTGAACATACTAATGTTATACCCATCTGTGTCTATTTCACTTGAAGAATAAATAATCAGAGATGTTTCATGACAGAATTTGTATCATTTAGATGAAAACAGACTTACAAAAAAGAAAATATGTATATACATATAATATATATATAAAAAAGTAGTACATTTTTAATATATATTAAAAATGTACTACTTTTTTTAATGTATTACTTTTTAATATAGTGTGCATAACAAAACCTCATTCAGTGTTTCAAACACCAGAAATGCAGGATTATCCATAAAAGTTTAGTACCATACAGAGTTGTTACTATTTAACTAATCTTTTCAGAGACATCACTTAGGCAAAGGTCCCGCTGGAGGCTGCTGCACGCACACCTGGCGTCCTAGCAGCGCGTGCACACGCTAGACCGCGATCTGCGGTCTATAGACAGAGTTCTCAGACGTGAGGGGGCATGGCCAAAACAAGGTAGGTTGGCACGGCCATGACGGAGGGCGGGTCCATGACACTACAACAAAGCACAGCCAAGCTGCTCACAGCACTGCAGCAGATAAACTCTCTCTGTACTGTACTCATCATCATATTATTATACACTGCAGCATGTAACATTACAGCTATTGCCCCGCAAAGCTTACGCTTTAAAGCAGCTCGTAGAACGGTTGTGTGTTAAATAAACGGATACATCCTGCATTGTTGGGAATAAAATTAGCTTTATTTCTATTATATTAATTTGTATTAAAGAAATCATTAATTATATTATGTATGTGTGTCGACAAATCACATTTGTATATTGACAAATGTGTGTCGACAAATCACCAAAAAATCAACTCGCCGACCAAAAAAATCTACTCTCCACCTAGTACCACACGTGTGCTGCTTGGGCCAATAGGAGCTGACCACGATGTTAAATACACTTGCCCGGGGCATGCAAATGTATAGGTTTGTCGAACACTATATATATATATATATATATATACACACACACACACACACACACACACACACACACACACACACACACACACACACACACACACACACACACACACACACACACACACACACACACACACACACATATATACATATGCATATCATACACACACACTGGTCCAATCTGGGTTTACTAGTAGTTCGTATGGGTTTTCCCCCTTCCTTTTGGTACTGCACTTGAGTGACAGCAGAGGGTGGTACATCCTGTTGTAGCTGGGACAACGGGGTGCCTGCCTTCTGGCTGTTCTTAAGGGCAGGAACGCCCTAAATTTAGTAGTTAATCCCCCTACGAGGAGTGCAGGTTACACAACTTGGAGCTTGAGATTGGGGCCTTCCCATGTGCTCTTCCCTCTGGGGAAGAGTGAGTGTGTACCATACCTCTGCCTCCGCTAGGGTGGTGGGGAAGATCTGGAACGGATGCGGGTGCCCTTGGCCTGTAGTGGCGGTCCAGGGACCATCATCCGGTGAATCCTGAGAGACTGTATTGGCAATTCCTGCTTTGTTCCTGTTAGTACAGAGAATAGTAATAAACCGGTTCCTGATTGCAATATACCTCCTGCCTGGTGCGTGATCTTACTGAAGAGGAGAGGTAATAAGTTCTACCGTGTAAGATCACCTTCAGTTTCTAGAGTCCATGGCAGATGGAGGTGCTGCACTGTTAAGGAGATATGTGGGGTATGAACCCCAGAAGCCTGTTCCTGTGCCCCCACTACCATCGGCGGACGACTCAGCCCTCCTGTTGCCAGCAGGTATATGCACCACACACTCTGTAGTGGCCCCTATTTGCGATTGGGTGGGGGAAACACTGTTACATACATATATTATATATATCTTTCATTTTATATATTTTTTTCTATAATAAAACTCAGTTTTCAGGTAATGTAAACACATATACTGCTATGGGGCTGTGGCTGTACTCCCCTGGAACCCCCCAGCCTGGCTCAGAATTTTCAGTGGACACTTATTCCTACAACTCTGTCATCACTCCATGTCTGCTACAGGACATTTATATCTATCATCTGGTGGTGACTATTGCATTTATACAGCATGGTTCTTGTACTGTGTTTAATTTATACACACACTAAAACTGCTGTTGGTTGTTTAGTGGTACTATCTATATAGATAGATTCAGTGCCATTATTTCATTAACCCCCCTTTTTTGACCGGCCGGTTTTGGGCTATATTGTATTGTATTGTATTGTATTGTATTGTATTGTATTGTATGTCTTTATTTATATAGCGCCATTAATGTACATAGCGCTTCACAGTAGTAATACATGAGGTAATCAAATAAATAACAGATAATATAAATAACAGATCATGGGAATAAGTGCTTTAGACATAAAAGTAACATTTCGGAAGAGGAGTCCCTGCCCCGAGGAGCTTACAGTCTAATTGGTAGGTAGAACGTACAGAGACAGTAGGAGGGAGTTCTGGTAAGTGCGTCTGCAGGGGGCCAAGCTTTATGGATCATGTGTTCAGAATATCCACAGTGCTATTCATATGCTTCTTTAAGCAAGTGTGTCTTAAGGTGGGTCTTAAAGGTGGATAGAGAGGGTGCTAGTCGGGTACTGAGGGGAAGGGCATTCCAGAGGTGTGGGGCAGAAAGTGAGAAAGGTTTAAGGCGGGAGAGGGCTTTAGATACAAAGGGGGTAGAAAGAAGACATCCTTGAGAAGAACGCAAGAGTCTGGATGGTGCATAACGAGAAATTAGGGATGAGATGTAAGGAGGGGCAGAAGAGTGTAAAGCTTTAAAAGTGAGGAGAAGAATGGAATGTGAGATGCGGGATTTGATCGGAAGCCAGGAGAGGGTTTTCATGAGGGGAGATGCTGAGACAGATCTAGGAAAGAGTAGAGTGATTCTGGCAGCAGCGTTTAGGATAGATTGTAGGGGAGACAGGTGAGAGGCAGGAAGGCCAGACAGCAGGAGGTTACAGTAATCAAGACGGGAGAGAATGAGGGCCTGAGTCAGAGTTTTAGCAGTCGAGCAACAGAGGAAAGGGCGTATCTATATGAGCAGGTTATTTACACTTTCTGGTGATATCCACTTGAATACTAAATGAATAAATGAATACTATAATTTATTGCAGTATGTATTATGATTTTGTGCATTAACCAGAATTCATGTTTTTTGGGGTTCCGAGGGGACTGTTTTAATATTGTATAATCCATGTGTTTTTCATTGAATAAATTCTATTATTATTAATTATTGCAAGAGTGCTTTTTGAGGGATTCTTTCTCTTTTTTCTTTTATATATATATAAATATATATATATATATATATACAAACATTTAACGTTTATATATTTTTTTCTAGAATAAAACTCAATTTGCAGGTAATATAAACACATATACTGCTATGTGAATGTGTGCCTTATGATTATACGTGTGTGTGTACAGATATATACACACAAAAACATATGTGCCTTTGTAGACAGAGTAACATCTTTTGTGGGTTTCTTTAGGGTAAGAGGGAGGGGTTGACAAGAAGTTGAAGCTTTAGACTGTTTTTAAAAGGCATAATGTTCCTGGTATATGATTGGTCTATGGGATCTTGCCTCTGATTGGCTCCCGGCGCACCATGTGATCGTGTCACCGTACGGGAACACAATCCGGTTGTATCCCCTGCAAGCTGACGTATCGCAGTATGTAGGGAGCAAGGAAGCGAGGAGACACCGAAGCCTGCTACAAAGGAGCTAAGGGGTTGGTGTGAGGCATGCACGCGGGGACCTACCCTTAGCAAAAAATGGCACTTCTGTCTTACAAGGACTTGCATCAGGAAGTTCTTAGGTAGGAATGTAAATAGCTCAAATAATGTAATATCCAGAATTGTGACTTATTTTCTTATGAATGCCTGAACAGCATTATGCCCCATGAATATATGTGTAGCACAGTGTAACTTTGAGATGTTATACATTTGCAGGAAACAATTGCACTGGATCTTTTTTATATAAATGGGAATTTCTGGAACCACTTACAGAAGTAATTACCAACATACTGTATGCTCAAATAGTAAGTCATAATGCCATAATAATTATAGTATTTTGAGAGTACATAAAGGTTTCTACTGAAATGCAATGGCAATGTGTGTAGTTTTAAATTTACCCTTTTATATTAATTATCACATCCACATTAATTTAATAGAAAATCAATACCACTTACATGTGCTTTGTCTCTCCATGACTATGACTATTTATGCATACAGAGTTAATAATTAGTAAAACACGTTTACCCGAGTCCCCCTACTCTGCCTCCGGTACGGGGAGCTTTCAAATGGTTGTCCGGAGCTCTGCGTGATTGGGAGGTGGGGGCAGCCATCTTGTGAATCACACATGCGTAGAGTAGGGAGCGCGGTGGTCATCTTAGGTTAGCTCTGCACAGGCCACCATGGGACTACATGTCCCAGAATCCCTAGAGGAACTGCCCATGTGGGATGCCAAAACTAACAGAATGTGCACTGGAGGGAGAGACCGGATATCCTCCGCATGCAAGGAGCGTGCGAGGCAATCCTGTTGGAGGCAGCAAGGGAAGAGGTAGTGTCCAGGGAGCTAGAAGCCCCTGACTAGGCCATACTGCCCCGCAGGTCCAAGTTAGTTTCCCCTGCACAGAGGGGAGGGTTGGTGGGTGGGCTGGAGCTCACCCACGAGGCAGAACAGGATCCTTAGGAGAGAGGAGATTTGTGTTGGAGGCCCTGCTATGTGGGACACGCTCCAACCCATCGTGACTATCAGCACCTGGGTACTGGAGTACCCAGGCATTACCCAATGTGCACCTTGCACCCACAGTTCAGTGTGGACTTGCTGGGACAGGATGCCAGGGGTATTGGTGCCACGGCACCTCAGTACTTTGGAGAACTGCCAAGTTTTGGGTCATTGGGGTTATCTGTGGGTACAGTTACTGTGTGTCATATGTGTGTAGTGTTATATATAGTAACCCTTAGTTATATACTTGGTGTGGTGTATTACTATTTCTGTGTGTTGTTCCTGTGAGGGGCTATACCGCCAACGCTGGGATCCCTCATAGGTGGAGGTGCTGCCTTGCAAGGAGAAAGAGCTCACCCAGGCTCCCAGCGGCGGAGGCTTTGGCCTTCTTTGAGCAAACAGGTATAGCATCACGTGTAGTTTCCCTTCGGCATAGGGAAAGGGAGCTACACACGCATACTTATACAGTATCTAAAAACCTAAAAAGGTTATTTATTAAACTCTCTCAACTGTAAAACCCTTGCAAATAAATTGCACAGGATTCATCAGGAGAAACCCAAAAAGCCTGAATTAGAGTTTTGTCGGAAACACAAAAACTAGCATTAAATAAAAAATATTAATTCTGCGCCAATATAATGTCCATGTTTATTATGCCATTTAGAGGTAGGCACTACATAGTTACAATCTGGTCAAACTATGCTACTGAGGTCTTACATTAGCATCAATGCTGATATGCCGATTGTACATCTGTCACATTTGTACAACTGGGTTGTACAATTAGATTGTAAGTTCTTCGGAGCAGGGACTCCTCTTCCGAAATGTTACTTTTATGTCTGAAGCACTTATTCCCATGATCTGTTATTTGTATTATATGTTATTTATATGATTGTCACGTGTTTTATTACTGTGAAGCGCTATGTACATTAATGGAGCTATATAAATAAAGACATACATACGTACAACTGTGAAGTACACTTACTGTATGTGTGCGGAATTTGTACATGTATTTGCATCATTATACTGTATGCCTTTAAAAATGAAACTCTTTTGGATGTGAACTTTGTCTGCAATTATAATAGCCCTATAAATGATTTCTCTTCTCTTGCCTCTTGATCTATTGTACTGTAAAGCATTCAGAGCCAGGCAGCACCTGTGCATCAATAGTGCAGAAAATGTAGCCATGGCTCATTAAACTCCATGCGTTCTTATATTGAAGTCTGATTTACATATGGTCCACAATTAGGAAGACTTCTTACTGTAAATTAAATATATGTACGTACAGTATATATTTATTTGTATTGCTCCAGCCATGTACATAGTACTGCTGCACAGCAGTAATACTTAATAATAAGTTAATAATTACACAATAATATGAGACATAATAAGAATAAGCGCTATAGGCATAAAAGTAAACATTAGATGTTCATGCTCCAAAGAGCTTACAGTCTAAGTGGTAAGTAGGGAGAACTTCCAGAGACAGTAGGAGGAAGTCATGGTAGGTGCATATGCAAGGGGATAGTACTTTGGAGCTACTCAAATGCTCCTTTCAATAGGTGTGTTTTAAGATAGGCTTAAATGTGGAAAGAGAAGAAATTGAATATTCAGAGGAAGAACATTCCAAATGTGTAGCCATTAGGAAAGACCTTTTTTACTAGAGCATCAAATTCTATGTATAGGCCTATCCCCTCAACCCCCACTCCAAATAACATATGGAGAGACATCTGTGCTCAAAAAGGAGCACACCTGTGGTACCTGGGAGATATGATAATGATATGCAAAGTATATTTAAATAACTCACACCTTACACCTAAATGATTTCCTTAAGACCTATACTGACAAGTCTAAGGGCCCTTGTGATGAAGGGGATACAAGTGTTTTGTCACAAATCAGTGACTTTTTCAAAACATACACCAGTAACCAATTGCAGAGGTTTAAGTACCCCTGCGTTGCTTGGCAACATAGAGGGAAGACCAACAGATAAACGACTGACATACTAAATGAATAGACATTGCAAAGTTAAAATAACACTCATAAAAATATATATAATATAATACAATTATACACAGATGGATAAGCATAATACATATTGCTGAAATACATCACATGCAAAGGTAAACAACATGATCAATGACTACCTCAAGCAAATAATCGAACAGAAACCGGACAGTACAAGATAAGACAGGATAACTAGTAAATTAACTAGTACAAGACAAGATAGGACAAGATAACTAGTAAGATAACTAATGCAGGACCAGATATTTCAAATCAAGGCTTCCCAAGAAAACTGTGAATGAGCCACTATTATACCTGTGTTGATCATTTGAATAAAAATTAGATGTTTAAACTTAATAAATAATGTCTAACTTAATATAATTGAATAACATGACACAGCATGTATTCAAAATGTGAAATATATTGTGATTAACCAACAAAAGACACTACCAATTATAAGTGTATAATATTTAAACTACTCCTCAAATGAGTACTAACTATGTGTGTATTGTAAAGTAACTAAAATGCCAACTAAGAATAAATATGTTGCTAATGGGTAAAGGAAAGGGAGGGGGAGGGGAAGGAAGGAGGGAAAGGAAAGGGAAGGAATAAAGGAAGAGAAATGGGGAGGGAAAGAGGGAAAGGAATGGCGGGGGAAGGGGAGGAAAAGAGGGGGGAAAGTTGGGGAAAAGTGAAAGGAAAGATGGGAAGGGAAACTGGAAGAATCAAGGGAAGAGAAACACAGCAGGAAGTGTACACCCGCAGAAGAGAAAATCCCCTTTTCCCACGAGTACCACACTCATGGAGGGGTCAGGGTGCATTGAACTGAAGATGAAGGAGATTAAAGATCCAACTACACTATAGTGCTGGTGTCCAAGCACTCATTGAATCCACCAGGGGCCAACATGCCCAACTGGTAGATCCAGTAAGTTTCCTTCTTGCACAGAAACTTAAATCTATCGCCCCCAAAACCAGGGGCGATATGTGCTCCGGACCAATAATCCTAAGAGATATAGGATCTTTGTTATGTATAGTACAAAAGTGTCTGGAGACAGTATGATTATGGTTACCATTAATAATCTTATGTCTGTGTTCGAGGAAACAAGTACTTAAAGGCCGTATCGTATGCCCCACATACTGATACCTGCAGCTGCATGAGAGCATCTAAACAACAAAGGTACTTAAACAATTGATGTAACTTTTAATGTTATAACTTTTCCCTTTTGTAAAAGATATAAAAGATGAATCTAAAATTATATCTTTACTGGATCCGCATCTTGAATTCCCAGACAGCCCAGGGATCACAGAATTGGTTCAAAGACCACGTTGTTTAATTTTACTGTGTGCAAGGACATCCTTAAGGTTCCTTGCTTTCCTGTAGAAAACTCCTGCCCTGTCAGGAAATACGGGACCCAGATGCGGATCACATTTAAGTAAACCCCAATGTTTATTCAAGATGGCTTGAATGGACTTAGATGACTGGTTGAATGTTGTAATGAACTTGGGTGCTCCAGATGTAGATATATACACCATAGCAGAATTATGACCCTCACTGATAGAACTAGATCTCTTAGCTCTGGATTTGGACAATAAATCCGTTCTATCAAGCAATTGAACTTTATTAAAGGACTTAGCAACACAACTACGTTCATAAACCTTATCAATTATTTTCTTACACAAAACAATTGATTGAGATACAAAATCACTGTCCCGTGTGCTCTTGAGTCGATGGAACTGCCCCACGGGAATATTCTTAATCCACGGATCTTTGTGATTGCTAGAGGCATGAACATAGTTGTTAACAGACAATGGTTTAAAATGACTCTTAGAGATGTAGAGGTATCTGTACCATGTTAGACAAGCGTAATAATAATAAAAAATGAATAGACGATACCGTTCTGTGACTAACTAAATGCTTTTATTAGTGCGAGCTTTCGAGTTACACTGATAGCTTCTTCCGGCGGTGTTACAATGGATAAAGCAAGATAAGATTTTACTTAAAAACAGTGCATCTTGTATGTATCTGTGACTGAAGCCTATCCCCCCCCCCCTGAGCAGTATGTGATTTATGTCCTGCGCAATGCTCCACACAGCGGGCACAATACAAAAAATACTACACAGGAATCTGGAGTACAAAAGCAGAGGAAGGTTCACCTGTTCCTCCAGCAATGTTGTGCACCTCATCATGTGCATGAAATGCCCAGGGGGCTGCTACTACATTGGTGACATGCTCAGGCCTGATGTCACCGCCTCCCACTGTCACTCAAGTGAAGCACCAGCGAGTGGGGAAAACCCATATTGACTACTGGCAGGCCTGCTTTACCAGAGCTTACTGCCAGGCGTACGGCAGGTTAGTAGCCATAGGTAGCATTGCTACATATGAAACTGCTCATGGTAAAAATCAGTGAGACTGACTCCAAAGCAGTGACACTCAGAAACTCAGTGAACGTTGACATATCTGTACAGGTTGTTGTAGACAATGCACAATTTTGTTTGTATTGCAACTGCTTTAGTATTTTGGTGTTCAGCAATGATACAGTATTACACTCATCTAAAAATTGACTTTACCACATCTCTTTACTCCCTTTTTAATAGTGTAACTGATGCAGTCTGCAGCGAAACAGCGACATGTACTTCCAACTCTGGTAACACATAGTTCCCACCATATCTATACTAAGTATCACCTACCTTAAGCCATATTAATTCAAATAACGTGTTTACATGCATCAGAATACATACAGAATATATCAACCAATTAGCAATAGCAAACTAACATCAGAAAACTGCATTACATCAGTGAATAAGGTGTGGATTTTAGCACAAGCTATTGATTGAATATGCTAAAATCACTTACTGTAAACGCTTTAATGAATGCAGCCCTTCTCTTGATACATTAGAGTATTCGCATGTTATAATCCAACGTTTGTTCTACAACATACAGTATTTGTGAAAATGTTTAATAAATAAAAATAGGATGTCACAAACGACTAACAAATCAGAGAAAAAACAATTTTATTTAAACTTTAACAAGATTCTCTCTTTGAAGACCCAAAAGACCACACAACTTAAATCTATTCATTTCATTTGAGTTATCAGTTGAAACATGAAGAAATTGAGAGGTTAAAATTCTAATTTCTATCATAAATGCATATAAAAGATAATCTTACCTAATACAAATGTATTATCTTGAGCTATTCCTTCAAACAACTAGACATTTGACTGGCTCAACAAATTATACTAAGTGATAGGTCAAGAAAAAACAGACAAGCCAAAATATAATTAGCATTTTCTTGAGATGTCGTGTAAATGCAGATGAATATCAAGTACCAGTCTGAAATACATTAAAATATTTATTAGATGCTGAAGATTTCAGCAATGCTCTTTTCCCAATCTTTCAAGAAATATGTTATTCTGAAGGCTGAAACGTTGTCATGCTTGGAAAACTTTAAATGATAACTACCTAGTGAAACAAAAGCTTAGATTTACCAATAAACAAAATGTGTGGTGGGCCATACAGTAGGTGATATATATATATATATATATATATACACACAAGAATGTTCAATGCACTCAATAGGGGAAAGTATAAGGAAAGCAACTTATCTGGTCAGTTGTGGTGCAAGCAGTGCAACCAGGATCACCATCCAGCAGCAAAAATAGACAAAATCCTGATGTACAAAATCCGCAGCACTCACCAATTCAAATGCAAAAACAATTTAATGTAGAAACACAAGCATCAGGGGTAACAGCAGGGAAAAAGAAGTGACTTTCGGACCTCCCGGTCCTTTCTCAAGCTCAAGCTTGAGAAAGGACCGGGAGGTCCGAAACGTTGCTTATTTATCCCTGCTGTTACCCCTGATGCTTGTGTTTCTACATTAAATTGTTTTTGCATTTGAATTGGTGAGTGCTGCGGATTCTGTACATCAGGATTTTATATATATATATATATATATATATATATATATATATATATATATATATATATATATACAGTGTTCGACAAACCTATACATTTGCTCGCCCCGGGCGAGTGTATTTAACCCCCGGGCGAGTAAATATTGGCCCAAGCAGCACACGTTTGGTACTAGGTGGCGAGTAGATTTTTTTGTGTGGCGAGTAGATTTTTTGGTGATTTGTCAACCACTGTGTATATATATATATATATATATATATATATATATATATATATATATATATATATATATATATATATATATATACACACAGTGGTGTGAAGAAGAAAGTGCACCCTCTTTGAATTCTGTGGTTTTACATATCAGGACATAATAACAATTACCTGTTCCTTAGCAGGTCTTTAAATTAGGTAAATACAACCTCAGATGAACAACAACACATGGTTGCCAGAGTCATTAAGCACAAAGTTAAAAAGCAGGGGTCCCAGTACCGATCCCTGAGGTACTCCACTCACGACCTTAGCAAACCTGAAAAAGTTCCATTTATAACAACCTTCTGTTGTCTGTCCTTCAACCAGTTTTCAGTCCAGGTGCATATATTACTGAGTCCAATTTGCTTTATTTTGTACACCAACCTCTTGTATGGAACCGTATCAAAAGCCTTTGCAAAATATAAGTAGATCAGATCAACTGCATTACCCTGGTCTAAATTCCTACTTACCTCCTCAAAGAAACAAATTAGGTTAATTTGGCATGATCTATCCTTCATAAATCCATGCTGACTATTACTAATGATTTTGTTTTCCATTAAGTATTCCTGAATATTATCCCGTATTAAACCTTCACGTAGTTTCCCCACTATTGAAGTCAGGTTTACAGGTCTGCCATTCCCCTGTTGTGATCTAGCGCCCTTTTTAAATATAGGCACCATCGGCCGTATGCAGAGAGCCGCGAACGCCATCTAGTGGCTGTTCGCGCCAAAAAAATGGCGCAATTTTCAACATGTTTCCTCTCCACCATGAAGCTGGCGCTCCGCGGCCGGTGGAGGAGAAAAAAAAAAAAACGATTTCTTTCCCACTAGTTTCAACAGCGCTCATAGCGCTGGTTGAAACTCTCCATATGCAGAAAGGATTGTAAATGCAGTTTTATGCCCTTTCTGCATATGGAGAAAAAAACTCTCCAATAAAGCTAAATTTTATTCCCCTCTCCAATTCTAAATAGCGCTGCTCTCTGCATGAGGCCCCATATCTGCTTTACGCCAATCTTGTTGTACTGAGCCTGTGGAAATGGAGTCCTTGAATATTAAATGTAATGGTTTGCTATTACTGAACTTAACTCCTTGAGAACTCTTGGATGTATGCCATAGGGGCCTGGTGCCTTATTTACTTTAAGTTTTTCAAGCTGCCTATGAACTTCTTCCTCAGTTAACCAATTGTTCATTAATATGGAGGTTGTGGCTTCCTCCTGCGGCACTACAATTTAAATTGATTCTTCCCTGAAAATACACAGGCAAATAATTTGTTTAATACATCTGCTTTTCCCTTACAGTATCTCCAATAATCTGCCTGCTCATCTAACACTGAAAGGGTCCTATATTTTATTTTCTCATTTTTTTTGTTATTAAGGTACTTAAAGATCTTTTTAGGGATGATCTTACTTTGTATTGCAATCCTTTTTTCATTATCCATTTTTGCTAATTTGATTGCACTTTTGCCATTTTTGTAATGTTCCTTAATTCTAATATGATGCCTCCGTCCCTTCTGATTTAAAGAATCTAAACTCCTGCCTCTTCTTTTCCATTTCCTCCACTACCTGTTTATTTAGCCACATCGGTTTTGACTTATTTCTTTTCTACTTATTACCCAAGCGTATACACTAATAAGTGTGCTTTTCTAACAATGTTTTAAAGACTGCCCTTTTATCGTCTACATGTTTCCCTGCAAAAGAATTATCCCAAGGTATTACTTGTAGATTAGTTCCCAGTTTATTAAATCTGCCTTTCTAAAGTTTACGGTCTTTATTGAAGCCAAGTAATCTGTTTTTGATAATTTATTTCAAATGAGACCATGTTAAGATCATCGTTACCCAAATGTTCCAAGACTTGAATATTTGCTACTACTTCTACATTGTGTGATATTACCAAATCCAGTATTGCCCCTCTCCTGGTTGGTTCCTCAATAAATTGGTTTATATAATTGTCTTTAAGCACACCCAAAAAAAATGTTTCCTTTTGTTGTAATGCTAATCTCATTGTCTGGATAATTAAAATCACCCATAATGCAAACATCTACACTACCGACACACTTTATTGAAGTGTGGTCGGTACCGCAAGCCGGGAAATCTCCCGGCTTGCTAGTGGCCGCCCCTCGGCGTGCCGCGCGTCATAGACGCGCGGTCACGCGTCATCGGGAGCGTGCGCCCCCTGCACGCGTGTCCAGGGGCTCCCCGAGGGAGCCCTGGTGTCCCGCGATCGCGGGACAGCGGCAGGGGGTTCCGGGGGACCCGGCGGACCCGGCAGCGGTAGGGAGAGCGCCCCGATCGGAGGGCGCTCTTCCGCTGCTTCGGCGCGCGCCCGTCACACTCGGGCGCGCGCCAGGCTACTGCTGCGGCACAGAACGGGCAAATGCTCGAATAAACTGTGCCGCAGCAGTAGTTATGATGCCTTCTCCATTTGCAAAAGTATTTTAGCTTCCTCAATCTCACAGATATTTGGTGGTTTATACCATATCTCTACAAACATTTTTTTTATATTTTTACATCCACTGCTCCCTTGTAGCTATAAATTCAAGCTCCCCCATTTTATCTGTCAGGCTTCTTGCATTAGCAAGCATGCATTTAAGGTTTTTTTAAGCCTGTACTATTATCTTATCATCACCTTCCATTCTAGCTGTTTGTCAAACTCGCACTTGCCCCCATTTTACCTCCATAACCCCTTGTTTCCTCATCTTTTCTATTTAGTTCATTATCTGTTTAATTCTCCTCCCCCCTCCATCTAGTTTAAAATCTCCTCCAACCTTTTAACACTCTCCCCCTAAGCACAGAACATCCCTCTTCATTGCGGTGCAATCTGTCCCTAGAATAAAGATGGCACCTCTCAGAAACGGAGTCCCAGTGCTCTAAAAAACCCAAACTCTCCTTCCTACACACTTTCTTAGCCATGTATTAACCTCCATAATCTCTGACTGTCTCCCTGCGGTAGCGCATGGCACTGATACTACCTTGGAGGTCATTGCCTTAAGCTTTTGGCCTAGATCCCTTAAATAATTTTTTAGGACCCTCCATCTTTCTCTAACTTTGTCATTGGTGCCAACATGTACCAAGACCGCCGGGTCAATCCCAGTCTCTCCCAACAATCTGTCTACCTGATCCACAATGTGTCGAACCAGAGCACCCGGGAGGCAACAAACTGTTCGGTTCATGTGGTCACGACAACAGATTGTCCTACCTAACTTCCTAATAATGGATTCCCCTACCACCACACTCTTTCTTTGTATCTGAGCATCCTGGGTCCCTTCTGTGCTGGAGGAACAATTCCCTGGCTGCTAGAGGAATCATTCTCCCTCAGCCTTGCCTTTTATGCCCTGACACTCCCAATATCTTCACTTAACATGGCAAATCTGTTGGGATGGGTCAGCCCAGAACAGTTACCCAGCTACCTACCTGCTCCTCACCAACAGTGCAACCATCTGCACCACTAGTCGAAGCAAGGGACGCTCAATGAGCACTAAACTCCTTTCAAGATTGTCAATGTCCCTCAATATTGCAAATTTCCTCTTCAGATCAGCAATCACTGACTCTAAAGAGACCACCCACTGACACCTCTCACAGCGGTATTCTCCTTGGAACAGCTGCTCCAAGTGCACATGTGGCAAGATGTGCATATAGTAGCTCATTGTAGCAACTATGAAGTTTATAAGTACTAACAATAAACTGTACTTCAATATACTATATCTTGTTTAACCCCTTCCTTGTTCAAACTGCTTCTTGTTCTAACTGCACACTTAATTCAAGCAGCACTTGAAATCAACCAGTCACACAAGCTCAGGATTCGTGAGCAACCTCTGTTTAAATTGGGACACCCACCAGGTGTGTTAGGTTATCAATCAGCCAACCACACCCACTGCTGGCTCAGGCAGGAAAAAAAATCTTTCCTTTTCTCTCCTACAGGCTTTTAATTACCACACACTTTGAAAATAAATTAACTCACTTCACATTCCCCAAATTCAGCCACCCCTGCTAGTATACACCAGTATACACAGCACTTCCTTTCCTTCTAGTTCTAACTGCACACGTAATACAACCTGCACTTGAAATTAACCAATCACGCTGATCAGGGCACGCAAGCCCTTCCAATGTTACTAATACAGAACTGGATAAGCGCAAGATAAGTGCAGGCAATAAATATATAGATAGCAGTCAAACAATGGTGTGCCCTGAAAATGCCTAATGATAGATGCTGGGGATCAATCTGGGATTGCCACCAATCACCAGGATGTCAATTTTTATATGTAATATACACAACCCACACTTTATAATGGCAGGAGTCAGGACTGACTGCTAAGAGTTAAACAATCAAATATCCACAAAATTATATGCATTATCACAGAACATAATGTTATACACAGACCTATTGAGGAGTATGGACCAGCGTCAATACAAAACACATATTGGCATTAAGACTAGTCATCATAGTATACAAGTCAAGCAGCCAGGACCACTTCAATATGAGTCCTAGGATACGATACAGCCAGAAAGGACTACAATGCCCCCTCAGTCTGGTCAACAGTCCAGAGGGAAATATTTCCAAAGTGAAAGCAGCGTTCTTAGAAAACAAGTTCGTCATTTAATCCAAAGAGCACAGTTTTAAATTGAAAAATCTACTCATAACACGCTTGTTTACCACCAACGTTTGTGAGTGCGATACTTTTATTTTGGCCTGAAGATTGAATTATTAGTTGGATTTTCCATGGTGGGGATACTGAGCTAAACGTTCGGTTATGTGTAAGCTATTAACACAGTAGCCATCTGCATGCGCAGACAGCTAATGTTTTAATAGCTTACACAGTAGACATATAAAAAAAGTGGGGTTACAGCATATCCCTACATACCCCCACAAAATATTCACTTTTCTCCACGCATGGACCTTCAACTGAAAAATATCTCCCCTAAATCTGTCCCATTATACCAAATGCCATGAACAGCCCACATGTGAGCACATGAAATGTATGCAACCAGAGCAGCTAACTCGCCTCCCCATCTTTCTCCTTCACAAAGTACTTCGTTCTGCTTTAATATACAAAATATATAGTGCTTAGATTACAGAAAAAATATTTTTTTTTACCAGAACATGCAGTTATAATAAGGATAAACAAAGAATCTAACTTACATCATCTTCTAACACTTATCAGATCTATTCCTAAAGGGTCAAGAGTGGAAAATTAGATTTTACGTTTTCTATCATGGACACTCCTTTAGGTGAAATCTACCTTATAATTAAAAATGAGGTCTTTATATTCTAAATTCCCTTCATTGAGAACAACATAAGCCCAACCTGTCATCAATTACAGTAGCTTGACAGTTTACGAATTAAAAAGAAAAAACCTTAATTTGGACTCTTTAGACATTGCCTCAATATATAAAAGACTTCATAACTTTGTTTCCATAATACTTAGACAAACGACATCTTTACTGTTGCGTCTGTGTATTAAATATCCACTACTGGATATAAAATATGGCCACATAACGTCTATTTTTGCTGGAGAAACAGATATCAGACATTACACATAGAAAACCCTAATTCTTGGTATCATTTTATTTATGTAATCGAAATGGTTACAAATAACTATTTGTTATTCTTGAGAATAGATGTCAGCCCCATGGATCCCATTTGAAAATTCTAGCCATTAACTTATACATGCTATCAATTTCGTGTCTCGTTTATGAGCGCGATAATTGCAATACCATAGAAAACAATATAGAAATAATGTACAATTGTATTGTTTCAATCTTTTATTGATGCATTGTACAATAAAGTATTTAAGACACCAATAATTATGTTGTAAAGTATTCATAAATAAGAAAATTGGGAGCCATCTTGCATTGCGTTATAAGCAAATTTGCGTTGTAACGGATCGGGTTATAACAGGTTGAGCTGTATATGTATATATGTATATATATATACTTAGTTAAGTTATGGTGGGTAAAAAAAGTGACAAAAACCCTCCCCAGCAAAGCATATAGCAAATGGAAATACTGTATTCCTGTATGCTCATTTGCATGTCTTAGACAGGTCTGCAACCCCGCCTTTCACCATTATCACCCAGCACACAGCACTTCCACTGCAGCAAGGGACTCTGGGAAATGACATGCAAATGTGCACACAGTGTCATATATAAACACACACACCATTATAAAGTGTTCTGGATTATGTTTTAGAAAAATGGTTTAAGGTTGTTGGAGATAAAAATATATAGTATAGGAATTGTCAAAATGATGTTTGGCAATTGGCAGATTTTCAATTTTGGGCAACAATATGAGACTGAACAAGCAAAGGCTGTTGGTAAAGAATTAAGATGCTTTCTTCATAACGAGAAAGCATTAGTCCTGGTATTATTTTAGGTTTAGGGGTTTACTTTCCAGCATATCATACCCTTAAGATAAACATGTTGTAAATCAAAGTACTGCATCCTTCTATGACTTTGACAAGCTTCTTGCAGCTCTAAAAACCCGCTGGCTTCATTTATCCCGTCTTTCATTGCTTTTCTTCAATTCCCCTGAACTTCCTTAGACACCATTATTAAAACGTGTATTGTGGGGAAGAACACTTCTGTTGTGTGTTGCCGTGGAATATAGGCAACAGGCAACACACGAAAACATTAATGACATTATTACTTTCTGAAGATTTTAATTACGATAAACTCTACTTAAAGTACTGATGCAGCCACGAGTATCCGAACACTTGCCTGGGAAAATCTGGGTCAATACCCCAGTAATGCTGCAACATTTCTGTGACATTTCTGCAGACAGACTAATGGCCCATCTGATTAACACAGTGGGGGTCCCTGGCAGTCCCATTCAAACTGAATGAGACTGCCAGGGACCCCGCTGTATTAATCCGATGGGCCATTAGTCTGTTTGCAGAAATGTCACAAAAATGTTGCAGCATTACTGGGAGATTGCCACAGATTTTCAAAGGCAAGTTTTCGGATACTCGTTGCTGCATCTGTATATATGATATTGACCTCCAGAGAGCTGTAGAAGATTAAAAGTATGTGATTACATCCAGAGTGTTCCAATCAGATGTATGTTGCCGGGACAAAAACACAATTAGCCCAAAAACACAATTGCTTTTTAACTAAGAAAACCTTCTTTTAAGAAATACTGTATATGAATAAAAATGAAATGCCATTGAAGTGAAGTGCATTGAATTTCTATGAAAATTATTTCATAAACGATTCCATATAGGATTATTATGGGTTGACTTAAAACATGACGTATTGTTATGGCTTTATCAATTATAATCCTGTGCTTGCTTTTTATGATTAAATTTAAAAAAAAATGCTGATTTAATATTTATCTGTAAGGAATGATATTGGTGTGTATTAAATTGTAGGGTGTAAATAAATAGATGTGTGATATTACTTGTGATTTAATGAAAGTACACAAAGGGCAGGGTAAAGGGTAAATGGGTTTAGTTTGTTATTAATATTCTGTGAAGGTCTGGATAGGTCACATAACATTTAGCATCTGCAGAACACAGTTGCCTGGGGTAAAAAAAAAAAACATTATCTTGATGGTATTGGTGGGTAAAGTTGGGTCTGTTGTTCAATTAAATAAATAATCTGCACTTTTTGTCATTTTAATGGTGCACCAAGGATTCTTCCCTGTAAGATCACAAGAAATCGTAATAAAAGTTAATACACCAGGCATTAAAATGATGTCCACTCAGCTAGTTGCTATACACATTTTCTATTCTAGCAATAAAACCTAGATACCAAAAAAAAAGTGTACTTCATTTTTCTTATTCATAGCAGTTTTAATGCCTTTAGTCTAAATGTCTGCAGACTTTAAGACTCCCTTTGCAAGGTTAATATACCAGTAACATGATTGGGAAGACATAATAAGGGCTATTCTAGAGGTCTCTAATGACTATAATGCTCAGCCATAATCATTTTACTTATGCTACAATGCCATTTTAAATGGAGGTTTGCTACTGCTTTAAGTTCCGACTAAATCTGTAAATATGACATTTTCTTGCTCATTCTACTAATTGCAGTCATACTAAATTAATCAAAGTGTCTGCGAGGGGCAGACCAGTTATTGGCTTCACTGCTGAAAGCTTTTTGTCAATCTATTTTTGTTGAGCGCTCCAAAATGTCAGATTAGTGGTGGGCACATACAGATTTTCCAAAAATTAAACTTTAATTATTGCACTTTAATTATTGAAAAACAAGAGCAGATTGTTGACACATGTTACATAGTAAAACTAAAGTTGAACAAAAATCAAAGCGAAATCATTTTACAGAACCACTGCAGAACATTGGTGTTCAATGCAGAAATTCCCTCCAGAAGCTTATAGGAGTCCCACTCGTTATGTTAGTATCTTGCCCCCTGAGCATGTTCTGCTCTTTAAACAAAGAAAATGAATAGTGTTAAGAATCATGACTTCCTTAATCTCTAGTATCTGCGGTTACCATAGTAACCTTTAAAGGTAACCTTTAAACGGCATTTAACAACATTGTAACCTCCCGAAATCTCTGTTATGTCAGGGCTCATAACGTCATGTTATCAAAAACTGTGACTGACGTTATGTTCCCGAAGATTAACACAAGCTAATTATGTGCAAAAGCAACGGTCACCGGTTATCTCATTAGAATAGATTAAAGCTGCAGTTCAGTCAATATCCTGCATGTGTGTTTTTTTTAATAAATCCGTTCTGAAGTAAGAAAAAATACTTTTAGCATTTTCTGTTTTTAAAAAAACAACTTTGAAAGTCCAATTTTCTTGTATTCTATTTTAACAGCCATTTGCTAAGGCACTGCCCCTTCATGTCCTGTCACAAGCCCTGGCACACCCCTTTGTCAGCCCTGCCCTCCCTCTAGCACATGTCAGTGCAGGAGTGCTCATGAATATTCATGAGACAGAAGCAGAAGAAAAACTGATCCCTTCACTAATTATGTCACCAAATTTCGCCTATCAATACATGGAGAACGAATTGACCTGCAGCTATACAGTTCTTTAGGTAATTAGAGATTGCACACATGAAACTATTGAAGTAGAAAAAGAAATTAAAAAAAAAAAAAAAGACTGAACTGCAGCTTTAATGCCATGTCAAGTTAGCACTGCGTTAGCTTGCCTGGGTTTACCTCTCTTAACCTAAAGGTGGCGTAACTTCCATCCAGACCCTGGAATATGGGTTTTGCAAAGTACGTTTTAATTAATTCGATTAGCATATCTCACAGTTTTCTCAGGTTTGCTCGTTTTTTGAGCACAGTTGCCTCTTCACATTTTGTTTCACAGTTGGTTTGAGGGGATATACAGGTGTAGCCTGTCTTACTGTTCCCGGTGCCACGATCGCGCGCAGTCCTGGCAATGCCTCATTAAGTAAATAACAGAGATTTGTGGATCTGGCACTTAATGTTTCAATATTTATATCTCCTGAATGGAGCATGACATTTAAAAACAAAATCATTGTTGGAAAGGGCAAGAAGAGACATCTATCAAAGTAAGTAATGTAAGTAGAAATAAAAAGCATAATGATGATTAACAGGGACTGGGGCTTTAATTCCACAGAACAAGAATTTATCTTTATGGGAAAAAGTATCCAATTCCTCTAAAGTTAAAGGAAGCAAAGGAGCCAAAAGCGCAAGGGCGGCAAGACTGCGGTTTCTGAATGACTTGTAGCCTAGACAGGCCAAAAATCATTATGTTTAAGAGGAAATCAATTATAGATCAGATATGGAAAGCATGGGGTTAAGCGAGGAGAAGGCAGAGTGAGGTGAGTGGGAAAACAAAGGGGAAATAAGATGGGAGGAAGTGAAACATTTCAGAGTTCATGGATCTGAGAATGTGGTAACACCCGCCCACCCTTAAATTTATTGATTAAAGGTTATGTAGAATGTGATACTATAAAGCTTTTATGGAATGGAAAACCTATTGCAAGCATGCTACTTCCTTTTATATATGTAATCCTGTATTATGGACAATCTTTTAGAGTTTAAAATAATTAAATAATATACCTGTATGTATATGTGTGTATATATATATGTACTTGTATATGTGTGTGTGTGTGTGTGTGTGTGTGTGTGTGTGTGTGTGTGTGTGTGTGTGTGTGTGTGTGTGTGTGTGTGTGTGTGTGTGTGTGTGTGTGTGTGTGTGTGTGTGTGTGTGTGCATATATATATATAAAGACACAAAAAGACGGAGAAATCCCAACACAAGCAGTCTGATCAGATAAAATAATAATAGCAAAAATGTTTATTAGTCATGGACTGAGACAACAATAGGAACAGGGTGAAAAATCTAACATACAATTAAAAACACAAAGCCGACGGGGAAAACACAGTCAGAAGCTCATATCCAAGTCACAAAGTGTGTGAAAAACCCTGAAACCAGTAGAATCCTAGTTATAATACGGTATGGGGAGGAGGATCCTAATACTCATAGTGGAAATCAAAAGACCCCACATAGAGTCATGACCGGCCGGGCCCCAAAATGAACCACTGGGAGGGCAGAGTGACACTAGGGTAGAAATGGTGACACCCAAATGAATATCACACTAAATAGTCTAGATTGTGGACATGCCCAGCATGAGAATGTCCCAAACTCAAATGAACACACATGAGACAAAGCATGGATGGTAAAAAAACAACCTGAGAGCAATCTATCCACACATGGAGTATAGTATACAAATGACATGCATATACCCCCCTAATGGGTAGTGCAGAAAAACTAATACCCAAAGGTAAATGAACCAATCCAAGAAGGACAAGAAAAACAATAAATCATCTCACACAGATCAATAATTAATTCCATATGCAGAAGGAACCCAGATGATCTGAGCAGAGGCGCAGGAGATCATATGGTGATATGAACTTTGACTTTACACCTGGAATATTTCTCCACCATGACTGCCCTTTATTACCTACTGCTCTGCATCTAGATATACTATCACATCATTGGGAGTAGGATTCCTTCCCTCACATGCATTCCATCTACCTCGCTTTCCCAACAGCACATATGGGGTTAATTATATAATTATATAAACACTGTCATGTATTGTACTGTGATGTCAATTTTATTTTATAGGGTTTTTTTTTAACAAATGGGCAAAACCAGTATTAGCCATATTTCGCTACTAGTGCTTTTACCCATTCCTGTGTGGTGTTTTTTGGTAGAGGGGGTGGGTGAAGGGAGTAGTTGCCTCAGGACCTTGCGGGAGGGGTTTACACCACTAAGGGAGGGGTTAATCCCTCCTGAGAAGCCTAAACACCCACCTTGGGGCAACTATGAAGGTGTTATTGGCCCAGGGTGAGTGTTCAGACATACCAGGTGGGTAGAGGCATGGGTTATCCGCTTCATTACTTTTGCAGTTATAATCGCTAAGGTAATGGAGGGGTTAACCCACCCCTCTACCCTCCCACCCAATGCCTACACCTAACCACCAATCTTGGGGCAACTCCAAGCTTCATCCACCCCCTCTACCACCAACAATCTGGGCACTGTTATTTAACCCTTCATTACCTTAGCAGTTCCCTGGCTGTATATATATTTTTATTACATAGGATTGAAGTAGGGGGACTCTGAAGCTGAAACGAATGCATCTCGGAGTTACCTGAATAGCTAGATTTGTCAAGAAATTCAATTTTTTTAAGCATTTTTTGAGCTACCACTCGGTTCCTCTGAGCAAGAGTGCTATTAATCGGAAAGAAGCACTTTTCAAGCGAGTTTGGCATGCTCTCAGAGCTCTCTGAATCGCTGTACATACAAACTCATTCGAAAGGTGCCAAAAACTGTCGATAAGTCACTTATCAAAGCTACCTGAATAGGCCCCTTAGCATGGTCCATGCAGAGACTGTTCAGCACATTCAAAGCCATATTTGATAACTCCACAAACAAATAGTTTATTTTAAAAAATAAGATGATTCCATTTAAATTGTTTGCAAAAATGTTTTATTGAGACATGTGGCAGGTTAACATTTCATGATCGCTCTAGTCTCTCATCTGATATCTGTCCAGATGTTTTGAAAATAAGCTACAGTATATACGTAGTTCACATTCACATGCTGCCAAGTCTCATTTAATATTTTTCTCAAGGACCAAAATGCCTGCCAGTGTTTTTCAAACTGAATATTAGAATTGTGTTCCTGGCTTGCATTTATGAGTTGTGAAGCAAAGTATTATAATACAGTGAGGTGATAGATTACGTTTATTTAGAGCACAGTATTTATAAGGATATGCAGTATCCCAACCAAAACCTCTGAAACAGCTATTCCTTAACCCTGGAATCACAATGGGGATTGTAATCAGACAATGTAGTATGAATTAATACAGTATGCATTCCCTAAAACGATATCTCCCCCTAAATATACTTAATCCAAACTCATTATTTTTATGATAAAAGTGATAGTAATATTATTACTAATATTACATACTTGAACATTCGCTTCATTGATTAAGCACACCCACTGTAAGCATCACTTCAAACTTCCGTATGGCATTCAGGGTAGTGGAGTTCGGATAAAGTTGTCATTGTCATAAGACATGTATAATGTACTGTATCATCTGAAAATAAAACACTAATGGGTGGTGAAGTATATCTATACATGTACAACAGAACATTAAAAACTGTCTAAAGGGCTGCTTCAAACTAGTTATAATCATATTGTCTGGTAAAATATGTGCATTTATTAGGCATCACATGAATAGAAACAAATACTGTATGTTGCTTAAATTATAAAGATTTTCAGGGATATTCCCATACACAAGATAACAAATGCTTACTTTTGATGATGTCACACCAAAAAATCACACCAAAATAAAGGCAGACTGGAACGTTGTTATCAGTATAACACCTTTTACTTGAAAATCCATTTCTGAGGCCATAATGGTTGGCACTAGATACAGTATGGGCAGACGAATAGGAGACAAAGAAGTAGTATGGTCACTATAATCCATATTGTTTTATATGACGTTTGAATTTGTTCAGCCTTGTTTTTACTAAAGAAGATTATTTTATAAGCCATAGACTGACAATTTATAAACCAAAGATTGACAATAGATTATTTTACAGTCACCTGACATAATATATGCTATTAATACTGTAGGTCTGGTGCGGTTATATAAAGTTGTATGATTTGATATGTCTCTTTTCATTATGCATCCACAGAAAAAGGAAAAAGATGCCCAAACGCAAGAAGACTAACCAACATTTCATTCATTTCCCTAAAGTACATTATAAATCAGTTAAGAAAATGAAAAACATAAACACATTTAGACAAAACTAAAAATACCTGTAGTTAACTGAATGTACAAAAATAAGAATTACAATAATATGCGAGTCCTATTGTGTTTGGCTCAATACTTTCATTCACAAATACAAAGAGGTAAAAGGGTTAAAAGTGACTATTTTTCCACACTTGCCAAAAATAATTTGTAGGTTATTCTGGTTACTTAACGTATGTATATTTGTAATATACGTTAACTCCTTGTTGTTACGAAGGGGTTAAGTTCGTTTTGACCTTGCCTCTCCCTGTAGCTAGTGTTTGCACAGGGGGTAGTGGTTTAGGTTCCATGGTCTAAAAGCTTCCCTGTAGCGTGAGAGTCCTGGAAGTTCCCTTAGTACAGAAGGTGAACATGGGACAATAGCGTCCGGAGCAGTACTTTGTGAGGTTGTCAAGGTCAAGTGGCCAGAAGATTAGCTGGGCATCATGACCAGTGAGAAACGAAGGGTTCTAGAAGATATTATTCCCCATTATCTCAACTAAAGATAGTACACGATGGTCCAAGCTCTGGTGTAAACCTCATCTTTGGGGTCCCAAACTACGGATACCAGGACCCTCTCCAAGTTGGTGCCAGGGAATCACTTATTGGGAGAAGTTTAATATTCCTCTAAAAAATCCTTGTTCTTGTGAAATGAATTTGTAGTAAATCACTTTTTTTTTCTTGATATAATAAAAGTCTCTAGCGCTTTATTTGCTTTTTAAATCCTGTCCAAGGATTTGGCAGCTACTGTACATTTACATCCTCCATGAATGAAGTCCTGGAACACCCGACAGTACAGAGATCGTACACTAACAATCCCTGTGGAGTGAGTGGTGTCAATTATACCAGGATAGGCTACAGTAATAAAATATGCGTCATGAATATACAATACCTATGGGTTGGTCCTTTCACTCATGTTTTTGTTCCAAGAATTATTCAATGTTTTGGTTTTGTCTTTTGTCAAAAGTAGATGAATTTGGATTTGTACAAAAATTATGGGGACATTAAATTTTTGTATTTGACAAATTTTTAAAACTTTGAAGTTTTCATAAATGTTTGACCAGTTCCTAAAAAGAAAATACACGAAAATATGAAAAGAGATCAAATAAAGAAGAAAAAAAGCTATGGTTGGATAGCTATTAACACATCTTGGATACCTACTGTAGAATATGTGCTATTTTAAGTCATTGTAATATATTTATACTGTATATTAGCATATTTCCCATTTATCTCAGGTATGTTGACAGGTTCAGTATCACACCACCTGGGGCACACAGTAGGTTAATCTATTTCGACATATGTTTGTATTATCCAATGCGCTTTCTCGTTTGTCTCTGCCTCTGAGGGAGGTAAGATTTCTCACTGTCAATTTCTGGTTGGTATTGCAGCAAATCAGTATATGCAAATGAGATGTCAAATGTTGCAATTGTTATGCATAATTAATAATGAATAGAGGTTAAATGCCAGATTTGCCTGCCATTTTTAGGAGATTGTGCGATAAGAACATGGATATTTAATGACTAGGCCCAATGGAGCCCATACGCTGAAAATCTTACAATGTAATTTTGGTATATGTGGCACAGGGATATACTGTAAACTGAATTGCTTAAGGTTCCAAAAAGAACTGACATTGGAATTAGAACTGGGTTCTCCTGCTTTAAATGCAGCATTCTTACCTCTGAGATTCCCTACAGGTTGTGCCCATTCTTGGTATCCACTATATGTTTCCCAACTGCTATGTTATAATGATAAGATATTATATGTATCTGTATTATCAATGATTAATAAGCATTGGTATGTTATATAACATACAATGAAAGTCAACGAAAATATAAAGTGGTCAAGAAACTAACATTCTCAGTTTGCAAATAGAATGGTTTAAGTACCCTAAAAGGCTTATTAGATGCCGTTTGAACACAAAGTAAAGTGTCACTATAAGAAAATAATGTAACTACATGACTAGGTGAGTTATCTACCCAGTCATCATAACATTGCCTATTCTTATTCATTAGAAAATAAATCGACAGACAATTTATCAACTTCTTGCTGTATAATAATGGTACAGATAGGAAGATGAAAGGCTTAGCGCGCAGGAGTGCCCATCTCCAGTCCTCAACCCTGCCCCAACAGTTCAGATTTTAAGGATAACTTAGGTTCAGCAAAGGTGGCTCAAAAGGTCTTTGACTGAGCCTCTGATTGAGCCACCTCTGCTGAAGCAGGGACTGATTAGCTAACTGTGCTGAAGCTGGGATATCCTGGAAAAACTGACCTGTTTGGGGGGCTTGAGGACTGGAGTTGAGCACACTTGGCTTAGCGGAATGTTTCATATATACTGAGGTTTAATTTAGAGAACACAAAATGAGTAACAAAGAACATAATAGGAGGTGCCATGCAGTAGGCTTTACTGGATGAATGCAAGTTAAAGTATATAAAAGAAGTGTCGGCGAGTATGAAAGATATCAGACATTCCGACACTGCAAAAAAATAGTTTTGAAAAAATGGCAATTCCATTATTTCATTGAGTGAATAAAATATATGAATAAACTTTTAAATAACTCAAATTGTTTATGTAGCACTGTTTCTCTCCCCCCCCCTCCTCTGGGAGATTACATAGCCTATGCTATCTAGTGTTTGGTGCGATACCTTTTTGGAGCAGGAGAGCTGAGCTGAGCTGATCTGCAGTGTTATGGAGATTAGGACAGCCTTAGCTTCTTTCTCTGGTTCTTTCTCTTTGGTGTCAAGCGCCTCCAGCCGTAGTTGGTACCAGGGTATCCAGAAATCAGCCCCCACTACTGCACATTTTCCCCCTCAGCCAAAGGACTGATACTCAGACTGAGGTATATTAGCACAAGGATCTTTATTGGGTGGCACACAATGCACTTCTTCCTCACAGCGGTGCATGGTCTCAGAGGTTCCATTCCTCTGGATGGTGTAGGCCCTGATCTTTCAGGCCTATGTGGCTGAGCCTAATGTTCCCTCAGCTCAGAGGCTGAGGGTGAGCATGCTCATCCTGCCATATTTATTTATTTATTTACTTATAAAATATTTTACCAGGAAGTAATGCATTGAGAGTTTTCTCTCGTTTTCAAGTATGTCCTCGGCACAGAGTTAAGACAACTAATACATGGTTACAAATACAATTACATAAATGAACAGGTTATACATTATATACAAGACATTGCATGCACAGTTAAAGATTATATTAAGGGCGTATGAAACAGTTACAGACCAGATTAAAATGTGTGACAGCCTTAGATTTGAAAGAACTTAAACTGGTGGTGGATGTGAGAGTCTCTGGTAGGTTGTTCCAGTTTTGGGGTGCACGGTAAAAGAAAGAAGGAGGAACAACCGGATACTTCGTTGAGCCTTGGGACCATGAACAGTCTTTTGGAGTCAGATCTCAGATGATTGGTGCTGAATGTGGTAGGGGTGAGGAGCTTGTTCAGGTAGCTGGGTAGCTTGCCCATAAAGAATTTGAAAGCAAGACAGGAAAGGTGAACTTTGCGCCTAGACTCGAGTGATGACCAATCTAGTTCTTTGAGCATTTCGCAGTGATGTGTGTTATAGTTGCATTGGAGAACAAAACGACAAATTGAATTGTAGAGGGTGTCAAGTTTGCTAAGGTGGGTTTGAGGAGCCGAACCATATACTATGTCTCCATAGTCAATAATTGGCATTAGCATCTGCTGTGTGATACGCTTTCTGACCAGGAGACTTAGGGAGGATTTGTTCCTGTAAAGTATTCCTAGTTTGGCATCTCTTTGTTAAAGGACACTTTGTCCGAAACGCGTCAGAGTGTTTGTCCCCGTTACCATGGTGCTATAAATAAAAAAAAAATTAACCCACACACTGCTGGTCCCCTCTCCTACTTGCTTTGCACCGCTGCAATCTCAGGATTTCTCTCTAGCAAGACAACTTAGCGTGATGCACGCACCCTATGAAGCTGCTATCTGTGAGTATTGTTTTTCCCCCTTATCCATGGGGATTTGCTGACCGGTAACAGTGTAACAGTGAGGATACCTTGCTCTGTGGAGTTCAACAAGAATGACGGTATGTTAACCCTTCAATTGACTCCAGCTTATGGGCAGTTATACATTACAGAAGGATCACTATCAATTACACACTGGGTCCAATACTCTATTTAGCTTTATGTGCTTCTTTTTTCACCATGATATGTGGACTTTGATGTTTTAAAGCATGGATTTCTATTATGTCTGAATCGGATTGAGCACTGCAATTGGGACATGCGCCCTGAACTATTTAGTTTGGCATAGGTCTTGGTTGTCAGGGTATCAATGTGCATCCCGAATGTTAAGTGGGAGTCAAACCATATGCCCTGGTATTTAAAACTAGTGACAGGGGTTAGGGTGGTGTTAGTGTTGGTTCTAATCTGGAGCTCAGTCGCTGGAAGCTTTAAAAATTTAGTCTTGGTCCCAAATAGCATTGTTACAGTCTTGTCAGTGCTTAAAAACAGTTTGTTGTGGGAAATCCATTTTTCGAGTCTCAAAAAGTCAGACTGAAGTATGTGTTGAAGGTCAGAGAGGCTATGGCTGTGTGCATATAGGATTGTGTCATCTGCATACATGTGTATTGAGGCTTCCTGACAACCTGTGGGAAGATCATTGATGAACACTGAGAAGAGTAGGGGACCCAGAACAGAGCCTTGCGGGACACCACAGGTGATATCCAGGGGGTTGGAGTTAGAGCCTGAGATGGACACATGTTGGGATCTTCCTGATAGGTAGGACTGAAACCAATTTAAAGCATGCTTCCCTATTCCAGAGCTCTGGAGTTTATTAAGCAAGACAACATGATCAACTGTATCAAAAGCCTTTGCAAAATCTAGGAATACTGCACCAGTGAGTTGACCCCATTCCATTCCACACTGGATTTCATTGCAAACTTTTAGCAGGGTAGTTACGGTAGAGTGTTTGGGGCGAAAGCCAGATTGGAATTGGCTAGGAAAAATTGTCTTGTTATAGTAATCGCTTAATTGGGAGTGGACACATTTTCTATGACTTTGGATAGGATTGGGAGAAGGGAGATTGGCCTGTAGTTTGAGGCAGTGTTTTTGTCCCCACTTTTGAAGATTTGGACAACTCTGGCAGCTTTCCAGGTCTTAGGAATATGGCCTGCAGACAGGATAGAGTTGACTATAGAAGTAATTGGTTTGGCAATTGCTGGGGCACCAAGTCTTAGGAACCTAGATTACAGTAAGTCAGGTCCACATTGGCTGCTTAGTTTTAATTTGAGGAGCGCTTGTGTAATCTCCTCTTCGGATACTGGGCCAAATTGAAAATTGTGGGCAGTGTTGGGAGGGGATTGAGCTATAGGGGTTCTCCCAGGAAGAGATTCAGCTTGGGGTTCTCATCCTGGGAGTACCCCATAGGAGAGACTGATAGCTCTTTTCTTCCTCTGTTCACTGGAGCAGGAAGCAGACTGAAGACTACATTTGGCATTCCCATAATTAAGACAGGAGGGGTGGGCTCATAGTCTGTACCTATTCTGATAGGCTTACACAGGCCATGAGTCACCACCTTACTCTTGTCCATCATAGAGGAACAAGGGTGGGGCACAAACCCATATATTTAATCTGTTCTTGCCTACAGCTAACAGGACTTACATAACAGGGATAACAGGGGGAAAGAAAGGTATAATGGGACATACCCTGTTACATTTATATATAAAAATGTTCAACACTTGAAACACAGAGAGTGTTTTTAATAGAGACTGACAATATTTACTTTTGTATATAATGCCAAACCCCACCAAAACTCCCACTGAAAGTGCCAAGTTTGAGATGGCGATGTACGTACAGTATGTTGCGTGATCTCACTACACTTTGAGGATTATCACATCTCCTTCTGGTTCATGCTCCCCTCCTCCTACCTACATGTGATCCAACTGCAATTAGCAAATGTCTGTAAATTCTGAGAGCAGGGGAAATGAGCACCTGAAGTGAAGAAATTACAGTATGTACTGCTCTATGGAATATCTTGGTGCATTATAAATAAATAGTTAATAATAATGATGTTAATGTTTTGATTGTCATAGTGTGCAGGTTTATAATTTTTCACGAATATAGCAGTATATCCTGTACACTGACATTGAAATATCTGAACCCAATTTAAATCCCAGTGTCGTGACCTTCGGTTATTCACTTTATCTTTACATCTCAAGCACCTAAATCAGACTTTAGTTCAGGGGCTCCATGTTCCTGCAAAATTATATGTAAGAAAACAATATTACTGGTATTGAATTGCAGACTTTATGCAGCATAATAAATGGAATCAACAGATATGGAATAGTTAATTACATGTGGTTACAGGCATTGTTTGCAGCAATACATGAAACAGATACTGTAATTAAAGAGGAAGAGAACTGGCACTTATGTTCTTGCATACACAGACTCTTGATAAAGGACACATGTTTTGCCCAACACATCAAGGGGCCTATGCAGAGAGCAGCGAATTTTAAAATTGGCGAATTTATTAAAAAGTAGCTTTTTTGGAGAGTTTTATTCTCCATATGCAGAAAAGTGCGAATTCTGTTATGTTTAACATGGATGCGTGTGGCGAGTTTAAATTGGCGAGATGCGCGCTTCAGAAACGTGTAAAAACAAATTCGCGTCTTTTTTTTCCCTTTGCAATGGCCGCGAGCGGCAGCTTCTTGCCAGTTTTTTCTGGCGAGGCAAAAAGGAGACAATCGCGCCATTTTATTGGCGCGAACAGCCGCTAGATGCCGTTCGCGCCTCTCTGCATACGGATATTTTTAAAACTGGCGAGATTGAGGTTCTCGCCAGCCGCGAGGCGAGTTTTACAAATAGAAAAGAAAAATTGGCGCGTTTTTCGGAACTCGCCATTTTCTGCTGCTTTCTGCGCGATTTTCTCCAAAAAATGGCAAATTTCGAAATAGCGCTGCTCTCTGCATAGGCCCCAAAGTCTCTCTTTTGCCTAGGTATCAGCCGGGAATATTTGCTTATATTGTAGCTCTATTTTTTTTCTATGTCTTTTACATGCACCGTTTGTTGTGTTTTTATGTATTAATGCATACAGTAGGCGATAATTGTTTCTATAAAAAAGATTATTGTTTTATTTTTGTTCAGTTTAAATAAATTTAAATATGTTTATATACTGTATGGTCACTAAATTGGTTGTTTATTCTTTACATTGACAGCGGTCCCCTCATATAGTATCACACCCTGTTTCTACAGATAGTAATTTCAAATTAAATGCTATATGTATTGGGTGAGCTCACCTAACTCTGTATCACTTTCCCTTACTACTGTATGTCTTTGCTAAATGAAAGCATCTAAAATAAAACATTTTGAGGCATGCATGGGAAAATGACAATTTAAAGTCCACTCACTTACACAACTGCGACTTTTCCCATAAAAGGAACTTTCCATGGTGCACATTTCTGAACGCTTCAACAACTTTTTTGGAGTGAAACTTTTGCCAAATAATTGTTATTGTATAATGGTAACAGTGATGGGTAGACTGTCTGTCACCTGGTTCGAATTCTGACTCAGGTCGATTAAAGTGTAAGTTTCAGCAAAGATATGCAGCTCAGCAGAAGAGCAGCTGACAAATTCATATTGTCTTTCTCCATTAGGTTTTCGGGAGCCATAAGCAAGGCTTTCATTCACCTTCAGTTGCAGGCAAGCTGGCCAGTGAAAATGGGATCTGAGCCAGACCACAAATTACTTGTTTTAATCCAAAAACAGAGAGAACACTATAGAGGCTATTTCACAGTGTATTTAAAACTGGCCAACATGTAGTTGGTTTCTTTCACACAAAATTGGATAAGATGAATAGAATTTTTTTTTTGTTGTGATTTACAAATTATTCCAAAAAAAATAACACATGAAACTCCTGTATTTATAATAATTGCTTATTTCTGAAAACAAAATAACACATAGGCTGCACACATTCCCCCAGCACCTGCCTTGAAGACTATTTATTGGATCCTTCGCTGACTTCAATAAGTAAAAAGGCTTTAAAGCTATGCATTGGACAATATATACTATACAAAGCTTTCCCGATACTTGGTACCATACTTTGTGGTGCTATTTAATACATTTCTGGCTGGTAGGCTAATTCCCAATGTTATGTCCTCGGCCAAAATCATGCTGATTTTTAAAAAAGTGCAAACATCCCAATAATTATTCAAGCTATTGCCTCATCTCCTTAATTAATTCTGATATTAATATATTTTTGAAAATTCGGGCTAATTTCACTTCAACAAATCTTTAACACAATTGATGCACCTGGATCAAGTAGGGTTTATTCCCACCATAGAAGCATCTGACATTGTTAGGCAGGTAGTTAATCTTATGTACAGGGTGAATGCGAACAAAACCCCAACAGTGCTTCTCTCTATCAATGCCGAAAAGGCCATGACCGCTTAGACTGGAATGTTTTGTTCCAAGTCCTAGTACACAAGGGATTATCCAGATAAATTCTTAATGCTGTCCATGGCCTGTATCTATCTCCCTCAGGTAAAATCATATGTGCCAGATAAATGTTCAGTCTCATTAATATCTTAAGATGCACGAGGCAGGGTTAGCATCTCTCACTACTACTATTTGCACTTTCCATTGAGCCCCTGGCTACCTCCATTAGTGACGTCCTTGCATCTTTGGAGTTAGAGTAGGTGCTATAGATTACAAGATTTCACTGTTAACAGATGGCATGTTCCTCACTATCACTAGCCCTCTAACGTCTCTCCCTAATCTAAACCAAGAGATTAAATGGTATAGGTCGATGACGGGGGTCAAGATGAACAATTTAAAATTGCAAGCTCTAGATATTAATTTACCCAAGGACGTCTCCAAACTTTTAAACCTACATTTTGATTTCTAATGGCAGCCATCCTCGCACCCTTACCTGGGAATGGATATATCTAAATCCTATCCTCTCTTTATTTCTCCAATTACCCCCAAATTATCAAAAGTCTGAAAAAGAACTTGGATACCTGAAGCAAATATTGTATATCGTGAATTGGTAAAACCATATCTGTTAAAATGAACCTCCCGTACATGTATCTATTCCGTACATTACCTATAACTGTCCCGAATAAGAGTTTGAAGGATCTCCAATCTTTAATCTCCCTCTTTGTTTGGGACGGGAGGCGCTCAAGAAATAAACGCTCTACTCAATATAAGCCCACATATAGGGGGAGGTTGGCCCTTCCCAAACTGTCCAAATATTACCAAGCTTCTCAACAGAGCCAACTCCTCCTATGGAACTCTAAGAGAAGGTCAAAGGGGAGGGTGGACATAGAACACTCCGAGATCAATTCTGCTAACATGAACTCACTACTATGACCGCCTAAATCTAACAGACCATTAAGTACTAAAATGCACCAAGTTGCTAAACTCGCTCACAATGTGGGACCGTCTTAAGTTCTCATTCAACCTCTCCACCAAAAATTGGGCAACTATTACTTTCAGCCAGGTCTCCAGGGACAAATCTTTCATGTGTGGCAGTGTCTGGGAATGATTAAAGTTATCTACCTTGTCTCGGGCAGTTCAGTTATGCAATTTGCAGAACTACTGTATAAGACAAGAAGAAGCTCCCAAACTCTGAATGCTGCAGATATTTGCAATTGAAGCACTTCACGGCACACTACATAAGACACAACAGCCCTCTACCATCACGGGCTATGAATTTCTTTATGCCTCCAATTACCAGGAGGAAGGCCTTATTTCGAATATATATAAATTACTGTGCCAAAACCTCAGCCGCAAAAGCTCATACAGTACATGCTATGCGAGACGGAATTGTGGGAGATATTGGATGATGATGTTTGGGAGTACAGTACATCTGCTGTCGGCAGCCAGGAGCTCAATTTGCATGACCATAGAAGGGAATGCATATAAGATATTTTGCTGGTATATGACCCCTGTTAGAATGCATGCTGTCAGCACTCTAAATTCCTCAAGGTGCTTTCAGGGGTGCAGCCTTAATGGATCTCTGTCCCACATCTGGTGGTCATGTCCCCATATTGTTACTTTTTTGGAAACATATTTTTGCTCTCCTTAACTCCATACTGGCCTCTTGCTGACACCTGAGCATAGATGATGCTGTTTGGCAAGCTAGTTGAAGAACTACAAGAAATGTAAATTCATTTTTGAGCTACATCCTTGCTCTGGCTAGATGTTGTGTGGCTGTCCACTAGAGACAAGCATGGGTGTCTGATATGAATATGGTTAGGGGCAGGATATAGCATCTTTTCACCATGGGAAGGCTAGTGGCAATTATAAGAGAGAGAAGCAATACATTTATGCAGGTTATGGAGCCCATGGACATTGTCCAAGGGCAGGGATGATTTAATATGGACAGGGCCCTTATATAGACTCCCCCGCCAGACCCCGGACAGATCAAGGGACCTTCTCTTCTAGGACCCTTGTGCTTCATGAAACGGTCTCTTGCATAGGATTAGATTAATCACTGGCAAATCAGCAGTTAGTGGCAGATTACAGCAACACAGGGTTTCTTCCACCCCCACCCGTCTGTTTTCCTTTTCTCTTTTTTGTGTTTATTGTTAGTTTGAAAGGGTGTGCATCAAGAATATTCTCAGGTTTATTGGGTATATATATTAATATTTCTATATGTGGATGTGCAATCCCCCCACGCAATAGTCACACCATTTCCCTTTTTGCTTTTCTGTACCATTGAAAACGTAATAAATTAACCGTTACCGTTACAAAAAAAAAAAAGATATGCATTGGAATAAACATGGACTGCTCTATTTGAAAACTATCATATTCAAGGGGCACGTACTGTAGATGGAAATGCTGCAATATTTTCACTACATTGATTTCTGTCTCTACTGTACAGTATATTTAACTTTTTGACAGAATTCAGAGATTAAGAAAAGTTCATTCACGCCTGCATCAGTTCAATTTGGACTAATGAGAAAAATTATGAGCAACGTGTCTTTCTTTACATTGTGAGATCAACTAAGGCACTGCCAATGCTTGTGCACTGAGCTGAACAGCTTTGTTTTTCTTGCTGATACTCTGTTTTTCCACTTCCCAGTGTACAACTAAGCCTTAGGTCATGCTAATTTAAAGCCTATCAGCCCTGACAGTGTAAGTCATGATTAATTAGTATTAACAAGAAATTCTGAATATTTGCCGAAACATGATAATTGCAAAGTCTATTCATTATTAAGTTACTTAAAGTATATAGCAAATGTGGAAAAAATGATAATGTCACAATAAATAACATAGTACTAAATAATAACATGTATGTAAAAATGACATACACCAAAATATAGTCTTCAAAGTAGACCAACATACAGTAGCTTACTGATAAAGTAAAGGACAGATATGTTGCAGCACTAATTTTGAAGGGAAGTAAATACATTCAAACATCTTTTTCTGTGGGAAGTTGTTTAAATGATATAATTTAAAACCTCTTGGCATTGACCTGTAGCATAGTTTTACAACTTTGCCACTCAAACATGCTGTTCCTTTACAGGGTATACAGTATCTACATACTGTGCTTACGCTCTCCCCCCTTCTCCCTCTTTCCTTCTCTCCCCCTCTCTCCCTCGGAAGGGGACATGAGTTTCTTTTGACTTTACTTGGCATTTCATTAGCTGGTTGTGAGCTGAATATTCAGCTCAATCATCGTTATACAGTCGGTGAAGCAATTAGGATGGTGCAGATAAGATAACATGTAATACACTTGCTACACATTAGTCTGATATATACTTATTTGTTCAATTGTTTTAATAAGTATTTCCCTGCAGCATTAATATTATTGTTTCTGTTGCACTTGTGTATATTGAAGTAGCCGAGTTCCCTCTTACCTCCTGTGCAGGGGTGATGGACGGCTGCAGAGTATCGGAGCACCGGAGATCCGCGGCGGACCGGCACATCAGGGGGGCCACCATCTTAGATTTTGAACATGTGCAGTGTGACGCGCAGCGCATGCACAGTGCCAGAGCGGCTGTCCTTTTGAGTTTTGCACATGCGCGATCAAAGGCATGTGCAGATAGGGAGCAGTTGCAGTGGCCATATTGCCCATGGCTCCGCAAGGGACTACATGTCCCAGAAGCCTTCAGGAAAAGGGAGAGAGGAGGCTTTGCGAAAAGAGGTGCGAGCGGCCGTTTTCAAACAGAGAACGTCCGTTGCTGGTTCAGGTCCTCCATGGGATTCAAAGGGTGATGGTTAGTCAACGGAAAGGCAACAGAGAGGACGACGCATCCAGTGAGCTAGTAAGCCCCTAGACTAGCGTAGGACTCTACCCCAAGGCCCCAGCGGCTCAGTGAGTGAATACACTGACTGGCACTGAGCAGGGGAACCTGGTTCAATTCCCAGTGTCGGCTCCTTGTGACCTTGGGCAAGTCACTTTATCTCCCTGTGCCTCAGGTACCAAAAACATAGATTGTAAGCTCTGCGGGGCAGGGACCTGTGCCTGCAAAATATCTCTGTATGCACTATAAAGGAACATGCTATTATTATTATATCACAAGACTTTGATAGCTGGCTCCTAGAGACACAGTACTTATTTAAAAATGCTAAGCTGCCCATAGGAAGAGATTTACTAAGGATCACACAATGATCCTGTGTTAACTGCCATTAAGTTAGGTATCGTACTTAGTGAATCCCGATAGTGTCACCATTTGATCAACTTGGAGGGCATTTGTTCTGTCACCTGAACTACGCTGCCTTGTGTATATCTTTTTATCTCTCTCTTCTAGCCCTTATGCTGAATTTTATTTCATATCTTTCATTCCCTGTCTCTTATTTTTCCCTAACAAAGTTTTAATAATCATTGTTAACATATGTCAAGTCCCTAAAAAGAGGAGTACATGTGAAAACAGGCTGGATCAATAATAAACTATCAATTTACATAAAACAATTACTAATACATAAGGGAATACCTATAATGTATGTTCCCAAAACCTACTCTATATTTCATTTTGAAGATGTGTACTTTTTTGCCAAGGACTTTAAGGAATCAGGTTATAGTTAAATATTATTTTTCAAACAAAAGTGTCAGACAGCACTCTACTCTATTGTAATGAGATACTTGTTGCAGGGTGCAATAGGAACCTAGGGGACCCTAATTCCCCTAAAATCATATACAAACAAACACAAATGTTCCAGCACTCACTGTCCCAAAAGAAATAATGATAACCAACTGGAATAAAGTCTAAATAATAAATGAATTTAATGTACACACAAGGAAACAATGACTTGGAGTAATGTTCCACAATGAAAATAATGCCTCTGGGGTTTAAACTTATGGGGAAAGAACACAGGGCAAGGGAGTGGAAAAACAAGACAAAGTGAGGGAGGGGAACACAACATGGGGAGGAGGGTATGGTAAGGGGGCAAAGTTTCGAGGTGAGAACCGTATCTTCTTTGTCATCAATGTGTATCCTCTGCACTCCTGCTGGACCAGCGTCCCACACAGCAGGAGTGCAGAGGATACACATTGCTCACAAAGAAGATACGGTTTGCTTTTGCATTACACTGTTCTTCATATTTGGAACTCTTGCTACCTTTGGATCCTATTGAACTGTTGCTCTAGTCTGCTGCTAGATATTATGCTTTAATTGCGGGAATAGTTTGGACGTTGTATTGGGGAAAGAGGGACAAGGGCAGTACCTCTTGGTCCCGTGGGACCAGAGGGAACAGGCCTGAAGAAGACTAGCCCCCCGGTCAGGAGACCCTCCCCTCCCCCCGCTTAATGCTAGGGGGGGGGGGGCGCTTTCCAAAGCAGAAGCAAATAGCATCAGGTCACATGACCCTTTATATATTGCTAAATTGTTAAGAAAATTGTTAAATTATATGGTAATCTGATGAAAGTGTTAAATCTCATTTTCCTTTTGCACATGCCCAAGCAATGTGAATCTTCGCTAAAAATGTAGCAAAGCCGATTTGAAGAGATTCACACAACTTTACATGGGCATACATACATTAAATATCACTTGTCACATATTAGCTTCCAATATAGAGTTGGATTAATATTTTCTCTTAATTCATTATGCACCTATAGGGAACAGAAGCTAATCAGACTACGCTACATGAGTCCAGTGTTTGCAACATCTTTCTCTGTCTCTTTCACTCTCAAAAGTCGTATTTCAGGTTCATGGTGGACTTTATAAAGTTTGTTCGGATGAGATTGAATGCTTTCGCACAAACTTACGCGCTTCTGCAAAGAAGTAGAAACATTTGTGCAAAAATGTGTGGACCCAAACTTTAACAAGGTCACCCATCTCTAGGAGTGAATCAATCTATTTGTAAAAGGTGATGTTTCTGAACACTTCACACTGATTACATAGACATGATTTGTTTGACAGCCAGTGTGAGGTGTACAGAGGCGGATTTCCCATTAGGCCCGGGCCTAGGGCGGCAACATTTTGGGATGGTAAAAATGTCCATATACATTTCCCGCGCTCTCTGGCCTATCTGGCCTGATGGAAAGTCACTTACATGTGCCGGGCGCCTCCTTGCTGTCTCCTTGCTGTCTCCTTGCTGCTGCCCTCCTGCTTCCAATTCGCTTCATCAAATAGCAATGCGGACGTCATCAACATGGTGTCACATGGTGTTTCTTTGCCATAGCACATTGGTGACGTCCATGGCGTCATTTGATGCTGCGAATCGGAAGGAGGAGGGTGGCAGCAAGGAGGTGGCTGTCATATGTATGTGCCTAGGGGTGGCGGATTTCAAAATCTGCCACTGGAGTTGCATCACATACTCTCTTAGGCTGCGGACATAGAGCACGCACGACTGTGCGCAAGGAGGCATGGGCGCCTGTCGCCTGAGAGATTTTTGGACTTTGATGACATGGAGGCGGGGCTGTGACATCACCAGGCTGGTTTACCCTCATTGGTTGAACTGCTCACGTGATGCAGCCATCAAGTAATTTTTTCGTCTCCTCCAAATCCTGCTACAGCATTGCTCTGTCGCGTGCCTCTGGCAGGACTGGTGCACTTACATGCATTTGATCGTGCCTCGCGCCATCATATGCACTATGTCGCAGCCTTAGCCAGGGCTGCCAACCGATTTCCCAGGGCCCAGGACTAGAGTTTTCACAAGACCCCCCTCCCCATGTCGGTGGTCATGCGAGCCCTCCCCTATTTCACACCTCCTCAAAAGCACCCTCCTCTATTTCCCCCCCTCTTCCCATGTATTTTTATTCCCATTTCACTTATCCCCTCTCTTCCTAACTCACTCTCTCCCTTCCTCATCCCTCTTTTTTCCTCACTCTCTCTTACACCCCCTCTCTCCTCTCTCCCCCCCCTCCATCAATTACCCCCCTCTCACTCAATTGTGCTTCCTCAATCCCCCCTCGTCATTCTCATGTCTTCCCCCATCCAGCCACACACACAATCCCCCCATAATAATTGCCCCCTCCCATAAAATACAAAACAAACCCCCCCCACATACATACAACCCCCCTCACATACATAGAAACCAACCCCACCCCCCAAATACAGTACATAACTCCTCCCCCACATACTTTGAAAAAAAAAACCAGTTCATAAATGTAAACCAATAGGCCTATGTAACCAATCACATTTTTTCCAGTATACTCTCAATGGACACATATTGAAACCATTTTTCAGTAGTTAATCACGAGTTTCAAAGATTGTGTGAAAAATTATATATTATTTAAAGAACAACAAGCACCTAAATTACTTACTCAAGACCACACTAGTGTTATAAGACACGCAAATAAGGGTGATGGGGTAATTATATGGTCACATACAGATGTAGCGTCTTAGTTGATCGCGCTGTCCATGTGGAATCCGCCATGGGAACATCTGAGCCCGTGTCTGCTCGCAAAGTCCCAGGAACCAGACTAATGGCCGATCAGTATTAACACAGCAGGTCCCTGCTTCTGAATGGAAATACCGCTCTGTGAATCCTACCGGACCGCATCAGTCTGGAAGAGACGCACATTGAGAGTAAACAGAATCAGTCACTCTCTGTGCGTGCATCTAACAGCCGATTGCACAGCATTTATTTTATTTTAATACCACATTGAAGCAGGGGGTTTCTAGAGCTGCACCGTATTAATTTCAGCCCCGGGGCCCCCCTGCTTCCCGAGTTACAGGCTCTGGTATGGGTTGCTGGTATCTCCTGCATTGTTTAAATGTCCCACGTCAATTACGATCGCACATGCCTTGCACACCTGTGGCCAGACCTGTCACTGATTATGCACAAGTATGCGTGAGGGACCAGATAGTAGACTCATTGGGAAAAAAATGGACCATATTGTGAGGTACATGTCTCTTGTGAATTGACTATTATAAGAGAGAGCACAAGATCTGGAGGAAGCATCCTCTGCCTCCCATGTACCTCAAAGCAATCCCCAGATGATCCTCATCTTCCTGAGGCTTACCTGCAAGAAAGTGACATTACAGAGAAGTTACCTGTGCCTATTATCCAAAGCACAACTGCGGTAACTGAACAATGGAGGTGGATATGTATCCCTGTCATATAGTTACATAGTTACATAGTAGATGAGGTTGAAAAAAGACATAGGTCCATCAAGTTCAACCTATGCAAAATTTAGACAACAGATACTTTATCCTATATCTATACTTACTTATTGATCCAGAGGAAGGAAAACAAAAAAAAACATTAAGGGGAAAACTTAATTCCTTCCTGACTCCAAGAATTGGCAATCAGATTAATCCCTGGATGAACATCCTTCCCATGTATACTTATTTGGTATATCCCTGTATACCTATCCCATCTAAAAAGATGTCCAACCTTTTTTTGAAGAAATCTATTGTATCTGCCATCACAGTCTCCATGGGTAATGAATTCCACATTTTAACTGCCCTTACTGTAAAGAACCCTTTCCTTTGTTGCTGGTGAAATTTCCTTTCCTCCAACCTTAAGGGATGGCCCGAGACATTTGTACTGCCCGTGGGATGAATAGTTATTTTGAACGCGCCTTGTATTGTCCCCGAATATATTTGTATATAGTTATCATATCCCCTCTTAGACGCCTCTTTTCCAATGTAAATAAATCTAATTTAGCTAGCCTCTCCTCATAAGTTAAATTGTCCATCCCCTTTATTAATTTGGTGGCTCTTCTCTGCACTATCTCTAGTTCCATAATGTCTTGTCTTAGGATTGGTGCCCAAAATTGTACTCCATATTCAAGGTGTTGTCTTACTACTGCTTTGTAAAGGGGCATAATTATGTTTACTTCCCTTCCATCCATTGCCCGTTTGATGCAAGATAAGATATTGTTTGCCTTTGCAGCTACTGCATGACATTGGGCACTATTGCTAAGCCTGCAGTCTACAAGCACTCCTAAAGCCTTCTCCAGCAAGGATTCCCCCAATATATCTCCATTTAATTTGTAAGTTGCCTTTTTATTCTTGCATCCCAAAATGCATAACCTTACATTTATCTGTATTAAACCTCATTTGCCATTTACCTGCAAACGTTTCCAGTCTCTCCAAGTCCTTCTGAAGAGAAATTACATCCTGCTCTGATTCTATTACGTTACACAATTTATTATCATCAGCAAAGATGGAGACTTTGCTCTCAATCCCAACCTCATGGTCATTAATAAACAAGTTAAAAAGCAGGGGTCCCAGTACCAATCCCTGAGGTACTCCACTCACGACTTTAGCGCAACCTGAAAAAGTTCCATTTATGACAACCCTCTGTTGTCTGTCCTTTAACCAGTTTTCAATCCAGGTGCATATATTATTACTGAGTCCAATTTTCTTTATTTTGTACACCAACCTCTTGTGTGAAACCGTATCAAAAGCCTTTGCAAAATCTAAGTAGACCACATCAACTGCATTACCCTGGTCTAAATTCCTACTTACCTCCTCAAAGAAACAAATAAGGTTAGTTTGGCAAGATCTATCCTTCATAAATCCATGCTGACTATTACTAATAATTTTGTTTTTCATTAGGTATTCCTGAATATTATCCTGTATTAAACCTTCAAGTAGGTTCCCTACTATTGAAGTCAGGCTTACAGGTCTGTAATTTCCACATATTACCACATCTGTCACTAGGGATCCTCTACCTAACAAGCCTCTATCATAATACCAAGACAAAAATTGTGAAAGAAATGCTGCAGTGGATAACCACATAGATTTGTGTAGTTGATTTCCCAGCTACTATGTGCCTTTCCAGCCTAATGCCTACCGGTTCAATAAAGTGATTTTTTACGGTTCCCGAAACAATTTGAAGGGTGCTATTTTACATGCTCTTCCGGTGCAGTACAGATATAGTACACTGTTGAAGAATGTGAAAGGCACAATAAATTGATTGCTACGGCATAAGAGGACTGCGGGCTGGAGTAACCAGTGACCAAAATTGATAAAACCATGACATTAAAGCAATATGTATTTTTAAATATTGGGGGTTGGGGGCGGGGTGATACTCTGTAGTGAAGAACTAGAGTAGTTTATGTGCAAAGTTATGTTATTTTCAAGCAATGCTGCACGGATGCCATTGTTTTCATCCATGCTTTGCAGGTTCTCCACTTCAACAACTTCTTCATGTAGCAAACTCCTCCAGGGACACAGGACATCAGTATTGTATCATTAAGGTAACTTCTACCTTTCTGTAATCCTTTGCCTTGTTGATCCTGCACGCATGCGCAATAATTCAATGCAACGCATAAGTGTTCCATTAAATCGGCATAGAGCATGAATGCACATTGGTGGAACTACAAAACAACACACCTGTTAACTAATTCGTCTATTTATTCATTATCATACAGGTGGAACTTTACTTTGACATAGCGCAAACAGCGTGAAACGCGTTAGAGTGTCCTCTATTATTCCTGGAAGATGATTTTTATTGTATTGCTATGGTACCTGTAGATTAATACATGTTTGCTTCCTGATCCAGGTTCCATCCGGTTTTTTTGCGGTTGTGCACCTCTTCTTCCTTCCCCCGCGGGAGTACATGCGGGAACTTCACAATAGACAGCCAGGGCAAGTTTGGGAAGTTGATGTTGGGGAAGAATGATTTTTTCTTATACAGTATTAAATATTGTTAGAAAACATTTCCCGATATACACTGTTTCTGTGCTTTACTTTAATAAACATGTCATAATTTAAAGTGACTGTCTGGTGTCTTTAGTTTTCATGACACAAAGCTTGGCCTCCTGCAGACGCACTTACTAGTATTCCCTCCTACTGTCTCTGTACGTTCTCCCTACCTACCAATTAGATTGTAAGCTCCTCGGAGCAGGGACTCCTTCCTTAATGTTACTTTTACAGTATGTCTGAAGCACTTATTCCCATGATGTGTTATTTATATTTGCTATTTATATGACATGTATTACTACTGTGAAGCGCTATGTACATTTTATGGCGCTATACAAATAAAGACATACATACATACATACATACTATCGAAAGAGTGTATGGGAAGAAGAGGTGATTAAGATTGCAGTTGTCTTAAAAAACAACGGTCACTTTTCTTAGACAGAACTATACAGCATGTGCATGACTGTACCAATACCCTCAGAATACATAGAATTTAGTTTACCTACACACTAGTATAACATATCATTACTTCAAAGAAGCTGCAAAACCCCACAGGGCAGCCATGACCGAGCCATGGTCACGGATCTGCAACATCCAATGAAGGGCAGAGGTATTTCCCTTATTTACCAGTGGCCACAGGAACAGTAAGGCCACGCTTATAGTGCTGGCGACGGCAACGCCACGGCAAAACAAATGTATTGCCGTTGTCGCGTGCGCTTATAGTAGAAGCGACGCAACGGTGCAAAGGTATAGTGCTGCGTACGCTGGAAGTCAAGTCAATTTGATTTTTTCCAAAGACCGCAGCATGAATTCACCGTCGCTGTCGTGCCGCTGTCGCCGGCAACGGCACTATAAGCGCAGCCTTAGTATGCTACATCTGTAAGATCTTCAAAAACAAGATACAAGATATGAATGGTGAAATTAGATATTTCCTGACAATCAGAACTTTTTACAATGCAATAATTGGACAATAACGTTTTTTTGTATTGCTGTATATCAATAGACATAGACATTACCACAGTAGCAAAAAATGTTCAGTTATGAGCCATACTATGTGAAACCCAACTGAATTTCATATATCCTAATGGATTCAATTATATTAATTATTTCCCCTTGTTATATAGTCCTTCTGGGAGCTTCTCATTAGATTTCAAAAATGAAGATGAAATGTGTGTACCATATTCTGTATCCAATAAGATGAAAAAAAAGTCAACAATTTATAAACCTTCCTTTCATTGTCAACATTACCTTCATAATGTAAGATATATTTATTAGCTTTATGAATTGAGGCACAGAAGCCTGAAAGCAAACAAATATATGTCAACTGTAAATATCAAGTATAATAAGTACTGTAGTTTGCACTTTGTCAAGTATGAAGCAGCAATTCATGAGTTGCAGTTCATGCTGAGTGCATCTTTTGCATTTTATTGTTTCCACCTGTTTTCTGGTGCTCCGTTTAGAAGATATATGCACTTGAAATATTAAGTGTCTGGGAGGTTACATTGGAGCTCTCCCCCGAGCATAGTGCAGTTTAAAGGTTACCATGATAAACTCAGATCCTGGAAATTACGGAAATCATGATTTGAAACAGTTAAAAAAAAAGTCTTTTTTTTGTTTTGTTTTAATATATTTTTAAAGACCAAGGCATGCTGAACGGCAAAATATAAACGTTATAGGAGTTAAACCCATGTAGGCGTCTGGGAGGATTGCTGCTTTCATTTGAAGCAGTGCTTAGAAATTTAATGGGGCGGTTAATCAGATGAGTCATCATTCCCCAAAATTATTTTTATGTTAATATTTCTCTAGTCTATAAAAATACTGAAGAATGTCACACGAATAGAATCAGGATAAAACACATAGCATTGGCAATTTGCCGATAAGTACATATTTTGGATAGGCTATAAACTGAATTGCGCCTTTAACAAAGGAATAATGTGAGATGATGAGACATTTGTGCTTATACTGTATATCAGTAAGTGTTAGTATAGTAAAAGTGAAACACTAAGCTGATTTGATTTGAAAGGATTACTTCAGGATCCACTGTCCATTAATATTTCAACAGCATAGCTAAAAGCCACCAAAGAAAACCCCCACAATTTTACAGGAGTGGAGATTACAGTGATATTAGGGATGTAGGAATTATGTTTGGTAGGAGAGTTAACTGTAGCTAAAAACATAGAAGAAATGTATGGATATAATATTTCAAAAATTGATGGGTTGCATGTTTAGAAGAAGGACAAACATGATTTCCGGGATACTGAACCTGACACAAAGGTAGGAGGTAAATACAAAGTTCATTAGATTAATTTACAACAGGTGACTCAACTGTCTCATGTTCCTAATATAAAGCCAGATTGCCCTCTTTACTAATTTACAGTACAGGTTTCTTCAGACATAATGTTCTCGGTGCTGCAAAAAACAGAGTGTAAATACTCAGCATTTATTTGCATTTATTTGCATTTATTTGCAAGTTGCGGCTCCCTTGCGGCAACACAGTATCATAAGCAAACAGTGCGCCACCTGCTGGACACGTACTGAACTGTAATAACATAAATAACCACACAGGTAATTCTGCCGGGTGACCATAGCTGCACTGTGGACAAGTCGTAGACAACAAAGTGTTCACATGGCTGTAATCGCGCACATTCTCGCGATCACGGGGACAGTAAGTATGACGATATCCAGCACAGTAGTTTTCAATTGTAACTATTCCATCGAAATTTGGCATATTTGGGGAAGATTACAGTAGATCAATTTTTTGAAGTTTGAGAAAGCACGCTTCATGAAGTGTATTTAGTTTTAAAAAAAATTGTAAATATTTCAGTTTGTTCATGCTCATTAAACTTTCAACAAACCTTGCATGGTCGGTTGACATCTGGTACATACTGTATGCACATTTTTGCTTTTTGCAGTTTTTCTCATTCATAATCCTTGCCATTTAGTATTCTTCACCAGTGGTGCGCAAACTGGGGGGCGCGACCCCCAGGGGGGGTGCGAGAATAAGTGCGCACTTCCCGAAGGCACTTAAATTAAGTGCCAGGGGAGCTGCAGGGCCTCTGTAAACCTAGCTTACCTTGGCTCCGGCAGCTTCTCACAGGCGTCACCATGGCAACGCGGCGGAGGTCATGTGACATCACGTTGCTATGGAAACGTGACGTCATGACGCCGGAGCCGACGCCAGAGCGAGGGTGAGGGGGGGCATGGAGGTGAGGGTACGCCGTCAGGAGGGCGCAGGGAAAAAAGATTGCACCCCACTGTTCTTCACAGTGATGTTGTATATTCCAGTGCAATATCCAATCCTATGTGCAATCTTTACTTTCCTTCAGTTTTACAACTGGGGAACTTGGACAAATAAACCCATTTAAAGGGGCAGTCTCCAAAGATCATTGTGACTTAGTGGCAGTGTTATATTCTGTTTATGTTAAATGCAGGTGATTTAAACAATTTCTTAACAAATCACACAACTATATATTTTTTACATCATTTGAAAAAAATTTAAGTCGTCAGTTTTAAAACCACAGAAAAAATACAAAAAATATGTGCGTCACAATTAGCAAAGAAACTTTGAAACATCTAGTGCATTTTTGCAACAGTTTTGCTTCAAATTTGCCTGGATACTTTCATAATTAAACTCCATACTGTAATGGTGCTATGGTAAACAAATGTGTTGGAGTGTTCTTATAATCTTTACCTAATCTCTTTTATTAGACTGCTGGTAAACTTTTGTACTGTATGTGTAGGTAAATGGTTCATCCAGAATGTTTCCCTTATGCTGTATTGTTTGGCTAATGATGGCAGAATACAGCAATTATATTAAAAGGACATTGCAGATGAAAAATTGCCAGATAATATTAGATTAAGTAGACCCAAAAGGACACAATTTGCTAACAACAAGTAGAATAATAGGAAAAAACCCACTCCACAGAGAGACGTGACTGTCAGATTCTGTGTTAAAGATACCTCTACAAGCACAGACTCATACATGGCCGTGTGAGTTTATATATATACAGTATTTATTCCCATCACAGTGTTGGTGCCACAGCCAATTGGGACATGCAGGGCTGTTTTGTTTGACAATCACCTCTGTGCATCCCCACGCTAGTGTTTACATAGGGCATGTTCAACTCTAGCTATATAGCAATTTTGGGTTGTTCCCAAGTGTTGCACTTCTGATTTGTGTTCCTTGCGCTCCCCTATTTCTTTTCTATACAAACAACAAGTGAAATCCAATAACATTTTTAACATAATTGCTATGAGGGTCTGTCCCCTCAAAAAAGGTCTGTCTCTGATAGGACCAAAGACACGTGATGCCAATGGCATTTTAAACAGGTTAAATGTGTGTAGCTGATACCTTTAAAAAATAAGTATTTTTTTAAACGTAATGCTTCCACGAAAGGCAAAACATCTGGAAAATCTTTTAATTAAATTTGTTTGTGATTAGAAATTAATCTTATGATAAGAACACATCTGATAAGTTATTCTTAGAAACACTAACTAGTTTTACAGTATGTAGGGTCATTTTTCAAATGAGCAGACCTGTTCATGACCAGAATGTTTGTAGGAATCATATGCATATTGTATTATTCCATAATCATTAAAGCCATAAGAAAGGATTCCCAGTGAAGTGCAGTGTCTTAGTACAAGCTAATTCATGAATACACTTTCTAACACTGTCAAATAACTGCTATTCAATATAAGCAGCAAAGTTAAATGTTCATTTTGAATCTACAGTACACACAACAGAGAGATGACAGTGCTCCGATCAATACAAGCAGCAATACTACATATTGCTAATGAAACGACAGCTTTTCCAATTAAAGTCTATAAGGCATTTTGTGAACAGGAAAGGTCATTTAGTTCAAAGTGCCTGTCTTGTTTTCTTTTCCTATTTTTCATTATCCCTGGCCAATTTCTCATTTTCAATAATGCATTTTTTCCCATTAAAAATAAAAGTAGATTTGCTCAATATCACACAGAGGACAGCATTCATTAAAGATTAATGACTAGCCAACCACCCTAACAAATAATTACTCTAAGCCTCCAATGGCAGCATTTTTGCAGAACTAGTGCATCATACAAAACTATAAACAGTGGTTGAAACAAAATGATCAAATATATTAACTGCACATCTAAGATGATCTGCCGAGCTGAAAACTTTTCATTTTTGTTGTTAAATTGGTAAAGAGGGATGTTATTGACTCATCATAATAACTTTTCACAAAACAACAAAGAAAAAGTGGTAAATTATAATTTGCCTTTAAATACAACATTCTTTTGTTTTATCATTAAGGCAATTAGCTACAGATTGCAAATTTCCTCCAAAGTTCTTGCTTGCCATTGAAATAGTGAACAAAGGGGGTGCAATTGGGCGCTCCTAATGAACAAGTGACATGGTGAACAAAGTGACAATAATAATAATAAAAAAGGTGAACTCTTCTAATAATATCACAAATAAAGATAAATTACAACCAGGTGTACTAAATATAACATGAACCACCACCAATAGTGAATAAGGTTAAATGTGATAAAAGTTAGGTAGCAGCTACAAGAAAAAAAACCTTCTATAGATCTGTTCCAGATCTATACGAATCTTCTGTGTCTTCCAGTTGAGGGGAGCGCAAGTGGTCCGCAGCGTATATGTAAATAAAGAATAAATAAATATATAGTGCGATATTGTGTGACTAAATGTCCTGTATTGCCATTGAAAAAAAGTTTTAAAAAATGACATATATATTTCTATTATTTTTTAATAGAATCAGTTATCTATATTTAACGTATAGACACATTGCTGACAATCGATTACTATGGTCCAATGAGGAATGGCACATTAAGAAAATCAAAGCTACTCTATTTTCTCTTTCATCTTGGCAAAGTCCTCCTTAAATGTTGTATCAATATGTAATAACTAAATATATTCCTTTTTTTAAACATATTTTATTAATCTTATTACAGATGAGCGAGTCCAGATTGAGGAAATCCACCCCCCACCCAAACTTTCCCGTTTAGACTGCGGCTGGGATATGCATGCTAGACTTTAATCAAATTCAAGGTACAATCTTGTTTTCATTGTCGCTTGGCTCAAATCTCAAGATATTGCCTTTTTGTGTCTGCATCAGCATGGAAGGGAAGGTTGTAGTGTGTGAGAAGGTTAACACAGACAAAGAGAGGGGCATAGAGAAACATTGAGGGACAGAAGAAGACACATACATACATACATACATATATACATACAGTACATACAAAAACATACATACATATAAACATTTCACCCAAATCCATTGTACGAAGAGGAAGACACAGAACACCAAGGTAAATGGTAAAAAGAAGTGTATTAATCAAAACAACATTTGTTTCTGTTTAGCTATGGAACCTTCATCAAGGTTGTTACGTAGCTGAACAGAAACATTGGAATTTTGTTTTGTTTAATACATTTCTTTTGACCACGTACCTTGATGTGTTTTGTCTTCCTCTATGTATCATGGCTTTGGTGGAGTAAACCTTTATTTCTAACCTATGATGTGTGTACTCACTGGTTTTGGATATATATATATATATATATACTGGTTTTGGATATATATATATATATATATATATATATATATATATATATATATATATATATATATATATATATATATACTACTAGTATAGGTATAGGAAGAGAGATACTGTACCATCACCATCTGACCACCAGTTCCAGCCTATCAATGAATCAATGCCATTTGGGTTTGGTTACCTATTGGGTATTACAGTAACTATATTACAAAATACAATAGGTAAACAGAAAGAGATACCACTGTCTGACCTATCTCTCTACCCACTACCAGTGATATTATCAGTCAATCAGTTCCAGTTGGTTCTATATAAATATATTTATACCATACCGTATATACTGTAAATATACAAGACTTTTGCAGTATCAATAAGCACGCGTTTAAGACCACAAAGGGAAAATTTCAATATTTAGATTCAGATGGAAACTGCATCCTTCATGTATTTCATCTACAACATAACATACTCAATTTGATTGAATGGGCTTTCTAAATAGTCTGCCATATTCTTCATCTTCAACTAGTATTCCTGTCCTGTCTTAGAAACCATATATTTCATGCACTCTATCACTAACACAACATACAGTGTTTGCATGGACTTTTCTAAATAGTCTCCTTCTTCACACTTGTCCTGTCTTTGTTTTACTTTGTCCTATTTTGCTGGACTTTGGAAACAGGCATAAAACACATTATTATGTATATTTTAATCATCAACATTTTGCTTCTTTGCAAATGCTATACATTCTTACATAGGAAGAAAAAAAGCTCCACATAACATTATGATTCTTTTAAATTAAATTCCCCTTTTTCCAAACTCCAAAACTAAAATCAGAACGAGAACCAAAGGACTTTAGCCAAAACCAAACCAAAACACAGGGTCAAGTTCACATCTCTATTTCCTAGTGCACTGTACTACAGAATATGCTCAGCCTTAGAAATAATTTGAATATCTTATTGCAAATATACAAAAGTATCCTTTATGTTATCTTCATATTTAAATGTACAAAAATATGCAGCGACCAACATAATATTTTGAAGGTTCTTCTGCACCTCGGAACGTCAATTCTTTATTTTTGAACCCCACTTTAGCTTGTCATATATAACACTTACTTTATATGTAGGTTTCCCTCATTCCAAACTGTTTGGTAATTTAGTACCTTTAGACAGTTCTAAGCAATCAAGCACATTAAATAACACTTTTTAATGTACTGTTGCACAATTCTACGTGGCTTGGGAGATACAGATGGAAACATTTGTTTGTAGAGATGCCTTGTTCTATTGTTTGTAGTGAGGGAGTAATATGGGATGTGGTGCTAAATTCCTCTGTAGCAATTATTATCTGTAATACAGATCAAGTTTACAGCACATTCACAACTAATTTTTGCACCTGAAATCAGTTTATTCCAAAGTGCTAATGATCCCAAATGAGTATTGCACTGTAATTGAGGAACAAATACAAGCGTATAATTACAAATTAGGTAACTTGATTTGCATTGCTAACACTGAAAACTCTTCTGTCTTAAACTGATTTGCTAATTGTTTACTGTCTTTATCGAGACATGTGACTTTGAGTTGTTTTTATTCTTGACAACCCATTTTAATTGGTTTCAAGTTAAATTGAGAGTAGAATAAGATCAAGTAGTTTTTAAGAAGCATGCAATAGTCTGTACTGTTCTTTTGCATTTTTAAAGCACATTAGAGAAACAAACATCACTTCAGAAATGCTTAGTAGAGCTCAGTAAATTGCACTCTTTTGGTGGGAGCTAAATGCCTGAAAGTTGACAAGAGTATTTTAGCTTTTTAAGTTTAGCACAATGGTGCTAGATATTGTATTGTGTTTCTGACACATTCTGTAATTAACATCAATTTTCACAGTCATAACTTTGGAAAATGCTGGATTTGATTTTGCAGGTCTGAAGCCAGTGCAACTCTAAACTTCATCCCCAGTTTGTTGCAATAATATTCATTGTTTTAATACATCTTTTTTTATTTCAATCTACAGTATCTATTCTTGTTTTGATTCCCCAGAAGGTTATCATAGTCTTTTATAATTTGCCACGTTAACACACAAATTATAATAGAGCATAAAAAACATTATTTTATTTGTTTTAAATGAGTAATTAAAGCAATATCCTACATATGTTTTTTTTTTAATAAATGTAGTATTAGATAATGCTTACTGTTTTTAAAAATAATTATTCAACTCTTAATGTCATTTTTAATGAGCTTTAGTATACTGAGAACCTTTTGATTTCTATAACAGGCTTCAGCTCGACTCCCAAGCAGGGCAACGTATTTACCACACTTTCCTGTTTGGGATAATTTGATGCAAATGTTCCCAGCAGTTTGAGCTATAAATTACAATAATAGGCAAAGTTACCTTACTAATATCAGGATACATTGTAGCTGCCGAGTTACACTCTGACTACATGACTGAAGGATTGATTGAAACTGAAAGGCGGCCATTAAGTGAACCCAGGAAAGCAGAATAACAGAGATAACCAATCGGACGGCAGCTTAGATAATTAGTTTTCAATAAACGTAATCAAAGGCTACATATATTAAAACAAAAAAATCTATATTTTTTTTTTAAAGCGCTGCTTGGACTGCCATTATTAAATGTGGATATGCCACCAATATGAATCTATTTATTAATACAATATTAAAATAAAATAGATAGAATTATGTAAATATCGACCTATTATACAAATGTTTTGAATGCTTTGGACGGATTCGCTGCTTTACAATAATATGTTGATGCCCTCAACATATCATCACTGTACAGTACACCTCAGCACAATAAGCAACATTTTCAGCAGCGTTAATAGTGCAGCCTATACCTTTTTGCCTTGCTTGTTAGTTTGATGCTGACCCACCTGGCCCTATTTGTTATTACTTTCTCCATACCCTATAGTACATACCTAAATCATCAGAAGGTACGGTGTAAAAAAAAAAGAAAGAAAGACAGACAGATGATGAAGTACATGAACGAATCTACATAGTTATTACCTTATCCAATATTCCGACTGAAAATAATATGAAGGATCGATCGAAGATGATGGAGATAGAGAAGAAGAAAGTTCCTTTTATTTGTATATAGCTCCTTGTGAAAATAGTCTGTTTTCTTCTTGAAATTAATTGTTCCTTTAATTGTAATCGTGCATTTCTTCTTAACCAATATCAAATTAAATATTCAAAAACAGATCTCTTGGCTATTCATTAATTCATTGTAAGGCAAAATAACAATAAAGCTTCATCTACAGGTACAGGACAAATGAAAACATACTGTGGACAGGGAACGGTAAAGCATTCTAGATCGCTCAATAGTACCGTTCCTTCTGATTAAAATGACCATTTTTGCAGTCTATTAAACTTCGTTACTTTTTGGTGTGCTTGACTCTGCCTTTTGATGATAAGTGTATCTTGACCAGATCATTTTTGTATTAGTACACAGCTTTATCATGTTACCTTCCTAGACTGCATTTTTGGGTATCCCAAATTGCTGCCTATGATATTCTTATTCTACTCTAAAAACAGATTCATACTGTATAGCCATTTCTTAATCTAGAGATGTACCTATGCATGGCTTTGTTAGTATGAAACAACAATACAATTAAACTATAACATATTCTTATCCTTTGAAATCACTTATCCAAAAAGTCCGGGCACAAAGCCAATAACATTCATAGGTTCTATTTTATACCCAAAATGTACTATATACAATTCACTTGTTCTAACTTTCCTACAAATAAGTTATTTTCCTTAAATGTGATTTTCTCACATTTCACAATCTTTCTCAGAATGGATATTACAAAATAGAATCTGGGCAAACAAAATGGATACTGAATTACAGCTGAACCCCGTTATAGCACGACCCGTTATAACGCGAATTTGGTTATAACGTGGTTTTCACGTGGCTTCCGTTGAAAAAAAATAATAATAATAATTTTTTTTTTAATGTTTTTTGCACACTGCACACACTGCACACACTCACACTGCCCACACTCACTGCACACACACACTGCACACACTCTCACTGCACACACTCTCACTGCACACACTCTCACTGCACACACTCACTGCACACACTGTCACTGCACACACTGTCACTGCACACACTCTCACTGCACACACAGCTCACTGCACACTGCTCACAGCACACTGCACACACTCCCAGCACTCACTGCACACACTCTACACTGCACACACTGCACACACTCTACACTGCACACTGCTCACAGCACACACTCTCACTGCACACTGCACACACTCCCAGCACTCACTGCACACACTCTCACTGCACACACTCTCACTGCACACACTCTCACTGCACACACTCTACACTGCACACTGCTCACAGCACACTGCACACACACCCAGCACTCACTGCACACACTCTCATTGCCCACTCTCACTGCACACACTCTCACTGCACACAGTCCTCACTGCACACACTCCTCACTGCGCACACTGCACACAGCACACTGCTCACAGCACACTGCACACACTCCCAATACTCACTGCACACACTCTACACTGCACACACTGCACACACTCTACACTGCACACTGCTCACAGCACACTGCACACACTCCCAGCACTCAATGCACACACTCTCACTGCACACACTCTCACTGCACACTGCACACACCACACTACACACACCACACACCACACTGCACACACTCCCAGCACTCACTGCACACACTCTCACTGCACACTCCCAGCACTCACTCCCAGCACTCACTGCACACTGCTCACTGCACACACACTCACTGCACACACTCTCACTGCACACACTCTCACTGCACACACTCTCACTGAACACACTATCACTGCACACACTCTCACTGCACGCACTCTCACTGCACCACTGCACACACTCTCACTGCACACTCTCACTGCACACACTCCCATCACTCACTCCCAGCACTCACTCTCACTGCACACTGCACACACTCACTGCACACACTGTCACTGCACACACTCTCACTGCACACACAGCTCACTGCACACTGCTCACAGCACACTGCACACACTCCCAGCACTCACTGCACACACTCTACACTGCACACACTGCACACACTCTACACTGCACACTGCTCACAGCACACACTCTCACTGCACACTGCACACACTCCCAGCACTCACTGCACACACTGTCACTGCACACACTCTCACTGCACACACAGCTCACTGCACACTGCTCACAGCACACTGCACACACTCCCAGCACTCACTGCACACACTCTACACTGCACACACTGCACACACTCCTCACTGCACACACTCCTCACTGCACACACTCCTCACTGCACACTACACACAGCACACTGCTCACAGCACACTGCACACACTCCCAATACTCACTGCACAACTCTACACTGCACACACTGCACACACTCTACACTGCACATTGCTCACAGCACACTGCACACACTCCCAGCACTCAATGCACACACTCTCACTGCACACACTCTCACTGCACACTGCACACACCACACTACACACACCACACACCACACTGCACACACTCCCAGCACTCACTCCCAGCACTCACTGCACACTGCTCACTGCTCACTGCACACACACTCACTGCACACACTCTCACTGCACACACTCTCACTGCACACACTCTCACTGAACACACTATCACTGCACACACTCTCACTGCACACACTCTCACTGCACCACTGCACACACTCTCACTGCACACTCTCACTGCACACACTCCCATCACTCACTCCCAGCACTCACTCTCACTGCACACTGCACACACTCTCACTGCACACTGCACACTGCACACACTCTCACTGCACACACTCTCACTGCACACACTCTCACTGCACACACTGCTCACAGCACACACTCTCACTGCACACTGCTCACAGCACACACTCTCACTGCACACTGCTCACAGCACACAGCACTCGCAGCACACTCTCACAGCACACAGCACTCACATCACTCAGCTCTCACAGCACTCATCTCTCACAGCACACAGCACAGAGCACTCACAGCACACTCTCACAGCACACAGCACTCACAGCACACTCACAGTACACAGCTCTCACAGCACACTCTCACAGAACACAGCTCTCACAGCACACAGCACTCACAGCACACAGCACTCACAGCACACAGCACTCACAGCACATTCTCACAGCACTCACAGCACACTACACCACACCTCCCACTCCCCTCCCTACCTTTGGTGTCGGCTGCTGAGATCGGAGCGGAGCTGGCATCAGGAGGAGGGGGGGGTGTCGGGAGGGGGGGGTGTCGGGAGGAGGGGGGGTGAGTGAGGAGCAGGCTGGGACTCAGAGGGCTGCGTGGGCTATGCCGCGGAGGGCCGGTAGGTGTGGGGGCCTGGGGGGGGAGGAAATGGATGCCGGTGGTGGGACGTAAGGAGCAGGTTGCGGCTGGACTCACCGTTGCTAGGGTACGTGTAGGGCTTCCGGCCACCTCTTCCTTCCTTCCCTCCTCACTCCCTCCCGATCAGGCGCGCGGCGTCCATATTTTTTTTAAATTAGCGCGACCCCGGTTCTAGCGCGGTCGGATCGGGTGGCCCCCGAGGACCGCGCTATAACGGGGTTTAGCTGTATATAAATAAAATAGAGTCATAAAGGATTCGGAATCACAGAAATCCATCTTCACCGACCACTATACCAATGTAACTACTGTATCAACACTGGAAATCTCAATTGTTTAATTACTCCCGGTCACCAGCATCACAAGTTCTGTGCTTTCTGACATCAATATAACACGCATGTCAGGAGCCCTTCACACAAGTTTCTGAACTTAGCAAATATTGGACATTCAGAAATAGCAAATTAACAAAAATATGAAACTTCATCAAGAACTGCCAACCACAAATATCTTACTGATAGAGTAACGTGTACAACAAAAGACAGAGGTGCCCAATGCTACATCCAATTGACAAAACATATATGGTAATATGTATAAAGTTTAAATACTTCAATAATAATAATAATTACTTGGTCATTTAGTTTAACCTTTTGGCCAAAGCGTCGTAAGCCTGCATACCAAACGTCAAGGTATAACCAAAAATGCAGGTCCTACACTACATTATGTGAAACAAAAAGTGTACAAAGTGCGCAACTAAATTCTATCTAAAAAAAACCTTGAAAAATAAACCAAATGAAATAATGTGATTTCCAAGGATAAAAAATATTACGTGATCCTTCAAAAATTAGAAGAGAGCATCTGCAGCTTTGGAAATGGGGGTGGCTCAAACACCCCCTGGAGCTAATACAGAAAAAAACACATAACAGCGCACAACGCTCATGGTGCATTAAAAATTATATTAATCAAATAGGTATAACAGGTAAGTATTATGCGTACATCAAATAGGAGTTAAAACAGCAAGTCAAGGGATGTTACCCAAGCGCCAACCAGGTATTGCCAGCAAGATGTCATCTGGAATCGTCACAGGTAAGTGCCTCCTGGTCTTAGGGGATATCGTTGGTGCCTTTGAGTAGGATCTCCTGCTCACACAAGTTTCGTTTGTGGGAGTATTGACAGGCAGTGGTATACTGTGTGTCTGCAGCCACTTGTCTCTCCGTCTCACAGCTCGTGACGTCACTCCCCTGCAACGGTGTATAACATGCACCGCAATCTCCTTACAGCTGAATGATGAACTTCAGGATGTACTAGTCCACTCATAGACTAAAATAGTAGTTATTCCAACGCGTTTCAAAACACAGAGGTTTCTTCATCAGGGTTATAATAAGCATATTGTCTCGCACTATTGAAATACCCCACGCTTGCTCCCGATTGGTCCGTGGCTCAGGTCCTCCAACCAATACGGGAGGGGCGGGGAGGGATCAACAGCTGGTGGCCGTCACTAGGTGTATACACCATTATAAACATTTAATACATTGGTTTAAACATTACATCAATTATACAAAAGTTTTATTAAATAAATCAAAGAGTTAAAAAAGCCCTATCTAGCACAAATAAAAGAAATATTGCTGAAAGGCTGGAATGGAAAAGAAATAGATATTAAAAATCATATACTTAAAATAATACATGTAAACATATATTGAATTCCTAAAACAAGGGGGGCTAAAAAGCAAAGTACAAAATCAGAGGACACAGGATCTATAAAGATAAAGATGATAAATGAATGCTATATCTTTAGTATGGAAATTGGCACACAGTATATATATATATTAATTTTAAGAGGGTAAATCAATTGGGTACTTCACTACTTCAATTCAATACAGAGACCAGATGTCGATGTCCTCATTGAGGCCTCCCGGATACAGGGTATTAAGCCTATGTATCCAGAAGGTCTCCTGCACTGACAATTCTTTGACCCTATCACCACCCCTTCTATTTCTGGGGACATATCTAATACCCTTGAATAAGAGTGAGGTAGGGTCCTTGTTGTGATGCAGTGCATAATGCCTAGAAAGGCTATGTTTAACAAAGCCATTCTTTATATTGCGTATATGCTCTTGGATACGCACTTTCAGACTACGCTTAGTATGGCCCACATATTGTGAGCCGCAAGGACATTCTATCAAATACACTATATGGTCCGAATTACAATAAATAAAATCCGTAACATCAAATACCTCCTACAATATTAGAAAGGGGAGAGCCAAGCCTCCTACTTTTCTGGGCATCGAATCTGCCTTTTTATCCTTTGGTTTTTCTTTTTCCAAATAAATTTGGTGATCAGAGATTGGAGGGCTAGGATCTGATTAGATACAGTAGGGATAGGGAGTGATTGAAAGAGATATACAGTAGCAGGCGTGGCAGAAGGTCCATACAGTATTTATACAATACATCTTTACAATCCATGAGATTCCGTGACCTGACCACACCCCAATGTCGTCCCTGAGAGACTATAAAATTCTAGGATAGTTCTCCTTGCATAGTGTCTTAAAGTCATTGGTGAAGTTAACACCCAAGTATTTGATGGAAACAGATTGCAATTAAAAATCAGAGTTAAGAACAATACGTTTAACTGTATCTTTGGGCAGATTAATATTGAGAGCCTCTGACATTATTGTTTATTTTGAATCCAGAGATTTTATTAAACAAGAATAGGGTAGAGAATAGGTTTGGTAACGTGATCAGTGGTTTGAACACTGTAAGGAGAATATCGTCCGCGAACAGAGCAATTTTGTAGGTCTGGTCCCTCACTTCCAACCCCGAGATATCTGAATTATTTCTAATATTTGCTGCGAGGGGTTCCATACAAATGGCAAAGATCAATGAGGAAAGAGGACACCCCTTTCTGGTACCACAATTTATTGGGAAACTATCTGAAGCCTTGGCAGACTACTTTTGCAGAGGAGGTGGAGTACAGGGCGAGTATTGCATTTAGAAAAGGCCCATCTAGGCCAAAAGCCTGCAAGGTAGCTCTCATGTACAACCAGTCAATGCTCTTGAATGCTTTTTCAGCATCTAATCTTAAAATCATTGACAGGATCTTATTTTTGGAGGCCAGGGCAACCAGATCTATGGTACGCCTTGTATTGCCCCCTGCTTGTCTGCCGGGCACAAAACCCACCTGTTCAGGGTGGATCAGAGAGGGGAGAACCTCATTCAATCTGTTTGCCATTATTTTGGCAAACATTTTCAGGTCCGAATTGATTAACGAGATGGGTCAATCTAATGTTTTATTTTTAATGGGAAAATGTGCTATTATCTAGATATGGATAATAAGCCTTTAACCCATTACAGTGTGTGTAGGGGTGGGGTTGGGGATGGAGGGGACAGAGGAGGGTGTTGTTAGGTGGCCATTGCTTGTGAATGGGGCATAGATTACTACAGTGACAATAAATGGATTGAATGGAACGAGCATGTTTTTATAGTAATGTATTTTTTTATAATAATGTATTTTATACTTTTGCACTATATTGATTATTTGAATGGGCAAAGCACTGTTAACCATCTTTAGTTAATAGCACTTTGCCCTTTCCTGTCTGGTGTTGGTGGTAGAGGTGGTGGTTGAAGGGGGTAGATCCCCCGGGATGGGTGTTTAGGTATTACGGGAGGGGTTATCCCCTTCATTATCATAGCGGCTGTAACTGCTAAGGTAAGGGAGGTGTTAATCCCTCCTGGGAGGCCTTACTACCCACCTTGGGTCAACTATGAAGGTGGTATTTGGCCTTGGTTGGTATTAGGCCTCCTGGGTGCCTTCGCCCACCCCCTATACCACCAACAAACCAACAAACCGGGCACTACTATTTGACCCCTTCATTACCTTAGCAGTTAGCCACTAAGGTAATGAAGCTGGCTGTAAATGTATTTTTATTACATATGTAACACCCCTATCCCTCTTCCCGGCATGAAGGATAGGGTATGCAATCAAAAATAGAACACAAATAGTCCCTGAATATTACTACTGTCTCTTTAAGTAGGAATTATGCTTAAAGCTGTGTGGGTGTTGGACGTTTACCTTGGTTCTTCTCAGGGGTACTTGTGGTTCCGTGCTGGCTCTTGACAAGGAGTGTAGGAAAAGGAAAAGGATGCCAGGAATTTTTAACTGTATTATTTATACAAACAACTTGCAGAGTCACAGGACTGGCTTTCAGATGACATTATACCCCCTGCACACCAGTGTCCTCCACATGAGGTTCATAGATAGCTCAATTCTTTTTTTAAATCTCTTGCTGCTTCCCAGGACAGATCAAGCAAATACTAGTTGAATATAGAATTCATTATTAATTCAACATATAAGAATTATATTTCAACATTGAAAAGAAGATCACGTGTTTTGGAAGATTTTTTTCTTTTATTGTGGATCCCTTTTTTTAGTTCAAATATCAAGTTGAATATATCTAGACTTTAGTCTATGTAGGCTAGTTACCATTTCACTAATGATTTAGCTTAATCAAGGTTCAGGTTTAAATATTTATATTTGATAATTACTGTATAATCTATACTTCAGATTTTCAATATTTGTATTTTAATACATTTAATTTTATGTATATGTGTTCAAGATTTCCTATTCTTTGTCCTCTGGAACCTCGGTTCACCAATACCTGATAACTAACATTAATATAGCCGATATATAGATTCATGCGCCAGGGTTTTTCCCTTTATGTATCTCTTTCAAGGGGGTTAGAGACCCCTTCTACCAAGGCTGCAGAACATCACCAGTGAGTCACTTACTACACAAGGTTGGTTGTCACACTTTTTATTTGAATTGCATGCAATTTAATCACACATTTTTGTAGATATTAGACATTAGTGCTTTTAAGTTTTTTCTATATACTTATCAACGTTTACTGAATAGGCCCCATAGTCAAATGTTGTACAAATGATTTTGTAAAGCATAATTGGATAGGTTCACATACAGTACGTATGTATAACTACAGGTGATAAAAAGTAATCTGTACATTATACGGTATGTATGTGGGTGAAAGTCAAGTCTTCCATGCAAACACAGACAAAATGTGGATGAAATCTAGAATTCCTTTTAGAATGCTTAATTGTCATTAAATCCTTCAGTGATAAATGAAAATTGCTACACTAAAAACAAATGGATCTGATGTTTAATGTTATAAAAGCTTTTTCAGTAAGTAGAACACAGAGGAAATCATTATGCAACTGGGTGGTTTGTGATTTACTGTCATACTGTAATTCAAGGACAGTTAATGTGACTAATTAAGAAAAATGTATAATAATTAATCTGATAAAATCACCTCCAACCACATCCACTAAAATAAAAAACAACATTAGGCCTATTATTGTAAAATAAAACACCTTAAATCTTCTTCATTACTGTAAGGAAGGATATTGTACTTAAAATATGTGCCTTTTCCTATTTTCTGAGGCAATAAAAGATGCATTGTTTATATATACAAAATGTTTCTGCAGCATTTTTTTTTTTGCATTCTCGTAGTTTTAAACTTAGCTACAGTAGTAACTAGATACATATTATTATAGAGTTCTAATACACTATGACTTTACAATAACCCAAGTGGGTGGAGAGTTACGGTTGTGATAACTCTACCTTTAAACATTTTGGTAATGAATGTTTTCTCATGACATTACATGACATTACATGACATTACATGACATTACATGACATTACATGACATTACATGACATTACATGACATTACATGACATTACATGACATCACACCAATCCTATAGTGTAGCAGGTAAAGAATCGCTACTAGTGTATGAAGGGTCATGGGTTCGATTCCTGCATGGGGGGTAGGTGTGTGTGTCCGTTAGTAACAAAGCATTGAATGTTATAAAAAAAAAGAAAAAAACCTTGGAGATATGTGCCGTGCATGTGGACCAGCCTGATGAAGCAGGGAGAGAGCTGCAGATGCTGGGAAAGTCCTCACGCAGCAGCCATTTATTGATCCTGGTTATAATGCGGTCTCATTATGTGGACCCCGCGCTCTGTGTTATAACAGTGTGTAGTGTGTAGTGTGTAGTGTGTAGTGTGTAGTGTGTAGTGTGTAGTGTGTAGTGTGTAGTGTGTAGTGTGTAGTGTGTAGTGTGTAGTGTGTAGTGTGTAGTGTGTAGTGTGTAGTGTGTAGTGTGTAGTGTGTAGTGTGTAGTGTGTAGTGTGTAGTGTGTAGTGTGTAGTGTGTTGTTTGTTTTTATATTTTATAACTCCTGACCCGCTCCAACTAACTACGCCAAGCAGCACCTACACGGTACCCAACGTGCACCTACATCCACAGAGGGTAGCGCTACCTCACACTTGGGTGGGAATTGCTGGGACATGACACCAGGTATTGGTATTTCTCAAACAATCCAGGGAGCATATAAGGGAAAAAAAGACAAACAACACAAACAATATAAGTGCAGGTGTTTGAAGTCTCTGGGAAATAGCAATGTCCGTAATCTTGGCTCTATGCACAGCCTACTCACAGGATACAGAAGAAATGAGAGCACTTGCAAGAAGGGCTGCTACCCATGGTTTTCAATGGATGTGTGCTGATCAGGACTCCCATGTGAACACTCCCAGTGAACACTCCTGACGAAGCCGAAACAGTTCTACTGGGCGAAACGCGTTGAGTGAAGTTTGGACCTACAGGTGATCCGTACCAAGCCATCACCACGTCAGGGGTGACGTCAGACGCTCCGATGGACGCAATGGAGCAGGGAGACAGTCCCCGCAAAGACTCCACGGACAGTGGAAGGCTTCTGACTGAAGAAAGGCGGTGAGAGATACTGCTGCGACACACTTTATTCGAGCAAATACCCAGTATGTACCTGGCAGATACCTGGAATGCGCCGCTCCTCACCTCAGACAAGCCCCGTTGCGTTTGCCTTCCCAGCCATGGTTCATGCCTGGCTGACGGGCGGCTGATCTGTTAAATGATAATGATTAGGATTTAATAGGCTGCAATGCTTCGCGTGTCTACCAGATGGCATAAATTCATGAATTGTAATGCAGTATATATATATATATACTGTGCAGTATTGCAGCCAGCGGGAATGAAATGCTTCAATCCCTGCCTGGAAAATAACGCAATGCACTCGGGCAGAAAACAGTCACAAACCTCAATATACCTGAGTATACCCGAATTCGTGGGACTAGCCGAGCTCGAATAAAGTGTGTCGCCAGTGTATTGCGGTGCGGTGACCCTTTTAATCACTATTGAGTGATATATGCCCTAGTTTTATTGCACAATTGTGAGTGCGCATTTTCTATTTTAACATAAAGTCTTAATTTACTTAATTGATCTGTGCTATGTAGTTCTTCTATATCTCTCTTTATTGGTGATCCATCACCCCCTGTACCATTGGATGGGAGTCCTGATCAGCACACATCCATTGTAAACCATGGGTATCCTGTGAGTAGGCTGTGCATAGAGATTATGGACATTGCTATATCCCAGAAACTTCAAACACCTGCACTTATATTGTTTGTGTTGTTTGTCTTTTTTACCCTTATATGCTTCCCCTGGATTGTTTATAAAATATCCTTACATCATGGAACCTGTCAAGACAGGTCCCACCAGAGGGTTTAAGCTGAGACATTAGACTTTTATATTTTACTTTATTTGTCACTATTGGAATATTTCCTATGTGCTGTATTATTATTTAGCTTAACACTTTATTGCTATTATTCACTTAATGGTATTTGCGCTTTTTTTATCACCTTCACGTACTCACTAGGGGTATTGGTGCCACAGTACCCTCAGTACTTTGGGGGAACCACCACGTGTTGGGTCATTGGGTGTACACTGTGAGTACAGTTATTGCCGTTATTGTATGTGTGTATGTGTTAGTAAGTGTATACAGTTAACCTTAGTTATATACATTGTGTGGTGTATTATTTATTACTGTATATCGGTTCGTGTGAGGGGTTATGCCACCAACGCTGGGATTCCTCATAGGTGGAGGCGCTGCACGCAAGGAGAAAGAGTTCACCCCCGGCTCCCAGAGGCGGAGGCTTAGACCTTCTGTGAGTAAACAGGTATTGCAGCACGCATAGTTTCCTTAGGCATATATGTGTGTGCGTATGTATGTATGTATGTATGTATGTATGTATGTATGTATGTATATATATATATATATATATGTATATATATATATATATATTTTTTTTTTGGGGGGGGGGGCTATTGTTCTGTCCTCCTCCTGGCAGTAAAGCCTAGTAAGGGTAGGTTTGCCAGGAGTAATCATGGGTTTTCCCCACACATGCAGTGCAGTGAGTCAGTGAAGGTAGTGTCATCAGGCCTTGTGTCCTATTAGAGACACAAGGGTGGTGCTTACTGGAGCTGTACTTGATGCATTGTACTTCCTGATTTAGCCAGTTGGTCTCCCACTTTGAGAGAGACAGGTTCAACCGTACTAAGCTGTCAGGGCGCCGGCAAGCTTGAGGCCTTCCCTCCGGGGAGAGGTGGGGAACCATACCTCCTATCCCACAAAGGGATAGGGCAAGAGCAAGGACCACTCTCTGTGCCCTTTGGCTGGGAGTAGAATCCAGGGACATCCTGAGGGTGGATACCCTAAGAACTCTGTCATCTGTGGCTGCTGAAATAGGAAGATCAAATAAAGATCCTGTGTTTTACCTATACCTTCCTGGCCTGAGATTGAAGTCTATTAGGAGGAGGGGGACAAGAGTTCTTTTGCAGAGACTTCACCCCATATATCTGGGTGCTGCACAAGATGGAGGCGCTGCACCTGTGAGTAGAATTTGGGCAAGACCCCAGAAGCCTGTCCTGTTATTCCCCTCTACCATAATGCGGGTGACCAGCAGGTATGCACCACACAAAGCCATGTAACCAGAGTAGCATTTCCCCTAGGAGACCCTATGTGAGATTGGGTGGGGGAAACAGGGTTATATATATATATCCCTTGATAAAATCATTTAGACGAAACCGGTAGGGTAACGTGGGTCTATCCCTTTACAAGTCTTAATAGACTTTATAATCATATGCCTTTCTAAAGGCAATTTGGAAACATTGCAAGTTTGCCTTTTATTCTGCTCATTATCCTCTATACTGCGTTATAATCAATGCATAGTACTGCTACCGAGGCATTGCAAGTTTGAAACACTGGAGGTGCAATTAGGACTCATTACGGAACAGCTGAGAACCGACGGAGCTCTATCCACGTGTGCGGAAACAACGGAGTATCACTACTAGGGCCGCCAACAGGGGGGGACAAAGGGCACGGACGTCCCGGGCCCCGTGAGTCATGGGGGCCCGGCCGCCAGGCACTGCATGGCCCTGCGCGGCCCTGGACATTATATTTTTTTTTTAAAGTTTGAGATTGCGCATGCACAGAGTCTAGGTCCCACAGGGTGTCTTGTCTGCTGCCTGTGGGCTGTGCCTGCTGCCTGTGGGCCTGGCCTGGCCCGCTCCCCCCCCTAACTTCCTCGATCCCCACGTGGGACGGAGGGCAGGGAAGTGCCAACCCTGCACACCCCGCGTGCGCCTCCTGCCCCATGCAGCAGCCGTGGGGGATGCTGAAGCTGCCTGCCAGCCTCGCGCCCTGCCCGAAGAGCTTTCAGCGCGCCAACCCAGCAACAGCCGCAGAGGATGCTGCAGCTGCCCGGCATCTCGCTCCCCCCCAGCTGCCCACCTCCCGTGCGCCCCCTGAGCTCACCTCCTGTGCGCTCCCCGAGCCCACCTCCCGTGCACTCCCTCCTGTGCATTCCCCGAGCCCACCTCCCACGCCCTCCCTCCCCCCCGTGCCCACCTCCCACCCCAGGCAGCTGCCAAGGGGACATCGGGGGAGGGTGGGTAGCGGCAAGGAAGCAGGAAGTAGCACCCACCCGGTCAGGGTAAGTCACCCACTCAACTGTCACTGTCACCCACCACCCAGTCACTGTCACCCACCACCCAGTCACTGTCACTGTCACTCACCACCCAGTCACTGTCACTGTCACCCACCACCCAGTCACTGTCACCCACCACCCAGTCACTGTCACCCACCCAGTCACTGTCACCCACCACCCAGTCACTGTCACCCACCACCCAGTCACTGTCACCCACCACCCAGTCACTGTCACTGTCACCCACCACCCAGACACTGTCACCCACCCCCCTGTCACTATCACTCACCACCCTGTCACTGTCACCCACCACCCTGTCACTGTCACCCACCACCCTGCCACTGTCACTCACATTCCCAGTCACTGTCACCCACCACCCAGTCACCCACCACCCAGTCACTGTCTCACCCAGTCACTAACCCACTCACTCTCCCACTCACTCTCCCACCCACTCACTCTCCCACCTACTCACTCACCCTCCCACTCACTCACCCTCCCACTCACTCTCCCATCCATGCATGCACTCTCCCACCCACGCACGTACTCTCCCTCCCACGCACGCACTCTCCCTCCCACGCAAGCACTCTCCCACCCATGCACGCACTCTCCCACCCACCCACCCAGTCACTCAGTCACCCACCCAGTCACCCACCCAGTCACTCACTCACTCAGTCACCCACCCAGTCACCCACCCAGTCACTCACTCAGTCACCCACCCAGTCACCCATCCACCCAGTCGCTCACTCAGTCACTCACTCAGTCACCCACCCACTCAGTCACTCACTCAGTCACTTAGTCACCCACCCAGTTGCTCACTCAGTCACCCACCCACCCAGTCACTCAGTCACCCACCCAGTCACTCAGTCACCCACCCAGTAACCCACCCAGTCACTCACTCTCTCTCTTACCCACCCAGTAACTCACTCTCTCTCTTACCCACCCAGTCACTCACTCTCTCACCCACCCAGTCACTCACTCTCTCACCCACCCAGTCACTCACTCTCTCACCCACCCATTCACTCACTCTCTTACCCACCCAGTCACTCACTCTCTCATCCAGTCAATCACTCTCTCGCCCACCCACCCAGTCACTCACTCTCTCACCCACCCAGTCACTCACTCGCTTACCCACCCAGTCACTCACTCTCACCCACTCACTCGCTCACTCTCACACCCACTTGCTCACTCTTGCACTCACTCACTCACTCTTGCACCCACTCACTCACTCTCACACCCACTCACCCATCCAGTCACTCACCCACCCAGTTGCTCACTCAGTCACCCACCCACCCAGTCACTCAGTCACCAACCCAGTCACCTACCCAGTCACTCACTCTCTCTCTTACCCACCCAGTCACTCACTCTCTCACCCACCCAGTCACTCACTCTCTCACCCACCCAGTCACTCTCTCACCCACCCAGTCACTCACTCTCTCACCCACCCAGTCACTCACTACCTCACCCACCCACTCACTCACTCTCTCACCAACCCACTCACTCTCTCACCCACCCAGTCACTCACTCTCTCACCCACCCAGTCACTCACTCTCTCACCCACCCAGTCACTCACTCTCTTACCCACCCAGTCACTCACTCTCTTACCCACCCAGTCACTCACTCTCACCCACTCACTCGCTCACTCTCGCACCCACTCACTCACTCTCGCACCCACTCACTCACCCACCCAGTCACTCACCGACCCAGACAGGCAGTCACCTGTCTTTTGTTGAAAATATTAAAATAAACAGGTTGCATTGTAATGTTTTTTTCTGTATCACAATAAGAAAACAGTTAAGTAAAAGTTGCGCGCTAAAAAATATTTTTCCGTGGTAGGTGCGCTATGGGTTCGGGGGTCGCTATGAGTTTGGGGGGGGGGTCGCAATGGGTTCTGTTGGGGGTGCTATGGGTTCGGGGGGGTTGCTATGGGTTTGGGGGGGTCGCTATGGGTTCGTTTGGGGGCGCTATGGGTTTGGGGGGGGGGGGCTGCTCCTTTCATTTGTCCCGGGCCCCATGATTTCTGTTGGCGGCCCTGATCACTACAGAATCTACCACGGAACATCTGAAAGCGGCGGTGCTCTCTAAGTGGCGACTCTGATTGGGACACTCTCCAGCCTGCACCAAAAAGACATCTGTGACCTGTTGGCGTTGTGTACACGCGGATTGGAGTATACAGCACCCCAGCCCTGGAAGGAGCAGACACTGTTTACAGTTTTGTTCCATATGCCTGAATTTTCTACTGTTTTGTAAGTAGAACCAGTACCTGAGTGGTGTTACTAAAATATACATACTTCACCATATTGGCTCTCTTTTTCTTATTTTTAGGTGGTCTCATCCCCTATCCTTGTGATCTCGACATTTGCTCATAACTACACTAGGTGTTTATTAAGTTAAGCACATTATATTGGTTTGCGCTTTATTCTTTCTTGTATCTATACATGTCTGGTATTGTGTGTTTCCTACACATTTTAGCAGCATCCAATATATTTCACTATTCATTTTTATAATTAATTAACACATTTTGCACACTTTTGCATCTTTTTGTATATATATATTTATATATGTGTGTGTGTTTTTATTACTGCAACATGTCCTGGTTGTGGGACTGAGTTTCCCATTTGCCTATGACTTGGCTAGAAACAACACAAAAATGAATGTGTTCATAAGAAGAGCCGTTTTTGCAGAATTTCTTGCACTGAACAGAATATAAATAGCAGACAGTAGGGAAGGATAATTGTGAAGAGCAAAGCAGACCAATAGGGTATTTTGTCAATGTACTGCAGGTGAAGATGTATCATCTAATTTCAATCAATTGTCTAGATCAAAAAGCTCCTTTAAATCAGGGCTCATAAAGGAGGTTACCCATTATATTGCCTGAGTTAACATTGTAACCTCAAACCTACAGAAATTATATGCAAAGACAACATCCAAACTATATCTCGTTGGCATAGACATTAGCATAGACTTCTCCATGGGAGAAGGAGTGGCTCAGTGAGTAAAGACACTGACTGGCACTGAGCTTGAAGCAGGGGAACCTGATTAAATTCCTGGTGTCGGCTCATTGTGACCTTATTTATTTATTTATTTTATTTATTTATAAAATATTTTACCAGGAAGTAATACATTGAGAGTTACCTCTCGTTTTCAAGTATGTCCTGGGCACAGAGTAAAACAAATAATACATGGTTACAAATACAGTTACATAAATGAACAAGGTATACATTTATATACAAGACATTGCATGCACAGTTAAAGAAAATATATATTATGAGCGTATGAAACAGTTACAGACCAGATTAAAGTATGAGACAGCCTTAGATTTGAAAGAACTTAAGCTGGTGGTGGATATGAGAGTCTCTGGTAGGTTGTTCCAGTTTTGGGGTGCACCTTGGGCAAGTCACTTTATCTCCCTGTGCCTCAAGCACCAAAAACAAAGATTGTAAGCTCCACGGAGCAGGGACTTGTGACTGCAAAATGTCTCTGTAAAGTGCTTCATAAAACTAGCAGCGCTATACAATAATTCTGGGAAAAAATGTTATGCTTAATTGTGGTGTTGCACCCATCCAGACATTGCAAAAGACCTATTTCAGTACAGTATCTTGATAGGAGTAGCGACAAGTTTAGATATAACTTAAATTACCTAACGCTAAGTCCCTTCGTTGCCTTTGTGGACTCAAGTGGAAATGCGAGTCTTATGATAACGCCTCATTTGCATATCATTTGCATGTTATCACTAATGTCTATTATACTTAACACTGCTCTTTACAGGAGAGAACATGGCTTACTGATACAGTATTATAGTAACTGATACTGTTATTGTCCTTTTGAAGATACACTAACTCTTAACAGGACATTAAATTAGGTTAATGCCACATTAAGTCACTTAACTGAACTTTGTAGATCTGGATAAATGTGTCTCTAATCAAAACTCAGATCAGAATGGTATCATATACAGATAATATACCATCTCATCTTAACCAGAATGTGGCTAGTCAGCATCAATGTTAAAATGTGCACTAATAGTGTGTAACTTGCATCTACATCATAAAATTGCTGAAAGTTTGCCACCATTCCTGTAGTGTACAGTGTAGAAATTGAATACATTATTTACTGTTTCTGCTACCCATTTGCTGCTATTTCGCTATATATAGAAAAGGGACAGACACTCTCACTCCATCACAGTTGGTTATCAACTCATATTTTCTGAATATGCTGACAGTAATAATGGCCAGGCGAGGAAGATTAATCTGAATACTTAAAGCAGGATAAATGTGTCACCTGTTTTTGGTTGGCACCAATAAACAATTTCAGTATTAAATATTGTGAGGGAGGGAAGGGTTAACCCCCTCACTCTAGGCAGGGAGACCACACCCTATGTATGATGTGCTAGGATATGGACATTAACTCCAGATAAGGGATTTAAAATGCAGGAAGTTGCTCCATGCCAATGCTACCTGTTCCAGAACCTGCAGAGACAAGTCAAGAGGCTGTGGGCACTGCCCAGAATGGTGTACCTGGGAGCTGCACAACCCTGCAACCATGAATGAGGTGAGCCAGGAGGATGTCAAGCTGCCCAGTAGATGTGAAGAAAGGGAGTGTTATCAAAATGGCACTCAAAATTAATATAAGTGCAAATTTATATAAGAATATATTCAGTGAATTATACCGTGATATACAGTAAACACATAATTCTGTGATGAGGAAATAATGCTCTAAATACAAAATAATAAAAACTCTGTAAAGTGCTGCACAAACCCTTCTTGGGTTTGCTCTCCCAATCCTGTGTAGTTTTGAAGTCCAATTCATGGGGCGCGCAAACATGTGAATAACAAAATACAAACACAAAATAATGCAATATGTCTCTCAATTAGGACAGGCCAGACTTTCAGTAGCCTATAGAATGTGTACTCACATACTATGTGTTCTTTATAAGCTTATCCAAGAATCAGTGGCAATATATTTTCCTTATGTGTCTGGAACATGTGATGACTTTTATATAAGCGCTATGTACATTAATGGTGCTATATAAATAAAGACATACAATACAATAAAAAATAATGAAAAGCCCAAATAGTGCAAATTGATAATTTTTTTTATCTGGTGATGTAATAAGATTTAACACACACATGGTGTCATAATTTAACAAGCATATGTATGACAAGAGATGAGTTGTCGCCGTCCGAGACTCTCAGCGTTCACCTTGCTCGTGTTTCCAGCTCTCTCTGCGTCTTTCCTTTCTTGTCCGAGATTGTTTGGCTCCCGCACTTCCTGGTTTGGATGCCCGGATGTTATATCGGCGATCTAGTAACGCTGTGAACAGCGTCCTGCACAGCGTTCTTCCACACTCTATACGTTTCATCAGGAATCATGCTTGTACTGCTCTTGTGACATTTGATCTGATGAAACCTGGGAACTCCTTGATAAAATGTGCTCACAAACAAAACACATAGGAGTGTTATACCCTCTTTTTTTTAAATGTTTTCTTCAATAAATTGATTTTTTTACTCTCTTGACCCTGCCCTCTGTTTTGCTGTGAGCTGCACTACAAACTTTTGGATATCTCTAGACTTCATACCGGCTGCACGCTCGAGGAGACATTATTTGGGTGGATACAGTGAGTACATTTATGGTTTCTGTCTTGAGGACTATCCCATTGAGGAGGGGAAGTGTATAGTTTATATACCACTCACCACCTCAAGGAAATATTTGTTCTTCACCAAAGAGAATCTCATCAGATCTACCACCTATCTATATCATTATACCGTGAATTTCTGTGCCCCATATGTATATGTCTCCTGATCATCATACAATAATTATCATTATATTTTGGACCTGGTTCTTGAGCACCTGGACCATTGACGCACATACCCTATCGATATGTAATGTTGCAGCCAGTGTTATGAAAAGAAGATTTATCATGGAAATCTTTTGAAGCCCTGGAAGGCTCAAGAAAGTCTGTTCATTTAAATAGCGGACAAGGAATTCGATTTGGGTCCCCCCATAAAAAAATGAGAATGGGTTCAACTAGGCAAAAATCTTTTCTTAAACTAGACATTATAGGCAAAAAAGACAATTATATCATTCTCTGTGTTCTCACTGTTAGCAGGGAAAACACATCTGATTTCACACCATGTTGAAACTGAACTAGGTACGAAAGTGAAAGAAAGACCTTATCGTATTCCTGGAAAGTTAAGGGAAGTAGTAAAAGCAGAACTGAAAAATATGCAAAATTAGGTACGGTAGAAAGGGAGTGAATGGTGTAGCCCCGGGGTATTAGTTCATAAACCTGATTGGTTTTAAAAAAATTGTATCGATTTTTGAAAAGTAAATGCAATTTCTGAATTTGACGCATACACCATGCCCCCACCATGATTGCATATATCTAACTTTATTTACATACTGTGTATCCATGTACAATATGCAGTTTATTATGATATGAGTTTTTCTGCTCTCCATGGCCCCCTCACCTCCCTTTCCCTTTCCCCTTCCTCCCACTCCCCCCCTTCTTCCCCCCCCTCTTCCCACCCTCCTTCTCCCCCCTCCCTTCCCCTTTCCCCTTCCTCCCCCGTTTCCCCCCCCCTCCTTCCCCACCCTCTCTTCCCTCCCCCCTCTCTCCTTTTCCCTTCCCCTTTCCCAGGGTTTCGGGATTCATTAGAAGTCTTGTGCAATAGAGTACCATACAATTTTAAGAGTACAATTAATCAAAGACTATGTTTCACGGGACCATTCTATGTTGCAACGTTTATTAACTTTTTATATATTTTTTCAGCAATTAGTACCATGCAGAGATTTCCAAAATATGTTCTTTGAATGTAACATATGTAGAAATAGAATAACATTTGTTTTGTCTAGCTACATGTGGTCAATAAATGCTAATTATTTGATCACTGAGGCAGACTTGTTTTCTCTGGGGGTCCACAGCTGAATTAGTTTTAATCAAGTCCCTTTTCGCGGGGTTTGTACTTTAAATGTTGGGCTTGCAGTCAGTCTCCTCACTCCTAGACAAAGCGCCAGCATTGCGTGAAATGCGTATAGGAGGAGGCTGTACTGCAGCCTGCTGTATTACCTGTGTGTGTTCATACCAATAAAGCTACTATGTTCAACTGTGGATCTGACGTCATTTGGCTGTTTGCTGTTGCACCGGATTTTCCTCTTCATTTCCTTATACTCACCTGCCGGATGCACGCTGCGGGACAGGCTACTGAGGAGCTGCAGGACCAAGGACGGATGAGCTGACAGGGGTAAGATTGCTTTTTTTGCCCCTGAGCCCTGACCTCCCCTAGTGGTCCCATGATGCTCCTTATGCCCATTCACACTTTTCAAGTGTGTTCATCATTCGGTGCAAGCCAGAGCTCATGACAGTCAATCACTTCCTGATGGCCCATTGCTTCTGGAGATACTTACCACCATAGTAGGTGCAAGCAATCGCTCTGACAGAGCTTTAAAGTTTAAAGCTCCCGCGTCACGCGGCCCAATAGGAAGCTCAAGCTGATGAGGTAATGCTTTGAAACACCACTATAACATGAAACCTGGTAGCAAAGCATAGTAGCTACCTGAACCTACTATGGAGGTATCTCCAGATTAATGAATCTCTGAAATTAATGGAATTCCCCCTTCTTCAATCCTGGATTTAAAAAAAAAAAAAGAGCATGGATTGCCACTTTAAAAGACAAGCAGCAGACTCTCTGCCCAGTGTTACACAAGACTACAAGGTAGCAGGATCCCAGAGGAATTGCCTGGGACTCTCAACAGGCACCAAAACTAGAAGACTTGACTCCCTTCAAAAGCAGGTTCCCAGAGATTCCCAAGCCTACAATGAAGCAGGTTCCCAGAGGGCTGACCTTGGGAATAGTTGTGACTCTATCCCCTACAGCACAGCCAAGAATGTTTTGTTTGATCTTTTGCACTGCTGACAAGTATATTGTAACCGGTTTTCCAAGTCCGGGAAATAAAGGACTTTGTTTTGGAGAGAAACTGCTGTATGGACTACTCACTGACTCTACCTAGAAGGTCACCCCCCACAATACAGTATAATATATATGTACACACATACCAATGATTCAACAGCAATCTTCACAAAATATCAGTAGGCATCCTGTTTAAAACACATTTATAGTACACACCATTTAAAAATGTGCGTCACAGACAACATCCAAATTCCAGCACTAACTTCCCCACTTAGCACATTGAGCATCACAATGAAAAATATACTGAATAACATATAACATTTTGGTTTTATTTGCGAACAGAGACACACTGGGGCTTATGCAGAGACGTTAGAGAATGGAAATAGCTCCATCGTTTGGCGAAAATACGCATCAGAGAAGCTTGTCCTCCCGAGAACATGGCGAGATTCACAAAATCCGCCACAACAGGTTTCGTTACTTTAAAAATCGCCAAACACGTGGCGAGAACATTAAATTTGCCATGTTTAGATAGGGTGGTATGCCAGTAGCATTGATGCGCTTAAACGCGCCATTATGCCCCATAATATGGAGAGTTCCATGTCGCCAGCAAAACTTGGCAATTTGCTGCAGTTCGCCACGGTACTAGTCACACGTCAGAATTGCATAGAGGAAAATTGGCTGTACAGCTTGCGCCACGGCATGGCGAGTTTAACGGGAATGGAAACTCGCCAACACTATCAACAAGTCTACAAGAAGGTAACGCCGTTTCCTGCATCCGCCCATATTTAACGCCAATTCTGTGGCTATTTTATTGCCGTTTTCCCTTTCACTAACGTTGATCTCTGCATAAGCCCCACTGACTTGCTATAAGACACCTGTTTTACAACAAAATCACTTACTGTATAATGATGCATTATTTATACATAACCTCCATTGACTTTAAGGACTTATTACCCAAGAAGACCCTATGGGTCTAATTCAATGGTGGAAGAAGTGCTATGCACAATAAGCCTGTTTATTTCTATGGGATTATTATATGGTACAGCTAGTGAAGAAAGCCTAAGGGGAGGAAGCTTAAATATGATAACAGCTAGCATGATAGCGGTACTATGATCTGCTTGGTTATTCAAACTGAATCACACATACCTTGTATCTATAAGATACATAATCAATGACTACTGGGAACACTGTTTAGCAATGTACTGTAAGTGCATATATATGCTTATATGTACATGCTGTATCTGTAATGATTAAAGATGAATAAGTCAGTGGGGTGCAAGCTCCTTTGTCTTTTCCAAAATAATAATGATTAAATCCACAATGTGAAAAGTCACTGAAGGCTTGTAGCAATATTGTAGTAATGATCATGTTTTTCTCCCTGAAGGACGTGTAATGTATTGTTTAAATTATGTTGCATAATATTTGCATGTGACCTATTCCAGTTTATCATATACCAGACAATTCAGATGATACTGCTGCGGCCGAGTTTATTTGAGCATTTGCCCGGTCTCGGCCGCAGCAGTAACCAGGCGCGCGCCGGGATGTGCCTGGCGCGCGCCGAAGCCGCGGAGGAGTGCCCTCCGATCGGGGCTTTCTCCCTCCGCTCGCCGGGTCCGCCGGGTCCCCCGGAACCCCCTGCCGCCGTCCCCCACATCGCGGGACACCAGGGCTCCCTCGGGGAGCCCTGGACGCGCGTGCAGGGGGCGCAGGCACCCAATGACGCGTGACCGCGTGTCGATGACGCGCGGCACGCCGATGACGCGCGGCACGCCGAGGGAGTGCGGCTAGCATGCCGGGGCATCCCCAGGCTTGCGGAGCTAGCCGCACTCAAATAAAATGTGCCGCCTCTGTAAATGATAATTGTATGCATAATCTGCAAGTTTGTTCTCCCTTTGACTCCTTTTTCATGTAGTGTCAAACTTCTATTTACTTTCTGTCTCACATTATTCATTTTTCTTTCCTTTATTTCACATTTTCTTCTCATACCCCCTTACTTCTTTCTAAACTCATTCTTTATTTTGTTACCCCCTCATCTTTTTCCTGTCATTCCTACTGTACTGTACCTTTCCTAAAAGGTTGTATTGTTGAGACAGCTAAATTAAGATATTTAGAATATACCATAGAAGTGTGGAGGTGAAGGCAGCAGATGATAGATGTAACTTTCATTATTGTATTGTAGCATGGCTACTGCAGAGTGCCTCTCTACCCCCTGCCACGTAAGCCCTTAGTAGAAACAGGGAGTGACAGGCTATTCTATGGGCATTGACCCCCCTCATCCTGACTCTGAGTGACAGAGGTGGTGGTGACTCAGGATCTGTGTACAGTCTATCATGGTACAGACCTTGTGACCTCCCCTTCTGGAGTCTCAGAGAGGAAGTGCCAAATTATAGTGAGGTCTATTCCATACCTCCTAGTGTGAGGAGGTGTGTGCTGCTCCTCCCGGCTGGGAATGAGCCAGGCCAGCCAGTCCTTCCTGGGCTGACTGAGCCAAGAGAGATCAGAGGCCTCATGACTACCAGAGAGCCAAGCACCATCAAGAGGCCTGGGACCCTCTGATATCCATCTACATCCGCTGTATAACATCTGCAGTGACTGCAACAATAAAGCAACCCTTTTCATATATCCCTGCCTGAGTTTACAGTCTCTTGGGCAGAGGTGTGAAAGAAGTCTGCTTTGGTGGGGACTGTCTCTGAGAATACTGGAGCCCACTGAAACTGGAGGCGCTGACACCCTGAGTTGAACATTAAGATCACCAAAAGCCTGTCCTGTTCCCCACAACATTGTGGACCACTCAGCTCTCCTGGACCCTCACAGGTATGACCGCACCACAAACACCTGTAGCAGCAGTACATCTTCCAGAGAGGTGGGGGGACAGTGCTACAGTATGATTGTCTCACAAAATTCCATCTGAAATTAAATGACTTTAATATGTGGAATGCTCACTTAATGAGGTCAGCATTAATTTTTTAAGACTTTGTATCTATATCCAGGTTTCTTAAGTCTTTATATATAATCTCATCCACACCGGGGGAAGGACAAGCACAGATAACATTCCAAGAGACACTGTTTTTAACCATATCCTTTGCTTGCTTGCTTCATTCATTGTAACATCGCCGGAAGAAGAGATCAGTGTATCTCAAAAGCTCGCACAAATAAAAGCATTTCGTTAGCCACAGAACGGTATCATCTATTTATTTTTTGATTATTGAAGCTCGGCTAACACGGTACTGATACCTCTAAATGAATATATATATATATATATATATATATATATATATATATATATATATATATATATATATATATACAAATACAACTGTATGCTCATCTGCATGTCTTAGGCAGGTCTGCAACCCCGCCTTTCCCCATTATCACCCAGCATACAGCACTTCCACTGCAGCAAGGGATTCTGGGAAATGACATGCAAATGAGCACACAGTGTCACTTTTTGCCTCAAAAACCATTTTTAACATGGTTCCCTATAGGCTTAAGCTTGCTGCATGGCCACAGCTTTGAGCACAGCCAGGGTTAAGGTGCAGACCCAGAAAACCACCCACAGACAGCTGTTTCGATCTTGATGGGTCTCATCAGTGTGGGGTTGATTTTAACTGGGTATGCAAAGAGGCTATGGGATAGGCTATACCATAACGCGGGGTTGCAGACCTGCCTAAGACATGCAGATGAGCATACAGTTGTATTTGCATATTTGCTTTCCTGTGGAGGGTTTTTGTCACTTTTTTTACTCACCATAACTTAACTCAGTATTATGGTATAGCCTATCCCATAGCCTCTTTGCATACCCAATTAAAAGTTGGAACTGGTGCAAAGTAAGAGGATCTCGCTCTATTCCTGTTGTATATGTAACAGTGTCCCCTCCTCCCCCCCCCAATCGCAGATAGGGGCCATTACAGGGTGTGTGTGGTGCATACCTGCTGGTAACACGAGGGCTGAGTCGTCCGCGATGACTTTGGGACATAGGAACAGGCTATTGGGGTCCATACCCCACATAATACGTAGCAGTGCAGCGCCTCCATCTGCCTTAGGCTCCAGGGATCTATGGAGATGATCTCCCACGGTAGAACTTGTACTCTCCCCCCAGTTAGATCACACACCAGACCGGAGGTATATTGCAAACAGGAATGGTTTATTACTAGACACTTTGCAGCAACCAACAGCTGTGTAGCAGTCTTCTGCCGGATACAGTCTCCTTAGATCAGCTCTCACTGGAGATGGTCCCTGGACAGTCACTACAGGCCAAGGGCACCTGCAGCCATCCTAGCTCTTCCCCACCTCCCTAGCAGAGGCAGAGGTATAATCACACACTACTCCCTGCAGTGAAGAGCACATGGGTAGGCCCCAATCTAAGGCTCCCAGTTGTGCGACCTGCCTTCCTCAGAGGGAAGGAACAACTTCCAAATTTAGGGCGGCTAGACTGCGGGCACCCCATTGTCCCAGCTACAACCGGATGTACCACCCTTGCTGTCACTCAAGTGCAGTACCAAAGGTGAAGTGGAAAACCCCATGATAACTACTGCCAAGGCCTGCTTATACCAGGACTTACTGCCAGGAGAAGGACCGACTAGTAGTCAGGGGTGACCCTGCTAAATCTATCAGGAGCACTTCAGGAGTTTAGGGAACCAGAGTAGTTTCACTACTACACTACAAGAAATCAGGTTTACTACAGAAAAGCAGATCCCATAATCATGCTCCAGAGAGCTACAGAACAATAGCAAGCAATAGAGATAAATCCTGTAGACAGAGTGCAGCTGGTCTTAGCTTCTCAAGTACTTGGAGGAACTGTGGAAGATAAGAACTCTGTTTTTCTGAATTCTATCTCTGCTCCCGGATAACCAGGGATCAGTTCCAGAATGCAAGTCCTCTGGATCAAGTCTTAGGTCTATGTTATTTTCAGGTCTGCTTATATACATTGCATTAGCTTTCAAAGCAACCCTGGCTTATAGTATTAAATGTGTCTGGGGAGATAACTGTAGCAGTTCCTTAAAATCCATAGGCGCTACTACAGTTCTAGAGACATCAGATCAGTCTGTAACCTGTCACTTGCTACAGATCTTTCTGTACACATCCTGAATGCAGAGTGCAAGTTTTGACACAGTTGCTCAATACGGTTACAGACAAGCCTCTATGAAGATTGTGAGTATAAGTTACTAGCAACCTTGCATTATACACTTTATCGGATTCACTTCTATAACCGCATCCCTCCCTCTAAAGACTATGCTCCATCACAAAGAGTGTTTTCTCTTCAGTATTGTAAAAAAAATAGATTTATGTTTGAATACATTTATTCTACCACCCCCCAACATCCTGTACCGCATGTAATAGAATTGTGCAAGACGCCACACAAGAAAGCACTAGAAAGCTTGGTATTCAACATATCACTCATACTGTATTTCAGGCAGTTGATTATACCTATATATGACCATAATGTAACAAATCTGGAACTATAAAAGGTTATTATAAAACGAAGAAGAAGAAGAAGAAGAAGAAGAAGAAGAAGAAGAAGAAGAAGAAGAAGAAGAAGAAGAAGAAGAAGAAGAAGAAGAAGAAGAAGAAGAAGAAGAAGTAGACTATACATGCTGCTTTAAGAACAGGACTTTTTGGGAATAGTGAATCAATGCCATACTGTAGTTAACCTCATTCATAAAAAAGGAGACCTCAAGAACAACAAACTGATCAGTCTACTTCCAATCACTTACAAGATTTTTACAAAGATACTCACTAATTGGCTGCAACATATCCTGGACTTTTGCCCAGCGTAGACAAAAGCAGAAATTTGAAGTGGATACTGCTGGAGATTAATGTTTTCCTAATAGCAATAATCAATCAATTGCTAATCTCGATTCCGACACACCCAATCCACTAAGTGTCTAGTAGAAGTTGTCCAGTGTTCACTGCAGTGTAGCTAAGGCTTGACAATAAAATAACAAAGTAGGATCTTTCTACGTTTAGAACTTTATTGCTGCACTAAATGCATAGCGATAACGGATGAAAAGACTGTTACCAAGAAAATCTCTAAACATAATAACAAGTAAATACGGATTTATTACTATTCACTGCTATGTAATACAAGTAATATTAGTCACAAAAAAACAAATTAAAGATAGGAGTTTAAACTCAGAACATGTGTTGCAGCAACATGGAGAACCAACCACGTTTCTGGGAAAATCATGGAGTGGCCTTCATCCAGCTGTTGATCAACAAGCGCTGCTGCTGGGCATATATGTGTGATTTATATTGTCAGAAAAGTATAAGATAGGAGCAATCAAATAAATAGGTAAAAGATCAAATGATTTAGCTGTCTGGGGTGCAGTGTATAGTACAATGAAAAGCGAATCAAAGCACTATGGATTTGCTTCAAACGCATACATTTTTGAGCCATTAAATAAGACGTTTCGGCCGCTACATCTGCCTTTCTCAAGTAAAGTGGCATAATAACTACAACCCACAGTGTCCATTATATAGTCCCAAACATCCTACGTTAGTGTCATGCATCCGCGCTGATTAATTTTGTCCGTAAGTCCCGCAATGTTTCATTCAATATCTGACATCATCACGGATCCTCAGTTTCATCCGCAAATCCTGCGATATCTCATTCAGCATCTGACGTCATCACGGATACATCTTCCATTGTTACCATCGTTTCTTGGAAAGGACTCTCTCTGATAGTTGAGTGATTAACACTCACATTATCCAAGGTGAGACTGCTTGCAGACCCTTGGATGTTACTCTGGGGGTCTTTGTTGATTCTTGGATGATTTTTCTGGTTTGTTCTTAGAGAGATTTTGGCAGGATGACAACTACTGGGTAGAGTGACTGATCTTGAACTTTCTTCATTTGTGTATCTGTCTGACAGCGGATTTTTGTAACCCTTTCCAGACTGATGAGCATCAATAACTACTTTTCTAAGGTCCTCAGATCTCTTTTGATCGTGGCATGACTTGTTTCAACAGACCATACTCACAAAGTTTCTGATCTTTATGTAGGGTGGGGCCTCACAAACTCACCCCTGAACATCTACCTAATTATTTAAACACGTGATTCTAATTTTCCCCTTTAATTTTGCTGATAAAACCAGAGTTTCACTTTTTTTACATACCCTGTTTCTTAATTACTAATTGTTTGTCTAATTCATACATAATTTTGTTTCAAAAGACATGGGAGAGGTTAATTAAAACCCCATTGGATATTTTTAAAAAGGTTTTGATTCAAGGTTATCATGGCACAAACTATGGGATTTCCGTAATTATCAATAGGGTTCATATATTTTTCTTGCTACTGTATATGTGTGTGTGTGTGTGTGCATATGTGTATGATATATATATATATATATATATATATATATATATATATATATATATATATATATATATATATATATATATATATATATATACAGTATGTGTGTGTGTGTGTGTGTGTGGTGAAAAGCAGGGTTGAAGACCTGTCTAAGACATGCAAATGATCATACAGTAATAATATATATATATATATATATATATATATATATATATATATATATATATATATATATATATATATATATATATATATAGTGCATAGCTTGTCCCGGTGGAGCCACTAATCAACTGATCAAACTTGAAAAAGTTGAAAAATCCATCAGTGGAAGTCCATGAAGCCAGCTCGCCATCATCTGCTGTGAACTGGTAGCCTTTTAATACCACATATGCCATACTGCACCAATAAAGTTCTTATTTTTTTTTAGCAAAGAGCTTGACTATACTCTGTCTGGTACAGAGTGATCTAAAAGTAAAGGGGTTTTACATATGTAGTGCTGTTTCCCCCACCCACTGGGAGATGAGATTGCTACTGAGTGTAATGTGCTGAGTTTTACCTGAACCTCTGCTGCTGGGAGCCTGGTGTGTATCTGGTTCGTTCCGATGACAGCACCTCCACCTGTGAAAGATCCTAGTCCCTTCACAGGAACCAATACAATGAGCACACACACACGGGTATAATATAACTGTTTACTGAACTCAGCTCTAATACCCACACAGTATGTATAACAAGTAGGCCTCACATGGCCTTACCCTCACACAGTATCCCACTGTCGAACCACCTAGTCCACACCCTGGTTTGATTTACCCCCAATGTACTGAGGTGCCCTGGGCACCTAAACACCCGGTGTCCACAGGAGCCCCAACCCACCTCGTGTGTGTGTGACAGCGCTGCCCACATTAAGAGTGTTAACCGTTGTTGCACTTGTCTGTGGTACGTGCTGGGCGCTTCAGCACCCGGTATCGCCAACTGAATAAAGTGTCTCTCCAGTCCCACTCTGTCGCCTCTATGTGGGGTGGAATCCGGCTGGAGGGTCCTACCGTTAAGAGAGTCTCTTATCATGTGATGGTGGTCTTGCACCAGACCAAAGGTCGCAAGTACTGTACGGCGACGCTGTGTCGCTGACACTATAGACTCTAATTGGGGCAGTGTCCCTATCTAAGGGGCCTGTCCCTGAAGCAGCCACAATCTGTTTGGGGTCTCAGGGCCTACCTTGGGCCTAAGGGGCAAGGGAGGCCTAGTCCAGGGAAGCACATCTCCCTGGACACTACCTCTCTGCTTCTGCTCCCTCTTCAAACTAAGCGCGGTCCCAGTGTGCCAAACGTATCTATCTGGGAGCAGGAGATATCTGCAGCCATATTGGCTGATGTGCGCCCTGTGTCCTATGTTCCAGAGGCTCATGGGACATGGAATCCCTGTGTTGGGCCTTTTGGCCATTGCTTGCACTATCCAATGCGCATGTGCAAAGCTCCTACAATGGCCGGCGCAGCTCGGATCATCTCTGAGAATGCACGAGACTTACTGAGCATGCGCAACTGTGGCCAAGATGGTGGCACCTCGCAACGGGAGCCGCCGCGGACCTCCGGCGACCTGCTCGCCACCCACACAGCCACCGCTACTCAACCCAGCCTCCACTGCAGCCGCAGCCGCAACAGGAGGTAAGGGGACAAGGGGAATCCAGGGGGGAGCTGGCTACACATATATACGTGCATATATAAGTAAGTTTTTGTCTGTGTAAAATATCGTGTGTTACACATTATGCAACAAAGGTCTAGCCCTATGAATGTTTGAGTGAATCAACAAGTTCAAGTGTACATGTATATGTATACACAAGTGTCAGTAATTGATGATGAATACGTGAAATGGCAGTTAAAAAAAAAAGTACAAGTAATTGTATCACTATGTGAAAATGACTGTGGGAGGTTTTAGATGCTGCCAGTGGGGGAATGTAGCGAACATAAAAATATTAGGCAGACATGACTGAAGGATGTTTGGAGGAGGAAGCAAGCTACATTATGTGCACTTTAGATTTGATGTGGGTAGAGCATTTGAGGGGAGTATAGTGAAATGTCAAGAAGATGTGCGAGTACAAACAAAGTGCTGTGAAACAGTCTGTCTGTGGAGCACTGACATGACATTGAGATCCTTTTTATGTGCACCTGGTGCTACTGAAAGTATTCGCCGTTCCAAAATAATCAAACAAATAATTGGAATTATGAGAACTAGGAAGATTTTCTTGGATATTTGTTTTTAAAAAAATTAGTTATCAAGTAATTTTGTGGTTGAAAAATATGTGTTATCACTAGTTCAAGTCTTCTCAGAATAGCAAGCTGCTACCTAATTTTCTGTTAGCTCCCAGTGTGTAATCTTACAACCGTCTTAGGAAGCAGAAATAATGTTGTATTTATCTTGTAACACTCTTTGTATTTCCAACAAACCAACTGTTTTATACTAAATGATTGGACATATCTGTGTAAAAAGTCTTCATCAGATAAAATGCTTAAGTGCAGTCGTATCAGGGGAAAACAAATTATTATTATTATTATTATTCAGGATTTTATCACAAGCTTCATCTCCTAAAGAGTGAGGATAATTCAGCATGGCATCTATCACTCTCTTATTCAAAGTATAACTCCCTTTCATTTTTATCACCATCCATAACAGACCACAGATCAGAAGTTATTATGTTTTCAACAAACTGTAGGGTAAAACTGACGTAAACCCTAACGTCAAGACTCCAGTATTGAATTTAAAATAGTAGAGGTGACAATGTTTTCAATAACGAGGGAGAAAATAAGTTGCACCTTGAAAATTACAATTTTTAACTTCAAACATATTTTGCTTAAGGCAGGACATTTAAGAATGTGTTCTGAGGAACATGCAAGCTTGTCACTCTCACATGAAACAATCACATTACTTTTAAAATAACCCCCAGAGGAAAAGACAGTGTACAAAAGAGGTTATTGTCCACCTTGCACATACAGTAAATGGTTTTCTGGAAATGTTTTGTGACAGATTTTTTTTCTGACTCAATTCCAGTATCTGGAACTGTGACATTAAGAAAAATTACTGAAGGCTATACAGTTCCCTATACAGTGCTACAAATATATTGGAATTTGCAAGAAACCTCTCATATTATCTAGGTGCTACTGATGTCATCATAAGAAATATAAAATAGTATGTTTCTGTTTATTGACCTTACTCTAGCTAACATTTCAGAAACATGGTAGGTTATAAGGCTCAGATTTGGCAACAGGGTACCCAGGGATATGCCTGGTTGTCCCCTGCATCAAGTTCAGACTGACAGACTCACCCAGAATAATAACCGGGAGAGTCATAAAATCTGTCCATGGCAGTTTTTCTTGTGAGTATGGGTGCAGGGTGAGAAAGTTTGCTCTTCGTTTATCAGTTCATGTATGCAGGGCTGCTGACAGCTTCTTCGGGCCCACAACTAGATTCCGCCAGGGCCTGCCGTGTCGGTGGCCTGCATACTCCCCCTCTCATTCGCCTCCTTGCTCTCTCACTCTATTCCTCACCTCTCACACTTCCTCCCCCATAACTCTTCCCCGTTCATCCTCTCCCTCAGCCCTCATTCACTCCCCCCCCTCACTCATTCACTCTCCGTCTTACTCTTCCCTCTCTTCCTCACTCTATCACTCTCTCTCTTTTCCTCTCTTACTCTTTCCCTCGCTTACTCTTTCCCTCTTCCTCTTTCCCTCTTCCTCTCTCACTCTTCCTCGCTCACTCTTCCTCGCTCACTCTTCCTCTCTCTCACTCAACCCCCCCTCCTTTCACACAACCACAAACACACACAATTGCCACCCACGCCCACAATGCACAAACACACACACACACAATATCCCCATACCACACAATACACACACACACTCACACACACTTGCCCCATCTCCCCTACAATACACACAATTTCCCCCTCCCCCACATTATAAACACAATTGCCACCCTTACCAACAATACACACACAATTGCCCCCCTCCACAATAATACACACACACTTGCCCCAACTCTCACATTACACAAATACACACAAAGTTTTTTTTAACCTGAGGGGGAGCCTCCAGTGCCACGCATGAATGCAGACGTTGCACCCAGCGCGAACAGCAGGGGTAGGAGCCCCATTAGTAGCTGGGGAGAGCTGGGGCCTGGCAGCTATCAGAGGTATGGCAGCTAGATGCAGAAGTAGGGCCAAATTTAATTTGCCGGCTAGCTGGGCCCCCGGAAACATTTTCCCAGCTCTTACCCCTTTTCTGTGACACTACATGTATGTGTCTGGCTGAGTAGGTTGGCTCTACTGTGTAAGTATATGGATGTATGTTGTAGAATTTAATGAATGAAAGAGTATGTGCATGTATGCACAAGTGAATACATTTTGAATCCTGTCTATTTATGCATGGGTAGAAGTCCAATTGTAACCTTGTGTCTGCTATAGCCTGAAAGTAGTCTGAAGGGCCCTAGTAATATAGTCTGACATTGTAGGCTGCTCTATCTGAACAGCAGTAAATCAGGGGAAATGGCAAAACTAAAGACAAATTTGCAACTTGAGCTATTTCCCCCCCATGGTCACAATACATTTTCACAAATTGAAGGTTATTCTTGCATGTTTCACTGTATATACTGTATCACATGTACCCCCGGCCAAAGAAGAGGGGCTACACCAAAACAGTTTAATCTCAGAGTGCTGGAAATCCGTGCAAGGCCGGTATGGTGAGCAAAATAAAGATGGAGGGCACCAGGAACTTTTGTTGAACTTTATTAACATGGCAACTTGAGGTTAACAAGAGGACAAGATTTCAAGAGTTATTAGACACTTGCACTCAGGTTTCCTCAACCATGAGGTTTGTAGGTAGATCAGCTCTTTTCAATCTTTTTCTACTGCCAATGACAGAACTGGAAACTTTCTTCCTGTAATTCCCAGCAGTCGCACCCAGGTCTCCTTCCTAAGCCATGCAGTGATAATCTACTCCCTACTGTTTCTCTAGGGCTCCTGATACTGGTAGACTTGCCCTAACTCTGAAAACAAATAAAGTTGCAACCCTTTTACAGGGCTAGGAGAGCCCTGGAGACCGCCCTCCTCTTGTTCCTCCTGGGATCCGAGGAAAATATCCAGGTCCCAAACATTTATAACCTTTGTCCCCATCCCTGTTGTACTGTCGCGGCCGAGTTTATTTGAGCATTTGCCCGGTCTCGGCCGCGACAGTAACCTGGCGCGCGTCGGGATGTGAAGCCTCGGAGGAGAGGCCCGCCGATCGGGGCTTCCCCCTCTCCTCACCGGGTCCGCCGGGTCCCCCGGAACGTCCCGCCGCCGTCCTCACATCCGCGCGACACCAGGGCTCCCTCGGGGAGCCCTGGGCACGCGTACAGGCGGCACAGGCACCCGATGACGCGTGACCGCGCATCGGTGATGCGCGGCACGCCGAGGGAGTGCGGCTCGCAAGCGGGACATATCCCGGCTTGCGGAATGAGCCACACTCAAATAAAGTGTGCCGCCTGTGTAGGTAGGACAACATAAGGTTTACTTTAAATAAATTATCCCCTAAAGCAGGGGTGCACAGACCTTTTCATCAGAGCCCTCCTACCTGCTCTGCCCCCTGCTCGCGCACCCCCCCTTACATTTTTCAGACGTTTTTCCGACATCCTGTGACCCTGCTGCGTCATTTGACACTGCGTTGCCATGGAGACGTATCACCAGAAGATGCCGGAGACCAGGTAAGAGAGTTACAGAGACCTAATTTAAATGTTGCGGGGAAGAGAGCAGGTCCACTGTAAGCTCCATGCTCCCCAACCCCCACCCCCAGAAAATTTTAAGCCCTCGAGTTTGCTCACCCCTGCCCTAAAGGGTTGACTTATCCAGTATGTAGAGAAAAAAAAAGGAACAACAGTTACAATGTCAGTGCTCAGAGTGTACAACTCAGGATCCACAGTTTGAAATCTATATGTGGACCATATAACAGTTACTTGGCATAACGGAATGATAAGTCCATACATATAAGTGTGGTCATATGTAGTAGAAAGTCATATTTCTACTCCGATGTAGAGAGAACAACTTTATGATAGTACCCAGAGGGGATGCCTGTGAAGCAACACCTGTGGTAAACACAGACTCCCTCACGACTTTAAGGTAATGTCGCCTGGAGCTAGAATGAAAACATTCTTAATGAATCCTTGAGTGTCAAGTAGCTTGTCATAAAATGTTGTACTCATGACTGTGAGTCCGATGTTGAAGTGCTGCCAGTTTGTGATCAGAAATGAGTACCGGACATAATCCCATGTGGGAAAAGTTAGGCGGTGCACGGCCTCAAAAACTATGGAGGTTGGATCGCTCAAAGTAAAAAAGTATGTATTCAATCGTCAGCAACATGCTAATATTAAACAAAGAACGGAATGATAAGTCCATACATATAAGTGTAGTCATATGTAGTAGAAAGTCATATTTCTACTCCGATGTAGAGAGAACAACTTTATGATAGTACCCCGAGGGGATGCCTGTGAAGCAACACCTGTGGTAAACACAGACCCCCTCACAACTTAAAGGTAATGTCTCCTGGAGCTAGAATGAAAACATTCTTAATGAATCCTTGAGTATCAAGTTGCTTGTCATAAAATGTTGTACTCATGACTGTGTGTCCGATGTTGAAGTGCTGCCAGTTTGTGATCAGAAATGAGTACCGGACATAATCCCATGTGGGAAAAGTTAGGCGGTGCACGGCCTCAAAAACTATGGAGGTTGGATCGCTCAAAGTAAAAAAGTATGTATTCAATCGTCAGCAACATGCTAATAAAAAACAACGAACAGTGGATACAGTAAACCTCTGACGCGTGTTGCGCAAACGTGCACTTTGCTTTTTCCAGTAGGACAGAAACAGACAATTACTGACTGATTTGCAACATAAGATTGGTTACATCAAAGTACATGAAGTTGGTTCCAACTAAAGGATTTAACCCCTTAACTCCCTTTAGGGACCAGGACACTAGGAATACCTTTAGCATACCCCAAGAGTGCTACATAAATATATACTATGAACACTGTATAAAGGGATGACCAAACTGAAGTCTTAAGGGTACAGTATGCTAAGCTAATTAGTATAAAAAATAATGGCAGAGGCACCTGCACCATTCTCTGCTTCAGAATATACAGAGTAAGAAATTCTACATATTGGGGTAAAGGCATTTTCGTGAATAGTAAACCCTCACATCATGAACTTTATTTGGGTAAATGGACCATCAGATCTGCTGTATGTAATAAGAAATCCTAAACCTTCCACAAAGGCATTGTGCATGGTGAGGAGATGTACAGTACTGGAACAGCACTTTTTAACTCGTGAGGAGATGTATTGGAACAGCACTCTTGAACTCAAACAACTTTACAGTAATTCCCCAGACAAATCTATGAACACAAAGTTCAAGTCAAGTCGACTTGACTTTCACATACAGTATATGGTATGCAAGTGTTTAGTGATGTTAACCTACAGTAGTTTATATCTCGGTGTCAGCTTCTTATCATTTTATCTACCTGTGTGTAAGGCATCAAGCTTAAGCCCAGATACACTAAACTCCGTTAGGTTACTTAGCCTAATGCTAACCCAAATTAACGTTTGATTTATAGTAAAGCCTATCCACCAAAGGAAGACATAGATATTGAAAATATACTAATTTAATTCATTAGAATATACTTTGCATATGACAATTACCATACATCCCAGGTATCTCTGGTTTCCCTCTTTCCCCCCATTTGTCCCTGTTTCTCTTTTTTTCCGTTCATTTCCTCTCCCCAGAAAACCCATACAGTATTTCAAGGACTGAATAGGAAGAACCCCTTGTTATTTGAAGCTAATGCAATGTTCTGTAGTGCCCATTGAACCTCACATTAAGGTTATGCTAATGAGTTACACAGAAGCTGTTTTATTGTGTACATATACCTTTGTGAATAAACGTTAAACTAAAGGAAAATAACATATGTTACTATTTTAGGAAATATAACATTATTTTACCTGATTTACCAGATTATTGTGGCTGGTCCTTAGATTGCAAGCTTTGTGGGGCAGGAACTAACATGTGTAGCCAGATATCCCCCTGGCTACTAATTTCCTTGCCTAACACATAAGCCCTACTACCAGCGCAGGCAGTGTTAGGGTTAATCTTTGCCCTGCTGCAGTTAACAGCTCCCTTGAGTGACAAGGGGTGTGCCAAAGGCGTAGGTACTGCCCACACTGGGTCTAAGACCCAGGACCCTCCCCTGGTAAAAAAAAAAAGGGGGGGGGGTCTGCATCTGCAAATTTAGTGGTTCTGTGTCTATTCGTCTCACTCCTCAGTGAGAGAGGGTTCTATCCTTCCTCCTCTGGGGGAGAGGAGTGTTATTGTAGACTGGACCAGAGACCTGGTTCCAGGCCTTCCCTCCCACAGTGGAGTAGAAGCTGCTACCCCATACTTAACCAGGAAATGTGGGAGACAAGGAAATACGTTTGGGGTCTCAAGCTCCAGGGGTTGGCTCCAGGGACACAGAGAAGAGAGTGTGCTGAATAATGTCAGTGTGCTGTGCTGATGTATGCCATGGAATAAAGATCCACGTTATGTTTTACTCCTGCCTGAGGCTGCAGTCTCATCGGGAGGGAAAGAGGTTTTCTGGCAGGGACTGCCCCTATCTCTGATAGGCCCTGTTGAAATGGAGGTGCTGCACCAAGATGAGAACTACAGATCCGAAAGTCTGTCCCCACTAACACCGGCAGACAGTCAGTATCTGTAAGCCTGACAGGTGAGCAGTGCTACACCGGTAACCAGAACCGGATCTCCCTTAGGGTGGGGGAAAAGGGGTTACACATGTAGCTCTGCTTCCCCCACCCCTTGGGAGATGAGACAGCTACTGAGTGTAATGTGGTGCGGTTTACCTGTAGGCTCACAGGAGGCCTGAACCTCCACTGCTGGGAGTCTGAGGTGTACCTGGTTGGTTCCAGTGACAGCGCCTCCACCTGTGAAGGTTCCGGGTAGAACCGGATAACCCCCCTTCACAGGACCCAATACAATAATACACACGCAGTATATGGGAACAGGTTTACTGAACATGCAACTTATACTTAGCGCAAGTGATAATATTACAATACACATATATGTACACTGCTATGCAATACCTCCCCAATACTCAGTTGCAGGGGCCACCAGTGTCCCAGTATCCAGCCCCAATTGTCTCTCCCACCCCAAGTGTGTGTGACAGCACTGTCCACAGTAAGAGTGAATAGTTGGTGCACTTGTTGACTGTCTGATACCTGCCAGGTGCTCCAGCACCTGGTACCGCTGACAGAAGAAAGGGGCCGTCTGTCCCACGCTTTCGCTGTCAGCGATGGTGTCCGCCTCTACGTGGGGTGGTATCCAGCTGGAGGGTCCCACCTTAATAGTCTCTGCCTTACAGTTGTGGTCTGAGCCCAGACCACAGGCCACAAGTACTGCATGTCGTCGCTGTGTCCCTGACACTATAGATTCTAATTGGGGCAGTGTTCCTATATTAAGGGCCTGTCCCTGAAGCAGCCACAATCTCACATGGACTCAGGGTCTACCTTGGGCCTAAGAGGGGGTAAACTAGGCCTAGTCCAGGGTAGCACAGCTCTCTGGATACTACCTACTATTTCCAGCTCCCTCTTCAGACTGGTGTGGTCCCTAAAGCACACCAAATGTATCCTTCTGGTGCAGGGATTTGCTGCAGCCCTCTTGGCTGGTTTGCGCTGTAACCGCCCCAGTGGATGCTGGGGGTTGTAGTTTCCATCCGGAGCCCAGTATGTAATGGCCGTCGCTACTCTTGCCTTCTGCGCATGCGCACTAATCCTGTAAAGGCCGTCTCTGCCTCGGCCATACTGCGCACACGTGAAACCGCAGCGGGAGGTAAGGGGACACAGGGGAACCCAGGGGGGACCCAGGCTATACACATGTAAACAATTCCCAATGAAACAAAGAAACACAAGGCTGCTGACCACATGCAGCAATTCTGTTATCTGAGTATAGAGTCAGAGGAGAGAAGGAAGAGCAGCTGCATTAAGAGCAGGTATGTTGGGGGGACTGAGCAACTTTTTTTAATTTCAGGGAAGAAGGAGTGGGAGAAAAGAGAGCATGTGGAGAAAGAGTACAGTACAATGAGAGAAACAGAAACATTGAGAGAGACAAAAAGAGATTGGAGAGAGAGCAAGTAAAAGAACCATGGAAGAGATGCTATAGGAGAAAATGGAAGAAAAGAAAATGAATGGGGAGGGAGAAAGTAATGGGGCCTTCAGGACAGAGAGTTTGAGGAGGCATTGACAGAGATAAATCAGGCACAGAAGTGAGGGAGCCAAATGGGCAGAGAAATAGCACTGCTGTTAGAGAGACTCACAGACAGCAGGGGGGGGTGAAAGGATGGACAAAGGGAACTGATTCACAGGGATGAAGAGAGAGACACCTGGCACATGGAGGGGGAGAGGTAGGACGCATGAGAGGGAGACATGGGGAGAGAGAGCATAGGGACTCTGAGGGTGAAAAGGGAACACTATGAAAGAGCAAGAGGGCACTACTCTTGTGAAAAAAGACAACATTCAGAGCTATAAATAGAGATGACACAGGTTGAAAGAGGATGCATTGGGGCAAGAAGAAACCGCCAGAGTCTTTCTAACCCTGGTAAAATCAGTGGACACCTTAGCTACATATAGGTGCGCCGACGAGTATTCTAAAACTTGTCTTAAACTTGCCTTGGAAAATCTGGGGTAACCAACAAGACCAAGGTACATGCTGGGTACCTGCTGCAACATTTCAGTGACATTTCTGCAGAGATTAATGGCCCATCGGATTAATACAGAGGGGTCCTTGGCAGTCCCATTCAGTACCCAGCATGTACCCGGGTCTTGTTGGTGATTGCCCCAGATTTGTTTTAGAATACTCGTCGGCACTACAGTACACTGCAGTCCTATATAAAAAGTATTGATATTAATACATGTTATAATCATTATTACTTCTACTATTATATTATTTTCTTGATGTAATGCAACACATTACACAGTGCCGAACACAAATGGGGATATACTGTAAGACAGTAACATTAAAATTACAGCATTAACATACAGTGGCACTGTAAGCCAGACCGTTCACCTCCACAGAGTAGGAAAGGGAAAAAAAGGAGTTTCTATCCTCATAGGCACTGACTGATTTTATGCCAATGCTTTCTTCTTCATGAATGCATTCTTGAAAGCTGAATAATAATCAATAGCATTTTATGGGCACATGGCTGGCAGTTAAAATCATAGTGATAGCTAGTGTTCTTGGCCTTCAATGCCTCCACTTAGCTGGAGAATCATTTCAGGATCTTGTTTTCACCTTTCAGCTTAATGAATATAATGTGAATTTCATTTTGGACATTGTTAAGTCAGTTGCATCATTTACAGAACACATGAATCTCCAGTGCTGATTTACCTACCAATTTTCAGCTTGCTCCTACTCATGTTGCTGGGCTAGTGAATACAGCTCAATTTTTAGTGCAAGCCAACAAACGGCATGCAACTCCAGTATGTATGTTTGTAATTATTATTTGTGCATTCAATGTATGCGAAATACTTGTACGTGTGGTGCAATTTTTTTCAACCACCTGGAACACAATGTGAAACCGTTTTTTGTCCCGAACAAGAATACAAATGTACTCACTTATGGTCACATTATATGCAATCATCCTCAAAATAAAAACACTGATTTCTATGGAATATGTGTTTATCCTGCTGAGAGTACACTGGAAAAAAGTAGGCACATCCTACACACTCAATATTAGGGCAATCTGTTTACTTACTAAACAAGGATAAAATAATCGGTGTATTGCATGGTTCCTGTGTGTGTTCTATAAACAGAATGCCTGATTACAAGTTGGGTTCTGATTTTGGCCTAAACATAGAATTTGCTGCGTTACTAGTGAGTTTCATTTTTGAAGCCAATTATTTAGAGGCTGCACCACCCACGAAGTAGTCATCTAGCTGCAAATACAGTACACTGCATATTCAAAGAGATTGATTTTCTGAAAACGACTTGAAAATTATATTTCTTTCTGTTTTGGACAAATACACTAAATATTACATCGATTTGGCTTAGCCCAGATTTGTTTGCATGTCCTGAGAGGCAATCAAATACAATTAACAACATTCAAAGTCATTTATTACTGATTACAGCAAGCAAACAAAAATCAAGTCAAGTGTTTCTTCTGTAAAATATATGAAAAGATACACAATTAAAATGTCCTTTTATTTTAAGGCTCAGTAACAGACAGCAGTTGTTAAATTCATATTTTCTTTTATACAATTTAAAACATATTCACTAAATTCATGACTATGCATCATCTCCATTAGATGTTGATATAAGAATATATTTAATTCCTGTCTTTTCAGGCTTTCCAAAAAAACCTCCATCCTAATCCATGAGCATGATTTCTGCAGACAAGAGGACATTTAAAATCTAATCACGGTGATTCATCACCAATGACAAGAAAGGGGACATTTCCAGATGACAAAAAATTGTACTGTCAATCATGATATGATTTTCTTCTACCCATTTATTGTGATGCTATTCACTGCAGAATAAGTTATGTACTGATTTTTGTCAGTACACAAGGCAACAAAAATATGTTTTGGTATTATTGTTTTTTCTGGTATAATAGTAGTGGATTTTATATCATGTTTATAATCTTTTTTTTTCAAAATCTTTATTCTAATATTCTTATTTACTGTATATAAAAAGTATTGTAGCCCTGGTCCCCTCTGGTGCTCCGGTCCTCCTGGTTGCCCCTCTTACCTCTGCTGCCGTGGGCGATGTTGCGGGTGGCGGAGTGCTCGCTGGCGGCCCCCATTGCAGGGCGCCGCCATGTTCGAGTGCTCACACATGCGCGGAGGTTGCGCATGCGTAGGACAAGCTCCGGCGACCATTACCCAGTCACGCATGTGTAGAAGGTTCCCCGCGATGGCCATTACAGTCGCGCATGCGCAGTATGCTAGGCGCGCGGGGAGCAGATAGGGATAGGCTCTGCTGGGACTACAAGCCCCAGGGTGCATAAGGACAAGGCACCACTTGACCCACAGCAGCCAATAGTGCTCGAGGATTCCCCTGCAGGGATAGATACATTTGGCGCGCTAGGCCAGATAGTTAGTCGGTGCTGGGACACAGGTAGGGGAGGGGGTATACGTGCAGGGGTCAGTGACCCCCTGCACTAAGCCAGATTCCCCTGGGCCCAAGCTAGGCACGACTCACTTGGGAAGCTTGTGGCTGCTACAGGGACAGGCCCTTAGGTGAGACCCTGCCCATTAGCTATTTGATAAGTCAGGAACACAGCTGCAACGCTGCACAGCCCTGATAATTGTGGACTGGGACCAGACCATCCTACAAGATACAGAGACTATCTTCACGGTGGGACACTCCGGAGGGATACCACCCCACACGGAGGCGGACTCGTCGCAGATGACATCTCTGGATCGGCGGATCCCCTCTGTCTTCCAATCGGCGCGCCCAGGTGCTGGAGCACCCAGCAGGTACCTATACACCAAGTGCACACACAAATACACCTCACCTAGTGAGCAGCGCTGTCGCAAACATTGGGGTTGGGTGTGGGACTCTCTGTGGACACGGCATGGGGGAACACGGTGGTGGGTTACGGCCATGCTAGGCTTGGTGGTTAGTTGTACCTATTAATAACCATTAGAGCGTTAAGAGTTATTCCTGTGCCAGTAAATGTTATTGTTTTATACACAGTGTGTGATTAATGTTATTGGGTCCTTTGAGGGGCTCCTCCCACTATGCTGGGATCCCTCAGAGGTGGATGCGTTGCACTGAGAGTATTGTATTATATCACCCTGGGCTCCCCGTGGTGGAGGCTTAGGCCCCTGTGAGCCACAGGTAAAGGCAGCACCAGTAGCATCCATAGCGTATACCCCCAATCTCACTTAGGGAGGGGGTACAATGGCTACAATATCTTAATATTAAAAATCTTAGACCCTTTTTACCATTCTCTTTTTTTTTCCTTTACATTAAAACTTTGATGAAATCAGGATATTTTTACGTGTTAATTCATGTAACTGCTAGAAATTTAGCAATTCTACAAATAAAGTTTTTGAGTATACCACTGGGATTTAAAGCAGCAGTCCAAGCTCCTGTTTTCCCCCCTTTAATATGTGCATCAATACAATCCACACAATAAGTAATTAGCTAAATTGCCGATCAATCGGCAAAGATTCGGCTAGGGGATTCACTAAATGACTGCAGAGGAGTATTCTGTTGTAAGTGGAATGCATATGCATTAATATGACAAAGTTCTGTGGGGAAGATCCTGTCACCAGGCAGTCACTAGACGCAATTGAGCTTGTGCACTGCTAGAGAGAGGGCCGGTTGGGATTGCTACTTTAACACTTTATTATCGGACATACAGATAGAAAATTATTTAACTTCATTATGGGCGCAAGGAAATTGCACCTGAAAGGAGCCTGACCGCGGCTTGATTGTGGCATCTCCATGCCCAAAAACTCAGTAAACAAATTTCCCATAAAGATTAATGCAGCGCGGGTCCCTGCTTCTGAATGGGAATCCCGCGGCGTTAATCCTACCGGGCCGCACCAGTCTTGAAGAGCTGCACAGAGCAAACAGAGAGAAGTCCCTCTCTCTGTCTCCCCGCACAGCTCTTTAAAATAAAAAATTTAATTTTTATTTGTAATAAATACAGTACGATTGAAGCAGGGGGTCTCCGGAGCTGAACCGCAATACTTTCAGGTCCGGGGACCCCCTGCTCCTCGAGTCACTGGCCTCTGTATCGGATGCCGGTATATCCTGCCAGTTTAAATGTCCCGCTGCTCCATATCCTACAATAGAATTAGAAAATGATTGGTAGAGGTATGAAGGAATCAGAGATATGGAGAAACTAAGTTACTAAGTAATTAAAGTGAGTTTAAGGATATGTACTGTATGTGAAAATAAAGCCAGAGATCAGTTGGGATATTCAGGATTACAGCAGATAGCTACCATAAACTGAAATGTAAACAAAAGCAATTCTATTTTCATTACATGATAATGTAACGTTCTATTATTAATTGTTATTATCTTTTGGGGTTAAATAAATATATTTCTCACAAATACATAGAGCAAAAAACTCAGAAAGAGGAAGTATTTTTTAATAGATTATATGTCATACATACAAACACTAGTTTTTTTTGTATAAAGCGATTTAAATAATTAATTAGTAATGCTTCATGATTGTTTACTGTATTTAAAGCTGCAGTTCAGTTTTTGTTTTTTTTATTTATTTTTTTAATTCAATAGTTCATGTGGGCAATCTCTAATTACTTAAAGAACTGTATAGCTGCCAGTCAATTCGTTCTCCATGTATTGATCGGCGAAATTTGCCGACATCTTTAGATATGGCATATGTTTTTCATCTGCTTCTGTCAGTCAGTGGAAGCTCATGAATATTCATGAGCACTCCTGCACTGACATGTGCAAAAGGGAGGGCAGGGCTGACAAAGGGGTGTGCCAGGGCTTGTGACAGGACATGAAGGGGCAGTGCCTCAGCAAATGCTTGTTAAAATAGAATACAAGAAAAATGGTCTTTCAAAGTTGTTTTTTTAAAAACAGAAAATGCTAAAAGTATTTTTTCTTACTACAGAACTGATTTATTTAAAAAAAACACACATGCAGGATATTGACTGAACTGCAGCTTTAATAGTATTTTCAAATTCAATACCTAAAACTTTGAATTTGCTTGCAGAGCTACTGTTTATCTCACTGTTTTGTAATCCAAAATCAATCAAACTAAAATAGTGGTAAGCAGTAAAACTCAATGAATATGTATGCAGGCATACCCCGCTTTAAGGAGACTCACTTTAAGTACACTCGCGAATAAGGACATATCGCCCAATAGGCAAACACCAGCTCACGCATGCGCCTGCCAGCACGTCCTGAACAGCAATACAGGCTCCCTACCTGTGCCGAAGCTGTGCACAAGCGGGGAAACTATAGAGCCTGTTACAAATGCGTTATTTACATCAGTTATGCATGCCTCGATTGCAGTACTATACATGCCTCGATAAGTGGGGAAAAGGTAGTGGTTCACTTTAAGTACATTTTCGCTTTATATACTGTACATGCTCCGGACCCATTGCGTGAGTTAATGCGGGGTATGCCCGTATATGCTTGTGGCTAAGGCTGCGCTTATAGTGCCGGCGATGCGACGTCGCCTGAAAACAAAATCATTGTCGCCGTCGCAAGCGCTTATAGTAATCAATGGCCAGGTCGCCAGCGACGTCGCCGAAAGTTAAATTATAACTTTCGCGGGTGGCGACGGCGATGGGTGGCGTTATCTGTCGCGTCGCCATCGCGCGCACTATAAGCGCGGCCTTAGAGTTACTTCCTACTGTTTAACAGTAAGGTAAAGTCTGGAGTGTTTATGATATACAATGCCAGGCATATCAAAGTATTTCTTTCAATAGATGCTAAAGGAATTTAGTAGCTGTGTCACTGTTGACTGCAGCATAGCACAGTACAGAATGCACTTCAAAGCACTGTAACTAAGTAACTCGAATAACTGCTTTATATTGAAGAACTGAAGAACATACTGTATATATGATTAATGTTGGATATAGTTTCTGCTGTTTCAGATGAAAACTGAACCTCAATATCAGGACATTTCATTTTACATTGTTTAGGTTTTAGTGAAAACCTATATTGCTTGCTTAAAATTTCCAAGGCAATTTATGTCAGCTCTAATTCTCCAGGCTCATCTTACAACGATGGTTGTAAAAACACACAATACACAAATTATTAATTGAGGACATACAGCTAACAAATGTTCTAAAAAAAAATCTACACATATAAATACATTAATACAGGCATACCCCGCATTAACGTACGCAATGGGACCGGAGCATGTATGTAAAGCGAAAATGTACTTAAAGTGAAGCACTACCTTTTCCCACTTATCGATGCATGTACTGTACTGCAATCGTTATATACGTGCATAACTGATGTAAATAACGCATTTGTAACAGGCTCTATAGTCTCCCCGCTTGCGCACAGCTTCGGTACAGGTAGGGAGCCGGTATTGCTGTTCAGGACGTGCTGAAAGGCGCATGCGTGAGCTGCCGTTTGCCTATTGGGCGATATGTACTTACTCGCGAGTGTACTTAAAGTGAGTGTACTTAAAGCGGGGTATGCCTGTATTTAACAATGTGTGAATTGTTTCAAACACACATACTGTAATGACTTACAAATGATAACGTGTAATGTTGACTAATACCGTTCCCTTAAAATACTGTATTTTTTTCATGATTGCTGCCCCTGCTTTAAGTGGAATCAATGTTTTAGTACATTATGTTCAAAAGGACAACAAGTTGAATTTCAAAAGAACCAAATGAACCAATTGAACCTCAATCCCCTTCTCAATAGAATTCTGCTGATTATCATTGTTTTCGGAAAGTTATTTAAATAATTAACTTTCATTATTATGTATAAAAGAATTACCACTACTGTAATGACAACACACCTGGCTATACATACAGCTATAAAGTACTACGTCAAAAAGCAGGCGAACATACTGTATGATGACACACATTTTGTAAATTAAATGAACCCCTGTGTCTTAATTATTGAAGTCAAATAAATGCGTCTCAGATAAAACAATAGTTTTTGACTCTAGATGTATTCAGTCATAAATACGGTATGTATTCAGTCACATGTCCAAACCCTGTAAATGCAGACATTTTTTATGCAATTTGGTTCCGGCTCTGCAAAACCGTGTGGTATGGAAATTAGGCAAATGCACAAAATTACATATACATGGGCTACTCATTAAACTGCAAGTTTGCAGATTACCCAGAGGGTCAAAGCCAGGCATAGCTTCTTCTTCGGCTTGGCAGGGTGGGACTTTTGGGGTATAGAAGGCAAATTAGGAAAGGGCCCATTGATTTATATACCTCCTAATAGATGAACCCATATTCCACATGGGGAGACACATCTGAGATAACTGGGAAATATGCTTATATAAATAATTGAAATATATTTAACATACATTGACATTAGTTAAACAGTCTCTCCTCTCTCTGTCTCTCTCACATTCCCCAGACAAAGACAAGGGTCAAACCAGTGCAGAAACTGGAACGCACTAGCTGGGGAGTATACGTATCCCTGCTATGGACGACCTTGTGTTCTCTATTGTCGAGTACTGTGTGTCGAAATGAACTAGAAGAATCCATACTCAAATTGTTTATGTTCAACTGACTGGTGCACCACTGGAAACCTCAAGTTGATCCCAACACCTTTATTGCCCATGCAATTGTTCCCCCATTCAAATGCCGCAATGCTGCAGTGAATGAAGTTAACAAATGTATTCTCCTCCTCCTCCAGCAATAGCAGCATCACCACTGAAAAAGCCCCCTTTCAGGGTTTGGATGTGAATAAGGCATACTTAACATAACGTGATTGGAAGAAAACGCAATGTTGCGCTACAATAACATGACGTTAAGCCTATGCTAATAATATATACAATAGCATTTGTTTTGACATATGATTAGCTTTGTGGCTATGCATTAACCTCAGGGAAAATAACTTGTTAATGTTTTGGGTTTCGTCACATTATAAGTCCTAATTGATCACAGCTTTGTGGCTCTAGCCCTAAATGTCTGATTTACAAATACAAATACTGTACTGTACTTGCTTTTATTTGGCATAGAAAAGGTAGTAAGAAAAAAGGGGAGGTGTCAAACAGTATATACACAAATTTTACAAAATACTTTTTTTGATAGAAGAGTTATGGACAAATGGTACTTGTGGAATCAGCATGGAAATAAATAGAAACTGTTGTTTATAAAAAAGGAGTTAAACATTGGTTATGTTTTAAGAAAATGAAATGCAATTTTTTTATATATACAATTTTGCTTTTTTTTTATAACTTGAATTTTATCGATGAATTTATGCTTGTTATACATAAAGAGAGACGTTCAATCAATCATTGTTTAACTTAGCATATAGTAAACATTAATTTACGCATAACTGACCCACACGGTTTTTCGAGCCCTACTTAACCGTGCGGGAGAGGATAGTCACTCTTATTGTGAGGGGTTGGGGGATAATAATAATAGTAATAAATTATAATAAATAATAAAAAAATAAAAAAAGGGGAGGGGTGAAGGGGAGGGGTGGGGGGGAGGGAAGGGGTGTAGGATAGGAATGGGAGATCGGAGGGAATGGATGGAATGGTCTCTGAGAGCTGTTGAGATGTCTTTACTGCTGCCGATTAGTCACAGTCGCTGAGGCAGGGTATATATGAGCGAACTCATGGTGTGTGGTACAGTATTTGTTGTGGGTACGGTCTTCACCTCTCTGTAGGAGAACGCATCTATAACTATCATAGCCAAATTGTGTCACGCTCTACCCCGGGGATGTCTGTCTGTGCTAACCAAGGAGTCCAGACTTTTAGGAAATTGTCGCCAGTGTCATTAACTAAACTTGTTAGCTTTTCCATCTGGCAAATAAACCAAATACGATTCCGAATCTTTGGGATAATTGGAATATCCGGGCGTTTCCATAATGCTGCGATCTCACACCGTGTTGCTATTGCGAAATGTGCAATGAGTTTATTATGCGACTTTGACAGGTCTTTTAAGGGTCTGTTTAAGAGAAACAGCCATGGGTCTGGGGGAATAGAGAGGTCGAAAATCCTCTGGATCCAATTCCTGATTTGTTCCCAAACTAGGGAGATCCGCGGGCATGACCACAGCATATGTAACAGGTCAGCTGTTCCTCCACATTGTTTGGGGCACAATGGGGAGGACCCTGGAGCGAACTTAGATAATTTGAGTGGGTACCACCTCATAAGGACTTTATATGCGTTCTCCTTCAGTGTTGTGCATATGGAACTTTTGGCGGTAGCTAAGAATATGGAGTCCCAATCTTCTTCTTCTAGGGTTTCCCCTAGGTCTAACTCCCATTGGTTTTGGAATGAGGGTGTTTGCTGTTTGGAAGTGGCAGACTCGACTACCTCTCCGTAGATCGTAGATATAAGTCCCTTAGTGTCGGATTCTACCCGGCAGAGCTTTTTGAAATTTGTCAGGGGAGGGTATGGGGCGGATTTGTTATAGAATGCTCTAATCTGGAGGTATTTTTAGAATTCTGTGTGGGGAATGTCTTTTTCTAGTCTGATATGGTCGAATGTTTTGATTTTTAGATTGTATCCTTCCATATCTTTGAATCTACTATATCCTTTAAATCTCCAGATGGAACTACTGTTACCAATTAGGCCAGGTGCAAAACTCGGGTTGTTCCAGATGGGGGACATTAAAGAGCATCTTGATGTGAGTAAGTTTTTGATTCTCGTTGCTTCCCAAACCGATAGAGAGTTGATCATTGAGGTGAGCGGCAGGGTAGCGGGTTTCCTCGCTAATTTAGGTAACCAAATCAGGCTACTGAGCTCTAATGGGGAGCACGCAGCACTTTCTAATTCCACCCATCTCTTCAGTGTAGGGTCTGAATGCCATTGTATAATATGACTTAATTGAGCCGCTTTATAATATGATAACAGGCAGGGTACCGCTAAGCCACCAGCTAAGGTAGGTCTTTTCATATTTAATTTATTTACTCTCGGTTTCTTCCCGTTCCAGACAAAGTTAGATATTGCAGACTGAAGTGAGAGTATATCTTTCAGTTTGAGTGGCACTGGTAGTGTCTGGAAGAGGTATAGGATATGGGGAAGTAGATTCATTTTAACGCTATGTATCCTACCTATCCAAGAAATCTTCTTGGAAGACCATCTGATTAGGTCTTGTTTTAACGTCCCGATTAGGTTGGGATAATTTGCATTGTAGATGCTTTTTGCATCTTTGGTGATATAAACCCCTAGATATTTTATAGACTTCTTCTGCCAATTGAAATTGAAATTTAGTTTCAGCAGTTTCTCTGTATGTCTAGGGAGATTGATATTCAGAGCTTCAGATTTGGATTGGTTTATTTTAAACCCAGAGACTTTGGAGAATTTATCTAGTAGATCGAATAGATTTGGTAAAGAGGTGAGGGGTTTCGAGATGATTAATAAGATATCGTCTGCATACAGGGCCGCTTTATGGGATTGAGCGTATGCGTTTAACCCTGAGATATCAGGATTATCTCGAATGCGTGCTGCCAGGGGTTCGATACAGAGGGCAAACAGGAGGGGGGATAAAGGGCATCCCTGTCTTGTGCCACTTTGAATTTGAAATGGAAGTGAGGGAAAGCCCTGATGTATAACCCTGGCAGATGGGCTTGAGTATAGCTACATAATCACTCCACTCACCCGATCTCCGAAGCCAAATGCTGCTAGCGTCTCTTTTAAATATGGCCAGTCAATCCTATCAAAAGCTTTTTCAGCGTCCAGACTTAATAACATGGTTTGAGCATTATTTTTTTTTGCCAATTCTAGCAGATCAATAAATCGCCGGGTGTTATCCGCTGCCTGCCTTCCTTTGATGAAGCCGACCTGATCTGGATGTATTAGTCTGGGTAGGATTAGATTTAACCTGCTGGCCAACAATTTAGCATAGGTTTTTATATCGGAATTGATTAAGGAAATTGGCCTATAGCTTTAACAATTTAGCGGATCCTTGCCAGGCTTGTGTATTAGAGATATAGACGCCCTCAGCATATCCCCAGGGATTGGGGCTCCTGCTAATATAGCATTGAACATGTGGAGCAGCCGTGGGGCAAGTGAATTTGAGAACTTCTTATAGTATAGCCCCGAGAAACCATCTGGTCCTGGTGCCTTTGATGGTTTAAGTTCTTTAATGGCCTGTGACACTTCTTCTAATGTGAAGTCGGCACCCAGAACCTCCCTGTCCTGCTCTGTCAATCTCCCCATCTTTGAGCTGGCCGAGAAATCTCTTAGAGCTCTGCTCGTGTTGTTATTATGTGCCACTTTCTTACCGTCATATAGGGAACTATAAAATGAACAAAATTCTTCTACTATCTTTTTGGGATTGGCTGTTTGTATGCCCGATTTTAAGCGTATAGCTTGGATGTTAAACTTAGATTGCCTATCTTTTAAAGCTCGAGCTAGCATCGTATCCGGCCTGTTAGCTTTTTCGTAGAATTTCCTCTTGGACCAGCTCAGGGAGTTATCTGCTCTGGAAGTCAATAACATGTTCAGTTCAATTTTTGTATCTTTTAGATCATGTGTTGTTTGTGAATCAGGATTAGACTTGTGGTTTATGAGAAGAGAATGTAGTTTGGATTGGAGCGTTTTAATTTTGGAATCTCTTTCTCGTTTTCGCTTAGCTGTGATGTTAATCAATATGCCCCTTAAGGTTGCTTTATGAGCCTCCCAAAGTATCACATGGGATTCCACAGAGCCTGTGTTTATCTTGAAAAATTGAACTATTTCTTGATCTATTGCATCACATATTTCAGGTATAGACTCATTAAGTTTCCAGTTTGCACCTGGCCGATTGGCTCGGATATTATTGCACCTTAGCTCTATTGGTGCGTGGTCAGACCATGAAATATCATGGATCTCTGTATGAGTGACCATAGGAACCAGGTGGCATGAGACAAAGAGGTAGTCAATTCTACTGTATGAGGTATGTGGGTGGGAATAAAAAGTGTAATCTCTGGTAGATGGATGGAGCTCTCTCCATATATCCACTAACTAGGTATCTTTTAGTGAAAAGTGAAGGGTGGATTGCGCTTTTTTATTATCAGAGACACCTCCTCTTGATCTATCTATATCTGAATGCATTGCTATATTGCAATCTCCTGCTACTATGACGCAGCCTTTAGCTACTGAGTTTAGTATTTTGAAAAACTTATCAAAGAAAGTTGCGTCTTGTACACAGGGGGCGTAGAGGGAGGCCAATGTGATAGGCTGTTCGTGGATCATTCCTACTAAAATTATATAACGGCCTTCGGTATCTTTTTTAATTGTCTGGGAGACAAATGGGATTCTGTTATTAAACAGAATGACTACCCCTCTTTTTTTGATTGAGGCTGATGAAGTGAAAAATTGGGAGAAGCCCTTGTCTAGGAATTTGGGTGGGTTGTTCTTATTGAAGTGTGTCTCCTGTAAGAACAACACGTCCGCCTGTTTTCTCTTGTAGTCCGTGAAAGCTAATTTTCTTTTGATTAGACTATTAAAGCCTTTTACGTTGTGAGATATTAAGGTTAACGCCATGTGTTATAATGGAAGAAGTAACTAGTGTAAAGACCCATATACTCACCTTTGACCATCGTTCTGGTGAATCTATCCGATGTTCCTCTCATAAGTATGTCGGTTAGTCTCGTCCATATGGCTCCGCTTGTCCATGGGGAGGTAGGGAAGGGGACAGAGGGACTATAGGGAGACAAAACAAGGGAAACTACAAGAGGGATATAACGTGGGTGGGCAATTTTGCTTTAATGGGATTTTTTCACTTGCAAGCAAAAGAATCATGATCATGTGACAAATGAGGAAGTGGCTTTAAGAGTGCCGTACTAGCCCAAAAGAGTTTGTAGGAAGTATTTATGAACAAATACGAAGGAGGCCTCATGCGGATACACTTCTCTACTCCTGACACAATTATCTGGCCTAACCACCTAAAGTTAAAAACATCTATACTGTATCAGCCATGTCAGATCTGTGTGTCGATAATTAGCCAGGATATCCAGTCTTAAGATAACCTGCCCTTATTGGAGCCTGTTCTGGCTGCAGTATTGCAAGAGTCCATCAGGTTTAAGACTCAGGAGAAAACAACAACTCCAAAAGGCATTACAATGCAGGACTCTCCCACTTCCCATTTAAGCCCTATTTAAAGATCAGGAAGTACTGTGTTCCTTGCATTGCAACTTTGGTCCTCATTCTATTCACGTGTCTGTTCCTGTCTCCTGCCAACTAAGTATTCTGCCTGCTTCAACTTGTGAAAGACCTCGGATTTGTGCTCTGGACTTTGCCTTGTCTAACCCCACAAGTACCTTGACCGTTCTATTGTGTCTTTGACCTCGGATCTGTACTGCACTTTGCTTTGCCTAACCACTTAAGGTACATTGCCTGATAACCTGTAAATGACTCTGGATGGTTTTGACTCTGCTCTTTCCCCTGAATTTTCATTCCAGAGTCTCTGTCATCCCCAGTGTTCTCAGAAGCCACATGAAAGAAGATTGTCTGCCTTAGCCAATTTTTGGGCACTTTCAGCAAATGGGTGAGGGGCAGCCATGATTGATGGTGTCCCATCTCACCTCCCCCTTCAAGGTTTCTATTGGTTGTTGGGACTAGTAAGGGGTAAGTAAATGAAGTGGAGGGTAGCCATGAACTAGTTAGGCTCCTGGGGGCTGTAATTCCGCTTTCCTTCCAGCAGCAGAGGAGTTCCCCATCCTATGTTTGCTAGATGTCAGTATTGATTGGTTAAGGCAGTATCAGAAACGCACAGGGTTTCAGGTCTTGTCATTTGTGTTGGTTTGATGTTTTATATGTGTGTTAAGTATAATAATAAAACAATAATAAGTATATATATATGATAAAAGATCTGTTGTCTAAATTTAGCATAGGTTGAACTTGATGGACGGAAGTCTTTTTTCAACCTCATCTACTATGTAACTATGTAACTGTGTGTTGTATCTCTTTGTATCTGTAATATATACCACCCATTCATAAAAATAAAACAATAAACAATGAAAGGAATATACTGTAAGGTAATGAGGAATAAATGAAAGTATGTGGTACTTTGGGGTTTTATTCCTTGCTATTTAATTTTGTCACAGCTTCCTCGGTTTTAGGAGGTTCCAAACTGGGATCTGGGTCAGATGGTGGTTTAGTGTCTTGGTGAATTCGGGGGAGGTGGTGTAGTGCACTGTTTTGATATCAGGAAGGAGTCATCATCACAAGGTGAAATATATAATGGTGACTGAGCCAGTTATCCAACCAGCAAGGGGGTCACGAGTCACATAACATAGCCACGGGCAGTCTGCCATGATTCTGTTTATTGGTTATAATATGATGGTTTTATTAGAATGTTGTGGTGTTTATTTGTGTTGTTGTCTATTATTGGTCATGGGGGACGGGGGAGGTAATTGGGGCATCTATAGATCAAGTTCCTGGTGACATAATAGAAATATTTTTTCTCCTGGGTAGCCCATGATCTGAAATAAAAAAAAATGTATGCAGACATAATTCTATTTTTAACAATGCTTTCACTGCCAACTTCCACAGATAGACAAACAGCATCTGCATTGTTATTTGCATAGTCAAACATCTAGTTATTTAAATATACATTCCCTGAAGAACAAAACACTATATGGGAAGGCAAATTACTATTAAGGGATACATATAATATTATTTTTTCGTTTGGAATGATGTAAAATACATCTAATTAGAAAACCATGCTCTTGTATGTAAAGAAATACAATTTTATTTCCTCCAAAAAACTTTAAAAGCACAAATGTGCAGACGGTTACAAGTGTAAAGATGAAAAGTAAGTATAAACCTAGGAACAATAGATTTCAAAATAAAAAATGTCATACTGTACAGTATGTTTCACCTTTGACTCACAAGACTAATTCAAATGTGATTCAATAGCATGATAAAATAATTACTACAATGAAAGGACAATGAACTGTGTTTATTCTTTCTGCTTCTATGTATGTACAGTATGTAAATCTTTATATGTAGTTCTCACAGTGTACTGAGCACTTCACAAAGAGTCATTGTAGTATAGGGAATTATAATACAATAAGTACAACAACAACAACTCAGACAATAGAAAAGTAAATCCCTGCCCCGAAGATTTTATAATCTAAGTGGTTTGTTGGGAGATTTACAAAGACATCAGGTGAGGGAATATGTGCAGTATGTGGCAGTACTTGGTTATAATGGTAGATAGGAGTGGCTATGGGACAGTAGTCATAGGTCAAGGCTATTGGAGTGCTTCATTTAATAGAGGATTTTTAAGGTTTGTCTTAAAGGTTGGGAAAGAGGGGGCTTGGCATGTACTGAGTGTGAGGGAGTTATACAGGTAAGGTAAGGTAAAGTGAGGGGAAAGGGGGAAGGAGACAAGAAGGGGCATAACAAGAGATCAAAGCTGATATGTAGGAAGCAGCAGATGAATGGAGAGCCTTAAAGGTACAGTAAGGAGGAGAAATTTGTAGGTGATGCAAAATTTTATGGGAAGCCAGGAGAGGGATTTAAGGAGGAAATGAGCGGATACAGATTTTGGGAGAAGTTGAAATCCTTTTAGCGGCCGAATTTTTGATAGATTGCAAGGTGGAAAGTTCTGAGGTAGGGAGGCCTGTTAGAAGTACTGTATGTTATAATAGTTAAGATGGGATAGGATAAGGGCAAGCATTACAATTTTAGCAGTTAATTGACAGAACAAAAGGTGACTCTTGGCAATATTACGGAGGAAGAAGCAACAAATGTTAGCCATTCCGTGAATGTAAATGGAGAATGAAAGGGAGGAGTAAAATGTCACTCATAGGCAGCATGCTTTGACGACAGGATAGATGGTAGTACCTTTTATACTGTGGTGGAAAAAGGGGACAGATTTAGGGGAGCATATAAAGAGCTCAGTTTTATACATTAAGTTTAAGGCGGTGGAGCACCACACACAAGGATATAGTGTGGAGGCAATTGGAGACTGTACTGAATTCCAGGAGTCAGGGTAGGGGTGGATAGATATATCTGTGTATCATTTGCATAGAGAATATACCTTAGGCCAAAAGGGTTAATGAGGTGACCAAGTGAGAGTGTGCAGAGAGCGAAATCAAAAGTCCCAGAACAGAGCCTTGAGGCACAACAACAGACAAATCAACAGAAGATGAAGACATGTTAGCAAAAGAGACAGACGATTTATGATGGGAGAGTTTCGTTGCGGATACTAAGAGAGTTATGAATATGAAGGAGAAGAGTGATCGACAGTATCAAAAGCAGCGGAGTGATCGAGTAGGAGCAGTAGAAAAAAGTGACAGTGGGATTTTGCTTCACGTAGATCATTGGCTACTTTAGTAAGTACACTCTCTGTTGAGTAAGGCTGGGATTACAGAGGCGACCAGATTTATTTGAGTGCGGCTAGCTCCGCAAGCCGGGGGATGTCCCGGCATGCTAGCCGCACTCCCTCGGCGTGCCGCGCGGTCACGCGTCATCGGGTGCCTGCGCCCCCTGCACGCGCGTCCAGGGCTCCCCGAGGGAGCCCTGGTGTCCCGCGATGTGGGGGACGGCGGCAGGGGGTTCCGGGGGACCCGGCGGACCCGGCAGCGGGAAGGAGAAAGCCCCGATCGGAGGGCGCTCCTGAGCGGCTTCGGCGTGCGCCAGGCACATCCCGGCGCGCGCCTGGTTACTGCTGCGGCCGAGACCGGGCAAATGCTCGAATAAACTCGGCCGCAGCAGTATAGTCCGCACGACAACAACAAATTGCAGAATGCCTATGAGGCTGCCCATAGTGCACGGGCGCACACGATGGAGCGAGCAAGTTTTGAAAAGGCAAAAAAATTTGTCTTTTTTTGCGATGGCCATGTCACATAAGCAGTTCAGTCAATAAAAGCGAACCAGCCTTGTGACATGTCCACCACGCCTCCCCATCACCTCCCCAATCGCTTTCAACTGAATTCACACATCGCTAGGGTGAGAGGTGCCCGCGATGCGATGAGCACACTCAGACACGCGCCAGCACGCACTATAATCTTAGCCTAAATTGTGTGAAGGCCAGATTGTAAAGGGTCTAGGAGGGATAGGAATTTAAAAATGTGATCACAGGAGAGAACAAGAGACACTCTAGCAATTTGGAGACAAAGAGCAGAAGTGGTACAGGGCATTAGTTAGTAAGGAACATAGGGTCTAGGTTGTTTTTGAGAATAGTGTTTGCTGATCTGGGAGGAATTGAAGATGTGGGTGAGAGTGGGGACTAAGAAAGGAGTAAGAGATCTGATAATGTGTGAGAGATATGGTCTAGAGGGCAATTGTTAGAGGAAGAAGCGAAGATCAGCTTAGAAACTTCCAAGTCTGTAGTCAAATTAATCAAGAGTGGAAGAAGGAGGTTTAGGTAGAAACAGAGAGGAGGAGGAGGGGACAGAAGGAATCTCCTGGTAGATAGCATTCCCCTTGCCTTTAAAGTATTCAGAAAATGCTTGCGGATAAGTGAAGGAAGTGTTGGGTGGGAGGAGAAGGTCAGAGGTGGACGTCACAGAGAAAAGACACTTCCAATTCAACTACAATATACTGTGACTCTTCAAACACTTCTTTCCATTCCTGTTCTAAAGATTTCAGTAAACTTTTTCTATGAGTATTAGCACTCATCGCTTGTTTTAAAATTCCCCTTTAAAAAGGTTTTATTGATTTTTGAGGAATAAAAATAATACTTCCCAGTTTTAGTTGCTGTGGGGTCACATCATCTTTTCACTTTTGTAAGTCCTATTGGACCCAAGTGCAGTAGAACTTCCAGGATCACAAGACCATGTGATCGTTCAACAGAGAAAAGTGAATGCAGTGTCTCCCATTTACTGATCATCATAAGTGCTAGAGTCCTTTTAGTGTCCAAGTTCAATGTGGCGGATGATTTTAAGGCACTTTTAATTAATTTTGTGGAGTACAAATATTAATTTTTCGTACATACCATTTACATCTGTACGTCAAGTGCAGTCCATTTCTTTTCACCAAAACAAATGATTATTATTTTTTGATGCAGCCGGTGCAGGAAGATGTGCGCTCAGTAAATAGTTGCACACATGCGCAATTGAAATTGAGTTTCACATGAGCTAATTTTGAAGGGTTTTTTTTTTTTTCTAGCAAATCTTAGTACTAACAGTAGTAGCTCTTTCTGTGTTCCTGAATTCATAGTCAAAGGGAGCCCCATGACTATCTACAGCACCAGGGGCATTTAGCTTTTTTTGTACGTTCTGGTTAGTATTAAATACATTTAAAATATGCACAGAACTTTATTTGTATCGCATTGCAGTTTTGTTTCTGATTACACTGCACATAGCTTTTGACTGTATGCCTAATTTCTTTGCAATGTGGAGGTAGTTTTGTTTATACATTTTAACACAGAAGTATACTTCACCTGTCCGAACCTCGATTGATTCTTCGCTTCACCTTTGGCGTTTTTAAAAAGTGCATAGGAGCAGGTTCACTCTGTGTACAGTATGCGCAATACAAGACCTTGAGATAGATAGTTTTGTTTTCAATTAAAGTGCAGACAACATACAGATGTACAGTAGCCAGCTCTGTATTGCCTACTGATAATCAAAATATCATGTTATGACTCCAAAATACCTCACAGAGTTTACATAGGATTCAAAAGGCAGTGATATTAACACAGAATATCCCATCATGCCAGTCACTTGAAAACGTCCTCTTAGAAGGATGAAACGTCATACTTTGGTGCTGTTATGATACATTAAAATTCTTTTTGGAAATCCGTTTGTGCCCGGGATCATCATTTTTTCTACGTATACAGGATTCTCAGGCAGATTTCCCTGAACCAGGAGCACTGGTCATTGCAATTATATTATTCTATGCTATTGGTGTGCAGCTTTGCTACTTATTGTTCTATGACTCCCAATATACCTCACAGAGTTTATATAGGATTCAAAAGGCAGTGATATTAATGCAGAATATCCCACCATAACATTTAATTAAAAATGTAGATGTTTTGTTATGTACTGGCACTGAACAAGTTAACAGCATGGAAAAGTTTAGTGTTTTGCAAAACAGATATGAACATGATAATTTATAATTTACAAAGTAGTGACAGCGGAATATCGTTTTTTTCTCCAACAGTTTATTAGAAGTGAGGAGAGGCAGCAGAGCTATAACTCCTGATATTTGAGACTTCTAGTGAGTTATGAGGGCTTTACCATCTTCCTTCATGAATGATAAACTGGTACTATAAATTGTATTTCACTGTCCAGAATTATGTATACTGTTTATAACATAGGAAATCAACAATAAAATATTTGTTAAGCTGTTTTAGACAAGTTAAGGGATAGCTCTGTCGACTTCTAATATCTATTCAAATTAAATTCTTAGATAGATCAGCTCCCATACTGCATCTTTATTTATAACTATAAGGATACACAGTATAATAAATATATATATATATATTTATACAACACAAAAGCCTGCAACTATATCTATATCTTTTTTTCTATGTGACCTAGCACTTTTTATGTCTTTCAGTCTTACTTGAACAGTCCTTTCAAACTGTACATACTGTAATGTGAAACGCGTCAACACGTTTGTTCATCTGACAAATTACTTCTGTAAATAAATCTAATAAATAAATAAAAGCTCTTTTGTAAATACAAAGTCTTCAGATTGTAACTACGGCACTTCCTAAAACGCAGGGCGAGAGGAAGGTGCGCCTGGAGCTGCGGGACCTACATCAGTAAGTAAGTAAGTAAGTAAGTAAGTAAACCTATAAAATAATTAGGTACTGATGGTGCTGGGGTAATATTAGAAGCAAACAAGAAAAATAAACGTATCCCACATCAAAATGTAACAAATGTATTAAAGAACACGTCACAAAAAACATAAAGTAAAACAGTCTCAGTGCCTCCTAGATACTATCCTAAATATATATATATATATATATATATATATATATATATATATATATATATATATATATATATATATATATACTGTTGTGTGAAAAAAAAAAGTACACCCTTGTTGAATTCTATGGTTTTACATAACAGGACATAATAACAATCATCTGTTCCTTAGCAGGTCTAAAAATTAGTTAAATACAACCTCAGATGAACAGCAACACATGATATATTACACTGTGTCATGATGTATTTAACACACACACACACACATACACATATATATACACATACACACACGTGTGTGTGTTTGTATATGTATGTATGTATATGATGCATGGGTTGGGATATGTACTGTATATGTATATACACAAACACACATATATACAGTGGTGAGAAAACCAGTTTGTTAATCCCAATGATAATTACGGAAATTCCATAGTTTTTCCATGATAACCTTCTTGAAACAAAAGCAGTCTTTTTTTACATATTCAATGGGGTTTATATTAACCAATTCCATGTCTTTTGAAACAAAATGATGTATGAATTAGAAAACAATGAGTAATTAAGAGTCAGGGTATGTGCCAAAGTAATTGAAACCCTTGTTTTATTAGCTAAATTAAAAAAGGATAATTAAAATCGGGTGTTTAAATAATTAGGTAGATTTTCAGATGTGCGTTTGGGAGGCCAAACCCTATATAAAGATAAGAAACTTTGTGTTTGGTCTTCACCATACATGTGTGTGGAAACACATCATGCCATGATCAAAATAAATCTCTGAAGACCTCAGAAAAGCAGTTATTGATGCTCATCAGTCTAAAAAGGGATACAAAACCATTTCTAAGGTTTTGGGGCTCCATCAATCAACTATTCGACAAATGTAGAAAGTTCAAGACCATAGTCACTCTACCCAGGAGCGGTCGTCCTACCAAAATCTCTCCAAGAATAAACTGGCAAATCATCCAGAAATTCACAAAGAACCCCAGAGTAACATCCATGGATGTGCAGGCCACTCTTGCCTTGGCTAATGTGAGTGTTCATGACTCAACTATCAGAAAAAGACTGAACAAGAATGGTGTTCATAGATGAATAGCCGGGAGGAAACCACTGCTCTCTTAAAAGAACATGCCCATCTGAATTTCGCCAACACTTAGATGATCAACAAGACTTCTGGAACAATGTTCTCTGGACAGACTAGTCAAAGGTAGAACTTTTTTGCCTCAATAAGAAACGTTATGTTTGGCGAAAACCAAACCTTCATTTCAACAAAAGAACCTCATCCGAACCATCAAGCATTGTGGTGGAAGTGCGATGGTTTAGGGCCGCTGTGCTGCTTCTGCTGCTGGCTGCCGGCTTTGCCATCATTGAAACAACCATGAATTCTGCATTGTATCAGAAGATTTTAGAGAAGAAGGTCAGGCCATACGTCCGTGAACGAAACTGAAGCAAAAGCGGGTCATGCATTTAGACAATGATCCTAAACATACAAGCAGATCTACAAAATAATGGCTGTAGAGGAAGAAATTTTAGAATGGCTTAGTCAAAGTCCTGACCTAAACCCCATTGAAATGTTGTGGCAGGACCTGAAGCGAGCTGTCCAGGCAAGGAAGCCCTCGAATGTCACAGAGTTGTAGCAGTTATGTATGGAGGATTGAGCCAACATTTCTCAAAATCAATGTGAGAGACTGACCAGCATTTACAGGCTGGGTTGCCACCTTCTACTGAAGGCCAACCCGGAGGGGGGGGGGGGGAAACCCTTACTTGGCGGTGTAGTGAGGCGGAGTATCCCAGCATCCTGCTGCAATTCCCCCTCCAACTGCAGTGAACATGGCTGTGCGGTGTCAAATGACGGCGCATTGCCATGGCAACCTGACGTTATTACCCTACGTGGCGCTGTGTCATTTGACACCACCCAGCCATGTTAAATGCAGTTGAAGGGGGAATTGCAGGAAAATAACGGAGAATGCCGTAAACGCATGCTGCACCACACCGCACCTTGCCGCTACCCGGAGATTGACAACAGGTCAAATCCGGAGAGGTGGCAACCCTGGTTACAGGAAATGTTTAGTTGGTCATTGCTGCTCAAGGGGTGCCACCAGGTACTGAATCTAAAGGTTCACATACTTTTCACACATGAATATTGAATATTGGATCATTTGTGGTTAAATAAATGTTGAAAAGGTATCATGTTTTTGTGTCATTTGTTTGATCAGTTTATCTTGATCTATTATTAGAATGTATATATATGTATATATATAATATAAAAAAATACAATACCATTTGCATGAGATCAGGAGACAGCACTCAGTTTGCAAAGGTATAAAAATTGTATTATAAGGCAAAACAAGGCACAATAAACCGATGTTTTGATCCCTAAACGGGACCTTTCTCAGGGTGGTGGCATATAAATAAACAGATCCCCTCTTTGATAGACTGTGCGGCCTCTCACCAGGAAACACTGGGGGTGTGGGGGGGGGGGATTTTAATGGCAATGGAGACAGCAAAGAGAGGAGTTATGTGTGAGTGTAAATTTAATTAATGGAATAAGAAAATCAATATGTGCCACAGTGTAGATACCTTCTAAATCTAAGAAATATTTGGCTGCTGAACAACCATGTGTGTGCTCAATCACTGTGTATAAAGAAGTGACTTCACAAGTTATTAAATAATATTGGTCCGTCCAAACAATGCCATTAAGTAGATTCAAAATGTACTGGCCCCCTGCAGACGCACTTACCAGAACTCCCTCCTACTGTCTCTGTACGTTCTCCCTACCTACCAATTAGATTGTAAGCTCCTCGGAGCAGGGACTCCTCTTCTTTAATGTTACTTTTATGTTTGAAGCACTTGTTCCCATGACCTGATTTATATTATTTGTTATTTATATGATATGTATTACTACTGTGAAGCGCTATGTTAATTTATGGCGCTATATAAATAAAGACATACAATACAATACAATACAATACAATACAATACAAAATGTGAGTAGTGTCTTGTACTGTATATAAGATTTAAGTTTTATGACCGGCTTCTGTAGAAAAAAAGAAATGTAAGCAGAGAGGTTGGAAGAGATAGAGTGAAAGCCAGAAATGATAGTTCTACCTGGGGGGGATGTATGGGATCTTTGTGTAATTTGGTTAAATAATAACAAATGGGCAATGTCAGTTTTTTTATAAATATGTATTCAAATTCTTCTTTACAAAGAAATTGATTTTTAAGTTCAAGTGTCAAAAGATTCTCTAATTCATACAGGTAATCGTCAATTGGATTGTTCAGTAATCTTGAATATGTTTCAATATCATTCAGCCGTCTAAGTGATTCGGCAATGTACATTAGCTTTCCTTATCTAGGATCACTACCCCTCCTCTCTTATCTGCTGATATCTTCTCTCAGTTGTTTAATTGCATCATACTGTTTTGTATTTAGCTTCTGCTTAATATATCTATTTTGTTTAGCAAGTTTGTCCAAATCAGCTTGTACTCATTTTTCAAATAAATCTAAACAACCACTCTTGAGGTAACTGGGGTAGAATTGTGATTTCTTTTTTTTTTTTTTCAACTTCAAATTTTTCTTTATTGGGGTCACATCAACATACATTGTATCACATCCCATTGTGTTACTTCCCCCCAATAATATTTTTTAATCATTTATCAGGCAACGGTAACTGCCACAGTACAGGACAAGGACATCACATACAGGACAGACAAGACAAACCAGACGACGGGCAGGGGAGGGGGGAGGGGAGGAAGGGGGGGGGAGAGGGTCGACCCAGGGTGTTCCTGCTGACTTGATGTCTTTTACGGGCTTCCTGTCGTGCTGGTTGGCACTCCTTGCTTCTGTCTCTGGCGTAAAATGTTTTCTCCGCTGATTTGTTTTGGGGGGCTACTACTCCGGGGGCTGTCCACTAACTGTTCATCGCTATTTGTCGTTCCGTCTCTGACCCCCCAAGGAGAACGCGCCTGAACCTATTAACGCAAGATTGCGGTGGCATCCACCCCGGGGATATCTGTCTGAGTCAGCCAAGGCGACCAGACTTTTTTAATGGAGTGTGTGATATTAGTAATCGTAGGAGGAGTGTTGATGGTACCAGCAGGTGTTTGTACCTTTTGTTTAATAAAGTATTTTTTCAAAGAGAGATTGTGTACAAATTTGCCCACATCAATATAAGTGTTAAATGCACTAATTTTGTTCCACGGGGCAAAAGAGAGACCTTTATTCAAGACCTGTATTTGTTCATTCGTTAGAACTTTTTTGCTTAAATTAAAGATCCCTTCTTGCTGAATATCTATATTGCAATCTTTCTTGTTTTTTGTTTTGTGTCCACCTCTTCCTCCTCGTTTAGTGAATTAAATTTTTTCCTTACTAATAGATATATCATGTTCTCCATCTCTTTGTATGTTTTATCCCTGTGTACGTGTCTTTATTTATTTACTCATATATATATTTAATATTGATAAACGTTTCTCCCTTTTTGCATCAGACTATTTGATGCAATAATATTTTAACTTCATTTTTTTCATTTCCATGTTTAATTTTTTGGAGTGTATATATATATATAAATAAATATTTATATATGAGTAAATAAATAAAGATAAATAATATATATATCCTTGACTCATTGGGATATATAAATAAATAAATATATATATATATATATATATATATATACAGTGTATATATATATATATATATATATATATATATATAGTGTGACACACAGAAATATCGCTCTACGCTCAAATCAGTAGTGTCCAAAACAACTGTTAGTAAGTCATATATAAATTAAACTTAACAGTGGTGCTAAAGGTTAGCTAAATATGAAAACAACAGAGAGAAAGCAACCTTGTAAATAGCACACGGACATAAATTAAAGTGTAACAAAAAATAATTTATTAAGGTGAGTAAAACAGGGGATAAAGTTTAAAAGAAGAGGGGGGCTCAACACTACCAGACAATGTGGACCTGGAGGCAAGCGTCTAAACATACTGTAGATCCAAAACAAGACATGCACAGGACACAGGGGGCTCTGTATGAGCACTCCTGTATAATAATCAGCCTACACTGAGATAATGTCACCACATTGAAAATCACCATATAAGCTGTACAATGGTTGCATGGTGTGGATACAAGAGTTGTAATAGCAAAGTGAGATATACGTCACCACTCAGTGTATGGATGTCACAGGCAGAAGGTAGGTCAAAACTCCATGTCAGGTGACAAAAGCAGAAAGGTAGTCCCAGGAGGGGCACAGACGGAGCACTGCCAAATCAGAGAAGGAGGAAGGGGGCTGCATCCAGTGGTGTTAAAAAGTAATTTATTTAGTGGTCAAAAAGTACATATTCACTTTTTGATAAAGGGAAGCTATTTCCCGAAACGCGTCAAAGTGAATATGTACTTTTTGACCACTAAATAAATTACTTTTTAACACCACTGGGTGCAGCCCCCTTCCTCCTTCTCTGATTTGGCAGTGCTCCGTCTGTGCCCCTCCTGGGACTACCTTTCTGCTTACTCCTCCTGACGTGATGCACCCACCACAAGAAAAGAGCTGTGCGGGAAAAAGGGACTCCAACTGAATACAACAAAGATCAGTCTGGTATGTACTATTTGGTTCTGTTGGGGCCTGATTGGGACCTTTATGGCATATATAGAGACCTGAGCTAGCCACACAGCGCCATCAGTACACATATACCATAAATACATGTACCATTACACATGGTTTATCTGAGTTTCCACAGCACTCATATTTGCTCTTATACCTTGTGTATAGAGGTCATTATCCTCTTATATACACTCTACCCTGTGACAGCTGAGACCCGTTCATAGGGATACAATCCCTTAACCCTGTCTTCAGGTGACAAAAGGTAGGGGCCCCCCTCAACAAGACTCCCACTCCAACACGTTTCGACCAGAAACTGTCTTCTTCTATATATATATGTGTGTGCATCAGGTTATGCATATACAATAAAATCTGTTTAAATTATATATGTGATGCTTTATGTATAAATTCATAATCAACCACGAGAGTTGCAATTGTATTATTTTTTTTGCAACTTTCTAGTGCTTTTCCTTTTTGGATATAGATTTAGTATTTTATATGAATCTAATTGTTTTCTCTTAATTTTTTTTGTAGAATTCTGTGATATCTATGTGTATTACTGTATTTTAGTCTCTATCTGATCTTTATTGGGACTTATTTATGGAAACTACAATTTGAATTTTCTTTTGGTGAGACGTCATGCAATAAAGGATTATTTAAAGGAGGACAATATAACCATGAACTATAGCCCCTGAGGAAGTGGGAATGAAATGCGTAGGGCAGTGGTTCAGGATCAAACGACCTAAGACTCTGGAAGATCTACAATGGAATGCATGCTTTTCTGTTGACGGCGACGCTTCCAGAAATTATGTCATCTCTTCGGGGCGGAGGAAGGAGCCAGGCTGGTGTGCGGCTTTCTTGCTGGTTCCTGGACCCATGGTGGTCTGAATGGTTGAAACACAGAGCTCTTTGTGAGTGCAATGTCTTTTCCTTTTTGTATATTTTAAGTAAAATGCATATACTGTATCTTCTATGGTCTGTTTTCTTTTCATTTGTATGAGCGGATGATTTGAGGTCTGACCCTGGATTTAATTTATGACCTCTGTCCTGTTACCATTCTCCAGCCTGCATCATTGGGTTCCTACTACCATTGGATTAAGGAGATTTAACCTCAAAACTGCCTGCTTTCCCTGCATACCATGTGAGTGGGAGATTGGGAAAAGTCTTTATTCGTCAGAACTGCATTACCCCTTAGGGTTTCCATAATGTGGCGTATATTATTTTTTATTATATGAATTTTTCACTTGTCACTGGGTTTGGTTTATATACCACTTTTTAATTTTTAAAGTGAAATTGGCACTTTAATCTTTCACCTCTGTTTGCTACTTTATGTACACCCGAAAAACCTACAAGATCAAAACAGATGTACAGTGTATCCGTGGAATTGTACGGCATATGCACAAGGCTGAGGTATCTCAGAGAGAATAAGCTTGTTCAATAGCTGCAGAGCCCTGCAGTCAGTTACATTTTCAGAGGTTACACAAGTTTGTACACTAAGATTCATTTTAGTTTTTTTTTAATTTACAAACAAGTGTAGGAAAAGTCATTTTTGTATTTTCTTAAATGACGACTTTTGAAGAAAATACAAGAATGAAAAACAGCTTTAAACAGTTCTATTTAGTAAATTGGAAAAAGTGACTGTACAGATGTAGTCAGCTGTTCTTGGTGCCACAATCGTGTGTGGTCCCATAACCACGCCCACTGCGGGCTCAAGAGGAGTAATGCTGCGGGGGGTCCCATTGAAAGGAATAGACCCCCTCCTGCCATCACAGCTGCCACTACCCTCAGCACCGCGTTTATTGGGAGTTTCGATCGTAGCGCTGAAAACAGTAAGGCTGACTACATCTGTATTCATATGATGATCTCTGATTAACAGTTTACAGTAATGCACATTACGCTTTTTAACGGATTCTGTTACAGAACATCTGCCATCGGAAGCTGACCCTGAGGGAACACTAGAATTACAGTAAACATATTAATTGCTTATGAAAAGCAGACTAATTAAGACAATTATTAAGGTCAATAATATATGTCCCATTACTGGTGATTTTTATAAGGTACAAACTTGTAAATTGTACAAATTCTGCATCACTTTTTCTACTAATAAAAAGCAGTTTAGAATGAGATGTTGGTTGCCATTAAATGTGTTGCCTTCTTTCAATTTGTTTATATAGCCCTGGTAGGTTTGGGCTATTATTCTGTCCTCCTCCTGGTTAGGGCAGGTCTGCCAGGAGAAAATATGGGTTTCCCCACACACTGTAGTTCAGTGAGTCAGAGAAGGTTGTACTCAGGCCTTGTGTCAATCAGAGGCACGGGGGTGGGTCTACTGGATTTGTACTAAATGAACTGCCACTTCCTGATTGAGAGGGGTCCTCTCCACCTTTGAGAGAGGATAGTCTATTCCAGCAAACTGCCAGGGCTCTGGCACGCTTGAGGCCCTCCCTCTGGGAGAAGGGAGAGATATTCCTCTTACTCCACAAGGGAGTAAGAGAAGAGCAAGGACCGCTCCTAGGGCCTTGACTAGGAGTGGTGTCCAGGAACATCCTGAAGGTGACAACCTCTGAGTGCTGTGTGCTGTGACATAGACTGTGCTGAATCAAGAAGGACCAATAAAGACCATCTGCTTTTATCTATACCTCCTGCCTGAGAGTGGAGTATATTGGGAGGAGGGGAATATAACTCTTTTGCAGATACTTCACCCCATACTACTGGAGGCTGCACTAGATGGAGGTGCTGCATCAGTAAGAAGAATTTGGGCATAGCCCCAGAAGCCTGTCCTGTTATCCCCCATGTCATCGCGGGAGACCTAGGCCCCCCTGTTACCAGCAAGTATGCACAAGAGCGATGTAACCAGAGTGCTATTTCCCTTGGGAGACCCTATGTGAGATTGGGTAGGGTGAAACAGGGTTACATTTAAAAGGAAAACAATGTGCAGTGGTACAAATATCTTGAGGGGTACACTCAGGGCCACCAACATGGGGGCACAGCCAGGAGTCCCGTCCTGGGCCCTCTGAGTCAAGGGAAACCCCAACATGTAGTGCCAGATCAGCAGCAGTGCCTGTCAGAACTGAGGGTATCCATAGAGGTGCCTGTCAGAAGGGTGCTGGCTGAGGGTGCCTATATAGGTGCCTGTTAGAGGGGCATGCTGAGGCCAGTGAAAGTTAGGCCTCTCTGACAGGCACCTCTGTGGGCACCCTCCAGCAGACGCTTTCTGAAGGGCACCTCTGCGGGCCCCCTCAATCCTCCAAGGCAGCAGGTAGGCACACTTAACTCCTTCCTCCTCTGTTTTGGCCCTCTCTACCCCCTAAACTTCTACCGATAACTCCAGGCCCATACCTTGTTCTCCTCCCTCCCTCATTCTCAGGTACATACACTACCGACACACTTTATTGCAGCACGGCTAGCACCGCAAGCCGGGGGATGCCCCGGCGTGCTAGCCGCACTCCCTCAGCATGCCGCGCATCACCGATGCGCGGTCACGCGTCATCGGGTGCCTGCGCCCCCTGCACGCGCGTCCAGGGCTCCCCGAGGGTGCGGATGTGGGGGACGGCAGCAGGGGGTTCCGGGGGACCCGGCGGACCCGGCAGCGGGAGGGAGAGCGCCCCGATCGGAGGGCGCTCTTCCGCTGCTTCGGCGCGCGCCCGGCACCCTCCGGCACGCGCCAGGTTACTGCTGCGGCCGAGAACGGGCAAATGCTCGAATAAACTCGGCCGCAGCAGTAGCTACCCCCTCCCCCCCCCCAGGTCCACAACTGTCTCCATAACTGGTTCATAACTGTCCCCCCCACACCCCACGTTCATAACTGTTCGCTCCAGGTCCATAACTACTCCTCCCAGGTCCATATATCCTCCCCACTCAGGTACATTGTATTGTATTGTATGTCTTTATTTATATAGCGCCGTTAATGTACATAGCGCTTCACAGCAGTAATACATGTGGTAATCCAATAAATAACAGATAATATAAATAACAGATCATGGGAATAAGTGCTTTAGACATTAAGGAAGAGGAGTCCCTGCTCCGAGGAGCTTACAGTCTAATTGGTAGATAGGGAGAACGTACAAAGACAGTAGGAGGGAGTTCTGGTAAGTGCATCTGTAGGGGGCCAAGCTTTATGTGCCATGTGTTCTGAATAGCCACAGTGCTATTCATATGCTTCTTTTAGCAAGTGTGTCTTAAGGTGGGTCTTAAAGGTGGATAGAGAGGGTGCTAGTCGGGTACTGAGGGGAAGGGCATTCCAGAGGTGAGGGGCAGTCAATGAAAAAGGTTTAAGGCGGGAGAGGGCTTTAGATACAAAGGGGGTCGAAAGAAGACATCCTTGAGAAGAACGCAAGAGTCTGGATGGTGCATAACGAGAAATTAGGGCTGAGATGTAAGGAGGGGCAGAAGAGTGTAAAGCTTTAAAAGTGAGGAGAAGAATGGAGTGTGAGATGCGGGATTTGATCGGAAGCCAGGAGAGGGATTTCATGAGGGGAGATGCTGAGACAGATCTAGGAAAGAGTACAGTGATTCTGGCAGCAGCGTTAAGGATAGATTGTAGGGGATACAGGTGAGAGACAGGTGAGAGGCAGGAAGGCCGGACAGCAGGAGGTTACAGTAATCAAGATGGGAGAGAATGAGGGCCTGAGTCAGAGTTTTAGCAGTCGAGCAACAGAGGAAAGGGCGTATCTTTGTTATATTGCGGAGGAAAAAGCGACAGGTTTTAGAAATGTTTTGAATGTGAGGGGCAAATGTGAGAGAGGAGTCAAGTGTGACCACAAGGCAGCGTGCTTGGGCTACTGGGTGAATGATCGTAGTTCCAACAGTAATGTGGAAGGAGGTAGTAGGGCCAGGTTTGGGAGGAAGTATGAGGAGCTCTGTTTTTGCCAGGTTGAGTTTAAGGCGGCGGAGGGCCATCCAGGATGATATAGCAGAGAGACATTCAGAAACTTTGGTTTGTACAGAAGGTGTAAGGTCAGGTGTTGAGAAATATATTTGTGTGTCATCAGCATAGAGGTGATAATTAAACCCAAAATATGTTGTTAGGTCACCTAGAGAGAGTGTATACAGAGAAAAGAGAAGAGGTCCCAGGACAGAACCCTGGGGTACCCCCACAGAGAGATCAATAGAGGAAGAGGAGGTATTAGCAGAAGAGACACTGAAATTACGATGGAAGAGGTAGGATGAGATCCAGGATAGAGCTTTGTTCCGAATGCCAAGAGTATGGAGAATGTGAAGGAGAAGAGGGTGGTCCACGGTGTCAAATGCTGCAGAGAGGTCGAGTAATATGAGCAGAGTGTAATGACCTCTGTCTTTGGCAGCATGGAGGTCATCAGTTATTTTAGTGAGGGCTGTTTCCGTGGAGTGAGCAGTGCGGAAGCCAGATTGTAGAGGGTCTAGGAGAGAATAGGTGTTGAGAAAATGGAGCAAGCGAGCGAATACAAGACGTTCAAGGAGTTTAGAGGCAAAAGGCAGGAGGGAGACAGGCCGATAGTTAGAAAGACAGGTAGGGTCAAGCTTGCTGTTTTTGAGTAATGGTATGACTGTTGCATGTTTGAAGGAGGATGGAAAGGTTCCAGAGCAGAGAGAGGAGTTATAAATGTGCGTGAGCGTAAGGATTATAGTAGGAGCAAGAGCTTTTAGGAGATGGGAGGGAATGGGGTCAAGAGGGCTAGTGGTAGAGGGAGAAGAGGCGATCAACAGCGACACATCCTCCTCTGAGACATTGGAAAAAGAGTCAAGGAAGGCAGGAGGAGAGTTAGGAAGAGGTGTAGGATGGGAGGAAGAAACAGAGGGGATGTTCTGACGTATGGATTCCACCTTTTCCTTAAAATAGTCAGCAAAGTCCTGAGCGGAGATGGAGGAAGGAGAGGCAGCTGAGGGTGGTTTGAGTAGAGTATCAAAGACAGAGAACAGTCGGCGTGGGTTAGACTTGTGCATGTTGATTAGTGAAGAAAAGTAGGCTTGTTTAGCTTGCGAGAGGGCAGAGTTGAAACAGGATAGCATAAATTTGTAGTGAAGGAAGTCTGCGAGAGTATGAGATTTCCTCCAGAGGCGTTCAGAGGAACGAGTGGAGGAACGCAGCATGCGCGTATGGGAATTTAACCAGGGTCTAGGGTTAAAAGGGCGAGTGCGGCAGAGAGAAAGCGGGGCATGTAGATCAAGAAAGGAGGACAAGGCAGAGTTGTAGTTCCTGGCCAGTTTGTCAGGGTCTGTAGCAGAGCTTAGAGAGGAGAGGGAGGAGTGTAACGTGGACTCAAAGTCAGGTAAGTGAATAGAGAGCAGGTTTCTGCAGAACCGGGGAGTAGATGGAGGTGGAGAAGGGGAGAAGCGAGATAGAGAGAATGAGATGAGATGATGGTCAGAGAGAGGAAAAGGGGAAATGGAGAAATCGGAGAGAGAGAAGTTCTTAGTGAAAACCAGGTCTAAGTAGTGGCCATCCTTGTGGGTGCTGGCTGCAGTCCACTGTTGAAGGCCAAGAGAAGAGGTTAGAGAAAGAAAGCGGGAAGCCCAAGGGAGAGAGGGGTCATCAATGTGGCAATTGAAGTCCCCAAGGAGAAGAACAGGGGAGTCTGAGGAGAGGAAGAAAGAGAGCCAGGATTCAAAGTGAGAGAGAAAGGCAGAAGGGGGGTGAGTAGAGGTAGGTGGGCGATAGATGACCGCCACATGAACAGGGAGAGGAGAGAAGATCTGGACAGTGTGAACCTCAAAGGAGGGAAAGGCAAGAGAGGGGGGAATAGGAAGAGTTCGGTAACGGCAGAGAGAGGAGAGCAGGAGCCCCACACCTCCACCCCTGCCATCAGGGCGCGGAGTGTGGGAGAAGGAAAGGCCACCGTAGGAGAGGGCAGCTTCCAGAGCAGAGTCAGACTGAGTGAGCCAGGTCTCAGTTATAACAAAGAGAAGCAGGGAGTCAGAGAGAAAGTAGTCATGCACAGAGAGGAACTTGTTAGAGAGGGAGCGAGCATTCCAAAGGGCACAGGAGAAAGGGAGAGAGGGGGGAGGGTGGCAGGGGATGGGTATGAGGTTGGAGGGGTTAATACCAGGAGTAGAAGTTGCATGTGGAAGGCGAGGACGAGAGCAAGTAGAAATAAGGCAGGGACCAGGATTGGGAGAGATATCCCCAGAAGCAAGGAGGAGAAGCATGGATAGAAAGAGAATGTGAGAGGAGGATTTGTAGGGGTGTGTTTTAGTGCAGGGTGTATAGCTGTGTGGTGACAGAGGACGCAGGTAAGAAAGGAGTTCATGTGAACTGAGAAGTGGGGAAGAAAGGAGAGATGGAGATATATGAATAGAGTTAGAGACATAAGGAGACTGGTGGAAGGAAGTGCATAATTTGAAAATAAGTGAGGTTGCAGCAAATATAAAGAATAAAGGCGGCATCACAGCAATAGTTAAGTGTTGAGATGTGCAGTCTTAGATAGATGATATCCTCTTTTCCAACGTAGATCAAAAGCAGGAATCAGAAGCAGTAGGTGAAGTCCACTTTTCCACTTCTTTTTGAACTTCCTTTTTAAACTTCATATTCTACTTGAAACATTTCTACTTAAAAGCATATCTGCTTAAAAGCATGGCTGCTAGCAGCAATGGCTGTTAGGAGTTTAATTACCCCTCTCCCTAGTTCCATAACTAACCCACCCATATCCATAACTACACCCTCCCCCCAGATCCATAACTACTCCACCAGGCTCTTATCGCCTTATCCTCCCCTTGGTGACCCCAGTATGCTGTGGGGAGGGGGAATGGAGGGAGATGGTCCCTTCATTTGTCCTGGGCACCAATATTTCTGTTTGTGGCCCTGGGTTCATTAGATGAGCTTTCATCTTGTACAAGACTATTGGTGCACAATTAGTAGGCAATCGTCTATATTTGTCTGAGTAGTATTCCCAATACAGGCTTTCAGTCAGCCCTCCTGCAGCAAGCTCATTAATTAATCACAACTGATACCTGCCATTACATATCAAAGCACAGCTCCTTTGCTAGCTAGAAAAAATCAGAAACCTCTCACTGTGATGTTCCTTTCAGCTGTCAATGCCTTTATCTTAAATCGTCTCTTAACCCAATCTTAGGTTGCATAAAACCCTTTATTTTGACTGTGTTGTCTTCTGCTTCTTTGGTTTAGTAGGCTGCCCGCTGTGTCTGTCCCAAACTGTCACCTACTGTATATACCACTAGCTGAGAGACCCGGCGTTGCCCGGGATGTGAAGTGTGAATAAGTATGTGTAAATGTTGTATTTGAAAGTTGTAATGTCATGTGAATGTTAAGTAATATTATTGAAAATTGTGTTTGTAAAGCAACAACAGTAGAAAGAACATGTATATGAGGGCAATTTAGCGAAGTGTATGTTATTTGTTACGGTTGTTAGTTTATAAAATGTTATTATTGGAAAGGCATGTTGAAATATGGTTATGTCCATTGTTGAGAGTAGTGTATTTAATGTCGATGTAAGTATAAGACTGGTTTTGGGGGAGGGGGTGGGTGTTTGGGGGGGGGGGGGGGTCATGGTGTGTGTGGGTGTTGTGGGCTCCGGAGTAGCTGCGTGCGTTGTCGGGTGGTTATGTAAGTATGATAGTGGTCTCGGGAGGGGGGGGAGGTTAATGGTGTGTGTGGTTTTGGCGGCCTCCGGAGGAGGTGCGTGCGTTGTCCTGTGGTTATGTAAGTATGATAGTGGTATCGGGAGGGGGGGGAGAGGTTAATGGTGTGTGTGGTTTTTGCGGCCTCCGGAGGAGTTGCGTGCGTTGGCTGTTCGGGTGGGAGGGGGTGAGGGGCTGCGGAGGAGCAGCGTGCGTTGGGTGTTCGGGTGGGGGGCGTGAGGTGCTGCGGAGGAGCAGCGTGCGTTGGGTGTTCGGGTGGGGGGGTTGAGGGGCTGCAGAGGAGCAGCGTGCGTTGGCTGTTCGGGTGGGGGGGGATGAGGGGCTGCGGAGGAGCAGCGTGCGTTGGCTGTTTGTGTGGGGGGGGTGAGGGGCTCCGGAGGAGCAGCTTGTGTTGGCTGTTCGGGTGGGAGGGGGTGAGGGGCTGCGGAGGAGCAGCGTGCGTTGGCTGTTCAGGTTGGGGGGGGTGAGGGGCTGCGGAGGAGCAGCGTGTGTTGGCTGTTCGGGTGTGGGGGGGTGAGGGGCTGCGGAGGAGCAGCGTGCGTTGCCTGTTCGGGTGGGGGGGGTGAGGGGTGTGACGTGGGTGATGGCGTGTGGCGTGCCAGAGTGCGTGTGGGCGAGGGTGTGTTTGTGCGTGTGTGTTTTTGTGGCTGAGGGGGTGTGGCTGAGGGGGTGTGGCATGTGTGAGTGCGTTTGTGTGCGTGCGTGTGTGAGGGCGTGTGTGGCTGTTGGTTGTGTGTGTGATTGTTGTTTGTGTGTGTGTGTTTGTGGGTGTTGTGGGCTCCGGAGGAGCTTTGTGCGTTGTTCGGTGCCGATGTAAGTATAAGGCCCCCTCATTCTCTCCCATCTTGATTACTGTAACCTCCTGCTGTCCGGCCTTCCTGCCTCTCACCTGTCTCTCACCTGTATCCCCTACAATCTATCCTTAACGCTGCTGCCAGAATCACTGTACTCTTTCCTAGATCTGTCTCAGCATCTCCCCTCATGAAATCCCTCTCCTGGCTTCCGATCAAATCCCGCATCTCACACTCCATTCTTCTCCTCACTTTTAAAGCTTTACACTCTTCTGCCCCTCCTTACATCTCAGCCCTAATTTCTCGTTATGCACCATCCAGACTCTTGCGTTCTTCTCAAGGATGTCTTCTTTCGACCCCCTTTGTATCTAAAGCCCTCTCCCGCCTTAAACCTTTTTCATTGACTGCCCCTCACCTCTGGAATGCCCTTCCCCTCAGTACCCGACTAGCACCCTCTCTATCCACCTTTAAGACCCACCTTAAGACACACTTGCTAAAAGAAGCATATGAATAGCACTGTGGCTATTCAGAACACATGGCACATAAAGCTTGGCCCCCTACAGATGCACTTACCAGAACTCCCTCCTACTGTCTTTGTACGTTCTCCCTATCTACCAATTAGACTGTAAGCTCCTCGGAGCAGGGACTCCTCTTCCTTAATGTCTAAAGCACTTATTCCCATGATCTGTTATTTATATTATCTGTTATTTATTGGATTACCACATGTATTACTGCTGTGAAGCGCTATGTACATTAACGGCGCTATATAAATAAAGACATACAATACAATACAATGTACCTGAGTGGGGAGGATATATGGACCTGGGAGGAGTAGTTATGGACCTGGAGCGAACAGTTATGAACGTGGGGTGTGGGGGGGACAGTTATGAACCAGTTATGGAGACAGTTGTGGACCTGGGGGGGGGGAGGGGGTAGCTACTGCTGCGGCCGAGTTTATTCGAGCATTTGCCCGTTCTCGGCCGCAGCAGTAACCTGGCGCGTGCCGGAGGGTGCCGGGCGCGCGCCGAAGCAGCGGAAGAGCGCCCTCCGATCGGGGCGCTCTCCCTCCCGCTGCCGGGTCCGCCGGGTCCCCCGGAACCCCCTGCTGCCGTCCCCCACATCCGCACCCTCGGGGAGCCCTGGACGCGCGTGCAGGGGGCGCAGGCACCCGATGACGCGTGACCGCGCATCGGTGATGCGCGGCATGCTGAGGGAGTGCGGCTAGCACGCCGGGGCATCCCCCGGCTTGCGGTGCTAGCCGTGCTGCAATAAAGTGTGTCGGTAGTGTATGTACCTGAGAATGAGGGAGGGAGGAGAACAAGGTATGGGCCTGGAGTTATCGGTAGAAGTTTAGGGGGTAGAGAGGGCCAAAACAGAGGAGGAAGGAGTTAAGTGTGCCTACCTGCTGCCTTGGAGGATTGAGGGGGCCCGCAGAGGTGCCCTTCAGAAAGCGTCTGCTGGAGGGTGCCCACAGAGGTGCCTGTCAGAGAGGCCTAACTTTCACTGGCCTCAGCATGCCCCTCTAACAGGCACCTATATAGGCACCCTCAGCCAGCACCCTTCTGACAGGCACCTCTATGGATACCCTCAGTTCTGACAGGCACTGCTGCTGATCTGGCACTACATGTTGGGGTTTCCCTTGACTCAGAGGGCCCAGGACGGGACTCCTGGCTGTGCCCCCATGTTGGTGGCCCTGAGTGTACCCCTCAAGATATTTGTACCACTGCACATTGTTTTCCTTTTAAATGTAACCCTGTTTCACCCTACCCAATCTCACATAGGGTCTCCCAAGGGAAATAGCACTCTGGTTACATCGCTCTTGTGCATACTTGCTGGTAACAGGGGGGCCTAGGTCTCCCGCGATGACATGGGGGATAACAGGACAGGCTTCTGGGGCTATGCCCAAATTCTTCTTACTGATGCAGCACCTCCATCTAGTGCAGCCTCCAGTAGTATGGGGTGAAGTATCTGCAAAAGAGTTATATTCCCCTCCTCCCAATATACTCCACTCTCAGGCAGGAGGTATAGATAAAAGCAGATGGTCTTTATTGGTCCTTCTTGATTCAGCACAGTCTATGTCACAGCACACAGCACTCAGAGGTTGTCACCTTCAGGATGTTCCTGGACACCACTCCTAGTCAAGGCCCTAGGAGCGGTCCTTGCTCTTCTCTTACTCCCTTGTGGAGTAAGAGGAATATCTCTCCCTTCTCCCAGAGGGAGGGCCTCAAGCGTGCCAGAGCCCTGGCAGTTTGCTGGAATAGACTATCCTCTCTCAAAGGTGGAGAGGACCCCTCTCAATCAGGAAGTGGCAGTTCATTTAGTACAAATCCAGTAGACCCACCCCCGTGCCTCTGATTGACACAAGGCCTGAGTACAACCTTCTCTGACTCACTGAACTACAGTGTGTGGGGAAACCCATATTTTCTCCTGGCAGACCTGCCCTAACCAGGAGGAGGACAGAATAATAGCCCAAACCTACCAGGGCTATATAAACAAATTGAAAGAAGGCAACACATTTAATGGCAACCAACATCTCATTCTAAACTGCTTTTTATTAGTAGAAAAAGTGATGCAGAATTTGTACAATTTACAAGTTTGTACCTTATAAAAATCACCAGTAATGGGACATATATTATTGACCTTAATAATTGTCTTAATTAGTCTGCTTTTCATAAGCAATTAATATGTTTACTGTAATTCTAGTGTTCCCTCAGGGTCAGCTTCCGATGGCAGATGTTCTGTAACAGAATCCGTTAAAAAGCGTAATGTGCATTACTGTAAACTGTTAATCAGAGATCATCATATGAATACAGATGTAGTCAGCCTTACTGTTTTCAGCGCTACGATCGAAACTCCCAATAAACGCGGTGCTGAGGGTAGTGGCAGCTGTGATGGCAGGAGGGGGTCTATTCCTTTCAATGGGACCCCCCGCAGCATTACTCCTCTTGAGCCCGCAGTGGGCGTGGTTATGGGACCACACACGATTGTGGCACCAAGAACAGCTGACTACATCTGTACAGTCACTTTTTCCAATTTACTAAATAGAACTGTTTAAAGCTGTTTTTCATTCTTGTATTTTCTTCAAAAGTCGTCATTTAAGAAAATACAAAAATGACTTTTCCTACACTTGTTTGTAAATTAAAAAAAAACTAAAATGAATCTTAGTGTACAAACTTGTGTAACCTCTGAAAATGTAACTGACTGCAGGGCTCTGCAGCTATTGAACAAGCTTATTCTCTCTGAGATACCTCAGCCTTGTGCATATGCCGTACAATTCCACGGATACACTGTCATCAGTTATTTTAGTGAGGGCTGTTTCCGTGGAGTGAGCAGTGCGGAAGCCAGATTGTAGAGGGTCTAGGAGAGAATAGGTGTTGAGAAAATGGAGCAAGCGAGCGAATACAAGACGTTCAAGGAGTTTAGAGGCAAAAGGCAGGAGGGAGACAGGCCGATAGTTAGAAAGACAGGTAGGGTCAAGCTTGCTGTTTTTGAGTAATGGTATGACTGTTGCATGTTTGAAGGAGGATGGAAAGGTTCCAGAGCAGAGAGAGGAGTTATAAATGTGCGTGAGCGTAAGGATTATAGTAGGAGCAAGAGCTTTTAGGAGATGGGAGGGAATGGGGTCAAGAGGGCTAGTGGTAGAGGGAGAAGAGGCGATCAACAGCGACACATCCTCCTCTGAGACATTGGAAAAAGAGTCAAGGAAGGCAGGAGGAGAGTTAGGAAGAGGTGTAGGATGGGAGGAAGAAACAGAGGGGATGTTCTGACGTATGGATTCCACCTTTTCCTTAAAATAGTCAGCAAAGTCCTGAGCGGAGATGGAGGAAGGAGAGGCAGCTGAGGGTGGTTTGAGTAGAGTATCAAAGACAGAGAACAGTCGGCGTGGGTTAGACTTGTGCATGTTGATTAGTGAAGAAAAGTAGGCTTGTTTAGCTTGCGAGAGGGCAGAGTTGAAACAGGATAGCATAAATTTGTAGTGAAGGAAGTCTGCGAGAGTATGAGATTTCCTCCAGAGGCGTTCAGAGGAACGAGTGGAGGAACGCAGCATGCGCGTATGGGAATTTAACCAGGGTCTAGGGTTAAAAGGGCGAGTGCGGCAGAGAGAAAGCGGGGCATGTAGATCAAGAAAGGAGGACAAGGCAGAGTTGTAGTTCCTGGCCAGTTTGTCAGGGTCTGTAGCAGAGCTTAGAGAGGAGAGGGAGGAGTGTAACGTGGACTCAAAGTCAGGTAAGTGAATAGAGAGCAGGTTTCTGCAGAACCGGGGAGTAGATGGAGGTGGAGAAGGGGAGAAGCGAGATAGAGAGAATGAGATGAGATGATGGTCAGAGAGAGGAAAAGGGGAAATGGAGAAATCGGAGAGAGAGAAGTTCTTAGTGAAAACCAGGTCTAAGTAGTGGCCATCCTTGTGGGTGCTGGCTGCAGTCCACTGTTGAAGGCCAAGAGAAGAGGTTAGAGAAAGAAAGCGGGAAGCCCAAGGGAGAGAGGGGTCATCAATGTGGCAATTGAAGTCCCCAAGGAGAAGAACAGGGGAGTCTGAGGAGAGGAAGAAAGAGAGCCAGGATTCAAAGTGAGAGAGAAAGGCAGAAGGGGGGTGAGTAGAGGTAGGTGGGCGATAGATGACCGCCACATGAACAGGGAGAGGAGAGAAGATCTGGACAGTGTGAACCTCAAAGGAGGGAAAGGCAAGAGAGGGGGGAATAGGAAGAGTTCGGTAACGGCAGAGAGAGGAGAGCAGGAGCCCCACACCTCCACCCCTGCCATCAGGGCGCGGAGTGTGGGAGAAGGAAAGGCCACCGTAGGAGAGGGCAGCTTCCAGAGCAGAGTCAGACTGAGTGAGCCAGGTCTCAGTTATAACAAAGAGAAGCAGGGAGTCAGAGAGAAAGTAGTCATGCACAGAGAGGAACTTGTTAGAGAGGGAGCGAGCATTCCAAAGGGCACAGGAGAAAGGGAGAGAGGGGGGAGGGTGGCAGGGGATGGGTATGAGGTTGGAGGGGTTAATACCAGGAGTAGAAGTTGCATGTGGAAGGCGAGGACGAGAGCAAGTAGAAATAAGGCAGGGACCAGGATTGGGAGAGATATCCCCAGAAGCAAGGAGGAGAAGCATGGATAGAAAGAGAATGTGAGAGGAGGATTTGTAGGGGTGTGTTTTAGTGCAGGGTGTATAGCTGTGTGGTGACAGAGGACGCAGGTAAGAAAGGAGTTCATGTGAACTGAGAAGTGGGGAAGAAAGGAGAGATGGAGATATATGAATAGAGTTAGAGACATAAGGAGACTGGTGGAAGGAAGTGCATAATTTGAAAATAAGTGAGGTTGCAGCAAATATAAAGAATAAAGGCGGCATCACAGCAATAGTTAAGTGTTGAGATGTGCAGTCTTAGATAGATGATATCCTCTTTTCCAACGTAGATCAAAAGCAGGAATCAGAAGCAGTAGGTGAAGTCCACTTTTCCACTTCTTTTTGAACTTCCTTTTTAAACTTCATATTCTACTTGAAACATTTCTACTTAAAAGCATATCTGCTTAAAAGCATGGCTGCTAGCAGCAATGGCTGTTAGGAGTTTAATTACCCCTCTCCCTAGTTCCATAACTAACCCACCCATATCCATAACTACACCCTCCCCCCAGATCCATAACTACTCCACCAGGCTCTTATCGCCTTATCCTCCCCTTGGTGACCCCAGTATGCTGTGGGGAGGGGGAATGGAGGGAGATGGTCCCTTCATTTGTCCTGGGCACCAATATTTCTGTTTGTGGCCCTGGGTTCATTAGATGAGCTTTCATCTTGTACAAGACTATTGGTGCACAATTAGTAGGCAATCGTCTATATTTGTCTGAGTAGTATTCCCAATACAGGCTTTCAGTCAGCCCTCCTGCAGCAAGCTCATTAATTAATCACAACTGATACCTGCCATTACATATCAAAGCACAGCTCCTTTGCTAGCTAGAAAAAATCAGAAACCTCTCACTGTGATGTTCCTTTCAGCTGTCAATGCCTTTATCTTAAATCGTCTCTTAACCCAATCTTAGGTTGCATAAAACCCTTTATTTTGACTGTGTTGTCTTCTGCTTCTTTGGTTTAGTAGGCTGCCCGCTGTGTCTGTCCCAAACTGTCACCTACTGTATATACCACTAGCTGAGAGACCCGGCGTTGCCCGGGATGTGAAGTGTGAATAAGTATGTGTAAATGTTGTATTTGAAAGTTGTAATGTCATGTGAATGTTAAGTAATATTATTGAAAATTGTGTTTGTAAAGCAACAACAGTAGAAAGAACATGTATATGAGGGCAATTTAGCGAAGTGTATGTTATTTGTTACGGTTGTTAGTTTATAAAATGTTATTATTGGAAAGGCATGTTGAAATATGGTTATGTCCATTGTTGAGAGTAGTGTATTTAATGTCGATGTAAGTATAAGACTGGTTTTGGGGGAGGGGGTGGGTGTTTGGGGGGGGGGGGGTCATGGTGTGTGTGGGTGTTGTGGGCTCCGGAGTAGCTGCGTGCGTTGTCGGGTGGTTATGTAAGTATGATAGTGGTCTCGGGAGGGGGGGGAGGTTAATGGTGTGTGTGGTTTTGGCGGCCTCCGGAGGAGGTGCGTGCGTTGTCCTGTGGTTATGTAAGTATGATAGTGGTATCGGGAGGGGGGGGAGAGGTTAATGGTGTGTGTGGTTTTTGCGGCCTCCGGAGGAGTTGCGTGCGTTGGCTGTTCGGGTGGGAGGGGGTGAGGGGCTGCGGAGGAGCAGCGTGCGTTGGGTGTTCGGGTGGGGGGCGTGAGGTGCTGCGGAGGAGCAGCGTGCGTTGGGTGTTCGGGTGGGGGGGTTGAGGGGCTGCAGAGGAGCAGCGTGCGTTGGCTGTTCGGGTGGGGGGGGATGAGGGGCTGCGGAGGAGCAGCGTGCGTTGGCTGTTTGTGTGGGGGGGGTGAGGGGCTCCGGAGGAGCAGCTTGTGTTGGCTGTTCGGGTGGGAGGGGGTGAGGGGCTGCGGAGGAGCAGCGTGCGTTGGCTGTTCAGGTTGGGGGGGGTGAGGGGCTGCGGAGGAGCAGCGTGTGTTGGCTGTTCGGGTGTGGGGGGGTGAGGGGCTGCGGAGGAGCAGCGTGCGTTGCCTGTTCGGGTGGGGGGGGTGAGGGGTGTGACGTGGGTGATGGCGTGTGGCGTGCCAGAGTGCGTGTGGGCGAGGGTGTGTTTGTGCGTGTGTGTTTTTGTGGCTGAGGGGGTGTGGCTGAGGGGGTGTGGCATGTGTGAGTGCGTTTGTGTGCGTGCGTGTGTGAGGGCGTGTGTGGCTGTTGGTTGTGTGTGTGATTGTTGTTTGTGTGTGTGTGTTTGTGGGTGTTGTGGGCTCCGGAGGAGCTTTGTGCGTTGTTCGGTGCCGATGTAAGTATAAGACTGGTTTTCTGGGGGGGGGGGGGTCATGGTGTGTGTGGGTGTTGTGGGCTCCGGAGTAGCTGTGTGCGTTGTCGGGTGGTTATGTAAGTATGATAGTGGTCTCGGGAGGGGGGGGGAGGTTAATGGTGTGTGTGTGGTTTTGGCGGCCTCCGGAGGAGCTGCGTGCGTTGTCCTGTGGTTATGAAAGTATGATAGTGGTATCGGGAGGGGGAGGGAGAGGTTAATGGTGTGCGTGTGTGTGGTTTTTGCGACCTCCGGAGGAGTTGCGTGCGTTGGGTGTTCGGGTGGGGGGGGGTGAGGGGCTGCGGAGGAGCAGCGTGCGTTGGCTGTTCGGGTGGTTCGGGTGAGGGGCTGCGGAGGAGCAGCGTGCGTTGGCTGTACGGGTGGGGGGGGGTTAGGGGCTGCGGAGGAGCAGCGTGCGTTGGCTGTTCGGGTGGGGGGGTGAGGAGCTGCGGAGGAGCAGCGTTCGTTGGCTGTTTGGGTGGGGGTGGTGAGGGGCTACGGAGGAGCAGCGTGCATTGGCTGTTCGGGTGGGGGGGGTGAGGGGCTGTGGAGGAGCAGCGTGCGTTGGCTGTTCGGGGGTGTGAGGGGCTGCGGAGGAGCAGCGTGCGTTGGCTGTTCGGGTGGGGGAGGTGAGGGGCTGCGGAGGAGCAGTGTGCGTTGGCTGTTCGGGTGGGGGGCGGGTGAGGGGCTGCGGAGGAGCAGCGTGCATTGGCTGTTCGGGTGGGGGGGGTGAGGGGCTGCGGAGGAGCAGCGTGCGTTGGCTGTTCGGGTGTGGGGGGGTGAGGGGCTGCGGAGGAGCAGCGTGCGTTGGCTGTTCGGGTGGGGGGTGCGAGGGGCTGCGGTAGCGGGAGAGCTGTGGCGTGCGTTCGTGGTGTGCATGAGGTTGTGTGGTTTTTGCGGCCTCAGGAGGAGCAGTGTGCGTTGGCTGTTTGGGTGGGGGGGGGGTGAGGGGCTGCGGTAGCGGGAGAGCTGTGGCGTGCGTTCATGGTGTGCATGAGGTTGTGTGGGTTTTGTGGGTTGAGAGGTGGCCCCAGAGCAGTGAGGATTCGTTGCTTTGAAGCGTGGTCCCAGAGTAGTGAGGATTAGGTGCTGTGTAGCATTCCCAAATCTCCCAGAGCAGTGAGTGTTAGGTGCTTTGAAGCATTCCCAAAGGTCAGTGAGGGGTGGGACAGTGTGTCAGTGGTGTTGGCCGCAGGCCAATGAGAGTCACTGAGGGGTGGGACAGTGTGTCAGTGGTGTTGGCCGCAGGCCAATGAGAGGTGTGTGGGGGCGGGCATGGCCTGAGGCTGAGTGACAGGCCAAAGGTGCAATGCGATTGGCCCTAGGGACACAGGCCATGCAGACAAACATACAGTGATTTCAGAAATATATAGTAGATGTGATATTCCTTCACACCTATCCCTGGTGAATCCCTATACCTGGTACATTTTTCTACACTACTACCTGCATTATTTCCCCCAGTATAATTTTGTTCCCTTCCCCCCTTTATTCTTTCCCTCTTGCCCCAGTCTTCTGTTGTGTCTTTTGGGGCATTTTCGTCTGTGCCAGAATTATCCTGCAGTACAATCAGTCAGCTGTTGGTGTCATCGGGCACAGTACACCCTCTCTTCCTAAAGCTGAAGAGTTTACCCTTAAATACATGCCCCCTTCTTGTATATACCTCTTTGAAAAATGTATGATATCTGTAGATGCTGTGCAAAGCCCTCCCCAGTCCACCCGCTGCTGCAGCCATGCATCAGCTGTCCAGTCACATTCTCTTTGGAAAAGTTAAATTCCTATCCCCTATTTATATATCGTTACTTCCTTTAACCCTTTCCGGTCGAATGTCAGAATATATCCGACAAAATATTTTTCTGCCTGCGGTCCAATGTAGGATCGGAAGAGGGAGGAGAAGGGAAGAGCTGGAGTGTGGCGCACACTTCTCCCAGCAGCCAAATTGACAACCTCCCCCCAGATCCCAACACAGCCCCACACCAAATCCCCCCCCCCCCAGCTCCGCACCTCAGCCCGGCACCGATCCACCGAGCCCAGCACCAGTCGTCCCGCTGTCCCCCCCCCAGCTCCACACCGATCCCCGCACCCCAGCCCGGCACCGATTCCCCCCCCCCAAACCCCGGCACTGATTCCCGGCAGCAGCCACGCACCGCAGGCCAGCACCGATACCCCCCCAGCCCTGCACTGACCCCCGCCAGCCCAGCACTGATTTCCCCCCCGCATCCCTCCCCACCGCGCACCAAGCCCCGCAGGCAGCCCAACGATGTTCCAGCAGCTGACAGCGGTAGGTGTAGGGGGGGGTGGTGTGTGGTGTGTGGCGTGCAGTGCGAGTGCGCGCAGTGCATGGTGCGAGTGCGCGCGTGGTGCGAAAGGGTGCAGTGCAACTGTGCGTGCAAGGTGCGGTGCGACTCTGTGCGCGCAGGGTGCGGTGCAAGTGCGTGCGGTGCGCGCGCAGTGCGAGTGGGTGCGGTTCGACTCTGCGCGCGCAGGGTGCGGAGCGACTCTGCGCGGGCAGAGTGCAGGGCGACTCTGCGCGGGCAGGGGGCAGGGCGACTCTGCGCGGGCAGGGTGCGAGGCGACTCTGCGCGGGCAGGGTGCGGGGCGACTGTGCACGGGCAGGATGCGGGGCGACTGTGCACGGGCAGGGTGCGGGGCGACTGTGCGCGGGCAGGGTGCAGGGGTGACTATGCGCGGGCAGGGTGCGGGGCGACTGCGCGCGCGCAGGATGTGGGGAGCCTTCATAAGCTTGACCCTATTCACAGTTTTCTGATCAAATACAATGTATAAAAATAATTTTCACCTTTTTTTACTTTGTATTTGTGTGCTTCAGTTGTTAAGATTCTGACTGAGGTATTAGCACAGCACCTCAAAAGCACATCTAAGGCGCGTTCTATAGTGCCGGGCGAGTGCTACGCTGTGCACGCGGAATTTCAGTTGGCTGACGTCAGTCAGCCTTTCTATACAAGGCCGCGCGCGCACGGCAGGGAGAGGGGGGCCGACAGACAGCTGCGAAGATGAGGAAAATCATCTTTTCGCGCCGATGCCTGCGCTGAAATGTATATATGTGTGTGTATGTGTATGTATGTATGCGTGGATGTGTGTTTGTATGGATGTGTGTGTGTGCGTGTGTCAATAATTGCAAAACTAAAAAAAAAAATATTTATTAAACTTCTTTTTTCTTTAAAAAATCTTATTTAGGACTTCCTTTCACTCACACAACCCATACACACACATATATACTCACACATTCACACACATATACACACATATACATTACCTGCAGCTCCCGGCTCTATAGACAGGAAAAGCATGCGGCACGTGCAAGCGCGTTTGCATAGGCACGCGCGGCCGCATGCTGTACTGCAGCGGTGCGCAAACTGTGGGGCGCGACCCCCAGGGGGGGCGCGAGACTGCCGACGGGGGGCGCGGGGTTTACAGAGGCCCCGGGCGCTTCCCGAAGGCACTTAAATTAAGTGCCGGGGGAGCTGCAGGGCCTCTGTAAACCATACTTACCCGTGGCTCCGGCGGCTTCCTCCCGGCGTCGCCATGGCAACGCGGCGTCAAAATGACGCTGCGAGGTCATGTGACGTCACGTTGCTATGGCAACGTGACGTCATTACGCCGGAGTGAGGGTAAGTTGGGGTTGGGGGGGGCGCGGGAGTGAGGGGACAGCCGGCAGGGGGGCGCAGGGAAAAAAGTTTGCGCCCCCCTGCTGTACTGTATATAACAGCTCTAATTTAGGCATATTATCTTATCTAGACCTTTACTGCAATAAATAGGTGGTATTGTGTGTTTTTTGGAACCAACCCCAACTCTCAGGTGCTGAAACATATCCTAAACCAATGTTTTAAATCTTTTAAGAATCTCAGGAATAGAGTTGGGTGAAAGTGTCAAAATTCAGTTTTCGCACATTTCGAACTTTACAACCTCTCCTGGAATAGGATTGTGTGTTTTCTCTGTCTTCAGGCTGCCAGCACTCCTCAGCCTAGCTGTTGCAACAATGTTGTGATCCCTTGTGGCTTCAATCCGTTGCCTTGGCAACCCCCCTGTCTTTTACCAGGATGGCCTGCTCCCCCTCCCCTTGCCAAGTGGTATTGTCCCAGTTAATCTCCCACCAGCCCAGACCAGCATGCTGTCTCTTAGTACCAGCAGCCTTCTTGAGCAGTCACCTCTCCTATCCTGGTAAAGTTACTGATTTTTTTACCTATCCCTATGTCTTGCATTTAGCCCACTTCCCTCCTAGCTCCCCGTCCCCTCCATTGCTCTTATGTGCCAATGTTCCCTTGGTACTTTTTCCTCCTTTTATTTGTATGTTGTTGCCCCAAATAAACCCTTCAGCAAGTAGAAGGTTCCCTTGCTTGATATATGGGATTGAGTTAATCTGCCTGTCCCTGATCATCTATCGGGGTGTGCTTGGGCCAGTACATAACCTGAAATATTGGTTTTGCTGAGGGGAGAGTGGGAACAAGAGCTATTTGGATAGGCTAATGACACATATTAGCATATTTCTCTCTCACAGTGGCCGCTGGCAGTATTGCATAGATTCGAAAAAATGTAGGCGAGTGTCACTTTCTTTAAATCAAGCCGCAAATATTCACATGTGCGAATAAATGCCATATTCACCGCAAATGTGAATGTTTGCAAATAATTCGCCCGTCTATACTCAGGGACCCTGTAACAGGGGACTTATCCCTGTTCACAAATGTGCCTCTAATCCAGCAGTGTGGTGGTTAACTGCTGGTAGGCAATTAACTAACACCACCTGCCTGATTAGATTGCTTAGAAAAGCCTGTCTTTTGAGACAGGAAGTGAGACTCCTTAGCTCACACCTGAGCTGAACTTTGGAGACAGAGCAGAGATTCCTTAGTCCACATTGGGGCTGAACCAAGGAAGGACAGATGTCTTGAGCGACAAGCTGACCACAAGACAAAGGGGACAAGATTCTAAACTTGGAGCCTGACATTTTCTGTGCACACAAGGGTGCGGTTCCAGGAGAGCAGAGAAACTTCCCCTACAGCAGCCCAGCTAACAGATAAGACTTTTTCGTATAAGACTATTATCTATGTCTGTGTATTGATAAATGTCTCCATGATTTGGGGCTGGTAAATAGCTTAGCTAACCAACCCAGTCAGAGAGGGCTGAGCTACATGTATAGATAGTCTCCAAAGCAGAGATAGGGTTTTTTGGTTGGCTCACTATTACGCTTATGTTGATTTTTTTTGCTGTTTAAAGCGACAGGCACAATAAAGCCTTGTTATAATTTCACCTTACAACAGTCTCCATTGTGTACCTCTGCACGTGTCCTCCTACAGACCCTTTCGGACTTCATGGAGCCGTAGTTTACATATATAGTTAAAAATACTATTGCTGGTGTGTGTGTGTGTGTGTGTGTGTGTATAAAATAAATATATATATATATATATCTTGGAAACTCACCAGTTGCTTAATAATTGTAGTTTATAATGCCCTAAAGCTCTGAACAATAACTGCAACACGTTATGCATTACATAATTACAATCACAAATGGAAATACCTACTTTTCATAGTTAAAATATGTAGGTAATTACTGTGCACTCTCGTGAGATACTTGTTAAGCAATTCTATTTAATTGTAAGCAAGACATAGGCTTTGTCCACACATTCCCAATGTGCAAATGTGCCCTTCAGTTCCCTACAATAGGGGTGAAAGACAATAACAATACCAAGCACAAGTTTTTTTATGGTCCATTGAAAAGTGTAACATTTGGCATCACCATTTTTGTTCTGTAATCAATGTACGTGCTAAATTTGATGTACAGCACTGCATACAACTCTGACTCAGGCCCTCATTCTCTCCCGTCTTGATTACTGTAACCTCCTGCTGTCCGGCCTTCCTGCCTCTCACCTGTCTCCCCTACAATCTATCCTAAATGCTGCTGCCAGAATCACTCTACTCTTTCCTAGATCTGTCTCAGCATCTCCCCTCCTGAAATCCCTCTCCTGGCTTCCGATCAAATCCCACACTCCATTCTTGTCCTCACTTTTAAAGCTTTACATTCTTCTGCCCCTCCTTACATCTCAGCCCTAATTTCTCGCTATGCACCACCCCGACTCTTGCGTTCTGCTCAAGGATGTCTTCTTTCTACCCCCTTTTTATCTAAAGCCCTCTCCCACCTTAAACCTTTCTCACTGACTGCCCCACACCTCTGGAATGCCCTTCCCCTCAGTACCCGACTAGCACCCTCTCTATCCACCTTTAGGACCCACCTTAAGACACACTTGCTTAAAGAAGCATACGAATAGCACTGTGAACATTCTGAACACATGATACATAAAGCTTGGCCCCCTGCAGACGCACTTACCAGAACTCCCTCCTACTGTCTCTGTACGTTCTCCCTACCTACCAATTAGATTGTAAGCTCCTCGGGGCAGGGACTCCTCTTCCTTAATGTTATGTTTGTCTAAAGCACTTATTCCCATGATCTGTTATTTATATTATCTGTTATTTATTCGATTACCACATGTATTACTACTGTGAAGCGCTATGTACATTAATGGCGCTATATAAATAAAGACATACAATACAATACATACATTGTCAGAGCTATATAAGCAAAAAAATATAGGTACATCATTTTAAAATAAAATACAAAGTTATAAAGGCAACAAAAGTGGGCTAATGCACAGTGACTTAGATTTCCAGGTAATACCACTCATACTTTAAAGTGCAGCAAGTTTTTAGAAATAGTATACATTTACAGATGTAGCAAGGGTATTACTTCCAATGCCACGTTGCAGCAGGAAATGCACGATGCACCAGTGGGAGAAACCCCCATTCATTTGAATTAGCTGTGTTCGAAAATGTGGCTACACTAACGCATTATCGCTGACACTGCAACATGCCAGTGGCAGCGATAACCATCCTTGCTCCACCTGTCTATAAATTCAGCACTTGGCTTGTATCTAGAAATGTAAAAATGTATTGATAATAAACTTTTAATAATAAATAATAAACTTTCTATACTAGACAATGAAGACATTGAACACTATAAAACATAAATAGAATGAGTTTCCAGCAATCAATTTACAGTATCACAAGTTAATATTCTGTTACAGACACCGCAGGATTTTTTCATTTATTTTCTCCTCTGAACACAGTATTTCATAATATTGAATTGTGTCCTTTACTATTTTAATGAAAATGTTGTGCTGTCAGTGTTATTTTTCTTTCCTATAAAACTAATTGGGAACAAGCAGATTTAAAACAGTGTAAGGGAGCGGTTCAGTGAGTAAAGACTGGCTCCATAAACAATGATACAGAGTTTAATGCTGGGGAGACTGGTTCAATACCCGGTGTCAGCTCCATGTGATGTTAGGCAAGTAACTATCTCTCTGTATCTCAGGCACACAAAAAACAAAACAGATTGTAAGCTCATCTGGACAGGGACTGTGTCTGAAAAATTCCTATGTACTGCGTACCTCGCAGTATATTGTAATTGTGAAGCACTTTGAGTCTCATTGGGAGAAAATCACTATATGAAATAAAGTTATTATTTATATAAAGGTTACATTTTTATATGCAGTTCTCAGATGGGCATCCTGATAAACCTTTTTTCCCAAATCAATTGTGCATTCTGGTCATTATACAGCAAATCGAGACATACAGTAGTAAATCTGGATAAGGCTAGAAAATCATAATCATGTCACGTAAGGTCAGACCGTCGACATCCACAAACAGCAGCTCACCAGTACACTGAGCCTATCCATACTCCTTTCGCCAGGGAAATGCCTCAGACCTACTGACGGCGAGAAATTCCCACCCAGGCTATGGCAAAAAAAGTGCAGTAAACAAACACTGAACTAATCCTAGTCTACTCTACAAGGATGGTAGCATCCCCAACCAGGACCACAAGGCGGGACACACAAAAGCTGAGATATAATAACTGGGGTACCTCTCACCGATTCCCAGTAATTACAAGCTCTCAGAGGGAGTCACAAGCCTACTACTATGCCTTGGTAGTTTCTTGGGGCACTGGGACCTCCCTACAGGGGCAACCTCTCACCCACTCCCGATAACCCCTGATTCACACAAGGAGTTAGTCCCACTTCAAAAACTAGCATCCCTGTCAATACTGTTAGAGGTTACTGGGGATAATGGGACCCAAGCTAATGCGCGCGTTGCTGGGTTTCTAATTAGCACACTAGCCAAATACCATAACATACAGCACAACAGTATAACAATACCATGGACCAGGTGGTTTACATTAGTAAGAATTACCAAACACTCTACAGTTCTGTCTCTAATCATAGAGCAGATATTCTAGTTGTCTGTGCAGTATACTTACAGTTGAACACAATATTCAGTCAAGTCTTACGTATCACTGAAAAAATATTTTTGGAATATCAATTTGTCATACTATTAATTAGGAATTCCCAGTAAGCAAATCCTATTTTCAACACAGATGCAATGTCATAGATAAGCAATCAATGCAATACTTTACCAATAGAGTATAGTAATTTAATCACCATAACTATTGGGGGAATTTTATTACAACTCAGTATGATACGTTTTCCAGCCCCCAGGAGAGACTGAGGCAGATTACGTATCATGTTCCTGAGAAATCTACCTCAACATCCGCATCAAATATAAGAAACTAATTCATTAATTGCCTTACATCTGATAAACCTTGTTAAAGGAATTAACTGCAAATCAGCCTAGGTAGAGGTTGACTTAAAGAAAACATGACAGAAAGAGATGCACCGTATGCGTAAAATGCCTCTCTATATCTTTTAAAGGACTATAATATTTTACTCATTTTAGTCCAACTCACAAATTTGAGATATGTGAGCAGCAGAATTTCAAAAACATATAATATTGAGATATTCTGTACTAAATTCTGCCTCTCAAAAGGCCAAGAATAGACCTGCGAGACAATTTAGACTGAATAAATTAACTCTTCATTAGAACCAATGTGACTCTTCATTAGAACCAATGTGACTCTTCATTAGAACCAATGTGACTCTTCATTAGAACCAATGTGGCTACTAGGGCTCACAGTGTAATATGTTTGTGAAAAACAGGACCAGGTTTATCAAAGACACCATTAAGTTCTATTGGACCATTTTTTTTATAGTTCTGTTACTTTTTGGGTTTGTACGGTATCTGTTTTGACAAATAATCTTATTCACTAATTGGTTATTTAACAGGATTAGTAGCACAGTGGGACTCATATCCAAGCTCTGAAAATATGAGTGTATATAAACATCATTAGAACTTACATGTAATAATAATAATAATAATAATAATAATAGCATGTTCTTGTATAGCGCTGCTAGTTTTACATAGCACTTTACAGATACATTTTGCAGGCACAGGTCCCATGGAGCTTACAATCTGTGTTTTTGGTGGCTGAGGAGTGCACAGGGAGTTAAAGTGACTTGCCCACAGTCACAAGAAGCCAAGACCGGGAATTGAACCAGGTTCCCCTTCATCAAACTCAGTGCCAGGCAGTGTCTTTACGCACTAAGCCACTCCTTCTCCCATGTGCTTCAAATACAACAAGCTTGTTAATTAAGTGTCTGAATTTTGATACAAATGGGCTTATTCTGTAAGCTCCGTTAGTGCTTTACCGTGCACTCTGCATGGAAAGTCTCATTCAAGTCAATGGGGCTTCTGTGCAGATCGCTTGGTACAGTGTTAATGGAGCTTACAGAATAAGCCACAAAGAGTTTACATCATTTTAGGCTTAGTGGATATTTTGGAGCATAGTAAGAAGGGAAAAGTAACAGAACCAGACATAACATCTTAGACAGCCCATATTAATATGTGCACCAGGCATCTCCTTTCCCAACTCTTCTTACACACAGGGACAAAAGAAGTGAGATAGAGCTTTGTACAGTATATTGATATCAATGTGCTTATGTATCCATGTCTCCCAGATGAAAAGCTGAGGAAAAGAATTGCATCAAAATGATCAATATGTTAAGGTGGGTTTGTGGTGCCGAGCCATATACTATGTCCCCATAGTCTATAATTGGTATTAGCATCTGCTCTCCCTCCTCTCTGAGGTTACTAGCATCCATCCTAGGATATTTTGCTACATTTTGGGAGAAGTGCCTTTTTGAACCTTGCACACTGTGAGTAGGGAATTCATATGAGCCAAGATTCTCTAGCAAATGTTCAATTGCTCCATACGTTTTTGCACTATTGCATTGTTTCTTCTTTTTTGGGTGGTCTGTTTTGCTCCCTCTGAACCTTTGGATACAAGCGTGGGAGAGATAAACCTGGCTAAAATTAAGTTCACTTTATTGTTAATGGAAGAAAGAACAATATGTGGTTCAGCAGCCTCAGGGTGTCCATCACAGATGTGCTTCAGATAGTAGACTTTACACAAGCCATACATTCTTCATGGTTAATTCTGTGTACAGTTCTAACTTAATGAAAGTAAACATGAATCCTTTTTTATGCGTCAATTTGTATTTTAAAAAAAATCTTCAATCGAGTCAGCCCTTCATTCTGTTTTTCTCTGAGATACTGTATACAGTTTTAACATAAATAGGAAAAATCTACCTTCAATTAATTTTCAGAAAGCTGAAGGTACTTTTTGAATTTCCGAACTCTTTGATAAGCTGCAGTTTGGTGGAGACCAAGGTAATTCTTTTTTCTTCTTCTTTTTTTTGTTATTACTAGTACATTTGATGTTTCCTAATCTAAAAAAGGCATATTCTTATTTTTAGATACAGTTTAACAATTTACGACTATGAATGGTAGTTACTATTAAAAAAAATACATTTCAGTATCATAATATTATACTTAAATGAAACTACCTTTAAAAATAGAGGTGTGCCCACGCAGCAGCAGCAGCAGCAGCAGCAGCAGCAGCAGCAGCAGCAGCAGCAGCAGCAGCAGCAGCAGCAGCAGCAGCAGCAGCAGCAGCAGCAGCAGCAGCAGCAGCAGCTGCAGCTGCAGCAGCTATTTCCTGGTATAAGCTGGTGGAGAGAATGCTGATTTATATTCTCACACAATATATTTTATTCAGTATATTTTGTGATTTTTTCCCCCCTAAATAATTTACAGTAGTACATACAGTGGCGGCCGCCTTTAGCCTCCTGCGGCCGTTTCCCCGCGATTTTTAAAATCGCGGGCAGATGCGGCATGTTTTTGGCCGTTTTAGGCGCCGCGTGCGTTTTCAATTGTTTAGCGCTATTAGCGCTGTCTAGTGAATCGGCTGACACGCTGCAAAGTGCGTGACAAACGGAAAACATCCCCGAATTTTTTCGGGATGTAGGAGAATGAAAGGGGCTGCAACAGTATCATGTAGATATTTCAGACCAGCAAGAAAGAAATAGCATCCTAATTAAAAGTTGCCAAGTAAGTTATATTTCTTTGGATAAAAAAAATATTGCTGAAGTAACATTGTACAGTAGTTCTTCCTCAATTGTTGTTTACTGGGTGTTGGGAACAGTCAAATATTATCACAATGAGTTTTCATTTTAAACAACAAAGATAATAACATGACAAGAGATACGGGAAATCTGAAAATCTAACTTTTCCAACTGTGGGAAAATTTGGCCAAGTAAAAATCTCCACAGTCTAAGTTATGGGTAGAGAGATGGAGAGAAAGAGGACAATAACCATTGCTACATCTGTACATATCTCCCAAAACATCTAAGGCCTTGTATATAGACTGCATACCCAACGGAGTGTGTGGCGGCGTGCACGCTTGCTGCATAGGTGATTCGTCGCCTGTGGGATTTGAAAGAGAAGAGGCGCCCAAGAGCAGGTGGGATTCACAGTTTGGAGGCGTGCCCGTGACGTCACGTGAGCGATTCACCCTCATTGGCTGAACCACGCATGTCACCCGGCCGTCGCGCGGAAAAAATCAAAAGATTTTGTCTTGCGAAAAATCGGCGGCATTATAGCCTTTTGTTTGTGGCCAGCGTGATGTCGGACTGACTAAGGACGCGGCCAAACTAACACACGGAGCTATACGAGATACAGGTACTGTACCTCGGAAATAGGCTAACTGAAAGCATTTAAATATCATTTGGATAATAAAGTTAGCTTATTTCCTTTCCACTTTCTCCATCTGTTGCTCTCCAGCAAAACCTTTATTTCAGGGTTGGTTCAACAATTTGAAATGTCAAATTTCTCTTCGACTTCTCAATTTCGCCCCAGACATTTTGGGCTGCAATGCTTTATCTAAGTTCTATCTAAGTTTGAGTAAAATATTGGCGCAGATGTCTAGACGTGATGAGATTTGTCCATCACATCATATCTGAATATATTTTTTAAATCTAGCCCTCACCTGAGACAAATTGTTAACCATTACATATAGTACATATGTAATACATCATGGCTCCTTCATTATTACAAAATTGCTGTGAACACTTTCATATACTTTTTTTCTGAACCTTTTCTGATTCCAAGGATTGCAGTGCACTAATAGCGATTTTTTTTTTACATATAAGTGATTGAGGCTAATATGTATTTTTAAATCATGTCTTTAAGTTAGTTTATATACATAGTGAGATGAGACTTGGCATTGGTTCGATTTTCTCTAGCTTTTCCCTTTTGTCTGATCCAACTGTGTCTTTCAACAAGATTGTTTTCAGGCAAACACCCACTCTCTCCCCTACCCTGTATGTTTATTGACTCTAACAGGGTTGGTTAAGGATAAAGAAAACATTTGATAGACAGATGCTCCCTTATTCAGAGGGCTAAAAAAAGCAAGTTGCAATTAATTAAGAAGACACTTTTCTGCTTTTAGCATTGATAGATTAGTTAAAGGGAGCCAATTTGTTGTTGTTACATTGTTTACAAAAGTAAACAGTTTTTTTGGCTGGCTATGTGGGATTGCACCATTAAATAAGAAGCAAGGGAATCTGTGTGAGAATAGAAGTGCTGCTTCTTTGTCTCTCCCTTTGAACTTATTTTTTTCTTTGCACCTACAAATCTAGGCACACAGTAGCCACATATGTTACCATTACTGTAGCAGAGAAGTTAAGGACTTTGGTAAAAGTTGACCTCTTTAAAAGATTCAAAAGAGGTCCACTCCTATCTCAAACGACTGAGATAAGACACCCAGCATTCTCTCTGGAGCTCTTCTACGTAGAATAAACCAAATGGTTTCCCGAGACCAGTTGACCTTGGAGAGAGAAAAGAGCATGGCTTCTTCCATGATTGAGAGACAGAAAAACTTTTCTCAATCCTGAGGTCTCATCTTTCACAAAATTCAAGCCTCAAGCATCTTTCCAATAAACTAGAAGAACATTTTTTTGGTCTTCAACTCAACAGGCTAAGGAATATAGATGAAAAATTTCAGAGGTGAGTGAATAGATCGCTTAATGTTAACCCATTTTTCACACATTGAGTACATAATGTCGTTAACAATACAGTGTAGGCAGACTTAGACTCATAATGTCGTGTAATCAAAATCAGTAATGCACGTTACGTTCCCTGAGGTTAACATGAATCCACAAAGTTATTATATGCCACACAACAGCAGTTACTGATCTCATTAGAATAATGTAAATGGCATGTTAAGTTAGCACTATTTTACACTAGCTTAACAGGATTTGCATTTAGCCTGTTTCACCAAAAGTTGGCGTTTGCACTCTTCAGACCATGAAATATGTGTGAGGAGGGAAAGCAAGGAGGGGAAAAAAGTCATATTTTACTAGAGTACCAGGTGCTGTATATATAACCTGTAATCAACCAAGAAACAACATGTGGAGAGAAACCTGTGCTCAAAAGGGAACACACCTGGGATAACTTCACATAACGCCTTGTTAAGTCAATAATGGAGCTTTGTGACCCTGGGTCTTAATGTTCATGCTGCCGAAGGAGCCCATGGAATTCTGACAACGGCATCCCATGGCAGTGGAAAATCTCTTTGTGGTGTGAACCCATTCGGAAGAATGGATCTCATGCAGGTGTAACAGGGGACTTATCCCTGTTCAGTAATGTTCCTTTAATCTAGCAGTGTGGTAGTTAATTACTAAACATCACTTGCCTGATTAGATTGTTTACAAAAAGCCTTCCTTTGACACAGGAAGTGAGAACTCTCCTTTGCTCATGTGTGAGCTGACCTTTGGAGACAGAGCAGTGTTTTGAGTCTCACAGGAGAGACTGACTAAAAGAACACCCATCTCTGGAGCTGACCGGTCTTGAGCTCTGCACAGCAGAGCTAATTTTCAAGACACAGGGAAAACTACTACACCTGAAGCTGAACCAGGAAGTGAGATTTTCCCTCCAAGAAACAGATAAGACTTTTTATTCTTAAGAGACTGCTTATATCTGCTTATTTCATGTTATATGTTTTGGGGCTGCGAGAACTGCTTGACTAAGGGAGATGTGAATTATTGCATAGTGTTTCACTAGAAATACTCCCAAGTGAATGGAAGCTTTGTCCCCCCCCCCTTGTTTGGATGTTTTCCTGATAAAAAGGAAAAGGCACAATAAAGCCTTATTATAATTTCACATTATAAAGCCTCCTAATTGCGTACCTCTGTGAACGTCCGTCCACAGCAGGCAAACACAACTTTTATGGTTCCCGGGGCAGCAGCATTCTGCGTTTCATGCTACAGCTCTGGGGGCAGTATTGGTGCAGAATACCACAACATATCCTTCAAAAATGCACCAGACTGGACAATTAAATAATCTGCAATAAAAAAAAAAAAAAGAATCAAACCTAATGCTGTGCAGGGCTATGCAGTTGGATGATGGCACATCAGGTTTTTATTTTCTACCAACATTTTTCCTTGAAATGTCACATTTAAATGACAGTCACATACCGATGTAGCAGAACTTATTGTTTGTGGCATCAGGGTAAGGATGTGACCTGCCCCGGTGCCGAACACTGTGGGGGGTCCAATCCAGAAGCCTTCTCCCACCTTCCCACCCTGCCGCGGCAGTGCTATCTCTGGCACAGCAGCTTCAAGCATTTTCAGCTGCAGCTATGGAGACAGTAAGCCCTGCTGCCTCTGTATACTGCACTTACAGTATATGAATCTACCCTTCAGTGAATAAGCTTCAGAGGTTACATCAATAAAGGTGGTAATTCTATCTGCTGAAGTGAACGGTTGGGCATTTTTCAGATAAAAATCATCACAGAATTCAATAGCCATTTTTATTGAAAACGTCCTGAACAGCCCCTTCAGCAGATACAGAATAAGGCCATAACTCTATATAGATGCACTGCATGCCAGTTTCTCAAATTACTCTTTATTATTGAATTTTAAGTAACATTTTGTATACTAAAAACAAATATTTGTCAAATGATGAGGAACTGTTTACTAAAAGATATTGTGGTGTTTAGAATGCTCTGCCTGCACAAAAAAAGATAAAAACTACAAAGTAGTTACATCATATCAGTCTTTTTAATCAGTAAAGTCTACCATATTCACATTATTTCATATAGCAGATATCAAAATATAATTATGATGTTATTGTATGCAGTGCAAGTCAGAAATCTCACCATCTTGAATATTTGCAAATTGATATGCAAATGTGTTGCCCAGTAAAATGAATATGCTGTTTAACACGTCAGAATCTATTGTTGTCTTAAAAAACAACATCTAATTGCCTCTTGAATAAGCAAAGTATTATGTTATCAACAACATGTCTGTTGTTGCCTTTACTCTCAATGCTAAGTAAAATAGGCTTCTAAAGTTTGAGCAGAATTGAATAGCAGTCATTTTTGAAGTGAAGCTTCTTTGCTGGGACCAAATCTGTTTTCCAGGAGACGGAAGTCGGCCCTCACCAACACTTACTTCTAGGCCCACAGTCGTCCATGGCAATCAGCAGAAGCGCTGTGGAATCCAGCGCTAAGGCGTCCATCTCTGCGTATGCGCAGCGCATACCGCACACTTCCAGCCTGCACGGAGGATGTAGCCAGTGCATACGCAGAAGAGGAGCGCATGCACAGAACAAGTACACTCGCGCCCCCCTCTTCAAGTACGCATGCTCACTAACGGCAATTAGCTACTGCTGCGGGCTGGAGCACATGTGCCCCACATATAGGACCATAAGAGCGGCCTTAGTGGGATCCCTTCGTTATTTTACCGTATAGCGAAAGAGCCACTCCTAAAAAATAGGGCCCCTCTATATGGCCCTAAGATGTATTCCACCCACAAGAGGGGTTGGCAGGTACAAATGGGGGTCTCATTTTTTTGTAATTTTGCTTCAAGGAAATTGTAGTACGATCGCAGATTCCCACATTTCTGTTTTTTATGTATGATATCTGCATTCAATCACTGTGTTTGTCCCACTTTTCACTTTGGTGCTGTAGCACTACTTTGAAATAGATATATATCTGTTAAAATAACAAAATTCTAATCATTATAAACAAAAATGTTAATACAACCTAAATAAAACCCAACCATTACACACTGATAAAACAATAAATAGAGGGGTGAAGCATTAGACTGTCCACCTGCCTGCAAACCAAAATACAGTAAAGGTTCTGCACAATCTCCCAAGGTATTGAATCTCCATTCTGAAAAATATGGGACAAAATTGGGTGCTAGTAGCTTCTTCAGCGCAGGGAGAGGGGTGCTCAGCAAAGTTATTGTGCAGTGGGAAGGTTACACAAGGGAGCCCGATGAACAGGGGATGTGGGTAAAAAGGGTCACTTATTTCTCCTGTGGCCGCGTCTGAGCCGCCGGCCTGAGAAAGTTGCCCCTGCACTCCCTCCCTTATGGCGGCCCTGAACACCACATTCAAGTGAATGACTAATAAGGTATCCTCTGGCACAGGAAGGTTTTTCTTGGAACAGCAGCAATATGCATAAATGGCCTGTAGTCTTAAGATCCAAAAATTGCATACAGTATATACTCTAGAAGAGCTTTATAAACTAACATAAGTTGAAATAATTGATCAATGTTTAGTTTGCATAGGAGTGTGGAGGCAGCCATCTTGGATTTGTGAAGTCATGTATGATGCGTAAACCAACAATCCCTATGAGAAGCTAATATAAGTTGAAGTAATATAATGTTAGCATCTTTGCCCCTGAGCATGTGCTTCTTTTTATTTAAAAAAAAATGTATTAATAATCATTAGTTTTCCAGGGAAAGCTCTATTTTAACCACCCAGACATCTAATATTCCAAGCACTGATAACTCCTGAACGGAGCATCCACACTTAGGGCAAGAAAAGATCTCCTAGAGTAAGTAAAAATGGTTTACTGCTTTAAGGCTTGAGGTTATTATTAATTTTTCTAGAAGAGGAAAAACCATTTCAACCCCTCTGAAGCACCAGGTGAAAAAGAAAGAGGGGGGAATACACAGAACTGATTGAATGAATTGCGTTATCTACAATTATGTAATTAGAAACGTTGTTATTAAAATAGAACCTTCAGAAACTTATTTTTATATAATATTTTGAATCTGTAAAATAACACCCGAAAACATAGTTAATAACGTTAGCTACAATGTCTTAAAAGATACAATGCAAAACACTCATATATTGTATTTTTTTTTTTTACAGACAAAAATAATCAAGGTCTTTTTAATTAACAATACTGTATGTCTTGCTGAACTTGTTGCAACAGAACAAAGGGTGCACCTGTTAATGAAACAAAAGAGAAATCTGCTTGCTGATAATGTAACCGTTATTACACTTTATACGTCTATTGTTAGAGACCACACGAGTTTTACAAAATAATATTAGAACAACTTATGAATTGCATATAGGGATTTGGTTAATTGTGTTATTTTTATGGTTGATTAAAGTACCATAGACATGTAGTGTCTAAAAGGATATAAATCTAAATATGGTGTAACTAGTGCGCTGATAGTAAAACTTCAACACTTGGCTGTTATATTTATTGGGTAGCTCAAAATACACTACTCCATTTAGAAGGACTGCATTATTTTATGTTATGGCATTAGCAACTGAGAGACTTTTGTAAATCTCACTGCATCACTGAAGAAATAAGTAATGAAGGATTTAATAATGAAAAATCACAATAAAAAATACATGTAGGTTATGATTTACTTGACTTCCTAACAACAGCTCATTAAATAAATAGATACAGACACAAATATACTGAATGGAGCTAAAGGCCAAAGTATTTATTGAATTAGAAATAATCATAATGAAGACACACACACTAGTATATATGAGCAGAGGGTCTCCTGAGCTGAGCCATATTGGTTTCAGCCTCGGGGACCACCTACTTCATGAGATACAGGTCCCGTTATTGGGTGCCGGTATCCACCTGCATGATTTAAATCCCCCAGTTACGTGATGTAAGAGATTTAAAATCACAGGGGATACCGGCATTCCATAACGGGGCCTGTATCTCATGTAGTAGGGTGTCCCCAAGGCTGAAACCAATGTGGTTCATCTCAGGAGACCCACTGCACATGTACACTATTATTAAAATCAATATTTTTACTGTACGATCGCCTGTAAGAGCCGTACATAGAGACGCAGCGTCTCCATGCAGCTCTTACAGGCTGCTTTTTTTCCCTATCAGCTATCGTGCTGTAGAATTGACAGCACGATAGCAGGGGGGGTGGGGGGGGAACAACAGGTCGCGCGATAGTGCAGTTTTGTGATCGACTTAAAAAAATGCCCTTCTCTTCTTTGTGAATCCCGCGTTTGGCTTAATTTCTTATTGAAGAAATTACAAAAATCTGAATCGGACGCAACAGTACTGATTTTATCACTACTTAGTGAATCGCCCCCATAGTATCAAGACCAACAGATGCAGCGGCCATTATTCGAACATATCACGCGTTGTATACCTCGGAATACCAATGTCATGGCGCGTCATTACCGCGTGTTGACTCGTTATTATCGAGTGCATAAAATGGCATTTTAGTGTTTTTTAAACACCTGCAAATTGACACAGTACTGTACACTTTACAATTCATTCATTTCTGCCACGGAAACGTGAAGAATTGCACTCAAAGAAATCGGGATCCATGAAATTCAAACAAAGCGAGATTGGCCATGTGGAGTACAGCAGCGCACACGAAAACGGCTCTGTGATATGTTTGAATAACAGCTGCTGCATCTGTAGATACAAAATCAGCATTTTTCAACACAATGTATATAACTAGACCTGCAGTCAAATCACTATTTACAAACGAAATTTGGGGACGTGCTGAGCATTATGGCTCTATAATCTAAGCCACCACAATCGCTACTGTAGACATGAACATCTAATATCTAGCTATCATCACGAGTTTAGCTCCATGGAGATGAAAACCCTTTTAAACCACTATTGTTTTATAAACACCATTATATACTTGTCACGAATTTCTAATTTGTATTTATTTTAGTATGTCTATTAAAGTTTGATTTTCCCATCTACCAATATTTCATTAATTTTCTTTGGTGAAGTGCACCCTGAAGGGATTTCTTTGTTCTATGTACAGTCTAGTACATGCTTTTAATAATCTCTGAATATATCCCAGGTAGCACATATCTCTCTATATAAATACTCTGTGAGTGAGAGCGATGTCTTTCTCTCTATATATATTTTCTATTCACAGTACAGTCATTGCATCAAGTGTAGAGAGTTGACTGTGTTACTGCTTCATAAAAAGTGCAAATGTGTATGAAATACATTTTTTGTTTTTTTTTAAAACTGCAGTCAGGAGGCGCATGCGCGAAGGATCGGGGTATGGAAGCATAAGTGATTAGCTCCGTCCCGCGCTGTTCGAATACAACGAATTAACTACCCCAAACACGCAACCGGGTCCCCACTTATTTACCCAGAGCAGTATAAACACCCCAGGATGGCTCCGAAGAAGCCGGGGGGACAAAAGAAACAAAAGCTATCCGATGTGCGATCTTACTTCGGAGGAACAGCAGAAAGTTCCCCAGCATTAGAAATGGCGGACACAGACACAGAACTGGAAGGAGAGGAAGATGACACAAACGTTCAATCCCAACTCCCAGTCAGACGCTGTGATTTCGAAAGATTATATGCTGATCTCAAAAAACTATTACAAGCAGACATTAAAGAAGTCAAAAGAGAAATCACTAAGCTGGGAACCAGAACTGCCGATCTAGAGACTAAGGTTGATCTAACTATCAAAGCAGGGAAGAGGACCGAAAAGAAAACAGTAGACCTGCAAAAACAGATAGACGAACTCAAAGAGCGGCAAGAAGACGCAGAAAACCGAGATCGGAGAAACAACATTAGGATCCGCGGAGTATCGGAGGAATTCGGGGACTGTGAGGCCTTCACTGCACGATGGTTAGAGTCCCTAATGCCGGATAGCCCGAAGGAAACCCTTATTATGGACCGCTGTCATAGGGCACTACGCTCCCGGCCAACACAGAATGAGCAACCGAGAGACATAATCCTCCGGTTGCATTACTATACGACACGGGAGGCAGTGCTAAGGCTAACAAGAGCCATACCGTCAGTGGAGTTCGAGTCAAATAAACTGCAGATCTTCCAAGACCTGTCCCCGCTTACCCTGGCGAGACGTCGCGCCCTGTTCCCAGTAACAAAGGCACTCTGGGACAATAATGTTCGCTACCGCTGGACCTTCCCGTTCGGGCTACAAGTTATGAAGAACGGGAGGTCCCTCACCATAAAGGATATCGGGGAAGGCCCAAGTTTCCTGAACACGCTGGGACTGCAGGGCCCTCCAGTCGAAGCGACAGTGGAAGAGGCGGCCCTCGAACCAGAGTGGAGTGGCGGGCCGGACACTCTTCTGGCGAACAGACTTAGAACCAAACAACCAAATTTCCACATTCAATCTATTCGTACGCAGGGAGGGGAACTTACCTCTAATCCTAAGCGCATCGTAGAGGAATTTAAGAACTACTATGAGTCGCTGTATGATGGAGGTAAAGTTGCCCATAATCACAAAACAAAAGACAATCTCCGGGAATTTCTGAGAGAGGCAAATTTGCCCACACTGAGTAGAGCAGAAAGAGAGGCACTACAGGAGGACTTCTCTTTAGAAGAGTTGACAGACGTCGTAAAGTCTCTCAAGCCAGCCAAGGCGCCCGGCCCAGATGGCTACTCAAACCTTTACTATAAAAAATACCTAAAACTCCTAGCCCCACATTTATTAAAACTCTTTAATTCGGTACTACAAGGAGCTTCGTTCCCGGCACAGATGCTCCAGGCGTCAATCTCACTGATCTACAAAGCTGGAAAGGACCTGGCAGACTGTAAGAGCTACCGGCCCATCTCTTTAATCAATACAGATATAAAAAATTTCTCTAAACTATTAGCCAATAGAGTGGGTACCATCCTTCCCAAGCTGATACATCCAGATCAGGTGGGGTTCATTAGTGGTAGGCAAGCGGCAGACAACACCAGACGAATAATTGATGTAATTGATCTGGCCCAAAAGCAAAATATCCCTTCGCTGGTGCTTAGTCTGGACGCTGAGAAAGCTTTTGATCGAATAGATTGGCCCTACCTGAGAGAGACGCTGGGGCATTTGGCTTCGGAGGAAGTATTTTGGGAGCCATTCTGGCACTGTACGATGGGCCAGCAGCGAGGGTGAGACACCAGGGGTTCCCATCGGAGCTTTTCCAGATTCGCAGTGGCACGAGACAGGGGTGCCCACTGTCCCCTTTGCTGTTTGCCCTCTGTATTGAACCCTAGGCGGCACACGTTAGGAACAGCCCAGATGTCATGGGCATAACACTCAAGGAGAGACACACAAAGTGGCCCTGTATGCGGATGATGTGATCCTGACATTGTCCCAGCCTCTTATCTCTCTACCCAATGTGTTCTCAATCCTGGGGAGGTTTAATCAAATCTCGGGTTTCAAAATTAATCAGGCCAAATCAGAAGCTCTCAATCTAAATTTATCCAAATCAACAGAAAAACTAATTGGACTCAATTTTAACTTTAAATGGCAGCCCTCCAGGATCAAATATTTAGGGGTAAATCTCACGAAAGATTATAAGACCTTATATAAGGCAAATTACCCACAGTTGCTCAAGACTCTAAAAGAGGATCTACGGAGATGGGCAGAATATAGCATCTCGTGGATAGGCAGGATTCAAAGCGTAAAAATGAATCTGCTCCCAAGGGTGCTATATCTCTTCCAGACCCTCCCGATACCCCTGCCAAAAGATGAGATCCTCTCATTACAGTCCGCAATCACGAAATTTATCTGGAACAAAAAACGCCCCAGAATTAGGAAAGATATCTTGAGGAGGCCGACCTCAAGAGGAGGGCTGGGGGTGCCGTGCCTGCTGGCCTATTACGAAGCAGCTCAACTAACGCAGATTCTGCAGTGGCACACAGACCCGACCCTTAGGAGATGGGTGGCACTGGAGAAAGAGTGTTGCGCTCCGGTAGAATTAAAAAACCTGATCTGGCTACCCAGGAACAGCCAGGTACGGATGCAAACACCGCTGCAGGCCATAAAAAATTCCCTAAAAGTATGGGAGGCCACCAAATTTAGATGTTCTCTCACATCGCAGCACTCACTGATGACTCCCATCTGGGGTAACCCAGAGTTCGCTCCAGGCCTAGATACAGCTCATTTCGCAAATTGGATTCAGGCAGGCTATCTCCGATTGTACGATCTGGAGGGCAGGGATGTAATTAAATCCTTTGCTCATGTAAAAGAGGAAAAAAACATTCCGAATACTGAATTATTTAGATATCTACAGATCAGGGCCTTTTATAACAAGACCCCTATTCGGCCGCGGAGAACAAATATCGAGCAGATGTGTGCCAGACAAGCGGACACACGAGGACTAACCTCTCGAATGTACAAGGAAGTAATCTGTCCCAAGACAGCAGACGCTCCCCGACTTAAATACATGAGGCAATGGGAAACAGACTTAGGAGATACACTAGAGGACGACGACTGGGATAGGATCCTACAGCCAGCGGCGAAGAGCTCTATCTGTACCACGCTAAAGGAGAACGCCTATAAAGTCCTGATGCGTTGGTACTATACCCCAACAAAACTCTCTAAATTCGTCAAAGGCTATTCTCCGCTCTGCCCCAAGCAGTGTGGAGAAAGAGCAGACCTGCACCACATGCTGTGGTCCTGCACTAAGGTGGCCCCGATTTGGGGAGAGATTCGGGAATGGTTGCAACAGCTAACGGAGCTTGAGGTCCCCCTAGATCCATGGCTGTTCTTGTTAGGACGGCGGGTCCAGGGGTTCTCGAACGCAACGCACAAATTAATTGCACACTTTGCCACGGCCACCAGATGCGAGATCGCAGCATTGTGGAAGCAACCAGAGATCCCGATTATACCCAAAATCAGAAACAGAATTTGGTTCGTCTGCCGGATGGAACAGTTGACAAGTCTGGTCAACGACACCGGCACAAATTTCCTAAAAGTCTGGTAGCCCTGGTTGACACAGACAGACATCCCAGGGATAGACGCAACCAACATACTGCAATAATAGTAAGAAAGGCGTTCTCCGGTAGCAAAATGGATCCTAGACATTAGGGCAGACGACGGTACTTACCTGTATTGAAGCCCAACCTGGAGAGAAAGAGTTAGGCCAAAGTCACTCCCACGACGAGGATCCCATCAACAGCTATGGAGGATCAACTAGAAGAGCAGCTAACGCCCCAGTCGCCACCCCACCCCCCCACCCCCCACCCCCCCTTTTTTCTTCCTAACCCTACCCTCCCCCTGTTCCCATGTTCGTCTGGTGCATCTTGTCATTTAAATGTATGTTGATTGGAGGAGAAAAATGGAAATAAGGTGATTCTTTGTAAGCCAGTGGATTGTGTTACCATATTTGTATTGTCACACCCAATAAAATGAAAGTTACAAAAAAAAAAACTGCAGTCAGAATTTCATATCTTATTCCTCCATTGTGCGGAGGTGGTGAAGGATGGCCCCATCAACCTCCCATGTGAAGCCTGACCCTAACCGCCTCCTCCAGCTTCAATACAAGGAGCAGGTCCCCCACCCAGTCCAGCAAGTCATTGACCGCCAAACAAGAACAGGGCCCTGTGTTTAGAGGGAGTTATACAGGAGTTCACTACGCAGAATAAGGGTACGGGGTGCCCTCCTTCCATGGGTTACACCTGACCTTATAGCACTCTACCAGTTCAGGGATGCCTTGTGGGAAAGCTACAAAGTAACTGGCACTACCAAGGATCTCAATCACTACAGATTCCTGCGGAATATGTGCACAAGACAAACAAGACATGCAAAAGCACAATATTACTCGGACAATCTCCCCCAGAATACATCAAACCCAGCTAACTTCTGGAAGGTTATCAACAACATATTCCAGCCTTCTAACCATCAACAGCCAAGTAATATTACTAAGGGGGATATTACTCTGACAAATCCCTCCGACATTGCAAATGCATTCAATGACTACTTTGTGGGGTGTGCTACTAACTTATTAGCGAAACGCAACCCAAACCACAAACCTGAATCTCATCCTGGGAGTACCCATTTAGCCCCACCCCCTCCCAACACTGCCCACAATTTTCAATTTGGCCCAGTATCCGAAGAGGAGATTACACAAGCGCTCCTCAAATTAAAACTAAGCAGCCAATGTGGACCTGACCTACTACAATCTAGGTTCCTAAGACTTGGTGCCCCAGCAATTGCCAAACCAATTGCTTCCATAGTCAACTCTATCCTGTCTGCGGGCCATATCCCTAAGACCTGGAAAACTGCCAGAGTTGTCCCAATCTTCAAAAGTGGGGACAAAAACACTGTCTCAAACTACAGGCCAATCTCCCTTCTCTCAATCCTATCCAAAGTCATGGCAAAATGTGTCCACTCCCAATTAAGCGATTACTATAACAAGACAAATTTCCCTAGCCAATTCCAATCTGGCTTTCGCCCCAAACACTCTACCGTAACTACCCTGCTAAAAGTTTGCATTGAAATCCAGTGTGGAATGGAACGGGGTCAACTCACTGGTGCAATATTCCTAGATTTTGCAAAGGCTTTTGATACTGTTGATTATGCTATCCTGCTTAACAAACTCCAGAGCTCTGGAATAAGGAAGCATGCTTTAAACTGGTTTCAGTCCTACCTATCAGGTAGATCCCAACATGTGTCCATCTCAGGCTCTAAATCCACCCCCCTGGATATCACCTGTGGTGTCCCACAAGGCTCTGTTCTGGGGCCCCTACTCTTCTCAGTGTTCATCAATGATCTTCCCACAGCTTGTAAGGAAGCCTTAATACACATGTATGCAGATTACACAATCCTATATGCACACAGCCATAGCCTCTCTGACCTTGAACACATACTTCAGTCTGACTTTTTGAGACTCGAAAACTGGATTTCCCAAAACAAACTGTTTTTAAACACTGACAAGACTGTAACAATGCTATTTGGGACCAAGACTAAATTTTTAAAGTGTCCAGTGACTGAGCTCCAGATCAGAACCAACGCTAACACCACCCTATCTCCTGTTACTAGTTTTAAATACCTGGGCATATGGTTTGACTCCCACTTAACATTCGGAATGCACATTGATACCCTGACAGCCAAAACTTATGCCAAACTAGGTATACTTTACAGGAACAAATCCTCCCTAAGCCTGCTGATCAGAAAGCGTATTGCACAGCAGATGCTAATGCCAATTATCGACTATGGAGACATAGTATATGGCTCGACACCCCAAACCCACCTTGGCAAACTTGACACCCTCTACAATTCAATTTGTCGTTACGTTCTCCAATGCACCTACAACACACATCACTGTGAAATGCTCAAAGAACTAGATTGGTCATCACTCGAGTCTAGGTGCAAAGTTCACCTTTCCTGTCTTGCCTTCAAATACCTTCTGGGCAAGCTACCCACCTACAGTGGCGGCCGCCTTTAGCCTCCTGCGGCCATTTCAGCGCGACTTTTAAAACCGCGGGCAGATGCAGTGTTTGATGCGGCATGTTTCGCCATTTAAAGCCGCAGGCCGCGTGCATTGTACAGTATTAGCACTGTGCTTATTTAATTGTTTTCAACTGTTTTCAACTTTACAGTCTCACAGTTATGTCACAGGTATTAAAGGTACACAAGCAAGCTACTGTAACATTATGGGCGGCGTGCGTGCAACATTATGGGTGTGCTGTATTCAAACTTTCACTGATAACTATAGTACTATTTGCGCTGTCTCGGCATGAATGCGGCATGAACGCGGTGAAGTGCGTGGCATTCGAAAAAAAATACCCAAATAAACCGGAGATGTTGGAGAATAAAAGGGTCCGTGACAGTATCTGAACAAGCTCCTCACCCCTACCACATGCAGCACTTATCATCTGAGATCCGACTCCAAAAGACTGTTCATGGTCCCAAGGCTCAACAAAGTATCCGGACGCTCCTCCTTCTCTTACCGTGCACCCCAAAACTGGAACAACCTACCGGAGACTCTCACATCCACCACCAGTTTAAGTTCTTTCAAAACTAAGGCTGTCTTACATTTTAATCTGGTCTGTAACTGTTACATAAGCCTATAATATACATCTTCTCTAACTGTGCATGCAATGTATTGTATATAATGTATACCCTGTTCATTTATGTAACTGTATTTGTAACCATGTATTATTTGTCATATTAGCTATGCCCAGGACATACTTGAAACCGAGAGGTAACTCTCAATGTATTACATCCTGGTAAAACATTTTATAAATAAATAAATAAATATGCACATATGCATTCCATAAGGTATACAGTTATATGCGCATTATTTCTTACAGGTGAAATTGTTCAAAGCGCAATAATGTAGGAGTTGAACGTGAGCTATATGGAAAAATCTTATGAATTCGATAGAACAAAAAAGTCAGAATCCCAAACTGTGGCAAATCGAAATTTGATCCGTCTACTGGGTAATTGTATTCGAGAGAAGAGAGTTATGCAAGATAGTGAAAATGGTAAAGATATAAAAACTTTATACAGATAAAAGCTACACTCACAATAAGTACATTCTTTAAAACATATAAAAGAGGCAGAAAATTGCTGGATACGGACCCAATTCTGAAGGATAACATTCCGGATAGACCGAATATTATCTTCAGGTGGGAAAAAAATCTCGAAAATTAACTGGCCCCCAGTGCTCTTACAAACACTAAAGATTCCACAAATCCTAGCCTGACTCAACAAAACCCCTCTCCGCCCACCGGCTGAAGGATGCCATACACATCAGTCCCGCCGCAATTGGCCCAGGGTATCTCAGGGACAACATCCTTCAGCCGGTGGGTTAATTGGCTGAGGTGCAGCGCACGGGCCAGTCAGCTGTCTGGAGGCTTGTCCTGCGGGGCGGGGACTCACGGCACGCTGTCAGGCCACTGGTGAGATGTGGATCCAATACAGCTCTCTGGAGGGCGTGTGCTGGCGGAGAGTTGGGCGTTTCCGCTCGTCGGCACAGGGACTGACGTAGTGGCTCCTCGTATGACGTCATGCGCATGCACAATAGAGGTGTCAATTATCTGTGATTGCTTAGGGCTGTGAGAGGTGTATATAAGCGAGCTAAGTTGCCCCAGGCTCCATACTCCTTGATAAAGGACCTAACCCTCCGAAATGCGTAGGAGGATTCTGTTCCCCTCCTGGGGTGATGTTTTTACTGGCTTTGTGCTGAATAAATAGAATTTTACTTTTCACCACCTGACTCCCTGGCAGTGCGCTGTTTTTCTCTTACTCTGTTGCTCTGGATCTCTACCTCAACAACTGGCACACCACAGTGGACTACCAGAGACTGCAGGAGTGGGTAAGATTATTTATATTATTCATTATGACCGACTATGGAGGAGTACCTTTACCTTGATCATCCCTATGAGGCTTCTGTAAGTTGACTTATGTATTATTGTGCTCCCTCCATTACTGATCTTGGTGCATATTGGTGACTCACAGGTCATTTGGAAGTATTCCCACTCCGTCATAGTGTATTTGGAGTCCTTTAAGATGTATTGAGTGACAAGTTCCCCAGCGGTTGGAGCACCCATCTCCCCCAAACACATACACTGACTCAACTAATTGGTTTCTATGCATGTGCCTCGTGTAAGGCCAAGGACATGTTCAATTTTAAATCTAACATAATGGGAGATTCTTTGTAATCAGTAAATATATAAATTGCAGAACAGACTATATCATCTATTTATTGGAGTGCCCGTGTGGTCTCCAATAGGTGGGTAAGACCACAAGACCGTTAAAAACCCACATTTTGTATGACACAGGGAACATCTGCGACATGCAAAGAAACCTTGGGGAACTGAACTTGGTTTCGAACGGTCACGGGAACAGTAAGTCCTGCTAGAGCTGTGTTATATATCTATATATTTAATAAATATACAATTCCAGTGCTGCTTTCAAATTGGCTTGCAATTTATTAGTTACATTTCTACACTTTGAACCTCAGTCTAATGACAAAAGGAGTAATTTAACTGCATCTTTTCATTCAAAAATTATTGATGCCTGATAAAAAGATGCAACTAAATGGCTCCTTTGTCAGTCCAAACTTCGCTTTCCACTGAACAGGGGATGAGTGTCTGACTGACAGAAAATAAGAGAAATGTATGCATTATTATTTTTCACTAAGGAATTTGTGCACAGTTTTCCTTCATATGTTAAAGGAACTTTGTTATTGGCTTATGCCAGTTATTAATTGCACTAAATCACAAACAGAATTATGTTTCATTCATTTAACCCTTTATATTCAACATATTTCATCAAGTTTAGCCATTGGACAATAAGAAATTGTATTCACTAAGTGCAGGTACCTGCTACAATGGACTTTACCTTGACAGGGTTAGCAGGCATGAATAATTTTTTGAGCCAAAGATGCTATCTTTTTTGAGCCAAAGATGATATATGCTATTTTTTGAGCCAAAATGGCTACTTTATTCATTTCAAAATGTAGAAATCTCACTAATAAATTGCAAACCAATTTGAGAGGAGCTTAGGAATTGTATATTTGTTCACCCTAAATGTAAGGCCAATATTTTTAACAGCTGTATATTCCATAAAGAGAGGAGTGCAGGTTCTACATATTTATCTCATACACACACACACACACACACACACACACACACACACACACACACACACACACACACATATCATTTTATATATATATATATATAATGATAACAATCACTTATAAGCACATACACATGTCTAGGACAGGCATGCAACCCTGCTTTTCACTGTTATCTCTTAGCATACAGCGCTTCCACTGCAGCAAGGGATTCTAGGAAATGACATGTAAATGAGCACAATATAATTAAAAAACAAATTAATAATCATAAGAAAATATCTTAATACAACTGATTTAAAACACAACTGATAAAAAAAATAGAGGTGGGTAGAGGTGAAGCATGAGACTCTTTGCCTGCTCACCAAAGTAAATGAGCTGCACAAACTACAAACTCCTGAGGTAATGAATCTGTTACTCAGTCCGGGCTGCAAAAATAAGGCAAAATGGTGTGCAAGCTTTACATGTAGAAAATCTAAAAACCCAATTAAAAAGGCAATCTGAGCAGCTTAAAAAAAGTAAAAAATAAATCTTGTTTTGTTTTAATATATGCAGCTTTTGATTACCTTTATTGAAAACTACTTACCTATGCTGCCAATCGATTAGTTCTCCCATGATCGATCAGCAAAACCCTGCTTCCCAGGGTTCACTAAATGGCCACCATTCAGTTTCAAATCAATCCATCATGGCAGTGTAACTCAGCAGCTACAATGTATCCTTATATTACTAAGGTAACATTATATATTGTTACAGTTCTTAGCGCAAACTGCTGGTTGGAATATTGGCAACAAATTATCACAAACAGGAAAGTGTTACAAAAAGCTTGTACTGCTGGGGAGGTGGGCGAAAGCTTGCTATAGAAATCAAAGGATAATCAGTATATTAAAACTCCTAAAAAGCGGCATTAAGAATTGAATTAAAAAAATTACAAAAAGTAGTACGTATTATCTAATATTACATAATTCATTTATTTAAATACACACGTCGGAAATTGCATGAATTGCTCATTTAAAAGCTCTGGAAGACTTCTTTTTTGAAAATTGTGGCGCTATTTCGGCACCAGATGGTAGACTTTGATGCATACTGTAGCTCGCGTTTTGTCCCTGTAAAAAAAAAAAAACATTTATCTGAATTAAAACGAGTATCTCTCACTCTCGTCATTTCTCCCTTTGGATGGGGCTTTTTTGATTTTTTAAACATTATTTTATAATTGCATTTTTGTCCTCTCTTCACTTCTATAAATGTATGGCCTTTGATGTACTTGAATCTTGAATATACAGTACAGCCACACTGATAAAGCTGTAACACAGAAATTGACATTTTGAGGAATATCTGGTAGTCTAAAGTATGTCCAATAAAGGAAAACAAAAAATAGTTACAGTGGACTGTATAGTTATGTGTTTGGTGATAATTGCCACAATTCTATATAGTGGTGTTCCATTCACAATATTATGGAATGGAAAAGTTCCAAGGCTACATTTGTGAATGTTAAGTTCCTACCAAGCTGTTTTGAGAAGGCTTCAGACTGGTTTTGTCCGATCTCAAATCAAAACATAAATTGCACATTTGACTAACAGCTATGCTGCATATAGTTAGTCCGTTCCTTCAGTGTGTTTATCTCACACTGTACAGTTACCACGGTTTAATGAAAAAGGCTTAAGGGACTCATAGCTACTTGTGTTCATAATATATTGTACAATATGTTTATGTTTTTCTAACATATCAAATGAAGATGGTTATTTTTCTATTTACATAACCATTTTAAATACTACTGTAGTTTGTAGTGAATTTCATTAAATTTTCCATCAGATCTAAGGGTGTGGAAGATCATAGTAAATGTTGTTCATGTGTAGAATAAAGCATATGATCCACAATGTTTTTATTTCCATAGTTTTATTATAATTATAACACTATAAAGATGTTTATATTTTAGCATTCCTAGCAGTCATTTTGTAATATGGGACCAGACTACCTTCTAACATGGGCACAGGCTACATTGGGCTCTTCTCTACTATGATGACAATAGACATTATTTGGATTTCTAACATGAATATTACATTGGTAGTGAATTATGCATTAATCTCTGAATGCTCCAAGTGTCCTTCCAAACCTCAATTACAAACTGGAACCTGGCAGTAAGTGGAACATTGCAATCAATTCTTCTGTGTGAAATAGTCAAAATTCACAGAAGCAGCTTACAGTGCACTCTGAGCATCTAAATCGGTAAGAAAAATAAAGATTGACATGCTTTCAAGATATTAAAACTGCAGGAATTTTAGATCTGAGAAAGACAGCCTGTTAGAGATTATTTAGTTAAAGCTAAGATGTTATTTTTGCATTTGTTAGATTGTTTTTAAACTCGTGGAAACAAAATTGCACTTAATAAATATTATCTTATGCTTCATGATGGATGAAAATATTAATACGATGTCAAACTTTCATCTTCTTATGGTGACCTAGATCAGTACAAGTTTGTAAAGCACACAACAAGAAATTACACAAATTTTCTTAATAAAATAAAGGACTGAAAGCAGGTTTTCAATTATACGCTGAAATTGAAAGGTTTGAACTTTAGGGTAACAGGCATTGGAAGTCCTGAAATTGAAACTGAAAAGAGCCAGTATAGCAGCAATATCCATTCAAGCCTGATGATAGAAGACTGATAAACAGAGACCAGGGTAAATAGCATTCAAACTGTGATAGCAAGCATGAATGCAACAGAATCTACAAGACAAAAAACACTCAAGCCTTAACAATGAGTTGCACTGCAAAGAGCTTCAGGGAAACATGTATTAAGTCCCTGAAATTGAAAAGGTAAAGAGATAACCAGAGGCAAGTGTGCAATTTTTAGACCCTAATAATGAACATGATTGAGCAGAGCACAAATGCATATTACATTTGAAGTGCGGATACAAATGTGTATAATGCAAAGAATAGCACAAATAAAAAAAAGTCAGAGAACAAGAAGGCACAACATCCATATGTGCAGATATTAAGCTTTTAGTAGCGTAAGTGACAACTAATCGTAAGTTGAGGCATGAATTGCTGGCAACTTAGGCTACTACGAAATGTACTGTATATCTAAATACATTATACATAGTTACATAGTAGATGAGGTTGAAAATAAATACATACAGTATATCCATCAATTCAACCGATGCTAAATTTAGACCACACATTCTAATCCTATATTTGTCTTTACAATATTTTGATCAAGAGGAAGGCAAACAAAAAACCCCAGTGAAGCATCATCCAATGATGTCTCATAAGAGGAAACATAATTTCCTTCCTGACGCCAAATAATGGTGATCAGATTTCTCCCTGTATCAACATCCTTCCCATGTTTACTTATTTGGTACATCCCTGTATGCCTTTCAAAAGATGTCCAACCTTTTTTTTTTTAAAGATATCTATTATGTCTCCATGTTTAATGAATTCCACATTTTAACTACCCTTACTGCAAATAACCTTTTCCTTTGCTGCTGGTGAAATCTCCTTTCAATACTTTAAGAGATGACCCCATGTAGTTTGTCCTGCCCTTGGGATGAATAGTTATTTTGAAAGCTCCTTGTATTGTCCCCAAATATATTTGTATATAGTTATCATATCTCCTCTTAGACGTCTCTTTTCTAATGTAAGCAAATCTAAATCAGCTACAGTAACCTCTCCTCATAAATCAGATTATCCATCCCCAATATTAATTTGGTGGCTCTTCTCTGCACTTTTTCTAGTTCAATAATGTATTTTTTATTAATAATGTTAATATTATGTTGTTTAATCACATGTTCTAGCTTGGCTTATCTTATCTTGCCTATGTATACAGCGGCCATTACAGTATATACATGTATTTGCCTTCTCCCTATCTGGCCATGTCACATGAGTCACAGGCCACCTAATATGGCCGGCGGACCCACACGCAATTGAAGGCTGCCTAATCTATGATAGTGGGTGCAGCAGGGTCACAGCACTGGGACTGTCAGCAATATCTCTGGGGTGACAACGCAAGCTTACCCCATAAGGCACGTTCTAAAGTGCCGTGCGCGCGCGTGGATTTTTAGTTGGCTGACGTTAGTCAGCCTTTCTATACGATGATGAACCGTGTAGGATTGATGTTTTATGAGTGACTCCATAGCTCTTATGGATATCTCTAGTCAGGTCACCTTTCGAGACCAACGGGTGCTTATTGACATTTTCGAGCGACGCTGCAAACTTCTGACGGTCGTCATCGCTTTGCGGTGTGTCGTAATTTGTGCGGAGCAACTGAACTGTGAACCTGACGACGGCTTCGACTGTTCCTGTATTCGCCACCAACCTCCACACAAGTCTGCAGACGCGAGAGGGACGTTTCCTGATGTCGGCGTGACAACAGCCACCTATACCCAGGAATCTACTCTGAGGGTCCAGCGGTTTCATACCCGAGGGTGCTGTGAGACCAAGTGATCCTGCTGTCGTTGGTGTGCGGTGCTGGGTAACACATGTCGCTAGTGCATGAAATGTCCAATATGATCTAATCTGATGTACGCAGATATTTTACCACTACCATTTTATAATTATATGTGGAATATACTTCACTATATGCGTTTGCGCTATTGTTTTTCTGTTTCACTGTCTCTAGGGGTGCTGAGCCACTCCGGTTGTTACAGCTGCAGGCGCCATTCCTAACACCTGAGGTTGTTGCTAATTATTACATGGGTGATTTATGGGTTAATCCACTTTACATTTTTGACATTAGAGAATAATTATAGTAGCACACTGTATTTTCTTTTTTTGGCTATCCATGAGAGGGCAGCAGAAGGGGCCGGGTGGGCCCCCTCGCCCTTATAGCGGTACGCATATTCCGTTCTGGGTGCAGGGGGTCCGGACCGGCTAGAAGAAGGGGGACAGAGGTCAATGCAGAAGCTTGGAGAAAAGCAGATAGTAGGGTCAGGGCAAAGCGAGAAGCAGAGACACTAAGGGTAGATAATGACCAAAGATGGGAGGGGGGGCCACAGAGGTTTAGGCCCAGGGGGTCGGAGGAGTATGTGCTACCAAGAGAGGAGAGGAGACGAATCAGGAAGATACAGTAGAGGGGCATGTTAGGACCCAAATTAGGGCCTGGGTGGGATATGAGGCAAGGTGCTGCGAGAGGGGAAGATGGGCCTTAGACCCCATACACTTATTTCAGCAAAACAAAGTTCCAGAGGGGTGGGAGCGTCTTTGGGGAATCATGTTAAGGTAAAGGAGGATTGGGGATACACACTGCAGACCATTGGGTCACTAGTATATAATTCTGGGTTTCCCATTTCTAACTTAGTTAGCCAGGTTGGGTATCACTTCTGGAAATCCTACATTGTCAAGGTTTGTCAGGTGAAATACTAAATAGAAAGATGTATTTCCTAGTTGAGCAAAATCAGTCCATGGGTTCTGTTATCAGTTTAGAAATGTTCAGACTTTGCAGCCCGTCGATACGTCAGTGCACAAACCCTCCCACTCATATAGGGATGTCAAGAGGCAGAATTTGTAACCCCTCCACCAGATGACATGGTATAGGTGTCTCATAACCAAAGAAAGGGGAGGGGGTCGACTAAATGGACATGACATGCATTAACACTCAGGGGCGATTTGAAGGGTGTTCTGTTAGCTGGATGGGTTATCTTTTGGTTCAGAGTGTTTGTTGGCTGTTTTAATTAATACAATATGTTGATATAATGGTGCTCGGCTAGGGGCGGGAGCTGCTCACCCGACCTGTTCACATGCTCCAGTCACTTCCTGCAAGGGGTATTGCCCTTGAGACCAATCAAGTCCTTTAGACTCTGGGTAATTCGAACACCTAGAGCCCTGGACTCTCCTCCGACAGAGTCCGATGGATATTCTCCAACCAAGGTGTAGTTGAGTCTAGGTCAAGTTTGAACAGTTTAGATTCGTTCAGAGTTTTGATGTTCCCCCACTCTTTCCTTATGTCTAACCCCCGCAGTCTGTGCGAAGGTTTACTGGTCAGGAAAAAGGCTGGCACTCTTCCTAGTGTGAGGTGGCTCCAGACCGGTCCTATGGCTGTAGCAGCATTGGTAAGCAATCCATCTCAAGGTTTCAAATGTCTAAGATTATAATTTTGCATAATGTTTACGGCCTCAATAGTCCGAGCAAGAGACGCCTGGCCTTGACAGATTACAAGATGAAAACTGTAGACATTGTCCTTCTACAGGAAACACACTTAGTAACTCAAGCTACCCAAAATATTTAGATAAACACTTTCAGCAGTACTATCTCTCCTCGGCCAATGTAAAAAAAAAGAGGTGTGGCAATACTGCTCCCAATAGGTTCCCCTAGTGATAGAGCAGATTAAAAAGGATAAAGAGGGAAGCTTTATAATGCTGGTGGGCAAAATTCAGGGTCAGTATCTGACGCTGGCAAATGTCTATGCACACTGCAAGCAGGATCCGACATTCTTTACATTTTTTTTAGCATGCTGAACAAGTGGGCAAAAAGCTATACGATAGTAACAGGAGATTTCAATATGGCACTAGATCCTGAACTAGATAAATCTGCCCAATCTAAGGTGATAAAGAGGAAAGTGACAGCATCTCTGCTCAAGGGTTTATGAGCCAATCAGCTGACAGATATTTGGAGAGAGATGCATCCTAGTGATAAAAGTTTCATGTTCTTTTCCCACCCACACCATAGCTATAGCAGAATAGATTACTTATTTGTTTCTAGTAGACTGGTTCCTAAGATCTCCTATACCAAGATCCATGATATTTCGTCGTCAGATCATGCACCAATAGAACTACGGTGCTCTCAAATTAGTCTGGACAGACGAGGAGTAAACTGGAAGTTAAATGAGTCAATGTTAAAAATACCTGAAGTGTTTGACACTCTCAACTCAGAAATAGTTCAGTTTTTTAAAATAAATAAGGGGAGTGTGAGGTCCCAACTGACTATGGGAAGCCCATAATGCGACACTTCGGGGTAAGCTAATCAACATTGCAGCAGGGAGAAAAAAGAAAAGAGAGGCGAAAATTGTTCAACTACAGGCAAAATTACGTGACCTCTCTGCCCTCCACAAATGCACTGGCAGAGCTGACACCCTGAAAGAATTAAAGGATGTCAAAATAGAGTTAAACATGATCCTTACCTCCCAGGCTGAGAACGGCTTTAGTTGGTCAAAGAAGATATTCTTTGAAAAAGCACACAAACCAGATACTATGCTAGCAAGCAAAATTAGGAATAGGCAAGCTAATTATAATATTCAGGGAATTCATCTGAAGACAGGTGAGATGACCTCAAATCCTAAACTAATTATAGAGGAATTAAAAAAATTCTATGAAGATGAATATAACAGAGAGAAGGTCACTCACAATATTAATATGAATTAAGCCCTGCAGGAGTTCCTATCAAGCTCCGACCTACCTAGGCTAAGCAGAGAGGAGAGAGAAGAGCTCCAACAGGACTTCACTATAGAGGAGGTTCTTCAGGTAATTAAAAACTTGAAGATCTCTAAAGCCCCAGGCCCAGACGGCTTTTCAAAACTTTATTACAAAAACTTCTTGCCCTTCACTAAGTTCGCATGTACAACGCAGTGCTATCTTCTTAGTCCTTAAGCAAGGAAAAGTCTCAACAAATTGTAAAAGCTACAGACCAATCTCATTGATCAATTTGGACATTAAAATATACTCCAAATTACTGGCTAACAAACTGGGTCATATCTTACCTAGACTGGTCCACCCGAATCAGGAAGGATTTACTAAAAATAGACAGGCGGCAGATAACACCAGACAAATTATTGATTTGATTGAAGTAGCCAATTCAAAAAAGAAAGATACAGGTAATGGCCTTAGTCTGGAAGCCAAAAAAGCCTTTGATAGGATAGATTGGCCGTATTTGAAAGCCACGCTTGGGGCATTCGGTTTTGGGGGTAGAATTTTAAAGGCAATCACAGCATTGCATTCCAATCAGGCCACAAAAGTAACACATCAGAGATTCCCTTCGAACATCTTCCAAATTAAAAGTGGTACTAGATAGGATTGCCCATTGTCACCCTTCTTATTTGCCCTATGCATGGAACCGCTGGCAGCGCAGATTAGGAAGAACCCAAATATATCCGGAATCCAAATTAACAATCAAACACAAAGTGGCATTGTATGCGGACGATGTCATACTGATGTTGTCGAGACCACTCACCTCTCTGCCCAATTTGTTTGATTTATTAGGTAAATTCAATACAATCTACAGGTTTAAGATTATTCAAAATAAATCGGAAGCTCTCAATATAAATCTTCCCAAGGAGGTGGAAAAATGTAATATCCATTAATTTTCATTTTGATTGGCAACCCTCGGCTATTAAGTATTTAGGAATCCGCATCACAAAAAATTATAGGACGTTGTATAGAGTGAATTATCCGAATTTGTTACGGAGTCTGAAGAGAGACATAAGGCTGTGGTTGACATGCAGCATCTCGTAGATCGGCAGGATCCACTGTATCAAAATGAACCTGCTCCCTCAGATTCTATATTTATTTCAAACTATCAGTAGTACTGCAAGTTATTCGCTCTCTGCAGACACTGATCTCAAAATTTACATGGAAATTCAAAAAGCCGAGAATCAAAAATAAGATCCTAAGAAGAACTACACTAGCGGGCGTGTTAGCGGTACCTTGTTATCGTATTACAAAGCAGCCAAATTATTGCCAAATTTCACAGTGGCATATAGACCCCAGTATCAAAAGGTGGGTGGCACTGGAAAAAGAACTCTGTGCGCCACTAGAGCTACAGAGCTGAGCTGATTTGCCCCCCAAAAAGGGCCCTTAGGTCCAACCATGAGCCCATGAGCTGCTACCCTCGGTGACCAGTTCATTGGCAGTCTTGGAGGTCACCAGATTCAGATGTTCTCTGACCTCAAAACACTTGCTAATGGGACCTTTATTTGATAATCCTGACTTTGCTCCTGTCCTGACTAGTAAGGATTTTACAATCTGGAAACAAAGGGGTCTACTCAGACTTAAGGATTTGGAGGGCAGAAAAGGCAACAAAATACTTGAACAAATTAATTCGGACAAAGACATCCCCAACTTGGAATTTTTTAGATAACTCCAGATCCAAGCATATTATAATAAAATTACTCCCCGCCCAGCATTGACAAATTTCAAAAAGCTCTGTATATTGGAAACAGACACAAGCAAACTAACCTCTCAAATGTACAGGGAAGTGACATGTTCTGTGCTAGATTATGCAAGAAAACCACACTTTATGGTTCAGTGTGAGGCAGATATGGGTGAGGAACTTGAAGAAGAAATCTGGGATAGGATAGTGTTGGCCTTGGTTAAGAGCTCGATCTGCATGACATTAAAGGAGAATGCATATACAGCCCTCATGAGGTGGTATCTCACTCCACTCAAATTATCTAAATTTGTCCCGGGTTACTCCCCACTGTGTCCCAAGCAGTGTGGAGAGCCAGTGGACTTGCTAATACTGTATGCTGTGGTCCTGCTGCGTGTGGCTCCCTTATGGGAACAAATTAATGTTTGGTTACAAAGGATTTTGGGCCTCGATATCCCCTTGGAACCCTGGCTATTCTTATTGAATAGAGCTACACTGGGGCTATCCAGAGATGAGAACACATTAGTTGCCCACTTTTCAACTGCAGCAAGGTGCGAGATCGCAGCATTATGGAAGCAAACTAAGATTCCCTCTTTGGCTAAAATCAGGAACATAATTTGGTTTGTGTGTTAGTTGGAGAAATTAACAAGTCTGGTTAATGACACTGGAAATAAATTCCAAAAAGTTTGGCTACCATGGTTAGCACAGACAGACATCCCAGGAGTGAATGCTGCCTCAATATTACAATGATAGCTCTAGATGCGTTCTCCTTTGATAGATCGTAAGATAGTGCAGGATATATCGGGACAACGGGGGAACTTGAGCTGGAGCTGGAGTTAAAATGACAAGTCAAAAACATTGAATGATCAGACCCAAGGAACAATCCAAAGACAGTGAGCCGTTTGCTGCCGTTCGCTATGTTAGTTGATGTTAAAGCTGCTCTATTTCTATCTGAAACTCACAAGCCCTTTATCCCCTGTACCCAATTTTCCTACTTTATCTGTCCATGAAATGTCTGTGAAGTGACTGTATAACCCTGTTCTTTTATTGTAACCATGTATTTTTTATAACTCTGTGCCCAGGACATACTTGAAAACGAGAGAGGTATCTCTCAATGTATTACTTCCTGGTAAAACATTTTTATAAAAAATAACCCCCCCCCTCCCTTTCCCTCCTATCCCATCTTCCCCTTGTGTATGTCTTTTAATTGTAATTTGCTATTTTATGAATTGTCTACAAATGTTGTTCCCAAAACGCTGTAATGTATTATTATGTTGTCATTGTTGTAAAAAACAATAAAACTTAAGTTACGAAAAAAAAAAGCTGAGCTTGTGCTGCAAGAAACAATACAGTATAACGTTTTCATAGGTACATATGCATCTGATCACAGGAATCATACTTAAACAAATGTATACCACATGTTTTTCAATTTGTTTGGCCACGTACTGTAATTGCAAAAACCCTTGACTTTAAAGGGGTTAAATTATTATTATTTATTTTATTTTTAAAGACACATTGCTTTTTGGATTCCCATGCACTCTTTTTGCCAAAAGAGTTAAACTATCATTATACATACATAAGGTAGATTCTGTTTTAGCAATAATGTAATGCATAGATTTAAAGAGATCTGAGTCCAAGGGACTTTTCAAGTTCCCAAGGCTCAACAAAGTATCCATCCGCTCCTCCTTCTCTTACCGTGCACCCACAACTGGAACAATCTACCTGAGAATTTGAAAACCGCCAATAGTCTAAGTTCTTTCAAATCTAAAGTTGTCTCTCATTTTAATGGGGTCTGTAACTGTTACATACGCCTATAACTTATTTTATCTTTAACTGTTCATGCAATGTCTTTATATTTCATGTATAACCCTGTTCACCTAATGTACCCATGTATTTGTAACCATGTATCTGTCATCATAACTCAGTGCCCAGGACATACATGAAAACGAGAGGTAACTCTCGATGTATTACTCCTTGGTAAAACATTTTATACCAAACACAAGGAGGGGAAAAGGGGAAGTGGAGGGGGAAGGAATACCCTCGCTACTGCTTGCTGGATGTGGCTATGTGGAGGTGCTACTATCAGGGGTAATGTCAAATAGAAAAAACAGAGAGAGGTAGAACCCCAAGGAGAGCACTCTACCAATGTGTAGCCAAAATGTATCAGAACCTAGTAAGGTGGATGAGTAATGAATTAATTAAAACCAGAAACTTTAATTGAGTCTTAACTCTAAATATAAAATAATATGGGGAACACTATAGGTCAAGTAATATACTGATGATAGCCAGTGTACAGTGAATTAATATTAAAAATGAGCAATTTTTTTTAATATTAATTCACTGTACACTGGCTATCATTAGTATATTACTTGACCTATAGTGTTCCCCATATTATTTTATATTTAGAGTTAAGACTCAATTAAAGTTTCTGGTTTTAATTAATTCATTACTCACCCACCTTACCTTTCTGATACATTTTGGCTACACATTGGTAGAGTGCTCTCCTTGGGGTTCTACCTCTCTCTGTTTTTTTCTATAAAACATTTTATATAAATAAATTACGTCAGCATTCCTCAAAATGTCTCACGTTTCCTAGAGCTGTCTTAATATTAAAGGTACTGTTTTATAGCGTTCGAAAAATCAGGCCAACTAACAAAACTATGAACAGTAGACAACTTAGATCTGGGCATATACAGTACTGTAAAAAACATAATCATTTCATTTGATGCCAATGACAAACAGATGTACCGAAGCAAAGGTTTTTGCCCACGCGGTGGGATATTCTATGATATTCTGCGTTATCACTGCCATTTAATATGGAAAATCTGTGATCTTTTGTGTTATGAGTGCATGCTACAGTACAACGGAATAGTCTAAAAACAGCAATCCCCCAAAATAAAGTCATTACATAACCTGATACTTCATGTTGTGCTAATCTACCTCTTTTTTTTATTTTTGGCTGAGTTTTATTATTTCCCTGGTATCAGCTATTACCAGGGAAGCCACCTCTGTCTTAATGAGTATGAATGGCAACGGACATTTTATCCTCCCACGTTTTCAGCAACTGACATTGTCATAAATCAACTACAGCATTCAAAAAGCATGGGATTGCTAAAAGTAGAAGCAAATTTAGTTTGTTATGGTAAATAACGTAGACATTTATTTTTTATAGTGTGCAGAGGAGATTGATGCTTTGAATTAACTGACTATTCCTATTCACAGCTATTGAGCAATTAAGGCTAATACCGCATCTGTTTTCAACAATAACAACAGTGACCACTTTAAAGAGTCCAAACGTATCTGCTTTTAAACAACGTTTCTCTAAAGTAGCAAATTGGTGGTTGATTTCGCAGTAAAATATTTAAATAGGGTAGGGAAAAAAGGCAAAGCAATTTGTAACAGATTTTTTTTTTCTTTGAAAGCTGTAAGTGGGACTATCATATTTCATGGTAGCCTGAACGAATTTACTTTTTTACTGTCACTGCTAATCTTGTTTGCCCTTTATACTGTCTTATACAATCTCTGAGCCTTTAATGTTTCTTGAACCAATATCATGCCGGGGGCCAATAAATTGTATCAGTCACGGTCTGTTGCAATATGTTTTAAAGCTTCAAAACTTTTGTTCTTCACCTTCACTGGTAGCACACTTGGCATTACAGAACACCGACTGCTACCTATATTTTTTATACACTGTTATTGCTTTCAGGAGAGAAAAAAAATGTGTCAAGAAAGGCATACTTATGTTATATTATGTCAGTGTGACTGCAACTACGTGTTTCAGTTTAAACCTGTTTTTAGACACCCCTTTTGTGCCAAAATAGGATCAGGCTGATTGGAATTGGTAAAACAAATCAGTGTTGAAGAGTGAAATAGCTGAAAAACATGTTCTGGACTATTATATTCACATTTACTTCTCTTATGCAAAAAAAATAAAAACATTGTTAATCAGCTTTTCACAAATTCTGAATTCTATTTTTAATACTTTCAAATATTATGTCCTACCCTCTCCCCTCCCCCCAAAAAATGGCTTCAACTCTTGAACAGCAGAGCTGTGTACCTGCATTGTTGATGACCAACATGTTCTTTCTCCCAGGTTACAATGATTTATGCAGCGTGTACAAAAAATGTTTGAATGGACGAAATCAATTCCTCAGCCTTTTCTCCGGGGTGATTAAAATTTAAGTAGATTCCTGCATTCTTGCTGGCTCAGGGGGACCAACGTCCTCCCGAGTCTCTTCTCAGTTGTTCCCCTAAATCTGAATCAATTTCTACATATTGGACAAAGATATTTAGAGTGGATTATGAAATTAAAATAATGTGTGCAAGTCCGTTAGTCTCAACTTTTTTTTCTATGTCTAAATATTATGTGGGATTTCTAAACCATTGGAGTGCTGTTTTCTTTGAAACAATGTGTAATGTAAATAATACAATTGACAAAGTAAAACTATTCTGCAGGTTTATTTAATCAAATTACAAAAACAAATGGAAATGTTAAAAGATGTGGACTTTCGTCTGTTTACTCATCGAAAGTGCCAAAGAGCATGTTCCTACTACTTTAACATACAGCTTGTTTTGTTTATTATTTCTTTTATAGATGGGGGTTATATTGAGGGATTCAGGTTTTCGTTGTTTATTTTTTGGTGAAATCAGTGCTCATTTTTTGTTGTTTTCATTTAATTAAAAAAAAATCTGTGTTCATCGCTGTTAACAGAAAAACATTGGCACACATTAGAATTTTGTGTTTATTTGCGCCCTTTGTTTTAGTTTTCATGGTCCCCTGTGTTGCGCTTGTCTCCTACCTGTGGCGGGGTTACTAAAAAAAAGGTGGAACTCAATATAAAATGATGCCAAATTTCTAGTTTTATACAAGATGATCAGTCGGTGGTGTGTTTTTTCAATGTTTTTGGTTAAAGCTGAAAACCGGAAGCCTAGTTATATTGATCACATAATTTTTTTTTTTTTAAAGTAAATACAGGTCTCCACTTAAGGGGGCATCACAATACTTTACAGTCAGTTGGAGAACAACTACAATTAAATACAATGATTGTTACACATGAGACAGACAGGCAAAGACAGAATTATTATAACGCTCCAAACATATTCTGTAGCACTGTACAATAGGGTCGGAGGACAAAAACAATAAAATAACAAATATTAACATTGCAGGTGAAGTGTTAGCAGCTGAAAGCAAATAGACCCTGTAGCAAAAATGCTGGGGGGGGGGGGGTAGGGGAGATGGAAGGGAGAAGGTGATCTCCAGGTTTTTCAAGCTGTCTGCCCCTGCTTGATTAAATTAACCCCGTCCACGCTGGCTTAGGCCTCGGGCATGGTCAGCGCCCGTGTTGAGGTGCGCTGTTGCTCGGCACTGAGCCCCTGCAGCCGCAATGAAAGCGGCTCTAGCAGGGGCTCGTGCAAGCTTCCGCACGCCTGCGGAAGCGTGTCTCTTAACAAATCTTTAGTTTTTTTGCTTGCCGGAGCGCAGGGCCAGTCACGTGAGCGGTTCGCCCAATGAGGGCGAACCAGCTCCGTGACGTCACTGGCCCGCCCCCCGACACGCCCCCGGATGGCGCTCACTCTAAGGCCAGGGAAAGCACCGCTTTCCCTGAGGCTCAGCGCGCCTCCGCACGAGCTCAAGTCTCTATGGACTAAGCCTTAGTTGACACGAGAAGTGAAGGGGAAGCATGGTGGGGATACCCTCTTTGGGGAGCTGCCGTTATGCAGACCTTTATGGAATAAGTCCATTTGCAAACAGAAATAAAGACCCAATTCAGAAAATACAGTTTTGCAGAAAGCAAGAAATAGTTTCACATGTTAACACTTTAGTAAACAAGTTTTTCTTAAAAAGATACCAATGTTTCACACACACACGCATCACGAACACACGTCCTTTTTATCAAAAATAGTTTGTGAAGAAAAGGTGCATGTGATTTGCATTATCTTAAATTAGAATTTTTGGGGGAAAGAAACTGCTTTTTTGGGCACACATGCTCAATGTTTTCTAAAATAATTTAGCTCTCATTGTACATACATAGATTCAGTTTTAGCAATCATTCGGTGAACCAATTAGTTTCTGCTTTAATGTACAGATTGTTTTCAGACCTACAGTACATTCAGTGGCAATACTGCCAATAGAAGTAATTTTGAAAGGAAACTCTTAATTAAGTCAATGGGAGTTTTTGTGAAATAGTGCCCTGCTCAAAACTATCACCATTTAATGAAACCCCCCCTTAACTTCAGTTTGATTTTTGTGTTCTCTTTCCCCCCCCCAACTATACACTGTTAATTCTGTTATTCACAGCATATTAACAGTAACCACCCAAAAGTGAAAAGTATATTTAAACAAAAAAACATGAAATGTTAAAAAGAAAGAAAGTTGTGAATTGGCAAATACAACCAGGCAACAAAGGGTTAGTGTACAATTCTGTCTACCCATCACATGAATGCACCAATTACTTCAGGCTGCACCTGCTCTTCTCTCTAATGTTTATCATCATCATCTTCCTACCACCTGCTTAATCTATTCTTATTATCGGTCATATTTACTAGGAAGTGTGATTCCATAAGATATCTTTCTATGCTGGAAAAAAAATCATAGCCCTTTGAAGTAAATAGGACATAAAGGGCTATATTTACTTAGCAGTGTTAGTCCAATAGACACCTCCTGAGCTACAAAACCTCTTGCATACAGTAGGCTGCCATATTTCGTTAGCCATCCTTGGAGGTGTCACTATATGGTCATATGTGTATTCTACCTCATATTTATCCTTCTTTCCATCGAAACGTCCTTTCCATTTAATTTCGTTTCTATCCTGATAATGTAATTACTTTTGCATGATTACCTAGCTGAAGGCTCTACATGGTTTCATGGATTTAATTTGACCACCATGACCATGAGTTCTTTATACAGGTTCTTGCACAGGAGTATTGCGCTCACATCAATCTCTCCAGATGTCTCATAGATAACCACTAACAGTAAATATTTCAGTTGTAGGTTAAAATCTCCGGCATCGTTCTTTTCATTTTGACACAACTGTGGGCCTGATTCAACATTGTCCTGAAGTGGTCGACCGCCACTCATGTCAATGAGAGTATTCAGACAATTCTGAATCAGGCCCTGTAACAAGATACTACAGTGCCGTCAAATTCATTAGAATGAGAAGTAAATGTTACTTCATTGTGAATAATTTCCCTACTGTTCAAATATATATATATATATATACATACACAAAGGTAAGTATAAATATATGTAATATAAAGGTAAATATATGTAATGTTTTAGGCCCTATAAAAGTGTAACTGCAATGTATTAGGTTTACTTATTCTAAATGATTTATTCTAAAAATAATAATGTATTCAAAGGTTATGACACGTACAGTATGCACTTCATAACGTAGAGACATGCCTTCATAATAGCAATTCTCTAAGTTTAAATTTAGTCATTTACTTTAATAACTAATTTCAGTATGGATTTCATTTACTAGTAATATTAAACCAAATGTAGCACAGTTTGCAAATTCTACTTTTCACCAAATGTAACCAAGGCATTAGTCCTTTGATAGATGGCAGAGCTACAGTATAGCAGTGCTAAAAAGAACATAGGCATAAATGTGCAACAGTGGAATATATTATTTTAAGGCATCTCATTTATTGACTTGTTGTGCAGCCTATTGCTTTTTGCTGTTGAATCTGTGCATTAAATTAGAAATAAACACAGCATATTCTAATGACTCACTTTTGTGCAGGAATGCCGTAGTATTAGTATGGTTTGTTAATCAACTCCATAGTTATACGACATATACTTGTGTAGCACCTGATTCCCCCCCCCCCCCTCACAGAAGATCTTGACACTATATAGATGTTTCCCTGGTGCTGTGAGCTCACCTGTGTGGTACAGAAAGCCTGAGGGCTCAGCTAGTGTCATTTGTTAGCAGCAACTGGGCAGGCTCTCTCTTAGTTCTACTGTGCAGTGCCTCCATTCCATAAGGATCCTGTAGGATGCAGGATGGTCCTCACGGGCAATCCTTCGCTTCAATAACTACACATCATAGTGGGTCCAATGGTAGCTTTATTTCTGACAGTATGGTTATCCGCAGCCCTGGAGCAGACCCCAGAGGCTTAAAGCCCCCAGAGCCCCTCCTAATCTCCTTAACCCTTTTGCAGGGAGAAGGGTATCACACTGTCTCAACCTCCCACAATTTGGTAGTCAGCTTTTATATACATGGGGAAGGGCTTGTAAGCCTGGCCCATAACAGGGCTGGTCTAGGAACTGACAGGCCTCACACCATATACATGTGACCCTGTCAGTACCCTCCCCAGGTATGACACACCAATTGCTGGTTTAGGCCTACCCCTGGATAAGCAACATAGTACCCATCCAGGCTGCAACTGCAGGCTAGGCCCTGTACAGGAGTTTAACCCCAACACTGCCTGTTCCTATCAGGACTTATAGTGTTGAGGCCAGTAGAAGACTTTAACAAGTGGTCCTTGAATACACTTGTAATAGAATAACTACTTACATATTAATTTTAGTTTAATAGTTAAATACTGTATTACATTACAGTTATTTGCTTGTTTTCTTCTTAGGAGAAAAGTACATTTGCGCATATTGACAAAATCCTTATTTTTGTGAGGAAGAATTAGTTAGACCACTTACTGCAGAATGTTGATTAATGAGAATGTGTCAGTGCTTCTTTTTGGTGCACTGTGTGAAATTTCATGTATTTATTGTTTATATACACCTAGTTTTTGTATCAATGTAAAAAGAAGGCAAGGTGAAGTTTGCTTTGGCACATTGCTCAATTGTCTGCCTTTTTGGGGGCCAAATGTAAAAGTTTCCTACTTTCAAAGCAAATTACAATACTGGTGGATTTTTTAATGAAAATAAAAATGACACAATGATGCAGAATTGTATGCATCTCATTATAATTTGTGTATCATGAAACCCCTCTCTATCGTTTGCTATTGATACTGCCTAAAATAGGGCCAGATTTGGAAGGAAGTTTGAGGAGCTCTGTTTTTGTAATGTTAAGTTTAAGTCGGTGGAGGGCCATCCAGGATGATATAGCAGAGAGACATTCAGAAACTTTAGTCTGTACAGCAGGTGTAAGGTCAGGGGTAGAAAAGTACATTTGTGTGTCGTCAGCATAGAGGTGATATTTGAACCCAAGAGATATGATTAGGTCACCTAGTGTGTTTAAAGAGAAAAGAGAAGGGGTCCCAGGACAGAGCCCTGGGGTACCCCCACAGAGAGATCGATAGTGGAGGAGGATTTGTTTGCAATAGAGACACTGAAAGTACGATGGGAGAGGTAAGAGGAGATCCAGGATAGAGCTCTGATACGAATGCTAACAGTATGGAGAATGTGAAGGAGAAGAGGGTGGTCCACAGTATCAAATGCTGCAGAGAGGTCAAGTAATATGAGCAGAGTGTAATGACCTCTGTCTTTGGCAGCATAGAGGTCATTAGTTATTTTACGGAGGGATGTTTCAGTGGAGTGAGCAGTGAGGAAGCCAGATTGTAGAGAGTCTAGGAGAGAATAGGTGTTGAGAAAATGAGCAAGCGAGAGAATACAAGACGTTCAAGGAGTTTAGAGGCAAAAGGCAGGAGGAGACAGGTCGATAGTTAGAAATACAGGTAGGATCAAGCTTGCTGTTTTTGAGTAATGGTATGACTGTTGCATGTTTGAAGGGAGAGGGAAAGGTACTAGAGTAGGGGGAGGAGTTAAAAATGTGTATGAGTGTAGGGATTATAGTAGGAGCAAGAGGTTTGAGGAGATGGGAGGGAATGGGGACAAGAGGGCAGGTGGTAGAGGGAGAAGAGGAGATTAGCAACGACACATCCTCCTTCGCGACAGCAGATAAAGAGTCAAGGAATGCAGGGGGAGAGTTAGGAAGAGGTGTAGGATGGGGGAAGGATTCAGAGGGGATGGCCTGACATATGGATTCCACCTTTTCCTTGAAATTTTCGGCAAAGTCCTGAGGGGAGATAGAGGAAGAAGAACAGGCAGCAGAGGGTGGTCTGAGTAGGGAGTCAAAGACAGAGGTGGTGTGGATTAGACTTGTGAGTATTGATTAGTGAAGAAAAGCAGGTTTGTTTAGCCTGAGAGAGGGCATAGTTGAAACAGGATAACATAAATTTGTAGTGAAGGAAGTCTGCGAGAGTGTGAAATTTCCTCCAGAGGCGTTCAGAGGACAAGTGCAGGAACGCAGCATGCGCTTGTGAGAATTAAGCCAGGGTTTGGGGTTCAAAGGGTGAGAATGGCAGAGAGAATGTGGGGCATGGAGATCAAGAGAGGAGGATAAGGCAGAGTTGTAGTTCCTGACCAGGTTGTCAGGGTCTGGAGCAGAGCTGAGAGAGGAGAGGGAGGAGCGTAAAGTGGAATCAAAAGGTTAATAGAGCACAAGTCTCTGCAGAAACAACGGTAGATGGAGGTGGAGAATGGGAGAAGTGAGAGAGAGAAAATGAGATGAGGTGATGGTCAGAGGGGGAAATGGAGAAATCAGAGAGAGAAAAGTTTTTTGTGGTCTAGGTAGTGGCCATCCTTGTGGGTGATGGCTGCAGTCCACTGTTGAAGGCCAAAAGAAGAGGTTAGCGAGAGAAAGCAGGAAACCCAAGGGAGAGAGGAGTCATCATTGTGGCAATTGAAGTCCCAAGGAAAATAACAGGGGTCAGAGGAGAGAAAGAATGAGAGCCAGAATTCAAAGTGAGAGAGAAAGACAGAAGGGGGTTAGTAGAGGTAGGTGGGCAATAGATGACCGCCACATCGACAGGGAGAGGAGAGAAAAGCTGGACAGTGTGAGCCTCAAAGGGTGGAAAAGCAAGAGAAAGAGGAATAGGAAGGGCACTGTAGCGGCAGATAGACGAGAGCAGGAGCCCCATGCCTCCACCCCTGCCATTAGGGTGCGGAGTGTGGGAGAAAGAAAGGCCACCATAAGGGAGGGCAGCTTCCAGAGCAGAGTCAGACTGAGTGATCCTTATAGCAAAGAGGAGCAGAAAGTGAAAGAAAAAGAAGTCATGCACGGAGAGGAACTTGTTAGAAAGGGAGTGTGCATTCCAAAGGGCACAGGAGAGAGGAGGGAGGGTGAGAAGAAATGGGTATGAGGTTAGAGAGGTTGCCATCAGTAGGAGTAGAACTTGCATGTGGAAGGCTAGGACAAGAGCATGTAGACATAAGACAGGGACCAGGATTGGGAGAGATATCCCCAGAAGCAAGGAGGAGAAGCATAAATAGAAAGAGAATGTGTGAGGATGATTTGTACGGGTGTGTTTTGATGCAGGGGGTATAGCTGTGTAGTGTCAGGGGGCGCAGGTAAGAAAGGAATTCATGAACTGAGAAGTGGCGAAGGAAGGAGAGATGGAGATATAAATAGAGTTAGAGACATAATGAGACTGGAAAAAGCATATATTTGTAAAATAAGTGAGGTGAAAGCAAATAGAAACAGGATCGGCGGCATGGCAGCAATAGTTTAGAGCTGAGATGTGTAGTTTGTGATAGATAAAATCCTACTTTCCAGCGTAGTTCCAAATCCAGTAGGGCAGTAGGTATTGTGTTGTCCACTTGTTCACTCCCTGTTCAACTCCACACTGCAAGCTACTTAAAAATGCTTCTTTGAATGTATGCTGCTTGCCCCTGATTTGCTGCTCACCCAGTGTGTCTCTAGCTACAGGGTATAGGTCTTACAAGTCACCTGACTGAATTAAATTCAGCCCAACCAGCTCAATTAGCACATGAGGCACATTTCCACAATTGGTACTTTTAAACGGGGTGTTGTTCTGTCTAGGTGTTACAAGTTGAATTTAGTCAAATGGACAATGGACATCAAGGGGTGATTAGGAGACAGAAGAATCAAATATCAAACATTATCCGAGGAGACCATGAACATCAACTAACCGACCAGTTTCTTAATGAAAGAGAAACACTTTTATCGTGAAGATCTTAGCTGTGACATTTTTGATCCAATTACAGGGCCATCATAACAGAGAGACAGATGTTTTACAGGTTTGTTATTCCATGCAACAACAAGAAATGAATGTTTATTTTTGCGTGGGCACAGAACAAACACATTGAGGAATGTTATTTCACAAGAAGATATAAGAGGCAAACTGTAAATTTAAATCTTCCTATTATAGTTACTTTCTTACAGATGTTTAAAATCAAAATAACACATTCAAAGTATGTACATAAGCTCTTAGATACATAAATAACAATACAGGCTACTTAGTACTGTGCATTTTTATTCATTATTTATTGCCAACAATTTCAACTCAGAACAATTGTAAAATGACTTATATCTGTGACATTATATATATACAAGATACAAGACTGCAACAGGTCTTCCCTGAAGCACCCTTATTATCATACAGACAACCCCATAATCTCAAGAATATTATGGTGAGGAGTAAAGTATTCAGCAGTACAACTGAATGCGGGACAAAACCATGCCAGGACCCAAGATGCAAAACCTGCGCAATGCTCTACACAGCGGACACAATACAAATACCACACAAGAATCGGGAATACAAAATCAGAGGAGGGTTCACCTGTTCCTCCAGCAATGTCGTGTACCTCATCATGTGCATGAAATGCCCAGGGGGCTGCTACTACATAGGTGAGACAGGACAGGGGCTAAACAAGAGAATGAACCTGCATCGCCACAGCATCACACGCGGAACAAGAGACAGTCCTGTTGGCGAACATTTCTCTGACTCTGGCCATAAGATGAACGATCTGAGGGTTGCCATACTCAAAGGTAATCTTAAAACCCCGAAAGAGAGACGGTTGCATGAATACAAATTTATGCAACTGTTCGGGACACTTAGCAGTGGCCTAAACAGAGATCGAAATTTTATGAGTCATTACTGACACTAGCGAAATCTCTTCCCATGAGCGCTAAAGGCCATGTCTGTACATACTGTGCTATATGTATGCACACACAGCTGTTTCTCACACATACTAATACTCCTTATTTTTCCATCCATATACACCAATAGGGACCACATAGTATCCACACACACTTTTAGTTGTGCTACAAACTCTCACATTTCCACACCCACCCACACCATTTATATCCCTCTCACTCCACACACACCTTGTGTAGAGCACTGTTTATACTGTGGGCTCTCCATTCATTTTTTATTCACACTGACACACATACACACTCTTTCTTCACTTGCTTTCAGTTACCCTTTGACACCTCTAGCCATAAAACACATCCACACCGGGGGAAGGAAAAGCACAGATAACATTCCAAGAGACACTGTTTTTAAGTTATCCTTGCTTCATTCATTGTAACATCGCCGGAAGAAGAGATCAGTGTATCTCGAAAGCTCGCACAAATAAAAGCATTTCGTTAGCCACAGAACGGTATCATCTATTTATTTTTTGATTATATATATATATATATATATATATTTTTTTAAACATCTATCTATCATCTATCTATTATATATCTAAATATATACAGTATATAGCGTGGGTCCCAGAGAATGCCTTGAGCTTACGATATTGGTGTAACTGTGATGACTGAGTAAGGGCGTCCACTAGTTGCGGTAATGTTACCCCAACTGCTGATGAGGTCCCTGGGGATAGGGTTGGATGAGGTTCTGACCTTGGGCTAGAGGTACGACCTAGAGAAGCCCAGAGTTCTCTGGTAGGGTAAGATGATCACAGTGCCTTGGTTTGGAGGGGTGCTTCCAGTGGAGTCCCAGGGCTAAAAATCACTCTGGGTAGGAGAGGATCTGAGTAAAGTAGGGAGCACCACATGAGTAAAGCGTCATGCTTCCCCTTCGTGTGGGAAGGACACAGACTTTCTGCATGGTGTGGCACTGTGTAGAAGGATTCGGGACTAGCATGCACCCTTGGCAGTGACAGTTCGGGAAAGATGATCGGGAAGTGTACGGCCCTGGGAGTTTTGTCCTCATGTACCTCGTGGCAGGTTACCAGGATGAGGAGTTGCCAGCGAAAAGTGGGGTCCCACTTCCGACCTATCTGTCAGACGTTGGCAAACCCTGGGAGGGGCCTACGTCTATCCATGACTTCTTGAGGGGTGGTGTCGAATGGCACATCCCTACTGCGACCATGTGGCGTGGTGACTCATTGAGCTCCAAAGCCCAGTCACGGACTTGTTGCTTGGTTGGGGAGAACATGAGGCTGATTTTGAGCAACAAATTAACTACTATTTGGGCACCCCAGGTGTGAGATCTCAGCAGCGCCTCCAAATGTAGCACACTTTCCCCCACCCTCTGGGAGATAAGGCGCCTACGGTGTATGTGGTGCTTTACCTGTGGGTGTCCCTGATTTGAGAGGTGACAGCGCCTCCATCTGCGCAGGATCCTAACTAGATGGGATAAGCCCGCACAGGAACAAACAATAATAGCACACAAAATATAACGATAACCTTTACTTATGAACATGGAGATATTCAGCAATAATGAAAATAGTAATGCTACAGGTTACAGCTACCCCTTTACCACACAAGGCCTTATCCCACCACTGTGTAACCCACACCGTGTCCACAGTACCTGACGGGGCCCTCGGGCACCCAACCACCCTTGGTGTCCACAAGTATACAACCCCCACCCCTTATATGTGTCAGCGCTGCCACTATGGTGTGTGTATTTGGTTGGTGCACTTAAAGATATAGGTACCTGCTGGGTGCTCCAGCACCCGGGTGTGCCTATTGGAAGACAGAGAGGATCCGCCGATCCAGCGATGACATCTGTGACGAGTCCGCCTTCGCGTGGGGAAGTATCCCGCTGGAGTGTCCCACACAAAGACAGTCTTTACTCCTTGATGGGTGACCTGGTCCCAGATCACAATTGTCAGGGGCCACGCAGCTTGCAGCTGTGTCCCTGGTTTACGAAATAGCTAATAGGTCAGGTTCCCTACCTAAGGGCCTGTCCCTGTATAAGCCACAATCTTATTGTATGAGTCGGGGGCCTAGCTGGGACCTAGAGGGGAATCTGTAGTGCAGAGGGTCACAGACCCCTGCACATACTTCCTACCATGTCCTTGTCCCAGCATCGACTGACTAGCGTGGTGAGAGCGCACGAAATGTATCTAATCCTGAAGCAGGGGATTGCTGCAGCCCTATTTGCTGGTCCATGCACCTAACCATCTGCCCCTGTGCGTTGTGGCGCTTGTAGTCCCACGGAGCCTTGTGTGTCTAATGTCTGTCGCTGCAGCTCTCTCTGCGCATGCACCACTCACTACACATGCGCGGCCAATCGCAACATGGCCGCCACGAGTGCTTCCACACATGCGAACTCTTGTGCCTGTGTTCACCATCAAGATGGCGGCCCCCGCTAGTCGGGTGTGCCGTGAGCTCCCGGTGACCGGCTCGCCTCTCTAGCTGCCACCGCAACCTCCTAGTACCCTTCCCTGCCTCTGCTGTACAGCGCGATCCCGCCGGGAGGTAAGGGAACACGGGGGGGTGGGGGGGGGACAAGGGGGACCCACGCTATATATAGCAAATAAAAATATCACATTTTGAGCACATTAACATGTCTTTGACAGGTCTGTAACCCTGCCTTTCACCATATCACCTAGCATACAGTGCTTCAACTGCAGCAAGGGATTCTGCAAAGACATGCAAATGGAATGGAAAGACATGCAAATGAGCACACAGAGCCACCTTTTGCCTAAAATCCATTTTTACATGGAACCCTTATAAGTTAATGCTCGCTGTTGACACAGTTTTTAAGCACAGCATGGGAATCAGATGCAAAGCCAGAGAAACCACTCGCATACATGTTTCAACCTTAATGGGTCTCATCAGTGTGAGGCTGGTTGTTGTGGCTTTGCAATTTTCAAGGCTGTATGATTTACCATACACATTTTAAGTGTATATATATATATAAATATAATTTTACATTATAATGCAGGCAACATGGGTAAGATGTGAATGGATATTAATGCATTCAGTTAAGAGCACAAATCTAGTTGCAATAATTACAAACAAATATGCAATTAAAAAGGACAAACAAATAAGCACATTTTAATTTTTCAAGATTCAGATAACAGCTATAAGGATGTTTTCCTACAACTGCTTCAGTAGTTTCCAAAATCAATATTTATGTTGTAACTAACAAGTCATCAGGTACTTAGTTTTGTTTAATTTCAACCCATTTACGTGTCATCTCTTTCTTTTCATTCTCCCAAGCATATCTTCTTTACCATTTCTTTCCTTTTTTTCATGCCTTTGTACCTCTGTTTTTATCAAGCGTATCATCTAAGTCAGGGCTGAGCAAACTTCTTCGGCTGCGCCCCCGCTGTCTGCTCTGCTCCTGGGTTGCACCCCCCTTACCTTGAATGCGGCTTCAAACGACGCGGTGGGGTCATGTGACTTCACGTCACATGACCCCATGGCGTCATTTGACACCCGTCGCCATGCAGACGCGAGACCTGGTAAGTGAATTTACGGAGGTCTTGTGCTGAATAGCACGGGGCCTCTGTAACTGCTGCGCCCCCCTAAAATCTGTTGCACCCCCCAGTTTGCGCACCTCTGATCTAAGTTCTAATACTTAATATAAAGCAATACGTCTGTTCAATTAACTCACAGCTTAGCTTTGTTTGATGCACAGCAGAAAAACTGCCTTGTAGAATCGTTACTGAAGTACTGTATAAACCAGCAACAAAACAAATATGTTCTTAGTGAAACCATATAGCACAGTTAAATACAGCCTGTAGTGTACATTCATTGATATTGTTCAAAGTGCGCTGCACTCACGGCATCCGATACACTCACCACTGGTGCTCAGCAACAGTGGTCCCACAATGGTGTAGCAACCACAGACAGTCCAAAAGTAGTGCCACTCAAATGGTCTTGTGAAAGGATATCAATATCTATTGGAAGATGATCACCGTCCAATACATTGTTACATCCTTTTACAAGACCACGTGAGTGCCACTACTTCCTGTACATGTATTAATATTGAAATCTGAATATGATGTATTTTTGTATGGATATAAATTATAGATCTATTTTCTTTTCTATCCAGTTGATCAGTTATAGTTAGGCCTTTTGGTTTATGTACCATGGGTAAGTGGCAAATAAGGAATTACAGAGGAGATTCATATAAAGGTTTGTTTTCATTTTGCACTAACCCTCCATCTGTGTACCGGCAGTTTGAAAATAAAAAACTACTTATTGATCGAGCTGTGTAAACAGACATCAGTTACATAGATAATGAGCTATTAATATTAATAACGTCATTTTAAAAAGAGAATGGGTGGGTGAAATCTGGAATGGTGGTTATATGTTTTTTTATCTTACTAATCAATTGACTAACTCCCTAATGCCATCAATTACTGACTGAAAAGCATAACCTGAAATTAGACAGTTTTGGAGAAATAACAAATATTTTGCCAGGAAATACAATACCACTGAAAACTAATCTAAGTAGAACAGTTCTAAAACTCATACAGACCACAAAAATCGAATCCACCATATGGTGGCACATGTTTGACTAAAGACACGGTAATGTTATCGCAGTTATGGGAAGAAACAATTAGAGAACTTCTCTGATGCATATTACACATATTTACTTAGCGGTAATATGTTTAGTTGTCCAAATGGGCAGAAAATGCCTTACGACTTTGTACGGATTCATTCATATGGTGCATACTGTATAGTTTGTACAGGTATTTACTTATCAATAAAGCTTATTTCCTTATAATTTATTAGAAAATGTAAAGTCACTATGAATTGTTTTCCATATTGCATTTATTGTACTGTATTGTATTGTATTGTATGTCTTTATTTATATAGCGCCATTAATGTACATAGCGCTTCACAGTAGTAATACACGTGGTAATCGAATAAATAACAGATAATATAAATAACAGATCATGGGAATAAGTGCTTTAGACAAACATAACATTAAGGAAGAGGAGTCCCTGCCCCGAGGAGCTTACAATCTAATTGGTACAGTAGAGGCAACGTTTATTCTAACATTTGCCGTAAACTAGCCGGGTTACATTCTGGGTATGTGCTGGGTATGTGCTGGGTATATTCTGGGCTAGTTTGAGGCACATTTAAGGCATTTCTGCATTGACTAACGACCCATAGGATTAACACAGCAGGGATCCCTGGCATTCCAATTCAGTTTGAATGGGACTGCCAGGGACCCCCGCTGTTAATCTGATAGGCCATTAATCAATGCAGAAATGCTGGGGCTAGTTTAAGGAAAGTTTAAGGCATGTATTCAGAATGTACCTGGGTGTTTCCTGGTTTTTTGGGGGAATTGCCACTGGTTTTTGTTCGAATAAGAGTTGCCTCTACTGTAGGTAGGGAGAATGTACAGAGACAGGAGGAGGGAGTTCTGGTAAATGCGTCTGCAGGGGGCCAAGCTTTATGTATCATGTGTTCAGAATGTTCACAGTGCTATTCGTATGCTTCTTTAAGCAAGTGTGTCTTAAGGTGGGTCTTAAAGGTGGATAGAGAGGGTGCTAGTCGGGTACTGAAGGGAAGGGCATTCCAGAGGTGTGGGGCAGTCAGTGAAAAAGGTTTAAGGCGGGAGAGGGCTTTAGATAAACAGGGGGTAGAAAGAAGACATCCTTGAGCAGAACGCAAGAGTCTGGGTGGTGCATAGCGAGAAATTAGGGCTGAGATGTAAGGAGGGGCAGAAGAGTGTAAAGCTTTAAAAGTGAGGAGAAGAATGGAGTGTGAGATGCGGGATTTGATTGGAAGCCAGGAGAGGGATTTCAGGAGGGGAGATGCTGAGACAGATCTAGGAAAGAGTAGAATGATTCTGGCAGCAGCATTTAGGATAGATTGTAGGGGAGACAGGTGAAAGGCAGGAAGGCCGGACAGCAGGAGGTTACAGTAATCAAGACGGGAGAGAATGAGGGCCTGAGTCAGAGTTTTAGCAGTCGAGCAACAGAGGAAAGGGCGTATCTTTGTTATATTGCGGAGGAAAAAGCGACAAGTTTTAGAAATGTTTTGAATGTGAGGGGCGAATGTGAGAGAGGAGTCGAGTGTGACCCCTAGGCAGCGTGCTTGGGCTACTGGGTGGATGATCGTAGTTCCAACAGTAATGTGGAAGGAGGTAGTAGGGCCAGGTTTGGGAGGAAGTATGAGGAGCTCTGTTTTAGCCATGTTGAGTTTAAGGCGACGGAGGGCCATCCAGGATGATATAGCAGAGAGACATTCAGAAACTTTGGTCTGTATAGCAGGTGTAAGGTCAGGTGTTGAAAAGTATATTTGTGTGTCGTCAGCATAGAGGTGATATTTAAACCCAAAAGATGTTATTAGGTCACCTAGAGAGAGTGTGTACAGAGAAATGAGAAGAGGTCCCAGGACAGAGCCCTGGGGTACCCCCACAGAGAGATCAATAGAGGAGGAGGAGGTGTTAGCAGAAGAGACACTGAAAGTACGATGGGAGAGGTAGGATGAGATCCAGGATAGAGCTTTGTTCCGAATACCAAGAGTATGGAGAATGTGAAGGAGAAGAGGGTGGTCCACGGTGTCAAATGCTGCAGAGAGGTCGAGTAATATGAGCAGAGTGTAATGACCTCTGTCTTTGGCAGCATGGAGGTCGTCAGTTATTTTAGTGATGGCTGTTTTCGTGGAGTGAGCAGTGCGGAAGCCAGATTGTAGAGGGTCTAGAAGAGAATAGGTGTTGAGAAAATGGAGCAAGCGAGAGAATACAAGACGTTCAAGGAATTTAGAGGCAAAAGGCAGGAGGGAGACAGGTCGATAGTTAGAAAGACAGGTAGGGTCAAGCTTGCTGTTTTTGAGTAATGGTATGACTGTTGCATGTTTGAAGGATGGTTGGAAAGGTTCCAGAGCAGAGGGAGGAGTTAAAAATGTGTGTGAGCGTAGGGATTATAGTAGGAGCAAGAGGTTTTAGGAGATGGGAGGGAATGGGGTCAAGAGGGCAAGTGGTAGAGGGAGAAGTGGCGATCAACAGCGACACATCCTCCTCTGAGACAGTGGAAAAAGAGTCAAGGAAAGCAGGAGGAGAGTTAGGAAGAGGTGTAGGATGGGAAGAAGAAACAGAGGGGATGTTCTGATGTATGGATTCCACCTTTTCCTTAAAATAGTCAGCAAAGTCCTGAGCGGAGATGGAGGAAGGAGAGGCAGCTGAGGGTGGTTTGAGTAGAGTATCAAAGACAGAGAACAGTCGGCATGGGTTAGACTTGTGCATGTTGATTAGTGCAGAAAAGTAGGCTTGTTTAGCTTGCGAGAGGGCAGAGTTGAAACAGGATAGCATAAATTTGTAGTGAAGGAAGTCTGCGAGAGTGTGAGAATTCCTCCAGAGGTGTTCAGAGGAACGAGTGGAGGAACGCAGCATGCGTGTGTGGGAATTTAGCCAGGGTCTAGGGTTAGAAGGGCGAGTGCGGCAGAGAGAAAGTGGGGCATGTAGATCAAGAGAGGAGGACAAGACAGAGTTGTAGTTCCTGACCAGGTTGTCGGGGTATGTAGCAGAGCTGAGAGAGGAGAGGGAGGAGCATAAAGTGGACTCAAAGTCAGGTAAGTGAATAGAGCGCAGGTTTCTGCAGAACCGGGGTTTAGATGGAGGTGGAGAAGGGGAGAAGCGAGATAGAGAAAATGAGATGAGATGATGGTCAGAGAGAGGAAAAGGGGAAATGGAGAAATCGGAGAGAGAGAAGTTCTTAGTGAAAACCAGGTCTAAGTAGTGGCCATCCTTGTGGGTGCTGGCTGCAGTCCACTGTTGAAGGCCAAAAGAATAGGTTAGAGAAAGAAAGCGGGAAGCCCAAGGGAGAGAGGGGTCATCAATGTGGCAATTGAAGTCCCCAAGGAGAAGAACAGGGGAGTCTGAGGAGAGGAAGAAAGAGAGCCAGGATTCAAAGTGAGAGAGAAAGGCAGAAGGGGGATGAGTAGAGGTAGGTGGGCGATAGATGACCGCCACATGAACAGGGAGATACATACATACATACATACAAATGTTTGAAATCAGTCTCACAAACCAGTTAAAATGACTACTTTTGCACCGTACACCCTCCCTCTCCTACTGTAATGGAATTTAGCTATTCTACTTTCCTTTTTTTGCCTGCAGGTCTTACACCTACAGTCAATTGAGTTATAATGCACTGTCAAGTTGTGATATAGAACATTGACACTTTAAGGCTTATTCTACAGTATATCCGCTAAAGTGGCCAATTGGGCAGTTTCTTCCAAAATCCCCCATTAAAGTCAATATGGAATCACCATTGTGGATATGCGTTGTGACTATAAATACATTAAATGTGAGCAACATTACGATAAAGCATTTAACGGACTTCTGAGGATCTAGCCCTTGGAGTTTTATAGTAATAAATAATAATACTATAGGAATAGCCGTTAATATGAAGTACATAAACAAGGTATGTTGTGAGGGCAATTTTCTTTACTTTACATACTCCAAATATATCATATGTAAAAATTGCAATTTGCAAAAACTGTGAATTCCTTCTCTTGTTTGAAATGCTCGATGTGGCAAACTGATACCTATAGGTATTTTTAGGATCATATGTGTTAATAGTATACAGGTTGCTTTCTGTAACTGATGGGACACTTTAGAAAAACAAGATTTATGATGATTTGTCTCAACACTGATGGTGTTCAGCTTCGGCAAATATACAAGATCTAACAAAATACGCTTTAAAAATAAAATTCCAATTCAGCTGTAAAAATAAAAAAATACCTACTGTACAATTCTGATATCAGTTAAAAACAGACATCATGCATTCAAGATTCTCGATGCGTCACCATAATGAAAATGTAAGGGTGTTAAAAGGAATATGTTAAGAGTAAAGTATGTCCTCTGCGCTGTGTGGTCGGAGTGCTTGTAGACAGAAAGAAGAAAAGAGGTAATGTCTATGGTCAAAGTATATTTAAGAATCACTGCATGTTTCACTGAATTTTTTAAATAGCCAATCACTTACTTTTGTTGCTTGGCAAATCAAGCATATAATTTGTTCACAATAGAGTAAAATCAAGCAAAGTTTAATTACAAGATATATGGTATAGCTGCATTAATGCACAATATCACTGCAGTATAAACAAAGGTTCTTGTACAGCCGTGGCCCCTTTTATTTTCCAACATCTCCGAATTTTTTCGGGGATTTTTTCCGAATGCCACGTACTTCACGGCGTTCATGCCGCATTCATACCGCATTCACGTTCATGAATTCAATATTACGAGCGCTACAATACCGAAACTTATTCCGGGGAAAAAAATAAAATATTGCATTTGGCCGCGGTTATCAGATTTGCGCCAATATGGCCGCATTAGGATAAAGGCGGCCGCAGCTGTACTTGGTCTATACTAATTCAGTGGTTTGTTTTTCTATAGTTAGATATAGTAAGGCAAGTAAAAACTGTACACCAAATTCAAAGTGTGGTTTTACAGTGCAAAATTATGCTCTGCGCATTGTCTATGCACCATAGTACAGATGTAGTCAGATGTAAATTATCCACAGCAGCAGGGGATCGAGGCTGCAGTGGGTCCGATCCATAAGCACGGACCCCCATCTGCAGAATAGTCATGGCATATACATTCTCTATTAAAGCAGCATTTTGCTTTTGATGCCATAGCTCTGAAGAATGTGAGTCTGGCTACAGTACAATCTGTATGTCAGAGTCATGGATATGAGAAAATCTGGTTAGTCGCAATACTTTATTTGTAAATAAAATATCCAGATGCAGAAAAACTGTTTTTTTTTTTAAGGCAGAAAAACAAAAAGACAAAATCTCAATTCAACAATACAAAACATAGAAAACAAACCCAGTGCAACACCACTCTTATGCTTTCTATTTTTGGGATTGAGACTTTGTCTTTTTGTTTTTCTGCCTTTTATCAAAATTGTGGCTATTTTTAAATCAATTTACAAATGCTGTGACTAACTATATGTGCTCATAGCATAATAGGATCACTGAGGTGATGAGCGACCAGTCATGGTGCACCAGTGCTTGTACTATGCAAGATTAGCTACAATCAGGTGAGTGCTGTTTTCCTACATTGTTTTGGATATCTCAAAGCCATTGCTTTGTGACACTGAGCCCTATTGGTACTGTAAGTCTGATACCTACAGTCACTTTTTAATACTACTTCATCAAGAATTACCTAATTTTCTTTCCATAAATTTGCAAAATAGCATTGCTTCCAAAATGCATAAGCATACATAATTAAACCTCATCAACCCACCCTCACTCCATGTCTTTATGCAAACAAATGATTTATCTGATTTTACAACCTTACACGGTCTAGTGTCTTTAGAAAAGATGGAGACCTTGCTGTGCCCAGCTTTAATGTACAGTATGAATACATACGTTATTTAGCAATGGTCCCCGCACAGAATCTTGAAAACTCCACTTGCAAAAATAGCGAAATCTGAATATGTTCCGTTGCTCCCTCTGGTATTTCCAAGCACGGGGAATGCACTTCAGTGGCAGGTTCCGAGGTCCGTTCTTCTGGGCCTTAAACCTTCCAGTCCAAGTAGAATAACCACTTTCCAATACTCTTGGCATCGCAGATCACTTGCACCTCAAACTGAGGTTATTCCTGAAACTGCACAGTGTTTGGGGGGCTCCGGACTGGATTTGGAAACGTGTTATGAACAGTGATCTTGAGCAATGAAACATGGAATACTGGTGGAATTTTCCAGGAAGTTGGTAGTTGAAGATGATATGCCACAGAGTTGATCTTCTGAGTGATCAAAACTGGTCCCAATAATTTAGGAGAAAACATCATTGGGGTGTTTCTAAATGGAAGATCCCGGGTGGACAGCCAAACTCGATCTCCCAATTGGTTCACTGTTGCAGGACACATCGATGTGTCCTGTGATGATCCGCAAATCTCTTGTAATTGATTTTAGCTTGATGCAAGTGTTTAGCCAAAGTCAAATGAACATATGGAGTGAAGACACCAAAGAAGAGAGAGCGGATACTGGAGACTATTCCTATTCAGAGGGTAACATCTTTGGATGATACGCGAAGGTGGCAAAGAAAAGACTATGGTTAGTAGATGCATGTTGGGAATTAATGTATGCGAACGATGAATTTGCAAGAAAGGTAGTTAAATCAGATTGGTGTGTATTAGTAAAACACCAAAGGTACTGCTCCAAGGTTTGGTTCAGACGTTCAGTGTGGGGAGATTTGAAGGGGGAAAGACCAAACTGTTTAGAACGTGAAAAAGGGTATGACCAAGCTGTTGAGCAGAGGGAGGCCAATTTATCCAGATTAGTAGAGCAGAGGTTGAGGCTGGGGCCATGTGCATGCAGTATCATCCCCCAGGATGCATCCCACTTTTCCCAGACTTGGGACAGATTTCATGGCTCTCCTCAACCTTTAATTGATCAATACTGCATCTATAGCTCTGGTTTTCTCTGCTTGACTTTGGGATAACCTGCTAGCAATTTACTTGATTTATTAATTTCTTAGTAATATCTAGCTTTTTTCATGAATATTGAATGGCCAGCATATTCCGACATTAGGTTATTAAATTGGTATGTACAGAGGAAATCTGATTATGGACACTACTGCATTATGCTTAGTAGCTATACTATACACTAGTTTTACAGTTGTTTCGTTGTATTTTTTAAGACCTGTAACCTTTTCTTTATAGTTATGTCATTTATATTTCAGGACAATACTTTGGCCTACAGAGTGTTTAGTTGTCTGCAATAAATTGAATCATTATGGGCATTAAAAAGGAAATTAGTTGTATTTTCTATACTGAAAGTATTAGTCCCGTGGAGGAATCACAATTCGGCATGTCATGGAAAAAGCAATCCATCAAACGTATAGTTATATTTTGCACTTGCAGCCAATTAAAGTTTAGAATACAACTTCTCAAACATACAGTATGTACAATAAATGTAAAACAATGTCTGAAAAATATTTTACAATTTAGTTTTCAAAGTATACAGCATCGTTTTAACTTCATAAGTTTGTCTTCATCTTATCCATTGATTTATACTGTAGTGCAAACAGTGTTACAAATGGCACTCCTCCCCTCCCCCCCACACACAGTGAACACAGAAAAAAACCTCTATTTTTCAATCACAGAAGTGATACATATGAAAAATTATTGGAAAGTGTAACAAAGTGATGTGATACAAATATTAAATAGTGAACCATGTATAATTATTTCGATATATGAAGAAAAAAATAAAAATAATGAACCAAGACATTTTTTATGTATACATAAAACATAAGACAGTGTAGCTGTCACCATCCTAAATAGAAATTGAAACCTCCCTTCGGAAAATAAAGAAGATTAAAAATAAATTGTACAGAGGAAAATGTTTTTCTACAACAATCGGAAAGCCTCACAAAAAGATTTATCTAACGAGATTATAAAAATACAAAATAGAGGTAGCAGTACAAAAAAAAATCATGATTTTAGATAGAAAAGATTTCCTAAAGGCTGGAAAAAGTAATAAATAAAAAAATTAATATCTGTGAAGTTCTTTTTATTATGCAAAATAAGAAGCAAGTAAAATAACTCTGTGCCCAGAACATACTTGTAAACGAGAGGTAACTCTCAATGTATTAATAGCTGATAAAACATGTTATAAATAAATAATATTTTAAATAAACACTGGTATATTTTGAAGAACGATCTTGTTTTAAAGAATTTTATTCCCAAAAAAACAAATGTGATTTTTTTTTAAAAAAACCCTGAAAAACAAATTAACTCCAAGTGCTCTAAAAAGGATTAAGAAACCAAATATAGGGTGATTAGAACCACCTAAAGGGTTCTTTGTCTGTAGAATGTAAAGAGCATGACGGTTTAGTTCAAAGAGCAAAGATAAATTAGATTTGAATTTATCTGGAAACACATTCACTGTAGCCAAACACATTAGCTGTAGAACAGACTACTATATGTAGTCTGCATTTTGGAGTGCCCATGTGGGGTCCAATATGTAGGGAAAATGTCACTCCCTTTGAGGGTAAGAATCCTACAGCATTTAGGAAATATTATGATAAAGTGTATGACACACAATGTGTCCAAGTATTTCCTTATGTACTACTGTATCACTTAGATCCAAAAGGTTTAGCCGATATGGGTGTAGCATATGTTTTGCCCCATTGGAGAGGAGGAGATGGTAATATTGAATTCTTGAAACGGGAGATCTTTTGAATTCATCAGTTGAAAATGTTGGCACCTTTGGGGTTAAACATGGAGATCGAGATTGGAGCTTTTTTGCTACAATTCCCCCTTTTAAGCTGATGCTGTGTTTAAAGATTTTTTATAATATTTTTTTTTTGTATTTCTATATTTGATGAAGATTTTTTAGGGGATTTTTAGTTATGTAGTTTAGGTCCACATTTTTTTTGGTTCTACAGTATGTCGGATTTATTTGATTAATTTCATTGTTTATAATATTTGTCTTTTGTCTTTTTTCTTCCCAATTGATATAAATGTTAGTTTCATTGGATTTATTTTTCACCAAATTACGTGCTATTCTAGTAGATATTATCTATTGCATTTTCTAGATTTTTTAAAATTACTTTCAGTATTTTATGTGACTGTATAATTTATAAGTCACTATGGAGTTTAGTGATCTTTTTATTACTGTTTATTAATATTGTCTACGCTTTAAATCACTTCTCTAATGTGGTGATTTATTTAGTCTTGTAAAATCCTTTTTTTAGCCCACACACACACACACACACACACACACAGGGGGCTATGTACTAAGCTCCGAGCTTTCGCGCCGGGCTGAAAAAAATTAGCACGTCCGATAAAAAATGAAGCCAGCGGCGCGATTCACTAAGGCCCTCAGCCCATTTTTTATCGGACGTGCCCAAAACTGGCTTATCGTGCGTGCAATGTATTTTCCCCCTGCTATCGCACTTAACCTTTACGTGCGCTAGCTGATTGAAAAAAAAGCCGCTTGTCGTACAGGCAGGGGGTCTCCAGAGCTGACCCGCGTTGGTTTCAGGTCCGAGGACCCCCTACTTCAGGAGTTACAGGCCCCGTTATGGGGTGCCGGTATCCCCTGCAGAATTTCAATGTCCCGGTCACGTGACACGGACGCTTGAAAGTGCAGGGGATACCGGCACCCCATAACGGGGCCTGTATCTCCTGAAGTAGGGGGTCCTCGGACCTGAAACCAACGCGGGTCAGCTCCGGAGACCTCCTGCACATTTACACTATAATTAAAATGTATATTAAAAAAAGAATTATCAAACATCAATACACGACCCCCCCTCCCCCATCCGCCCTAACACATACAGTAAAATAATGTGCAAAATAACTATTATCCAGGTATGGATAATAGATTATTTGCCCATTATTAAAAACTGCATTAGCATACCTAAATAGAGTCAATAAAACAGTAGCCAGCTAATCCAATCAATACAAGCAGTAACAACATCAACAATTATTTAATTAAACCATTAACCAATAAAACCAATTAATTCCTAAACCAACTCAAAATGAATAGTAACACTAACCAATCAAACCAATTAATTACAACAACATTAATGAATGTAAACATTAAAAGACAAAGAAATACATTCAAACAATCTCTGAAAGAACCATAAAACGCATTAGCCAACATAATACAACATTAAGTACAAACGAACACCAATCGCAAACATTTTATTACATTAAGCAGTAAAAATACAAACAATTACATCCACCTAAGAAACTGACATTAAAAAAACCAACAGCAATACCAAGCCACAAATGCCCCCCAAATATTGTCATAATAATATATTAATCTGTACCCTAAAGTGGTACAGATTAATATATTATCAGTCAATGTGCCTCCCCCAAAAAATCAACAATCACATCCAATGAAAAAACCTGTAAAAAAAGACATTTACAAACATTGAATATATTACTTACCATTAGAAGCGGTGGCCCTCCGACTCCCGGGGAAACAGGAAGCTCACGTACCTTGAAGGCCTCCAACAGCATCCGATGCCATCCGCCATAAAGATCCAGCAAAGGTACCCCAATCTTCTTTTTTCTTTCTTTAATCACCTTCTTCTATCTTCATCTGTAACCATTTATTGTTCTTCTTTATCTTCTTTCTTCATCTGTCAATCCAAAATACCCCATGTTAAATCCCAGCCGATGCTGTCTCGTCGGCTTCTTGGGCTCAAATGAGGCGTCACGGCCTTAAATAGGGCTTGTGACGTCACATTTAGCCTCAAAATGGTGAACAGCCACCTGATTGGCTGTTCAAACCATGTTCCGACTTTTTTTTTTTACATGACGTCACTTAAAGGGAATGATGCCAGCCATCAGAATGGCTGTGCTTCATTTGCCTTTAAGATGACGTCACGAAGCCGACGTCACATGGTATTTCAGCCAATCAGATCATGGGAAACAATTCCACACTCTGATTGGCTGAAATAACATGTGATGCCGGCCATCTTGGATTTCGTGACGCCTCATTTGAGCCCAAGAAACCGACGAGACACCATCGGCTGGGATTTAACATGGGGTATTTTGGATTGACAGATGAAGAAAGAAGATAAAGAAGAACAAGAAATGGTTACAGATGAAGATAGAAGAAGGTGATTAAAGAAAGAAAAAAGAAGATTTGGGTCATATAGTAATATGACTTAACTATGTATAATTATCTCCCAAATTTAGGGATTTGTACACGTTTTCTTAAAATTGGTATAGATTCAATTTTTATGTGTTCAATAGAGGACTTTGAAAGAATGTTTATTTGTTTACTCAAACCTTTCTCCTGTTCCACTAGAGTTTATAAGAGAAATCCCAGAGATTACATACTGTCGCGGCCGAGTTTATTCTTACCTTTGCCCAGGTGTCCCGGGTGCGCGCCGGAGCCTCGGAGGATCGGTCCTCCGATCAGGGCTTCCCCCTCCCCTCTCCGGGTCCGCCGGGTCCCCCGGAGTCCCCCACCGCAATCCCCCACATCGCGGGACACCAGGGCTCCCTCGGGGAACCCTGGGCACGCGTGCCATGCGCGCACGCTCCCGATGAAGCGTGACCGCGCGGCACGCCGAGGGAAATAAACGAGCAAGCCGGGACACCTCCCGGCTTGCGGCTTCAGCCAGCTAAGAATAAAGTGTGCCGCCAGTGTATATACGTATTGTATTTTGACATATATATATATATATATATATATATATATATATATATATATATGTATGTATGTATGTATGTATGTATGTATGTATGTATGTATGTATGTATGTGTATATATATATATATATATATATATATATATATATATATATATATGTATACGTGTTTTATCTCACACTGTTTGGAATGGAGATTGTGTTGTGTGTTTTTAATTAACGTTGATATATACTTTTTAATGATCTGGACATGTCTTCTTATAATACGATCACCCCGAGTCCAATGAGAGAGCACACATGGGTATTTAAAGATAGTCTGGGATATGGGATGAATTACTCATAAAGAAACTGTCTGGTTGCCGTGAAACACATAGGGCTGAGCTTCATCCGATTACATCCAGGGAGCTGATACGCATGTGCTTCCTGAGAGTGAGTATCTTGTGTACTAAAAGGGGGCGGGGTTACAACACTATCCATGTTTTTTTTATTTTCTTGTTCTTTCTTGGTACCCATTTGTGCTCCCCTGTTTTGGATAAAATATCTACTGACTTGTCTGTAAATTGCCCAACGTTTGTAAGGTCCATGCTGAGCACCTGTTAACATTCTTCTACTAGTAATAAGAATTATTTTTAGTGAAATATTTGTGACTTATGTAGCAGTAAGATTTTTTTTATAAAGTAATAAATGAGAATAATATTGATTTTTAGCAATAATTTAGATACATGGATGGGGAAGAGTGGATCATTTTACTGTGATATGATATTGGATTAATTATTTAACTCATGATACACAACTTGTGTCTGTGAACAAATGAAAATGCAATACAAATGGAATTATGTAACATTTAAGAGCCAATACAACATATTGGGTATATTATCAAGCTAATTGTACCCCAACTGTAATAATAATAATAATACCTTGCATACTGTATCATAAATCTGGTGTTTTTTCTATTTCACAAGGAAAGGTTAACACTTCAGTTCTTCTATTTCAAAAGAAGCTATGAAACGTCAGCCAAGAACATAAAAAGTAAAACATACTATTAATACACTGTATGTGTCTCAAATCCTCACTCGTCATACTTCATGTACTGTAAACTACTTTGTCATATCTCTTAGCAACCTAAATTATTCCAATGCAGGCAGTATTAGGGCAAAATACGCTGTTGTTTTTGAAATACTAAGACGTTTCTATATAAACTTGTAATAAAACAAACAACAAAAGTTTTATATGTAGTGTATTATTCTTTAAATGCATTTGCATTTTTGCATAAAGCTAAAAGTGGTGCAATTCTGGAGCAAAAAAAATACCAGGTGTATCTTTGACACAGATGCCGCAGAATTGCACCATTTTTGCCTTGATTCAGAAACTCCATTATCCTAGTGTTTTATTTTTTAGGCAAGTTCTTCCAATTGGCATGTGCCAAATACTCAGCTCAATCTTTACAGTACCTCAAGAACAGTAATCTTCTCCCACACACCATCATGTCATTGTGCTGGTGACAGAAGCACAGACAAACCAAAAGTTACTAACTTTAACCCAATTACTAATGTGGCGCTGTGTCAAATTGCTATATAAAAAAAGGTGCACATTCAACATTTGTGATTTATTGTAAACTTTCATTTTGCTGATTAACCATATTTTTATACTGGTAAAATCTCTAAAATCAGTAAATATACCAAGAATATCCTATTTATTAAAAATGGATAGAGACAAAAAGTATTCAACTAGAGACTTTTCTCAATTCTGCATGTACTTTTCTCAGTTAAGGAAAACTATATCCACTCTTTGCTAAATCATTTTATAAGAATGCAGATTTTCTTAGCCAGTGTCAGTAAGGTTTCCGTTGAAACCACTCAACAGCTAATAATATGTAATGAGGCACATTGTGCAAGGGAGTATGGATAATTAACTGGCACCATTTTCTAGACTTTACAAAGGCTTTTGACACACTCAATCAATATATGCAGTTGAGCAAGGTTGAGTGCCCTGGTAATAGACTACAAGCTCTCTGCTGGTCCCATTTATCAGAGAGTTTCAATGTGTATAAATGTAGTGAAGACCTTGGCCACTGCTCTTTCAAAGAAGTGAACTCTCCTATGTTTTTCCCTTTACGTAGCATGGCTTAGGGAACATAGAGGCACAGTGGTTCCCAACCTTTTGTGTGTTAAGGAACCCTATGTGAAATTCGGAGGAACCCCCAACCCTTTCTTACCAGGAGTCTGAGATCAGATGAATTGTAAATACTGCTGTATTTGGTACAATTTTAAAATGACCTTAAAATTTCAGGGAACCCATTAGGGTTGCCCAGGGAACCCAAGGGTTCCTGGGACCCCTGGTGGAAAAACACTGGTATAACATCTATATCAGTCTCAAGTCATTTGGATCTGACTTGCAGAGTCCTTCAAAGTGTTGTCCTGATTCCATTGCTTTTTTTTCTTTTTCCATAAATGATGTTCCCTCAGTTTCTAAAACTGCAACTATACAAATTAATGGTTTTGATGCACTATTATACATTCACAGTGCGAAGTGAGGATTTTGATTAATGTGAACTCAATGTTCATAACTGGCTGATACAAAGCAAATTATTAGTGAGACAAAGACTTTAACTCTAGATACCCCAAACATATTGTGTATTATTTTATAATAAAGCCACCATATAATTTGCAGACTCTAAAGCATGATTATCCTTAGAGTCTTGCTTTAAATACAGTATTTGGACTTATTGCTTGACCACTCCAAAAAAAAATAATAGTGATAAACTGCCATGTAAAATGTAGTGCCAAGTGGAGCAACCTCTTCAGAATTAAGCCTAGAGTAAATAATTTGAGAAGACGACACATAGCACAACAGTTGTTAAAGCAGCAGTCTTGTCTGGTATATCATTTTTTAATATTGATTTACTTATTGATGTTATATGGAACAATGGAGCTCTACTTCACTATTTTCAGTGATGGCAAAACCCTTTTGTAAAGATTCTTACTGGTGAAGTTACGTGTCTTAGCTCGCTCCAAGCAAAAAAAAAAAACCACAGGCCAATGGAAGCTGCAACATTGTCCTAAGACAGCCATTTAAATCCCTTAAAAAAAACAAGAAGTAAAACCGGTAACATCATTAATAAGAGATCACGGGAAACAGGGCATCTTCTGGCGCTGAAAATAGTACAGTTTAGCTGCAAATGGCACGCTGGATCCCATGCTGTAATAAATGGTGGTCAGTTACGTAGGTAAGCAAAGTCTGTATGAAACAAAGCACAGCTACAGCACAAAAAAACAAAGGATCATCCATGGGTAACTCCCATAAAATATAGAATTTATTAAGCTCACATGGACAGCTTACAGGTAAAAAGCAACACCTATGCATTTTGCGCCCCTGAGCTTTATCAGGGGCACGAAACACGTAGGTGTTGCTTTTTACCTGTAAGCTGTCCATGAGAGCTTAATAAATTCTATTTTTTGGGGGAGTTACCAGTTGATCATCCTTCATTTTTTTGTCCTGCTCTAGCTGTGCTTTGTTTCATACAGACGTCGCTTTGATACTATTTCTCAACGGATTTGCACACTTTAAGGATTTGCCATGTTCTGAGAGGGCTTCAAAAAAGGTAACAGGCACTAGCCTTTATGATTGTTACCCTCCCTCCTACATTACTCCTACTTACATGCTAAGGGGAGTTTAAAATATTGCGCCACATGCTGTGGTGGGTACCACTAGGCGGATAATACTCCCAGGCACTTTATTATTGCATTGGATATATGATTTACTGATGCATTCTGGACCTAATGTGTTTTTAGACTTGGAAGGACTTTCCTGAGATCATATTGTGACTGAGCACCATATCACCCTTTAATTGGATAGTTACGTAGGTAAGACTGAACATTTGTGGATACTGGAGACTTCACGTTTTGTTTATTATTTTGTTTCATTCTCACAAATGACCTGAACAACATACATTTCCACATTAGTATTGTACCTACCATCTTAAAGTTGTAGCCAATGTTATTACCCTCACTGGCACATTGCAGTAGGACATACACAATGCACCAGCGGGAGAAAGACCATTATCTTGAATTGTCGTGTACGAGAAGGGGGCTGGCCTACAACACTATTTCTATTCACGGACAGTGTAGCAATATTGAACTTTGTGACCCAAATCAAGAAAAAACACAAAAGCGCACCAAGATGAGAGATAGATATTGTATTAGCAACAAATAATAAAATTAGTAACTTACATATAAAATTTCTTTAATAATCCCCGATTCTGGTGTCTATCACAGGAGTAGGGCATCACATAGGAAGTATGAAGGGTAATCTCAGTTCTGAGAGATCAGACCCGCGCGCTGGGGCTGTCTCTGTTCACTCTCCTGTCCTCCACGTGTGGTAGCGTGGTGAGGAGTGTAGCGCGCATGTGCAGGAACCGGGGCCTTCAATAGGTGTCCTTAGGATGCCTGTCCGTTTTTGATAGCATAGAAACGATCGGAAATAAGCAGGAACGGTACACTTGAGTGTGTACTGGTGGTGGGTAGTAAAACCGCCAGCCACAACAGTCGCGACGCGTTTCGTTTACCAAAGTAAACTTCTTCATTGCCGGAAGAAGTTTACTTTGGTAAACGAAACGCGTCGCGACTGTTGTGGCTGGCGGTTTTACTACCCACCACCAGTACACACTCAAGTGTACCGTTCCTGCTTATTTCCGATCGTTTCTATGCTATCAAAAACGGACAGGCATCCTAAGGACACCTATTGAAGGCCCCGGTTCCTACACATGCGCGCTACACTCCGCACCACGCTACCACACGTGGAGGACAGGAGAGTGAACAGAGACAGCCCCAGCGCGCAGGTCTGATCTCTCAGAACTGAGATTACCCTTCATACTTCCTATGTGATGCCCTACTCCTGTGATAGACATCAGAATCGGGGATTATTAAAGAAATTTTATATGTAAGTTACTAATTTTATTATTTGTTGCTAATACAATATCTATCTCTCATCTTGGTGCGCTTTTGTGTTTTTTCTTGTTTTGCTGATATTGGTATCACCATCGGGGTTCCGGTGGAGACCACATTTGGAGGTGGGGGAGACACCTCATAAACACAGAAGCAGCAAGAGAACTGAGAGGGACCAACACTCCAAGTTTAAAGAGCCAGAGCGCGGACTGAACTTTTTATTTGTGACCCAAATGTACTAATGTGTTATGTGTAATGTGTTATGTGTAATGTGTTATGTGTAATGTGTTATGTGTAATGTGTTATGTGTAATGTGTTAGGAAATGATCTCTCTATTTTAGCACCTATTACAACCTTGTGATCTAAAACACCTCAATATAATTGAAAGTTGGAAGTTAAACAATGTAACATGTTGTTCACTCTTTATTGCTAAGTTATTTCTTATATATGTATGTCTTTATTTATATAGTGCCATTAATGTACATAGCGCTTCACAGTACACATGACAATCATATAAATAACAAATAATACAAATAACAGATCATGGGAGTAAGTGCTTCAGACATTAAGTAACATTTCGGAAGAGGAGTCCCTGCTCTGAAGAGCTTACAATCTAATTGGTAGGTAGGAAGAATGTACAGAGACAGTAGGAGGGAGTTCTGGTAAGTGTGTCTGCAGGGGGCCAGGCTTTATGTATCATAAGTATAGTATTATCCACGGTCATAAAAGGCCGACATACTGACCGAAACGTTGATTCCTTGGCAGAATAAATTCACTTTAATTTAAATCCGTAATGCCCTGTTTCTTTCCTTTCTTCTATATTAATTTGGATTAATTCACAAGTTTTCCCTGGACCAGGAGCACCGGTAACTGTATCTTTTTATATCGTTACTATATGGCGTGCAGCATCCCCTTATCTTTATTGCAGTGTTATCGCTTGATACATTGAGGCTGGCTACATCCATACATTTTTCTAGAGCCTTCCCAAAATGGGAAAAAGTCCATCTAAAAACTATACAGCCTGAGAACAAACAGCATGGCAGAAAGAATCAGCTCAAGCCTAATTTCTGTCTGATAATAGTATTCCTCTCTCATAAAACAGGGAGGATGAGACAAGCAGGGGGCTCTGAGTGAGGAAATTACAATCCCTGGCAATATTTAAAACTAAAACTATTTAAATCAGTAGAGTTTGAGTTTTTGATGGAATAATAAAGTAGTAAACAACTTGTTGTTGTTCACTGATACAGTATAATGTTCTTAGTTTAACAATGATTCGGGGCAGGATGACACATGTATGGAATGGTAATTATTATGCTTATTTTAAAATTATGCATCAAAGAATGCAATAATCTGAGAGAGGAGTTACATTTCTAGATTATTATGATATATTATAAAGTAATATATATTTATATTAAAAAGTATGAATTTTCTACCAGATAATATCACAAAATGTTTTTTGGTACGTGGAAATGTACAAATTTTAATGTATTAATATACCAGATTCTAAGTACTGTATATTGTTGTATATCGGAAAGGAATACCAGCTTTGTGCATTATTGGAGGGATTCACATTGTACAATGCATCAAGGATAGAAAAGTATTAAGAAAGAAATGCAAATTTATATGATTTGATCACTTTGTTATATCAAGAGAACATTGATTTTCTAAATTGCCTTCCCAAATCTTTATATTTTAGTGGCTGATGTTTTCATTCTAATATAACAATAAAAATAAGTGATCATTTGTGTTGCAGTTTCCTTTTCTTTTATTGCAACGTGACATATTTTATTTAAAGCAAAACAAGTATCCCTGACTCAGTGCTGCAATCAGTAGTCATTAAAAGATTGTGACATATTGATCTTGTAGAATTTCATAACTGGCCTTTTAGGAAATTAATTTAATTACTGAAGCTATATTTTCCGAAGTATTTCTACCAGTTTTAATCTAGAGAGATCAGTGAGCTGTAATATTATTATCTAGAGATGTGTGAATCTCTTCAAGTGTGGGTTAGGACATTTTCTTACATGCAGATGTAGCCAGACTTAATGTTCACGCTGCCGGAGGAACCCGCGGAATCCCGACCGTGACATCTCCCGGCAGAGGGAAATCACTCTGTGGGGGTTTCATTGGGAAGAACGGACCACCCACAGACAGACACAACTTTTACTCACCACAGAGGGCAGCATTTTGTTTTTTATCCCGCGAGTCTGGGCACATTTTTGCGTTTTTATGAAATGTCCGTGTATTTTCACAATGCTTATACATTTGATCTTTTTGACAAAATTTGGACAAAATTGCAGTACACAGAGGGTCACATGACCGGAACGTTGACTTTTAATACCCTGTGTTTTTTGTTTTGGGGAACTTTCACATGGTTTGTAAATTTCAGTGAAAATTTTGCACATCTCTGGTCAGTCTTCACTGTAGAGATGTCTCACAATGTAATATTTTTGAGTTACCTGCATCAATCAATGTTTATCTAATTCTTCAAAAAATTTGAATGCTTTTAACAAAACAAGTTAGCATGAATATTTCAAAGGTTTAGGAAATTCATATAGCATTTACAGTAATTATTAAGCCTACTGGTTCTTCACATAATTTAGGTTGGTGTATCTGTTTTAAAGAATAAAAACACTGAGTTCATCTTAATCCTTCAGTGACATAGGTTTTAAGTACACATTTAGGCTTATCGGTTTTCCAAATAAACATGTTACATTCATTTGTTGGGAACAAATTGTTTTATTTTCAACAAGTATGAAACCTGGTAAGTAGATTTGTTTTAGATAAATTACTGTGTCAATCTTTTTACTCTGTACTAAGAATTTTAAATGACACCACCATTACGGTTCTTAATTAAACTGAGATTATGCCAATTGGGCCACTATTGTACAGTAAAACCCATTTACTTTAATGGGGGGATGGATGTGATAGTGCCCCAATCGCCACTATTGCAGTTTAATAAATAAACCCCGTGTTTCAATATGATATTAAATAATAGAAGGATTGTGAAAGAATAGAATATTTCATGCAATTGGATTTCTTGCCTAAAAAAGTGAGTGTTGGTTGAAAGTTACCATAAACAAGAGACAAATCTCAACTTTCCCCAATTTATCTTATAACCTAAAAGATACAACTCTTCAGTTAGTAATAATAGTTGTTTAAGATTCAACAAGACTCATAATAAATAACAGAATGTCAGTGTATTGTGAAATTGTAAGAAAGCATCGAGAACTATTACAGCATGAAAATAATTAGACCAACATAGATTTCCTAAAGCTAATAAAAAGTAGATGAACATGGTCTGTATTAGAGTATCAGCTACTTACTGTATGTTTATCTGTTTGTCTAATGATTGCTTCATTTTTACCCTACAAACAACGGGAAAAATAAACAATGCTACAGTTACTCTTTGTAATAATACAATTGAGGATTTACAGTATTTTTTTTATTTTTTTTATCCTATCAGTCATTGAGCATTACACCTCCAGTAACTAAAAACAGATACAGGATACAACATGTATAATGTATTATCCAGTTAACATTAGAAAGCTTCCAAAGTGATTGTCAAACTTTATTTGTCTATTAAATTTCAGTGTGAATTTGACTTAAGCTACAGTAACTCTCTAGAGACTCACAAAACTGGAATCCTTTTATTACTAAACAACATCAATGAGCTGTTACTATTAAAAAAAGTAATTTACATTTTATGGGCACAGGAGCACTTAACAAAAAGAATCTCAGTGCAACATGCAGTGGAGGAATTCTTAATTTTCCCAGTCAGGCTTTAAAAGATTGACAGTTTCTCTATTCAAAACATTTCTGAAACCTTTCAGGACATATTTGATATATCATACGGTCATAATGTATACCTTTAATTTGAGCTCATAGTGATAAAACAAAAACAAAAATGCGTGCCATTGGTTACAATACATTGCAATGTGTTTTACTTTATATCTTTACTATGCTATGTTTTGTACAATTCATGTTCCATTGCTTGGACACATGTAATTTACTTTGCTCTTTGTAAATCGATTAATATCCATTATACATTTGGGGAAAAAAAATGCTATGCTCTGACATTATGCTTGATTCAGTTTTGATATTCACTTGTCATTTGATTCATTTCTTTTCAAAATCAAAAGTCAAAAATACTTTCGCATCATTTATAATCTCACCAATTTGGAAGCAGTTTTTCAAAAAGCATTAACTCAAACATTTGACATCTGTCGTCAAAATCATCTTTAAAATATTTTACGGTATCTTTTACTTTTTTTTTTGCGATTGGAGAGGATACAAACTTTATATTTATACAGCTTTGTTGTTATGCATGTAACTTGTACATCTAGAATACTGTAGTCCTGAACCAGAATTAAGGTTAAACCTTGAGACCGTACTGTGCAAGTCTCGAAATAAACGTTAAAGTCATGCACAACATTACTTGCACAAATACTAAACATGAAGACAAATTAATAGCAGTCAATACAGATTCATAGATGCTTGAGATAGACAGAAGGCTAACCTAAATATGAAAGAAAGCCACGGATCAAATAGAGCAGGAGTGACTAATTCCTATCCTCAGGGACCACCAACAAGTCAGGTTTTAAGAATATCCCTGCTTCCTTCAGAGGTGACTCAATCAGTGGCTCAGTCATTGACCGAGCCACTGATTAAGCCACCTGTGCTGAAGCAGGGATATCCTTAAAACCTGATCTGCAGGTGGCTCTTGAGGACTGGAGTTGGTCACTACTGAAAAAGAGCCGGACGTTTTAAATCAGACACGAAAATGGGCAGACTACTTGGGCCAAGTGGTTCTTATCGGCTATCAAATTCTGTGTTTCTATTATCCAGGCCAATCCTCATCTCTTCACATCAGCATGTCGGAGGATGCACACAACTCGCTTGCTTGTTAAGGAAAGCTGATCCCAAAACAGAAAAGTAAGCCTCTAAATGTGACACCTGCCTCACTCCAAATCTACAGCACCAGTAATAATAATAAGGAAGAGTTGTTGTTTTAAGTTTTGACTTATGTCTACACTGCAAATCAAAATCCAAGAGAGTGCCTTTACAATGTATTTTCCTGATCATACAGTATTTCTTTTCCACATTCCCTTACATATTATGTAATTCACTAACAGTTATTTTCTCTTAAAATATTTGTAGCACATGCTAATTTTAGACACATTCAGCTATGATTAACAAAAATACAAATGAAACAATAGTGCACCATGTATTAGATAAAACCAAAATTGAGTTTGCAACATTACATAATGTATGTTGAGAAGCAACCAGAGATGCACAACATTTCCAGGAAAAAATAAACATGTCATGTACTCCTTTATAAGGAATAATATGAAAATACCATCAAGTGGTACAGTTGACCTTTTAATGTTAAACATATTGAAAAAAGTGCAACATACTGGGAAAAATATACAACAATACAAGTGCTACAGTTGCAGTAATAATAAGTTTGCCTGTTCAAACTGGGGAAAATGTAGGTTAAAAGTTTAAGAAGTAATTTCACAGACTTCAAACCAGTTCTCTGTGAATGCTTACTGTCATGTATTGTTTTAAGTATCTACTGTATTAAGGAAATGTTCATTGTGTTGAATGGATCACAATCATCAGAGTGTTTTCTATCACACAGGATTGTTGATGACACATTCCTCTGTAACAGCACTGTTGCATGTACAGTATGCACACCTGTTAGTTCACTCACAATACTAGTTATTTGCATGACATATTCAGATATCTCTAGTCATATTATTAAAACACACTAAGCAAATTGTATGATTCCAACATAATTTAATATATATCGTTTAAGCACCCACAAATACATCAAATCATTTTATTAATTCGTGCTATTAAAATATCCAAACAGAGAAATACTAAATATTTCACTAATTCACTATAACTCAGACTTCAGTGCATCACACAATTTATTAAAATAAACATATGCAGAGGATAACATTTTTCATAGGTAAAGCTTCTTACTGTCTTTCTATACACCTTCCACAGGGTAAAAGGTGTATGTACAAAAATGCTTTTATTCCTAATTTAATGATCTCTTGTTTTCCCACCATCTTCACTTTTCAGTAAGATACTTGATTGCTCTGTACAGTATGCAGTGTTCAAATGTCATATTACAAAATGATATTCCTGACATTTTAACTTCCTGAACCTGAGGTCTTAGAGGAGAATCATAAATATAAAACAATGCTGTCCTAAATATAGAGTATTTAAAGATAACATTTGGTCAAACATGCTGTCACTACATTTGCTGGAGAGGAATTTCAAATACAACTGATGTCAATATATAGAAAAGTAAAACCACAGCAATCCATCACGTGAGATAAATGTCAGATCCTTACCTTGTCTGCTATAGGATTCCTGTCTTTATCTCTCACAGCTTGTCCGCGTTTATCATCTTACTACCAGCCTTAGGTAACTCACATCCACCAGCTCCTCTTGCTCCCCAGCCAGAGGGAGCTACCAAGAATTGAGGAGTTTCTGCTGTCCGGAGGGAGCGCTTTCCATCCCACTGTCTCTAAATGTGGCGGCACAGGTAGAGCATCCTTTTCAGCGTTGAGCTTTAATATCACTTTGCAGCTGTGTTCATGCAGTTCATGCTTCCCCCACTCTGTATTTGATTATATTGGAAGATAGGTGATGCACCTTCTGTGGTTGGTGGTTTCTGTATAACAATTCCTCATCCAATGCTTTCCCTTTTCTGTAGTGTTCCCAGTCTCTCACTGGCTCTACCCTCCTTGTAAAGCTGTGTGTGTTTCTCACACTCCTCCCACTGCCTCATTCTTTTCCTCGTCTCTCTCTATTCCTTATTCTCTCTCCACCCTCTGGTTCTTGTGCTGGCTCTTGTTACTTCTCTTACAATCTGTATAAGTGAATTTCTCCTCTCTCTTGCCTGCCTCTCATGGTATGTGTGTGTTTCCAGCCGTTTCTCTGTTTCTCCTGGTTGTGTCCACCTCTTCTCCTCCTGACTCCCAATGCACACACCATACTGCTCATGGGGGGCTGGAAATAGGGGTGCTACAGCCCCTCCCCAGGGATGTATACATTTCTTTTACATGATGGTAATGTATGTTACTGATTTTGCACACCCACCCAAAAACATGTCCCTGCACTTTCACTACCCCTTTGTGAAAAGGTTCATTTAGCAAGAATGCAGGTTTCAACGGTGTGCCTGAAATAGGATTTTAAACATCCCTTTCCTGATATTGTGGGGTGTCTGCATGTCACATACCCATAACATGGTTGTTATTTGCCTGTATCATTTCCCACCTTCATCGCTAGATTCATTTTTCTATTGCAATGTAGAATACAGTGTATTCAGATATATTGTATACAATGTATGCCTGTCTTTGGTATGTAATACTATGGCTTGGGACCACTATATTATTGATTTTATTACATATTTAAAAAAAAATAGTACAGTGAGTTCCTATACATTTATTGTGGGGTACTTAATTTTTTATGTTTTTTTTTTTTTTGCACGGTTCATTATTTTTTCATTAATCTGCAGCTAATCATTGTGATGAACTGTTATTCACTTGATCCTTTTTCTCAAAGACAGCAGTGTTCAGACGTCAAACTGTTGTAATAACGATGCTCAGTGGACAACAGTCACACCAGCTTTCCTTGGTGGCATTTATTGCTGGTCATATGTGCATAGATATCAAGGGCAGTGATTAGAGATCGAAAAAAAAAAAAACCTCCTTCCGCTGCAGCTTCAACCAGCTCAGTGATCAGCCGTGCAGTCTGTGCAGAAAATGCACAGGGAGCCCACAAGTCTGAGAGACTGGGAGAGTCCACGAGGAGTGGGAGGGGGGGGGGGAGCAGCTAGAGAGAGAGACAGATTTCTCTAAATTTCCACTGACTATCAAAGCTGCAATTATTTGGAACATAACATTTTAAGGTCGAGGATCTATACCTGGATAATTTGATGGGAGAATATTATCTCCCTCCTCTTCTCGTGGTGTGAGTTGGAACTGGCTTGCTGGAGATTTTTTTCTCAGAATTTTTGCACAGAATATGCAACCCTTCTCTGCATTAATTATGCCTCAGTGTTTGATGGAACTTTACCATAACTTTTTCACATTATTGCTCTAGCTTTCTATAATTAAAGGGAAGTGTATGGTTTATCTTCTTCATATGGAACCAACCAACAAGTCTTAAATCATCAAGCCTGTAATTGGAAAAATAACACTTGCAGTAAATACAGCGATGACAGCTTTAGTGCCATTGTTGCTAGCAAACCTATATGTGTTTTTTGTAGTCTTTCTCGCAGTCTTACTGTCTAGATAAATTAGCTGTGTAACACCCCTACCCCCCCCCCCCCCCCCACCCCCTACTGCAGGAGATAGGGTTTACACACAATCACTCTCTTTCTACTCTGCTGACAGGGTTTCTACCTGCTTCAGCGTAGTGTAGCTCAGTCAGGTTTATCTCTGGTCTGGTAAAAATACATAATACAAAGGTACAACATCACGTTACATACCAGGTCCCTTCTCTAAGAAGAACCAATGTATACAGCCGCATACCAGTTGCTGAAGCATATACATGGTAACAGCATAGTGCTTCCTAACTATCCCTCCCAGACTAGTAGGACCTTATCTGATAATAAACAGGCCCTGGCCAACCCCAGTATAACACTTCTCTGTAGTAATAGGCACATAGGTGATTTTCCTGGCTCCCACCATTTGAAATCATGGACAATTTTACTGCCCACAAATAATTCAGAATGCCCACATTTACCCAGACTGTCCAGCTCACCAATGTCCTGGTTCTCCACGGCTTCGATTACCTCCAGCACCAGAGTAACCAAAGAGTCCTGGCACACAGTCCCAGCAGCACCAGCAAGCAACAATTGTCCCGCTCTCATACTCACTTGCAATCTGTCCCCTGAGATCAGACACCAGCGCAGCTTCAACAGTACTAGGCGCAAGGGCCTCTTTGAAGGCTCTGCACCACAACAGAAATGGATCGGTGTCAGCGCGAATGGAAGGTGGGATCCTCACTGGAACAAAAACAGGTGATGCCTTGGACGGCACCATCACCACAGGTAGACTGCTCTCTGCGATGGATGACTCTGGAACAGCAGCAGCAGCCTCCGCAAGTGAAAGAACAGGAATGGCAGGAACCTTGACCAGATGAGATTCCCATGGCGGCACGGCACCCTCCTCTGTGTGGCACCTGTGTGGCACTCTGCGACGGACGAATCCAGCACAGCATCCGCCTCTTTACTGGGAGACTCAGGAAGGGCAGGTACCTTGTCCTCCCACAGGTTCTTTAGGGACGCAGCCGGCAGCAGTAGAAGGGCATCATCCCGGTGCTACCAACGGGCACATTTTTCTCCTTGGTTCCCGGCGTCTCAGGATATATGAGGGGACATCCCCCAGGCATGTCTCTGTGGAGATATAGAGCCAAGGGGGGCTTCATCTTCCCCTAAGTCACAACATCTGGTGACTATTACGGTATTCCATTCTGAATCATTCCAGGCAATGTCGTAGATCCGGGCTTTGGAAAACTCTGGGAACTGCTTCAGGGCTATGAATATGTCAGTTTCCAGGGTCCTTAGCGGAACTTGGAATATGGCTACGATGTGGCGGAAAGGTATCTTTAAGTTCAGGGCCCACGGATAAACCTGCTGCCTGGATGGTAGTGACATGCTCATTGTCTCTGATCCTTTCTCCATTCTCTGTGCAGCTCAAATTTTAAAGTGGGGTTTGCAACAGCTACAGTCCAATTCACTGGCAGCTTCCAATGTAATGTGGCATTCACTACAACAGCTCCAAGTGTAATTCTCAGCAGATAATGTTAAAACAATTATTGGGGTCACAAAAGCTCCAAACTCGGACCCCCAAACACAGTTCCTTCACTCCTTTGGCAGTGCACAAAGGATAATCCACTCCTCAAGCCCCACATTGACAGCACCAAGTAACACACCGCCCCCCCCCCTCCAGCTGCAGGAGATAGGGTGTAAACACAATCAGTCTCTTTCTACTCTGCTGACAGGGTTTCTACCTGCTTCAGCATAGTGTAGCTCAGTCAGGTTTACCACTGGTCTCAGGGCTTCTCTGGTGGATCCAGGCCAAGGCTGTAGTGAGGAGTAGATGTAGAATAAGCAAAACAGGGCATCATAATTTTGAAACAGGATGCTTGCTTTTATTGCACAGCAGACACAGTCTAACAGGACAGGGTTTCAGCTTATCTCTCGCAGCAGTTTCCTCTCTGCCTGCAGTTACTCCCAGGACCCAATCTAACCCTGGCTAAGGATGAAGCAGACTCAGCCCCAGATCCCTACATAAATCTTGGCTATAGCCTTGCTCCCTGCAGCATGGGAACCTCTGTCTGGACTGCACCAGGCACCAGTATAGTCTGCCCCAGCATACTCTCTCTGCTGAACAGATGAGACCCCCCCGCCCCCACGCTCACTTATCTACCCAGGGGGTGTCAACCTTTTCCCCTCTCTGTCTCTGGGCAAAACATGTTGTAGCAATTTGTTACCCCACCAGTTAAATGACATACTAGAACTCTCCAGGCAGACAGGTGCCTGGAGATTTCAACAATATAACTTGCCTCTGGTACTTCTCACATGTAGGACCGTGTGCAATGGGTTTAACCCCTACACTGTCAGATTGCTGCCATAGCCTACCTGCTAAAAGGGTCTGGTTTTAGAGGGGGGGGGGGGCTGTCTCTTATTTTTTTTATCCCCCTCCCACTTCCTCTCGTTATGCCTTATTAGCTTTCATATTCTCTCTTACATTGAGATGTTATTTTCAGTAATATCTTGTCTCTCTCTCCTAATTAACAATTTAAGTATTTGAAGGGCTTGCATCTCAGCCTCCCTGACTTTTAAATGTTCAGAGTTATACTGTACATTCTAGCACCTGCAGTATTATTCCATTCAACCGTTCAGGCACTATTTTTTATACTTCTTTTCATGCTAGTTGACTAAAGTCTGTCTCAGAGGGCACAACACTTGCTCTTCTGGCTCACTTACTCTCTGGATAGTGTTTGGACTTGGTCTAATTGGCACGGAAAGGCACATACTGTACTATGCTGTATGATTTCTTCCTTGAAGCATTCTAATGTCAACAAGAATTGTTTTGCATTACTACATTCCTGGTAATTCAATTTTTTTTATTTTGATGTTGTCCTTAAATGTAGGTTTCCCCGCCCCCCACCCCCCCCCTTTCCATTCATCCGTATATCTAATGCACACTCTCAGTATGTGCTTTTATTAGATACCTTCAGGAACTAGGTTGATTTTATTCCCTTCTACTCCATGGCAAGCACAACTTTTTCTTTAACATTTGATGCTTCCTTGCTCATCTTTGGGTTTTTTTGTTACTTTCTTTTTTTGCTTCTCACCAGTAATTAGGTTTTCAGTATGTATGTATTAAGTGACTTAGTGGTGTCTACTTTCTGAGCCATTTTCTTGGCTCTGTAACTTCTCACCAGTGAATAAAAACCAGAAAATAAAAACATCATATTGCCTTACCTGTTTTCCAGTGCACTTTTTATTTGTCACAGCATCGTTATCCCTATTCTCTATAGTCTAATATTGTACTAAAATATTTATCTGGTTTTTTTTTTTCAGATGATGAGAGTGTACTATTTAGAAGTACTGGTATATGTCATATCTTTTAAAACAAGTTATGCACAAGAAAGAAAAGCATACAAATAATATATTTATACTTTACAGATATATTTATAAGTGACAATGTGAACATTCTGTCCCATCTTCTTTCATACATGATGATAAAGCATGCTGCTTTCTGCTATACAGTACATTATTGCCAGATTAATAATAAATTGGTCAATTTATAAATATCAGTACATTTCAGACCACTCACCAATTCGTGGAGCAGACTGTCATTCCAAAGTCATCTGTGTTGGGCATTAGTACTGAATACTAGGATAACAATTGCTTTTTAATCTATTATATGAACATGCTACTGTATACTTAGTGCTGAACTATATAAATATATATATATTTCATATATATATATATATATATACAGTGTTCACAAACCTATACATTTTCTCGCCCCGGGCGAGTGGATTTAACCCCCGGGCGAGTAAATATTGGCCCAAGCAGCACACGTTTGGTACTAGGTGGCGAGTAGATTTTTTTGTGTGGCGAGTAGATTTTTTGGTGATTTGTCAACCACTATATATATATATATATATATATATATATATATATATATATATATATATATATATATATATATATATATTTAAACAAAATTATATAGAATCAGTGAACCAGTAATGTACACATGTATTGTGTAACAATTTGTATTTCTGCTAAATATCTTTATATATAATTCACATGCAAGAGAAAATGGAAATAATCATTGCAAACCTACCTATCAACGCATCATTTTTAAACAATTGCTGTCTTGAATAGTTGGAAATATTTTTACACAAAAAGTGAACATGTTGCAACCGCTCAAGATAAAAATCCATAGGAATCAAAGCTAATTTTCCGACTCATGGTGTAAACTTTAAATAGTTAGAAGTGCATCAATTACATAACAAATACATTGAACAGTGTAATAATCTGGGTGAACAAGTTGACAGGCTAGATACAATTACCATAAACATCCCAGATTTAGATACAATTAGAAAAATATATCACACAGATGTAGCAAACGTGACTGCCCCCTGCACCGGGGTAGGATGCGGTTATGTGACCACTGCTGCCGTGGCACTGGCGGATTAACGCTGCAGGGCGTCCAATCTGTAAGCATATACCCCACGGAGCACTGTCACGGCAAACACTGTTTTTTTGAGCCACGACTAAGCTTTTTCAGTAAACAGTAAGTCTCGCTACATCTGTAGGCTTTCAGGAGTGGCTACAGTATTATTATTTTCATATGTGAATATTCTTTTCTTAACTCAAAGTATGAAATCAAGATGGATTTAATGGCTCATTTACTCATAAACATATTCATTTTGTGTTATTTATATAATTATGTACCAAACCTTTCAATAGACATAATTGTGAATACATTTTTATCTAAATAATTTATCACAGATGGCCCAGACACTAGCCAGTTATTTAGAATTGCTTTACGTGTAGATAACAGTATTACAGCAACCACTAATTGTATGGCATTATTCAGCTTGTTCTCATTATTGGAGGGTTACCAAATGGAATTGCTCTAAAATCCATATGGAACTTAAAGGTGCAATACGTATTAGTTTGCAAAAAGTAGCATTTTGAAAACAACTTAATAATGTAATTGTCATTCTTACATGAATGAAACTATACTTAAAGCAAGCAATTGGCTTCTTTGGTTTCTTTGGAAATTAAACACAATTTTCTTCATCAGGTCTTCTGATCAGAGTGGTGCTTGCTAACCACTAGCTTACACTGCCCAGCCAATGAAAAGACAATTAGTGAGGGAAGAGTGCGATGGAACTAGAGAGAGCAGCAAGAGGATATCAGGCTATACATTTGTTTCACTTTACCAAGTTTACAAATTCACTTTAAAAATACAGATGTAGCACGAAGAACTTACAAAAAAAAATCAAAAAATATTTACAGAGGCTTTGGGGAATATGCAACTGTGAGAAGTACACAGTTTTTCCTGTGACCAAGGTTAATCTTTACCCCCAGTAAACTCCAGCTGCAGTAAATCAGGCTTCTTCTGCTTGTTTGTTTGTTTGTTTGTTTGTTTTTAGTAGAAAGGTGTCAATCACTTTGATTTACCTCTTTAAACATATCAGTGGAATTTGTTCATTTTGATTGATGACTTCTCCTTTAAAGCTCTTTAAGCTAAAGGGTAATTCAGCAATAGTTTTTCAACATTGTAATTCCTATATAAAATTGTTATATAATATAGGACCATGAAGAAAATGAACAGATGCTGTAAATCAAAATGGTGGTGAATATTATATATTTTAATCAATCTGGTGCTTCAGGGGTTAATGTGGTTACCGGTTGCTTTAAAAATACAATAAATTATGTTTATGACAGGTCTAGATTTTTCCTGTGTCTGTCCAGTGTTTCAAAGAGGATTTAATTGATGGGTTATTACTTATGGCCCACTAAAAGTACAAGTTGTGTTGTATGGGGCTGATGAGATAAGGGCAGTTATTTTGCCAGATATGGGATTAAAATATTGCTCTCTTGAGATCCTTATAAACAGGATCCGTTTAGAGGTTCTTTTAAAGAATTCACTGGAGAATTCTATGAGGTCCAGGGGGCAAGGCTAAGAAAGTATTCCACCACAGAGTGAATTTATAAAACAAAAATAGGATATCCGCTGATAAACTAGAGCTAGAGTATAATGTTCAGATATCTTTAATCCTTGCAAAGAGACATGTTAAGTGAGACCACACATGGCATGTTATGCAAAGGACAGATATCCATTTGTCACTCAAATTTAGGAGCAAGACGGTCAAAATTAGTCTTGTTACATTCGTCATAATCGCTTCAATCTATTGAGATGAGTCACATCTGTCTAAGTATTCGTAAAATGAAGTTATGAGTGTTTATATAGTGAGTCAAGATTTTGAACGCCTTTTTAGTGCAGGATTTTTGTCTCTGTCATAAAACGATCAACCTAGCAGCTGATTTACGACTCAGGTGGGGTTATGTGGTTTCAATAGGGAAAAAATTGTACACAAGTCTTAGCAAGGTACTATAAAAATCAGAATTCAACAGAGGTGTGTTTTGGACCAGACACATGAATTTTCATATTTCTATGCCAGTGACCTCTCTGGAGGAAATGCTATGACATATGGTAGCATACTGTATAGGGATTTCTGTTTTCTGTTTTATCCTGTTATTTTAAGATACTGTTCTGCATTTACTGTAATTGTATGTTCTTCAAATTATCTTTTTATGTAATCTGAAGCACTGTATTTTTATATTTATGAAACAATTCTTTAATAAGTAATGCTTTGGGGCTCTGAATGAACTGTTGCTTGCTCTGAAGAGTATTTATATTTTCAGACACATTTTGCTACAACAGATTTGTGTGTGTTATTCTATAATAATAAAGGACCCGAGACCTTGGCAGATATATTAATTTACATATTTTGAATACTTTCTTGGGTGGGGGAAGCATATAAATATGATTGCCATTGAGTAAGGGGTTAATATTAACAAATTGAAAGTACCTTGCGCAGGAGAAAGATGAGTTGGCTAGGGTAGCCATGTGATGTGTATTAACCCTAGTGGCATATCTAAGTCCCATGTTCACATGTGTGCTGTTCATGACAGATTGTATATGGGGACAGAATGAGGGGTATATTATTCATTTGAGGGACCTTTGTGAAGGTGAAATGTGGGCCAGTTTGCGAGCTGTGTATTAACCCTTGTCTCTTATGCAGATCACATGCTCACAGGTGTGCCGTACGTAACAAATGCCAACATATTGCATCTGTTAGCAGACATTGTTAACATTTGAATACTGAATTGTACTGAATTTAAGTAAGGTTAGAGATTAATTTATAAACAGGGATTTCCTTCCCTATTGTCTGATTTTGTTTTTGGCAATTACTGGGGGCTATGCACTAAGCAGAGCGTTTTTGCGCCCAATTGCAAATTTTTTGCTTGGCCGAAAAAAAGTGAAGCCAAACGTGGGATTCACTAACAAGTTCATGGGCATTTTGTTCCGGCCGAGCAAAAATATGCCAGATCGCGGAAGCTGCTTTTTTCCTCCCCTGCTATCGCACTTAAACTTGTAAAGCGTGATAGGTGATAGAAAAAAAAGCCTGTTAGAACTGCAAAGAGACGCTGCGTCTTCATGCATGGCTTTTACAGGCGATCGTGAAGCATAAATATACATTATAATAATTTTCTACATGTGCAGGGTGTCTCCTGAGTTGAACTGCATTGGTTTCAGCCTCCGGAACCCCCTGCTGCATGAGATACAGGCCCCGTTATGGGGTGCCAGTATTCGCTGTGCTTTTAAAGCTCCCGCGTCACGTGACCGGGTGATTTAAATCCTGTAGGGGGAAACCGGCACCCCATAACGGGGCCTGTATCTCAGGAAGCAGGAGGACACCGGACCTGAAACCAATGCGGTTCAGCTCTGGAAACCCCCTACACATCTACACTAGTATCAAAACACACATATCAATAAACAATCATTAATTACCGTAGTGGATATCCGCTATGGTAATGAAGCTGCATTAATGTCATTTTTTTTAATAGTGTGCGGGGGCAGAGTGGCCTCCTGAGCTGAACCGCATTGATTTCAGCCACGGGGACCCCCTACTTCCCGAGTTACAGGCCCAGATATGGGGTGCCGGTATCTCCTCCATTGTTAAGATGTCACACGTCACACGACGTGGACGCAATAAAAATGGCGGCGACTCTGGCACCCGTTGCCCCTTACCGGGGCCTGTAACTCGGGAAGCAGGGGGTCAATGAGCCAGAAATCAAAGCGGTCAGCTCAGGAGACCCCCTGCTCCCGAACATTATTAAAAAAATACATTAAAGCAGCTTTGTGGATATCAGCTATGACTATGAAGGGGTTAAGGCACAATAGCATGTTTATTTGGGACAATTGCCCCAATAAACATTACAATATACAACACACCCACCCCCTGTGCCCCCAACAACCCCTATACCCCCCTAATATACATCAAATAGCTTAATTGGGGGGGGTGCACAGGAATTATACTACAGTCCGGCAGTGGCCCTCGGGTAGTCCCGGTGGGTGCTCGGGGGTCCCCGCTTGCCTGTAGTAACAATTCTTTACCCAAAAAAAGATAAATACATTTAAATAAATACACCCCACTCCCCGCCCCCCCCCCTTACACAAACAGTACAGTAATGGGCAAAAATACTATTATCCGCATATGGATAATAATGCATTTGCCCATTTAAAATACATTCATCAGTATAAATAAAATAAATACAACTTGCACTCACCCCTGCCATGCACCCACGATGAAGGCCGTCCTCATCCTCACCAGTCCCTGCCCTCCGGTGCTGCAAAAAATACACAAGAATAAAAAGCGACAATATAATGTCCCCTAACCCCTTTATCACCAAAGTGGTTAGTAACCGCTATAGTAATTAAGGGGTTAACCCCGCTCACCCACTACCCACCCGGGAGGCCTAACGACCCTCCCCCACTACCCACCGGGAGGCCTAACCACCCTCACCCACTACCCACCCGGGAGGCCTAACCACCCACCCCTTGGGGACAATACCCCCTTCACCCACCCCACTACCCACAATAAAAAAACTACACAGAATAGCCCCACTACCCACCTCATAGGCCCCACAATAAACATTTCCATATTTAATAAACATTAATACATAACCCACCCACCCCCTATGCCCCCCATAAAAACATGATTTATTATTTTACATACAGGCTTAATACCCCAGGCCTATGGTAGTCCCCGGTGGTCCCGACGGGTGTCCATAGGCCCCACAGTGCACCAGAGGGGGGTGCCAAAAGGGTCTGGGGGTCTCCAAGTGGTCCCCACTAGGGGCCGTGGGCTCCAGGTGGTCCCAACAATGGGGTCCACGGGTGGGCCCGCGAGTATCTGGGTGTCCCCGGGTAATCCCCACGGGTGTCTGCGAGCCCTCGGGTTGTTCCCACAGGGGTCTGGGGCCCTTGGGTGGTCCTTGCAAGTCTGCGGGCCCCCACAGCTGTGGGGCCCCCAGATCTTCCCCACAGGTATCCCCCGTGGGTCCGCAGGTGGTACCCGTGGGCATCCTGGTGTCCTCAGGTGATTGCCATAGGTCCCCACAGACCTAACGTACCAATCCTGTATGTAAAAAAAAAAACCATGGCTTACATTTAAAGAAATCAATACCCCCCCCCTTCACCACTACCAAACACATGCAGTACAGTAATGGGTAAAATAACTATTATCCAGATATGGATAATAGATTATTTGTCCATTATTAAACACATAAACCAGCATAAATAAATTATGATCGTGGGAACTAAGGGCCTCATGCAGTAAGCGCCGATAAGGCTTTTTTCGGCATTTTTCCGCCAAAATTGGATTTGAGATTCAGTAAGCGTCGATAAGTGCTCCAAATCGGCATTTTTTCTTCCCGAAAAAAAATTATCGGCATGCGGCTGGCGATAAGCCCCTTATCGGCACTTTTCGGCACTTTTTTAAATCGGCGGTATTCAAGCTTATCGGTGCTGATCGGCACTCAGAAATGGAGATTTCGTCGGCAATTGGTCCCGCCAACTAAAGTTGGCAAGTTGGAGGGGAGAACCATCGGTAAGGTTGCCGGAACGGCACTTAGAAAAAAAACCTCATCTCTACATCAATGGAGTCAATGGAGCGGGGACTTATAACATTATAGTAGTGTTTACGTTCTATTGCTCATAATACAAATGTGCTTGGAATTACAGTGTCGAGGTCATTCACTTCATCGTGTCACCCCTTGCGTTTATTATTTGCATAACATTGTACTTTTATATGTTATCATGATTTGCGTGTCACATTACTCTTCATGTTATGATGTGTCAAGGGAAATCCTATACTCAACTCTTAAAGGAACAGGTCACATCATATCCAAAATGTTACTTAAGTGTGCTTCAATTTATTATATGATGTTACACATTTCACACATCTAACACATCCCGCGTACAGTAATGTTGCTATACATTAGAGAATGCTTTGAATGTGTAACGCATGATCAAACGTAAATGTAGCTCTTTGTTTTCATGTTTACATGTACTTTGTGACCTGCCTTTTTTGATGACGTCCGCAATTGGACACTCAATCACATTGCATGTTTACATTGTACACGATACATTACAATCACTTCATGCTAACTTATACACACAGCTATAATAGTTTATGATTTTTACACGTTTGAAACTGAATCAATAGCAACTATCCTGATGGCATAAATTTATGCATATGCACTTTATAATTACTTCATGTGAACATGTGACAATAACATGACAAATTAGACATGTTGCAGCGAAGTTTTTCAACGTCAATGTAATGGTTGCATCCTAATTAGATGACTGGGTGTTGCATTTAGAAGTGGTACATGCATTCCACATTCCACAAATACTTCCCAATAAATGTTTGTACAAAGCTTAACATTACATCATTGTGAAATATCATGATTGGCTGTTGAACACACATAAATAATACTTGTAATAGCAAATGGATACAGGTTGGGAGTCAACAACTTGGATATGTTAATGTAACACCTTGCACTTTAGCAAGTCACCTGATATCATCACATAGCTATTTAAAGGAGGGCAATTACCTGCTCATTCACAGCTACAGACCTCAAAATGATGCGAATGTTTATGAGACGGAGGAACATTCTATTGCACGAGAGGCTTGCTGATGGAGAGGATGTCATAGGCCAAGGAAGGGACAGGGACAGAGGCAGGGACAGTGGCAGGGACAGTGACAGGGATAGGCACGTGGACAGGAGAGGGAGAGGGAGAGGGCAAGGAGATGAGAGAAGAGAGTGGAGAGAAGTTGTGGCTCGTCCTCGTTTGTACAGGGTTGAGAACCCTGTTAGATGGGATGAGTGAGGAGGAGATTGTAAGTCGCTATCGTTTGAGTTCAGCAGCAATCTTAGCTCTTTATGAAGAGATACGGGGAGATTTAGATTTTGTGACAGCCAGAGGTCGTGCAGTCCCTGGGCTTGTTAAAATGCTGTGCTCATTACATTATCTTGCTTCCGCGTCATTCCAGACAACTGTGGGCATAGTGGGCGGGGTCTCGCAATCTACATTCTCGCGGGCCTTTACCCAGTTTCTATGTGCACTCAATAGACGCGCTAGGAATTATATTCATTTTCCTACAGAGCACACAGAGTGGCTGGAAATCAGGAATGGCTTTTATACCATAGCCGGGATACCATGTGTGATGGGTGCAATCGATTGCACCCATGTTGCTTTGATTCCGCCTAGTAAGAGTGAGCATGCTTACCGCAACCGTAAGCACTACCATTCCCTGAATGTACAGGTGGTATGTGATGTCACGATGAAGATTATGCATGTGGTAGCCAAATTCCCTGGTTCCAGTCACGATTCCTCTATCCTGAGAAACTCATCAGTCTTCCATGCTTTCAAAGAAGGCTATTTTGGACCTGGTTGGCTGGTGGGTGAGTACATATTATGATGTGTAAACAAACAACTCTTGTGTTTCTAGGAAATGTTGTATGTTATAATGTTAACACTAATTGTTTCATATGTGTGCAACATGGATTATAGGTGACTCTGGATACGGAATTAGGCCGTGGCTGTTGACCCCGGTGCCAAACCCTCAAAGTGAAGCAGAGGAGAGGTACAATGTTGCCCATATATCTATGCTATCCGTCATAGAGAGGACATTTGGGCTTCTCAAAACAAGATTTAGGTGTCTCGATAGAACTGGTGGGGCACTTCAATAGAAGCCTGCTAAAGTGTCTGATATTATAATTGCATGTTGCATTTTGCACAATGTGGCACTCAGAAATAATGTTCAAACAGACATACATCAGGGTTTGGAGGAGGAGCATCCTGTCAATTTACCAGCTGACACTGGGCACACAGCCAGTGGTGTTGAGACACGTCTGAATGTCATAAACACATTTTTTTCATGTTAGCAAATACATATATGTTCATAGTACTACATACATATATTCATTGTTTGTTATGATAAATACATTTGTCCAAATTCCATTCACTTAGGAAACAGATGAATATGGTTCGCACACCTTTCTCTTCTCTGCTGTGTGGACAAATGCATGTGGCACCAGTATGTCATTCATCCACAGGTTGTATTATACTTCTTATCAATAAAAGTTTTTGTGTGTACGTGAAGAAAAAATGTGTACAAAATTAATAATTTATGTACATGCTTTTTGGTTATGCATACACAATAAACCTACTATGTCCATAGTCATTAGTTAGTGCAGTATGGTTACATACAATGTTATTTTTGCAGTGTGACATGTGAGTCACAATGATGTGTACACCAGTGTGTATTTCATACTGTATCATATTTAACGAAATCTACATGGTGTTTCATATCTAACACAAAATTGTAACTTTTGTGTGTTGCTTACCTTAATGAACATGTCATGACAATGATTTATATTCATTCATGTTTTCTTTTTCAAGGTATATCATTTCAATGACTGCTCATGGTATGTATTTCATTTCACATCTGTCATAAGATGTGCCAACCTCGATAAAGGTATACAGTAGTTACATGATGTCTAAACAGAACGTATTGAAAAATATGTGACTATTGAAACATGTCGTTTCTGTATAGTGTACGTGCATTTAGCTACACTTGGTGGTTAATGTGCAGTGTATTTGAAAATCATTAGGGACATTACATAACATTTAATGTAGCAAACGTTACAAATTCAATTCCTGTAATATAGGGGTGGGGGGAGAGAAGGGGATAAACCCTGCTCAACTATTGATTATGGGAGGAGAACATCCACTGATGCACATGAGTGATCTTAACACTCAATGCATGTTTGTCTGAAAACACACCAATGTTTTCAACATCATTTACATTGCAATGTATGTGATTAGTTGTTGTATCACAGCATCTTCATGTTGATTACTACATTGTCACATAAGTATGTATAAGTCAAAGATGTGTGTTGATTTTGACGTACATGTAACATGTGTCAAAATGTTAACACCATTCCAAATTATAGTTCTTTGTATTCTCAACTTTTCATAATTCATTCGACCCAATGACAATGTTGTTAATATAATTTTAATTTCATTCACGTTAGTTATTCATAATGATCATGATCCTTTACAACTAATGTCAACATATGAACGTCAATGAAGTGGACATTTGCACACATTTCAGCAACAGTGTTTGTGTGTGTAGCAGTTTTTGTGTGATGCATGGTTTTCAACGTCAAATAATATAAACAAACATACTAATGTTGATTGTATCATCGGACTCACTTCGCTCTGTATGTGTTGAACGTTTACTAAAAACACTAAACTATAGTTAGTCGTGAGAATAAAATTTACACATAAATGTTAATCTTTTCATGATCTTTAACTAACATTCAATAGCTCATGCATGTTAGGTTAACACTACAACTTAGGTTAAACATAAATTTTCACACGACTAAACAGTTTCTATCACCTCCCTATTGTTATTGTGTACGTTCAGATAGAATGTATACGAGTTGTTATGTAGCATTTACATTCTTTGAAAAGTCACATGTCACATTATACAATATAGTAGAAAAATGTGTTTGCTGAGTGAGAATGTTGGTTGCATATATCACAGAGCAAGACATATAATGTTAGTAGCAAATAACCAAAATACAGTAAAAGTTCTAACTTCAGTGCTTAGCAACATCATTATGTTAATTAAGTGCATAGTAAATATTGGCATAACTGGATAATATTATGTATTCATTGTTAATCTGCGCACCAAGCATTGAAAGCATTGTTACATATGTATTATAATAGTTGTTCGCTCGTCGTCACAAACATCTAATATAACTATTGCCTCATCTGAAATCATACATTGTTCCCATGTATTTATCCGCGACATCTGTGAAATACAGCAAACACATGATGGTCAAAGATGGCACATTTATATATGTCTCTGCATGACAACGCGTGACACATCTCTATACTGGTATGATTGTGGATATTCACGCATAAGTAACGTATATGTTGAAAGTGCAAGGATAAAACCACAGATACTGAACTGTCATTTTTATAATGGCGTTGCTGGCATTACTACGGATATGATATTTCCGGTGCCTGTAGACATAATAATGTGCGCGCACAACGTCAGTTGCGTGCGCACTTCACGATTGTGTGGACTAAGTCTTAGCGCATGTGCTAAACTATGTGTACGGTGTGCGTTCAATACATGTCCCTCCATGGTTATGCTAGCAGTAAGAATATCATGGCTGGAAGTTATGATATGGAAGCAAAACTAATTCACTTCTACACATGTTCATATCTAAACCTTTTAAACGGACGTGTGTCCACGGAAAAACGGGCGATCAACCAATGAGCGAACAAAAGACATGTAACGTCATGTTAAGGCACCGTGAAATGCACGCAAACACTCCTCCCACTGAATTAACATTGGCCTCCAGCGCTGTGCACGCACCGAACCACCGACGCGTGCGCATGACACAGTGCACTGACCGTAACAATAAGCTACGGCACAGCCAATACGGTTTCACACGTGCACGTTGGTTGGGGGCGGGGCTTGCATCCGTAAACCTTTTTAAGGACGCCTTGGGACATGACAAGGGTCCCACGTCATATGTGGGCGACACTTTGTTTTTCTATGTTGCATGCTAAACATTGAGGTGTGTGTGTATGTTACAGTTAGTGTAACATGTTGAAATGATACTTTAAAAGTGAGAATAATCTAGGTATTTTGAGTCCGTCAACAATGTGTAGTAATGCTTCGTCATGTAGTATATTGTTATAGGAAATAATGTGTTTCTGCACGCTACATGTAAGCTTGTCTGATATGTTACGCTGTATCCACACATTTGGCAAACAAATGGTGGATATTAAAAATGTAGATATATGTAATGTGAGTAAAGGCATAACGAATATTGTATTTACCATTCTTGTAGAAGTCAAAACTGGTTTGACTGCAACTGCTCGCTCCAGGAAGGCACAACAGTATCATCCATGGTTGAGGCAACCGTTGAATCCTGAATCACACACATCTCCATGAGGCGGTCATATGGATCTGCAGTGGCTTCTTCAAACAAGACGTCCGGAGGTACGTACAGTTCTTGGTTGGTTTCCCATCCACATTGGTATTGCCCATATAAGTTTGGATACATATCATAGTAGTTATGTGTATCTTGCATCTGGTCTTGATGAATTGAGGGTGCAGGTATAGCAGCAGACGCGCCAGTCGGTGCGGCTTCATTGTAACTGGTATTAGGCAAAAATATGCTATTTAACAGAAGATATGTTCCATGTTCCATGGTAATTTTAAATGATGGCGCAACATGCCAACATCCATATCGTTGATCTAGCCGATCATGGACACGCTCAAAACATTCATTTGCTGATAAAGTGAATCGTACCGAAGTTTTAAAATTTGATTGTCTGGATGGTTCTTTGTAGTATGGATATTTCTTTTGGATCAAGTCATAGATTTGGCCCACGGTTGCCCTCTTCTCATCAGTTGATTTTATTGCTTCTGAAATCATAAATTTGTATGATTTACGTGGATGGCTGTGCAATGTGGAAGCTTCTGCCATTTCTTCTCTGTTGAAGTGAATAGTGTCTAAGTTGAGCGCATACGGATGTCTGCTGAATGTGAAAATAGTTACATGTTATCTTCGTGGTTTCTTCCAAGGTTACAATACAACCTCAATGTTATACGCCTAGGTTTTCTCCCACTATAAATGTGTTACAATAATTGCTCGACATTCTTTGTGTAAGATACTATTTTCACAGTAAACGAAACTTTTATTTCGGCTTAGTCAATCAACATGTGCAAAACAAGTTTTCGATTTTAATTACAATAACAATGTGTGTGAAATCTTCTACAGTGGTAGAATGAACAGATTTCTGCTTACACTTACCTATAATGACCCACACACACACATCTGTTTGTCTGTTTTTCTCTCTCTCTTTTTCTCTATGTTTCAATCTCTGTTTGTCTCTCTCTTTCTATCTCTGGTTGTCTCTCTCTCTCTCTTTGACTGTCTCTGTTAGTCTCTCTTAATATATACATAGATATATCTATATATATAGAAATATATATATATATATAATAAAATATTTATATAATTAACTATATATTGTGTGTTTATGTGTGTATATATGTATATATATCTATATATATATATATAAATCTACATTGAAGGCCTTCTATGCAAACAGGCCTTGTTGTTATTATGTTCACACTTCATTAAAGTTTCTAACATTACTGGGTGAGTATGTTTGAGGGCCTATTTGAGTCAGCTGTGTATAAGTAATAGTTAACAGCAAACAAGGCCTCTTTTGAGCCATGAAGGCCTGTACTGTTAATGCAGATAATATTTATATTTTATAGAGTGCTAAACTGAAGCCATTGATGTGTGTAAGTAGGCCTTGTTGTAATCATAATGAAAGTTTAATACAGGTGAGTGAATAATGGGCTTAATAATACTGCTGCCATAATTTAAACAAGTGTCCTAACATGTATATCTCATTAACACAAGTCCTGTTTGCTGACAACAGTGGCAGAGACAAATATATATATATATATATATATATATATATATATATATATATATATATATATATATATATGTGTATGTGTGTGTGTGTGTGTGTGTGTGTGTGTATGTGTGTGTGTGTGTGTGTGTGTGTACATATATCCATAGAGACTACAGATATATTAATACACACTAACAGATCTGTTATTCTAACCACAACTCATACATGATGACATGCCAACATTATGAAGTATGAAAGAAGCTGAAGGTAAGTAATGTATTACAGAGTTAATACACCAGAAAACACAACTTTAAGATGTATGCTGTTACATACAGTAGATAGTTACTTAAAGTTGGATGTTAATAATATTAGCATGCAATGACTATCTACATTACCAAACAAACTCACATACATAAAATGTTTAACAACAGCTAAGTGAATGTCAGCTTCTATAAACATGGCAACTGTGTAATGTTGTACCATTAATCAACTGATGATTAATACATAATCATACAGTATGTTAGAAATTATGCCGTAATTCAGACAGTAAACATTTATAAACCTTCATGTGTACAAGGACATACTTGAATGTTTTCAAGCATCTGTACTTGATCATACATACAGTATTCAGGAAATATTCTGCAGTAAACACCACAAGGACAACAGCACATTTAGTGAATGTGATTATTTATTTTTGTTTATCCTTTTGAGAGCGAGTCACAGGCCTTCTTGTTGGCTGTTGTGTTAGCCTTTCCCTTTGCCAACCACTTTGGCCTTAACTGTATGACTTGTACTGGCCTGTGGCAGTTCAGTGGCACTGGGTGTGGGCTGTTACACTTCAGGGGCACTGGGTGTGGGCTGTGACACTTCAGGGGCACTGGGTGGGGGCTGTGACACTTCAGGGGCACTGGGTGGGGGCTGTGACACTTATGGGGCACTGGGTGGGGGCTGTGACACTTCAGGGGCACTGGGTGGGGGCTATGACACTTCAGGGGTACTGGGTGTGGGCTGTGACACTTCAGGGGCACTGGGTGTGGGCAGTGACACTTCAGGGGCACTGGGTGTGGGCTGTGGCACTTCAGGGGCAATGGGTGTGGGGTGTGGGCTGTGGCAGTTGTGAACCAGTTGGTAAACATTGCACGACTGATGGTGGAGCCGTTTCCTGTTTTGGTGTTTTAGTCTTGTTCCAAAAGCTGGTTAGTAGTAATTGTTGGCCTAACTTTCTTTTTCGTGTCTCATTTGTAGGTGTCCGTTCCTGATTTTGAACAGATATAAGCGGTTGGATGTTGACAGGGACCTGCACAGAACTTGCATCTACTGTACCGGTATCATCCAGAACTGGGGAATGAAGAACTGATGACTCAGGAGAAAAACTAGCAGCATGTAAAGATCCATCTTCAGATGGGGTAAAGTGGAATTGTTGTTCTCTTGCACTAATTCTCAACTGATTAGCTTGGCTTAGATTCACAACTATTGCTTGTAATGTCCTGTTTACATTTTGTATTTCTTTAGGCACTTGGATGATGACTCTTTCTAGTTGTGACATTTGTGATATTGTCCTTTCCTGCTGTGATATCATCCTTTCCTGCTGTGATATCATCCTTTCCTGCTGTGATATCATCCTTTCAAGCACTGACATCATTTCTGAATGGCGACAATTTTCTTCAACCAAGATTCTTTCTTCAGAAGCTGCAATAGCTGAGTAGGTGTCATGAGCAGGAGCACTTGAATGCTGGGTTAATCGTTGAGTGGGAACATTTTCATGGTCACTTGAGTGAATTTGTCCTTCAGTGGCAACATCAGCTTCTACAAATAAATGAAAACATTATGAACTGCCATGGAACTTTCTGTTGTTTGTCAATATAATGAGAGTTGTTCTCACAGTGTAACACATAACATGTTTGCATAAGTTTTCTGTTGTGTAAAATTAAAATTTTGCTTGAAGTAACAATTACTGTATGTTTCGACTCAGTGTGAAAGAAGAATGAATGAAAGGTTGTTGTAACCTCATAACTCCTAGCTGATAGTTTACATCACACACAATACATGTTGTCATTACAAACTGCATTTTCTGTGACAATAACGGATGTGAAGTTAATTACATGTGAAAGGCATTTATTTAGCATGGCAACATAACATCTAGAAATGTACACATTAGATGTCCTGCACCTCATACACTCATCTTTCAGCCTTGATGATGAGCTGGATGAGCCAGGTGATGAGACTTGTTCAGTGTGAGGTGACACATGAGCTTCAGGAGCAACTATATAGAAGAATAACATAAGATTTTTATTGACATGTGTACATAATTAACATAGAGTTTGTGTAGTTGGAGTATTTATGGCTACATATCAGCATCACTTAATGAAATGAAAATATGTTTGTGGCAAACTGTACAATATCCATTTAAACATCAATGTAGATGTGAACCTACTTGGTACATATTTAGAAAATACCATACAACATACAATGTTCATGCAGGAAAGCGTTGTAAAATTAAATGTTCTATTGGACATACACTGCATATGTTGTGTAGTAATATAAAAATAATAATGTACATCACTACCATGACAGCAAAGTTGACTCTGCTTATAATTCAGTACGTAATTGTGGAAATGTGAATGAATTTTTTTAGGGATCTGTGTGAACAATTAATAGAAGCAGATGTAGCGCTCAATGTGCCTGACACTCATCAACACATGCAGTGTGTAGCTCACAGATGGTACTGGTGTGATAATGTGCCATTTCTATAAGGTTCAAAGAAGATATGATTGAATGAATGAGTAACGTACGTTTTCATTTATAGTGGGCTGGTGGGTGATAGTTTTCATAGAATTACACTTTTAAATGAATGTGATGAACTTTTGTTCACCTTGTCAGCTTCTAACAACTGTAGTCCCTCCCCCAAGACATAACAGCACCCTGACCTTTTATTTGTTTCTAGCAGCTGTAAGGCATCCCAAAAGACTTTACCGTAACATGACCCTGTGATCTGGCTCGGTGCCCACCCCCACCCCCAGTGTTCTCCTCTATGCTGTGATTACATATTAATTGCAGCTGGTTTCACACACTGGTACAGTACATGAGCAAAATAAGAATCTGAAGTGAGCTACATATGAACACAATTAAATAACATATGCTACATGTTCCTAATTATGCTCTCTGTATACTACATGAAGCAAAAAACGACCTTTAATTAAACATAACGAAATGTGTTAGTGCAAATTATGTATGTTCGCCTTTGAATGCACTATCTTCCATGCAAGACTTGATGAGGCAGTAATGTCCTGTTTATAGGTGTTACATAGATTATCACTACATTATATATATATATATATATATATATATATATATATATATATATATATATATATATATATATATATATATATACAGCAACTGTAAATATGACTGTATGCTCATTTGCATGTCTTAGACAGGTCTGCAACCCTGTCTTTCCCCATCATCGGCCAGCATACAGCGCTTCCACTGCAGCAAGGGATTCTGGGAAATGACATGCAAATGAGCACTCAGTGCCACCTTTTGCCACCATATATATTAATTGTTACTTTTTGTAGGACAACTAGATATAAATATAGATAGATAGATAGATAGATAGATAGATAGATAGATAGATAGATAGATATATAGAGAGAGATATATATACAGATATATATGTAGGTATGCTTATATTGGTAAGAAAGTATAAGTAGCAGCGGAAATATAGATAAGAACTGTAACCTACGACACGCCTACTACAGTAACATTTGTCACCTGGTGGAAATGGAGCCGAATAAATTCCGATATCTCTGTCCCCGGGCAAACCCTCCACGACGACGGGAAGAAATTTTTCCCGCATCTGCTCCTCCAATTGTGTTAAGATTAGAGCTTGTGCTGGCGGCCCACCTCCAGTGGCAGAAGCATGCATCCGTTGTGCTTGTATTTTTTTCTTTAAGTTTGCCCTGATATCATCGAATCTCTTCCGACAATTCGTCCGGTCCCTGACATGATTCCCACACGCAGACACAGCCAATGTTATTTGATCCCACATTTCTTTTTTTGATGTTGAACTTGCACGCCCTTGAAATACATACAAAATATATGACGTTAATTACTATTATAAAAACGATCAGTTTCCTAAACTGCTACCTGTTCCAAGAGATACCAAACATGCTGGTTTAGGTGTAATATGTGTACCACATGAGCATTTACGTGTAAACATACAAATGTAAGGAAGCTTGCATGAATATTGTATGAACTTTGCCCAAATTTGACGACAGATTGTTATGGTCGTTCTAAAGCATGAAGGGATATGTGTGCAACAATTAGGTTTAATTGATAGATATTAGATAATAATATTTTGATATTAAGACATCTCACATGACCTAGGATAACATGTCTTTGAAGAATGAATGCAAATATAGACTTACCTAGTAAATGGCCATACAGACAGTCATAGTGCTCCAGAATCCCTGTGACAAGAACTGTGTTTTCCTGTTCATTGAACCGAGGATTACGTGGGCGCTCCAGACGTTTCTTCCGAATACGTGCAGGGCCAGAGCTTGGCTGCTGCTGACTGGACTCTTCTTCTTCCAATGGAAGAGACTCCAAAAGCGGGCCACCAGCAACCACCCCACTACCAGACACCCCAGCAGCACCAGCAACAGAGCCACCAGCAGCACTCGCACTCACAGCAACACCACTCGCACTCACAGCAACACCACTCTCACTCACAGCAACACCACTCGCACTCCCAGCAACACCACTCACACTCCCAGCAACACCATTCGCACTCGCAGCAACAGCACTCCCCTGAATCCTATGTTCACTCAGACGTGTACTCGCACGACTACCACTACCACTCACACCAGCATCACTCTTCCCACGCCTTGCGGCCATACCTCTAGCACTCACAAAGAACAGAAAATAAATTTAAAGCCAATCGCACTAAACACTTACAAATTGAAAACAAGACAAAGATGTAAACAAAACAATACAGGACAAACCTCTCACAATACACCACAACTGTCTCAGTCAATATGAAATATGCAAATCGCCCAGCTCTGTGTGTCTCTCTCTCTCTCACTCCCAACAACACAGAGAATGAATAACAATACACGCTGCCTTTAAATGGGCCGCTCAATCAAAAACATGCTTGCTTCGGCAGATTCAGCAAGAAGTTTCATTGGCAATCCTAACAGCACCCCGCCATGCACGCCGATACACCTGTGTGTGATCGGCAAATCATCGGCAGAGTGGGAGCAAATGGTTTCGGCTTCATTCGGAAGGGATTCGGCACATTGCACACGGAGAGGGAAAATCGCCAGAATCATGCCGATAAGGTACCCTTCGCGATTGCACTTTTTCGGCGCTTACTGCATAGAGCCCTGAATCCCCAAGCTAATTGGCTTAAGTACCACGTGACTCCCTTTGCATGACGTCACATCCGTTATCCCTCAAAACTCTGTCACATGGTACTACAGATTGGGGATTTTGTGCCTATGATCTGATTGGCTACAGTACCATGTGACAGTGGACATCTTGCTTTTGATGACGTCATCTTATAGGAAAATGAAGCACAGCCATTCTAATTGGCTTGCTTCATTTCCTTAACATGACGTCAACAAAAAACCCCACAAAACCACAAAATCATATGGTTTTCACTGCCCAATAAGAGCCATGGGAACCATTTGATGGAAAATGTGACGTCATAGGCCTATTAAAGCCTATGTCGCCTCATTTTTGAGCAAGAAGACGAGGAGGGAGGTCCTCTTGAAGGAAGAAGAGGACAAGGGCGTGCCGGAAGAAGAGACAGAAAACCCCAGAAGACCCCAGAAGAGTGACGGTATGGATTACAAATTTAAAGAGAGAAGAAAAAGACGTTTTTTTTTTTTTTTAACCTATTTCCTGTGCGTGGATTAGTTCGTTAGTATGCGGTGTCCCCGGGATTCGGTGGTTGAGATCATCTAAAGGTAAGTAAACAAAATAAATGTATGTTATTTTACTTTTACAGGTTTTTAATTTTTTTTAATGTGATAAATTATTTTTAAAGGCAAAGTTATTGTCCCTGTATTTTCTATGTCCCTATGGCTAAACATACATAAATACAGAGCACTGTGTGTGTGATTCCTTGAGCACAGGCGTGCTATTATCAAGGGGGTTCTGGCACACACTGTTCCTAGGCACTTTTCTCAGATTCATTCTAAAAACCCAAATGAACTTAAAATGATGGATATTGAGACTATACCTGATACTAAACTAGGTGGTGATAGATTCAAAGCACTTTGTGTCAGGGAATCCTTTTGGATATATTCCCTCGACACGCTTTCACCTAAAGGTTTAAATGAGTGTATAGACACTAGCACATTGGCCAGGGGTCTGCTCTTCTTTTGCTGCCTGTGTTCTCCCTGTTCTGGTTAATATCCCCTCGCTTATGGGGGGTTCACTAATACTGTCTCTGTCAAAACGGAGTATGGTTTCTCCTCATTCGTATTACTATTACTCCTATTTAGTCTACTGAATTTAGTTCATGTAATATGTCCCTATTTAGGTTTATACAGTTCACCAATTTTTTTTTTTTTAATTATTTTTTTTTTAAATTTATTATTTAAAATTTTCTTTTTTTATTTTAATATATTTTTCAAAAATTAGCAATTTATTCAGCACATTCATTAAATAGCACACTTTATTAATTATTTAGGTCCACCCTTTAAATATATTCACAGATTAGATTAGTTAATGTTATCTTTATGGGTATTATATATACACTTACTGTTACTGCTAGTGTTTTTTCTATTATTAATGCATTTGTCTTTTGTATTCACAACATATTGTTATTAATGTATAGCACATGGTACACCTTATGTTTTCTTAGTATTTTTAGATATTATCACATAATATTTTTAACAATAATATCATATTACTAGCTTGATTTATTTAAATGTAGGACATGTTTAATTTTTTTACATACAGGGTTGGTATCTTAGGTCTGTGGGGACCTAAGGAGACCAGCTGAGAACCCCCGGATGCCCATTGGTACCACCCGAGGAACCCCGGACGCCCACGGGTACCACCTGCAGATTCACGGGGGACACCTGCAGGGAATAACCCGAGGGCCCCAGACCCCCATGGGAACAACCCGAGGGCCCCCAGACCCCCCATGGGAACCACTTGAGGGCCCCCAGACCCCTGTGGGAACCACTCAAGAGCCCCCAGAAACCTGTGGGGATGACCCGGGGACACCCAGACACTCGCGGGCCCACCTGTGGACCCCATTGTGGCCCACGGTGACTTGCGGGGACCACCTGGAGGTGGGGACCACCCGGAGACCCCAGACACTTTTGGCACCCCCCTCTGGTGCACTGTGACGCCTGTGGACACCCGTCGGGATCACCGGGGACTACGGTAGGCATGGGGTATTAAGCCTGTATGCAAAATAATAAATCATGTTTTTATGGGGGGGCACAGGGGGTTGGTGGGTTATGTATTAATGTTTATTATATATGGTAATGTTTATTGTAGGGCCTAGGAGGTGGGTAGTGGGGGGTGGTGTGGGTAGTGGGGGGGTTTCTGTGTAGTGTTTTTATTGTGGGTAGTGGGGGGGGGTGAAGGGGGTATTGTCCCCAATGGCGTGGGTGGTTAGGCCTCCTGGGTGGGTAGTGAGGGAGGGTGGTTAGACCTCATGGGTCGGTAGTGGGGGAGGGTGGTTAGGCCTCCCGAGTGAGTAGTGGGGGAGGGTGGGTTAACCACTTGATTACTATAGCGGTTACTAACCGGTGATTAAGGGGTTAGGGAACATTATATTGTCGCTTTTTATTCTTGTGTATTATTTGCAGCACCGGAGGGCAAGGACTGGGTGAGGATGGGGATAGCCTTCATCATGGGGGCCTGGCAGGCGTGATTGCAAGATGTATTTATTTTATATATTGTGATGAATGTATTTTAAATGGGCAAATGCACTATTATCCATATGTGGATAATAGTAATTTTGCCAATTACTATAGTGTACTTTTTACAAGTATTGTTTTTTTTTGGGGGGGGGGGCATTGGTACCTCAGGCCCGCGAGGTCCCCGGACACCCACGGGGACCCCCGGACTCCCACGGGAACAACCGGGGACCCCGCGGGGTCTACAGGGGACAACCGCTGGCCTGTTGTATGGATGGTGTGCCTACAAAAAGGTAAAAAAGAAAACATTTCTAAGTCCAGCTCCTTTTGTGCCTGCCTTTAGCTGGCACGTTTTTCCGGTGCGTTTTTAAAGCACGATTCATGTAGTGGTGTTTAGAGAATCCCACGGACTGGCAGAAATCGGCGCATTTGTCTTTTTTTGTTTGATCGAGCGGGTTTTGCTCGCAGGCCAGAAAAAATGCTTTTTAAGGACGATAAAGCGCTGTTATCACTGCTTAGTGAATCACGCAGCAGCCTGTATCGGCCTTAAAATGCACTTTGCGCTCTTAAAACGACTTATTGGAGTTAGTGCATAGCCCCCACTGTATTTTTATTAGCTAGTGTCTCTTTTGTAAAACACTGAGTACACTGTGGGTACTATATAAATAAAGATATAGAAACATACAGAGAAGAGGAGAGAACTGGGGTAATGAAAGATATATATTGATTTTAGAAATAATGGGTCCCATGTACCAAAACAAACAGATTTTTTGGTGCAAATTTGACCCAAATAAATCTCACTTTAAAATGTGTTTATGTAAGCATATGTACCAACCCCAATCTCTTAATCTTCCCCATCAGTGACAAAAGAGATTTTTTTGTTGTGTACAGATGTAAACGGTACTGTGTGCACTAAAAAGGAATGTTTCTGTGCACCAAAGAAAAATAAGAACGTCTATCAAAATGGTCCGTCAAGTTGAACCTGGCGTAAACCCTAAAAAGTCTGTTTATAATGTTATCACATAATTAAGTTGCTATGTATCAACAAAAAATGTAGCATGGATGTTTCATTCACGAGTGTTTCTGAATCTATACCCTGAACACTGTTATACCTAGAGGACTGAATGATTCCTTGCACTATTCTACTGAATATATATTTTGTCTCTTGGGGTTGATATAGTTAATGGAGTCTCTTTTGCCTTATGGGGTGGTAAATACTTTATTTATGTATTTTTTATATTTGTACCCTTTATATGTCTTTACACCTATGAGATTTTATGAAGTATATTTGTATATTTTTGCAATACATATTATGTGTTCTGTGGTTGGTACAAAAATTTATCGGGATTGTTTTTCCCTGATTAGGTGGCGTATTATGTATTTTTCATACAGTAGCTCAGATTTAATTTTTTCTCATCATTATTATTTACTGTAGATGCACTGTTATATTGTTTTTATTTCAATAAGTATCTTTAGTCTGTTATACCAATATTTTAGTTTTAGTGTTGTTTCTTATCCTTTTTATATTCCACATCGTTATAGTTTGTTTTCTGGGTCTTTGTTTACTGTGGTTGTCTAGTAGCGGGCTATGTCTGGGGGTTGTGGTCTACTCTGATGCCCCGCTGAGGGGTATTGCCACCATGACGCTCGGTAATCAGATCCGGCTTGAAACTTAACAGATCTCAGGTGGAGAGTGCAAGATCTCTTGCCTGCTCCGGCATCTCCTCCCGCTCCTCATCTGAGTGACATCGCAGTGTCATATGATGTCGCAATGTCACTTTGCCATGGCAATGTGACACCACTATGTCATGTTGTCATGGCAGTGTGATGCCGTAACTTCGTAGAGATGAGATACCGGAGAGGAGAAGCCAGATGAAAAGTACTGTAAGAGGCTCTTACAGAGGCCCCCATACTCTGCTCAGGCAATCAGTTTAACTGTTGCGGGGAAGGGCGCTTGGCCTCTGTAAGTGGGGCTCGGTTTGACTGCACCAACGGCACCACCATCAAGCTGGTCCTGGGTAATGTCATGGGCCCTCTATAGGCGTCAGTATTGCTGATATTTGTGATGAGTGTATACATTTTTGTTTGTTGCACTGTATGATGGTGTGCCTTGACAATGGCCCTATTATAAGACAGAAACATTGTTTTTCTATGGCATTTTTATATTGTATTTAATAAATTATATTTTGGAGTGCCCAGCCAATTGCTGTATCTTCTATGTTCAATTTGTTTGGGATGTCAGAGACTTCTGACTTCTGCGGAAGGCACCATAACAATTTGTCTATATTTTTTTCATTATTTTTTTGTGTTAGGTTTCACTACTTTTTGACTCTGTATATAGGTTAACAAAATGCATTATTTTCATAGTATGGATATTATAAATATGTAATCCATTTTAGGTTTTTATTATTCTAACAGGTTTGTTAAAATCCCTATAATCGGACTTCATTGTTTTTATGTTACTCTGAGCCAGGTGTGCTTAAGTATGATAACCAGGCCGGCTGTAATGTCAACACAACTCAGTAGTGTGACTTACTATTGTGTTTTAAAATTGAAATGCTCAGCACGTTTAAGGTCATTAACAAAGTATCTGCTCCAATAGGGAGACACATTCTGTTAAGAAGGGCTTACCGTCATTATAAATGTCATAGGACAACTGGATTCTGTCTCTTTTTTCCTTTTATGTTCTTGGAGAGCTGCCGAGGAAAGCTATGCCTCATTTTCCTTGTGACTTGCACAAGAGAGACTGGTATAGACAGTGATTTGAACTCTGACAGTGACCAGGATTAGGCATCCTGCCTAAAATGCAAAGCTGCTGCCAGGTAGATAAAATATCTTCTGCTTTAGATTGGACTGCTGGAACAGCTCCAGACTTTGAAGCCCAAACATGTGTTTTCTAATCCCTTCCAGCATTGGTTATCTAAAGACCAGTAAAAATAATCTGCACTATATCTAATGCAAGGTAAAGGTCAGGACTAACTGATAAAGACCCAGACCTAAATTAATTTAGAGATATTGTGATACCAGGAAGAACTTAGTTAACCCTAAGAAGACAGAGAGATAGTCTCTATGCAGGAAAGAGGAAGAAAATCCAGCAAGTAGGAGGGTCCGCTCAAATTGCGGTAGCTTCATTCCTGTCTGCAATCCACCTGCATTGGAGGTTCAGTCTGACATCTGAAACCAATTCACCATCTTCACTGTGCAATGGGAACGTGAGTACCAAGGCCAAGCCCTGTTCCATTTGACATATTGATAGACAAATAAAGATGTAGCCAGACTCATTGGGGCCTATTCACTAAACAGTGATAAGTGGTTTAGTGGGTGATAAATGCCTTTTTTAAGCCCCTAATCAGTCAGAGAGAAAAAAGTTGCCCGATAGGCCAAAAAACATCAGTAACTACTATACACGAAGCAGTGATAACTTTATCATAGTATTAAAGCTTGCCATCTTTTTTCACCAGCTAAAGGCTGGCGCACAACACATTGAAACATGCATAAAAGCATTATTGTTTTTTCAGCACAGTATTGATACCAGGGGCCATCCGGAGGCCCCACAGGTGTCCAGGGGTCCTCAGGTGGTCATTGCGGGTGTCTGAGGTTCTCGAGTGGTTCCCAAAGATGTTAGGGGGCCCCACAGGTGTCCGGGTGTCCTCGGGTGGTCTCTGAAAGTGTCTGGGATCCTCGGTTTGTGCAATACATAATATAAATACACCTCTCTCCCTCTCAATGCATACAGAACTGTAATGGGCAAAATTACTATTCTCCCGATATGGATAATAGTGCATTTGCCCATTTAAAATGATACATAAATCAGCAGCAAAAAGTAAATAAAACTTGCACTTACCCCTGCCATGATAAACGCCATCCTCATCACCGTCCTTGTCCTCCGTGGCAGCAATAGTACAATAAAAAAAAATACAATCTAATGGCGGTTAGTAACCACGATGGTAATTAAGGGGGTTAACCCCCTCACCCGCTACCCACCCAGGGGGCCTAACCACCCTACCCACGGACACAACCCCCGCTACCCATTGCTTGACAGTGTGCTGACCGATGCCTTGGACTTTGACATCGGTGCTGTGCTCAGTCAAGTGGGGGAGGAGGGAAGAGAGCATCCTGTGGTGTACCTGAGCCGCAAGTTGCTGCCCAGGGAAGTGGCTTATGCCACTATTGAGAAAGAGTGTGCTGCCGATCGGATGGGCACTATGCAAGCTGCAGCCCTATCTATACGGTTGCCCGTTCACCGTGATCACGGATCACAACCCCCTGAGTTGGTTACAATGGGTGTCCGGGGAAAATGCCAAGCTGATGCGCTGGAGTCTTGCCCTGCAAGAATTTGATTTCACCATACAGCACAAGAAGGGCAGCGAGCATGGCAATGCAGATGGACTATCCCGCAAGGACAGTCCAATTGAGCCCATAATCTCAAGAGTTGTCCGGCCCGTCAAACCGCCGGACGAGGCGGTTAAAACAGTGCCTACACATTGAGGTGGGGAGGCGTGATGGTGAGGGGGTACCCAGGACAATAATAAAGCTATTATGCCCTGCTGGGTGCCCCTGTGCCATATTGGGGAATTGTGAAGTGCCAGCTCTGCAACCAAATGATGGCAGAACCCCTGTATTTGTAATAAAATGTATGTGTGGTTCAGAAACATCTCCCAAAGGTATAAGGTGGCGAGAGTAATGTCACTTCTAAAGTTTAAAGTGCATAAATGTAACAGTGTCTCATGTGAAGTATGAAGGGAAAATTGTTTTAAAGTCCATCACTTGGCAGCATTGAAAGCAGCTTTTTGCTAACTTTGGCTAGGAAATTCGTAGACCGCTGGGATTTGCTGTGAGCGCTGTTCGGTTAAAACCATGAAAAGTCATATAGCGCAATTTTTATACCTTCATATAAAAATTGGTGTATGAATGTCCCCCTATTTTAATTGTACCAATATGTAAGGCACATAGGAATGTTCATTTGAAGTGCCAGAGACAAAGGAAACACTTAATTTATGATCACTGTTGTTTCGAAATGCATGGCAGGAAATTCATGTGAATGAGCGGAGCATCCTCAAACCCCGGACTTCTAAGACACCCTGCTGGCGTGCTACCGGAATATCTGAAAAAGTCCGGAGTTGAAAGGCTTCGACCTACTAAGGTGTGAAGTGGGCAGGGAGAACCCAAGTACCCCCATCTTAGTGTAAAGCCCAGGCAGTCTACAAAATGGTGATTCTCCCAGACTGAGTGTCACGAGGTAAGGAGGTTGGGTCTCATATGCTAAGCGACAAAGGTGCATGGTTCGTGCATGCCCTTAGCAGAATGAGAAGCCAACTGGCAACTGGCAACTCCGGGATAGGTGGGGAAAATTATTCTCACGGAGTGATTGGCTGCACAGGTTAGGTATAGGAGTTTTAACCCTGTACGAATTAGTGCAGCCCATCGGGAACCAGATTTACCTAAGTTCCATCTACAGTTCTAAAATTCTACAAGATTTCGTAACAAGCATCAGGATTTCATAAGTACCAATACCACAGTGGCAGAATTAAGCAGCTCCGTTGGAGAACACAGTGTTGGCAGCTTGCACTGAGGACTGAGGACTGTTTCCAGCTCTGTCCCGCTCCTGGGAAATTTATTCTAGAGACTTTTTTACGCAACATTTTGTTTTGGAAACTACTTATTTTGTTTACCCCTGTCCCAGTAAGTGTATTTTCAGTGTAATTGTGTATTATAGTGTATATGTCATTTGTGAAAATAAATTACAATTTATTTTATCTCTTCGCTTTGCTCAATCGTATGATCCCCAGGTATAAAGGTGTTAAAAGTGCAGGTCTCCCGTGACACCAACCATCACACCTCCCCCCTTAAGATGAAGACTCTGGGGTAGTCATCACATCAGGTGGCATCCCAAGCCTGGATGTCCTGGAGTCTCGCTGGTCACTGGGTATGTCCTGTCGGGAAAGACCATATGCATTGCCATGCTCACTGCCCTTCTTGTGATGGATGGTAGAAGTTGCAGAAAAATGGGAGTCTCACACCCCCTAGTGGCGCTTCTCAATAGTGACCACAGTCATAATACATTGAAACTGCTTTCTGAACAGCCGTCCATGTGTATAAAACACTAATGAATACAGTGGTACAACGGTCCCCCCAATAGCCTCCAACGTGAGGTAAATCTTGTATGGGACAGGGACTATGATATAAATGGTACTCACTGTTGTGATAGCAGGACTTGTAGCTGATCCAGTGTGCTCCTGCTGATTGAGTCGGAAGAAGTTCAGGATAGAGAAAGCAGTGCAACTCCCACGCAGACAAAAATCACAGATCAGGGTAAGTACACTCTAGTGAAGCTTTAATGACACACCACAGTCCCCAAAACCCACTCCGTGCTTTGTCAAAGAGAACATGAACAGTAGAAGGAAAAACGGCTTAAAATACCCATCAAACACTGCGTTAAACCAATAGCAACTCGGCACACACCCAGTAATTCCCACCTGTTGAATAATCAATCATTGAACTGACTAACTAGGAGGGAAGAGTGTATGCCGAGCATCACAGGGTAGAGAGAGGTAATCTAAAAGATAACCAGGTAGACAGAGATGCAATATGGAACAATATAACATTGGGAATAAACTTCAAATATAAATAAGTAACTCTATTCTGCCTGGTAATGTAAATGAATAAAAAGAAAAAAATACATAAAATTATTTCTAATTTATGTATTATCATTCTTAAAGCTATTAGAGTATTTTGGATTCTGTTATTTACATTTGTCATATTTTTACATTCAATCACTCCCGCTATCATTATCTTTAGCATTATCGCTGAATTATTAATAACTGAAGAGGCATAAAATTTGTGCCATGAATGGTATTTTTGTATTACTATTAACATTATACCTAGACTTATTATTATTCAATTATTTAAGCAGTAAAATTAATACTTCTTTTATTGTGGGGACAATGTCCATTGCATGAGTGATTATGTTTGATTTTTGGCATTCTTTCATGTGGTTTTCTTTATATATTCTCTCATATGTATTTGTCTTATTTTTTCATTAATTATATATAACTAGAGATGATTCTTTTATCTGTCAGGATTACAGCCCCTGACTCTTGTTTTTAAGTATTTTTTTTTTGCGGCTGAGTTGGACGACCGGGTGTTCTCCCCCGTTTTCGCTGACCTGGCTCAGCACACCCCAATGCCAAAGGCATCCGTCTGCACAAGGAACCGCTTGCTGTAATCGGGAGCTGCCAGGATCAGAGCACTTGCCAGTGTGGACTTAAGAGCCGGAAATGCCTCCCAACATGTGGGAGACCAGGCTACCAGAACTGAGAGCTTCTTCTGTGTCGTCAGTCAGGGGTTTAGCCAGGGCACTATAATGGGCAAAAACTTTCTGTAGCAGTTGGCGGTGCCTAAAATTGCCATGACCTGCTTCTTAGTACGAGGATTTTGCCAATCTACAATTGCCTTCACCTTGGCAGGCTCAGGTTTGTAGTGCCCCACTCCCACCCAGTGACCAAGGAACAGTACCTCAGCCATGCCGACCAGGCACTTAGATGGCTTGAGGGTTAACCTGGCATCCCTGATCCTTGATAGCACCACCACTACATGTTCAAGATGTGCCCCCCAGGTGTTACTAAAAACAGCTATATCATCATCTATTCCCTTTCAAAACTTTGCATCCCTTCCTGTAACTGATTGACCAGACACTGGAAGGTAGCCGGGGCATTCTTCATCCCGAATGGCATAACTGAGAATTCATATAAGCCACTCCGGGTGATGAAATCTGAATTCTCCATTGCCTCCTGTGTCAGTGGGATCTGCCAGTATCCTTGAGACAGATCCATAGTAGTCATATTTTTTGCCCCGGCATGCTCATCTAAGAGCTCATCCATGCAGGGCATGGGATAGGCATCTGACATGGACTGAGCGTAGAGTTGCCGGTAGTCTACACAGAACCAAGTCGTCCTGTCCTTTTTAGGCACTAAGACTACCGATGAAACCCAAGGACTCTGAGACTGGACTATTACCCCTAGGGCCAGCATCTCTTATACCTTCCCCTCTATACTCCGCTTCACCTCTGCAGAAACCCTGTTTCAATTTTGCGGTGAAGTCTGTGATCCCTGGTTTCCAGATTATCCGTGAACAGGACCCAGAACTTTTCTAGCATCTCTCTTGCTTGCTCCCGCTGGGGAATTTCTGGCTGGGGACCTATCCCTACCTGCTCCACTGAGCCTCCCTGTCTGGCTTCTCCCAGGAGATCAGGGAGATGCTTGGCTCGCCGGGTTCCCAGATGGTGGCTACAAATAGCCAGCACATCCGGCTCACTCGTTTGATATGCTTTCAGCATATTTATGTGGTAAGTCCTGGACCTATCTATCTCTGTATCCAGGTTCACCACATAATTACTCTCATTCATTTGCCGGTGGACTGTGCATGGGCTGGCCGAGGCAGCTAGAATTTGTTCTGCCGAGTAGGTTTCAGAACAAGCATTTGCTGCACTGGAATGAACACTCTGATATGGGCACAAATATCATACAAATGCTTCTGCTTGGTCTGGGCTGCCTGGAGGTTTGCCTGTGCTAACCCCATAAGTCTCTCTAATCAGTCTCTGAGCTCCACCACATACTGTAACACAGAAGCATAAGAATTGGTAGTCTCCCCTTCCCATCCCTCAAAGAATAGGTGGAGCGGTCCCAGGACACAGCGCCCATATAGAAGCTCAAAAGGAGAAAAGCTGGTAGACTCTTGTGGTACCTTTCGGTATGCAAATAGCAAGTGCTGTAAATGAGCTTTCCAGTCTCCCTTTTCAGCTTCCACAAATGACCTCAGCATTTGCTGCAACATCCCATTGAACCACTCAGACAGGCAATTGGTTTGGGGGTGGTAAGGGGCTGAGCGGAGGGCTTTCACCGCATGTAGCCCAGAGACACTGGATCAGCTCAGACATGAACTGCATCCCCTGATCGGTAAGGAACTCACTAGGGAAACCTACCAGAGTAAAATTCTCAATCATAGCATCTGCCACTTTTCTTGCCTCGATTGAGGATCAAAATCAACCACCATGAGGATGTAGCGCTTCCTTGACCAACTAGAGATAAGGAGTGGACCCACAATGTCTACTTCTACCCTCTGGAAGGGCTCACTGATCTAGGGGTCTCAGGGGGACCTTCACATGGTCACCAGACTTGCCTATTCACTGGAAGGCATCACAGGCGCAGCAGAACACTGATACCTCCTAAGATGCCACCGGCCAATAGAAATTCTGCAGTAGCGGACTCTGATGCGGTTGACCCCCTGATGCCCCGCTTGCGGAATAGAATGGGCTACCTGTCGTAACTGTTCCTGTACTCCCTAGGTACCACTAACTGTCTCATACCAGTCCACACTCTGACCAAAGCATCATGGGCTTGCTTTCTGTACAAGAGCCCACAGTGTCAGAGGATTCGTTCTGACCCACTCTCGGAGGAAGACTCGGTCACCCGCAGTCTCACGCCCTCCATGTCGGAATTGGAATGCACAGCTTCCCTGAACCCCTCACTTCATTCCGGCTGCCCACCTTCAGTCACTAGGTCGGGGGTGGGTCAGAAAGGTATGTCAGGACACAGTAAGGACTCGGTCTGGCTTACCTGCCTGGTCTCCTCAGTGACCCCATGACTTGTGGGCTCCAAAAGCTGGGGAGCAATGATCTCCTAATTGGGCAGTTGTACCAAAAGCTCCTCTGCCTGGGTAACTGCCTGACTCTGGCTCCGGGTGACGGATGGCACCGGAGCATCCTCCTCTGCATAGGAGCAAATAAAGAGCCCCAGATTGTTGCCGAGCAAGTTATCGGTGTCTAATCCAGGCAGCACACAAACATCCCTCACCCCTCGACCGGCTCCCTAGTCAAGGAACACTTGGACAACTTGTAGGGGACTGGGTGCACTGTCCACCATTGTCACCTGCATCTCTGTCCCTGGGAGCTAGTGCTCTGGGCTGACCACATCAGGTCACACCAGAGTTACCGTAGCCCCGGTGTCCATCAGGCCAGCCGCCTGCTGATCTCCTTTGGTTACTGGGAGCAAGTGCCTCCACAGCACATCATTCACCTGGAGCCCGACTGCTGGAACATGATGCCTGTCTGCGTCCACCACTCCGTCGGTAGCTGCTGTAGGGACCGCTGCTGGGTCCACTGCTCTACTTGTTGCTCCACTGTTGGTTCCAATCCCACATAGGCAGTCGGCTTAGCAGCTGGGGTACGTTGCACCGGATTGGAGTTGTTGGAATGAGGAAGGTTGGGGCAGTCTAGCCACAGATGCTCGGTCCAATTGCACTTATAGCACCGCCACTCGTGTACAAACTCTGTGGGCTTTGCTGCCCTCACCCCGGCAAGAGTCTTTGTCTTCCATGTATGTGTAGCGGATGAAGGATCAGCGTCTTTGGCTGCCTAGACTGTGGGCACTGCAGCACTTCCTTCATTGTGGCCGGGTGGTCACAAACTCATCTACCATCATGGCAGCTTCGTGGTAGTTGGTGGGTTGTGGTCTATCACCCACTCACGGACATCCGGCATACACTTTTGTAGAACTTCTCCTGGATATGCAGATTCAGCAGCTCTCGGTGCTTGAGGGATTTGCACCCCTCTACCCACCGGCGACTCCAGTATGCTAGCCATGAGACAAACTACATATGAGTGTCCAGAGCTGTTTTGTCTTTGTTCATGAACTGTTCCCATTATTCCTCGGGATTGACCTCATACCAGTTCAGCAGAATTGCCTTGACGTGCTCATAATTCTGGCCATCCTCTCGGTCAATCATCTGGAACGCCACCAGTGCCTTCCCGCTCAGCTGGGGGACAGGTACTTTACCCACTCCAACTCTGGTATCGAGTGCCGAACACACTGGTTCTCAAAACTTCGTAAGAACCCGTCAATGTCATCGGTGCCATCCACAATTTGTCAAAGTTGTGGTAGGACACCCGGGCTGGAGGGGCTTGGGAACCACAACGTTCAGGCATTGAGGTAGCAGGAATGGGGTTAGAGTCTCCTAGGGCAACCTGGGCAACATGATTCACTGCTCTGCTGTGGAGTCCAAACTCAAGGTAGCAAAGAGAGCTGCAAACTCACAGGGAGAGTTAGCTGTACCTACTGAGCAACCACTGGTAGCTCACTGGGCTCGCCGTCCTCCTCCCCCTCGGTATCAGGGTCTGCCTCTTCCTGGGCAAACCCTCCACTACCGCCTCGATAGTGAGGGCTAGGTTAGTCTCATATTTCTCCTGGTCCTCTGTGATGAGCACCTTTGCTCGACCGACTGTCGCAGTCCATGACCTCACAGTGGTTTGAACTAACTCACGGGACAATGATCAGTGTGATTCCCTGCTTTGTGTAACGTGTGTCTGACACAACTTGTCCTGAGATCTTGAAACTTCAAGTGCTCTCACTGCTGCCACCAGAAAAAAGCCTGTCACGGGAGACCATTACTTTTAACACCTTTACCTTCCGGGATCAATTCACTAGGCAGAACATGGTAGTGGAATAAAATGACGTTTATTCTGGTAAAACAAGTAGACACACATTGAAACACAAAATACAGTAAATACACACTTAACTTGGGGTCTAGTGGGAGTCTCTAGCCTCACTAGGTGCAGGGCACCTGCTTCAAAATTGCTTACCCGGTCCAATCCATGTCAAGGAACACCAAGGTACTCTTTTTCGGAGAGAAACCTGGCTTACCCGCTGACCGTGACTTAGATGAAAAGCAGAACTTGGCCACGATCTGAGAACTTGTCCTCAGCTAGACCAGGCTTCTCCGGAAATTCAATGCCGAGTGCTTTGCTGCAAAGCACTTTTTAAAAGCCCACCAGCACCTCACCGGACCAAGACTCAAGATAGTCTGATTCTCTGATCCCCCAGTCCCCTCACATAGACCTCGCTGTTCTATGTTCAACATCGAGAAGGGGCTAGCGACCAATCAGAGCACGGATAATAGCTGTAACAGCCAATTCGAGCTGGAGGCTCATCTTGCTGTACGCATCAGAGGAGGGGGTGTGTCGAGGAGGCTCAGGATGCCGGCAAGAGGAAAATTTGAACTCGCCAATGGGAATCATGCCTACCAGCAATGGATTCCCCTTGCCAGCCCTATACCTCCCACTGGGCAGGCTCCACTGAGGCTGGGAGAACAATGAGTCTCCCCCACGGAGAGCATTTGTATCCAGAACCGGTACTCTGCCCTTCCCCCCTCACTAAACCTTCTGTCACCTTTCGACTTCCCTTCTCCTCTTTAATCCCACATCTCTATGCAGACAACCTGGCTACATATTAGAATAACATGACTGTCTGTATAGAGATGAATACACATTTTAAAAGTACATCTTTTTTTACTCTAACTTGGGCTCAGGAAGACAACTGTTACACTAAGAATGGCGGGTGGGAATTACAATATTTTAAAGGGAAGATATTTTGGGTTTTTTCAAAGAAGGAAAAAAGCTTTATATTGTAATGACTTTCCCCAGCAAGGAGCACATTAACGGTGCACACCTAGGCTGTTAAAACGTAACATTTATTATGCTTGGGTAAAATAATGGTACACATCTATATTAAACCTTATATCAAAAATTAAACTGTGTGTATCTTGTTATTTAAAAACTTATTCAATGAGGAGTGCAAGTATAAGACTCTGTTGATAATCCAAACCCATCATGATGTATTCGTAGGGTATTTATAGTATAATAATTCTTCAATGATGGATAGGTGTATACTCCTGGATGCAGTTAAAGTAGCAATGCTGACATCAATGTTCCAACAAATCTAAACATGTCTCCCTACCACAGGTAAAGAAATTACTTTTTATTGGGAACTGGACCCACTCATATATCAGCTCCAAGTCTATTAAGAATTTAAATATAATGACTGGATTTCTATCCAATTGTTGGGAAATTAGCTTGTGGGACGAGGAGGCTAAGAGTGTCTTCTCATTAGAGAACAGATATATTTCCACGAGCGAACCAGATAATATCTCTGAATATTTTAAAAACCTTACAAAATTATTCAAATCCCAAATACAAACATGGTGGGAAGTATCTAGTTTGCAAAACTATGAGACCAAGAATATGATACCAAGGGGCCTAAGGATTAGCCTGACACCAGCATATCATATAACATCAGCAGAATTTACACAAAAATGGGAGAATATACTTACAACCTGCTCCCATGCATTAATTGATCTACCTATCGAAACCCAACAGACACGTTTATTAGCAATTGGGAACGAAATAGATGCACAGTTAAGCAAACTAGATGACTTTAGACCATCCACACAATTTGAAGAATTAGAGATCAAACTTCATAAGGATTCAGCTAAATTCAAAAATGAAATAAAAGATTGCAAGCATAGGACATTTCTAAGAGATAGTCTATAGCTCCAACAAAATATATAACTACAAAACATCACAGAAAAGAAGGCAAAAAACAATTAACTATTCATCTTCAGAGGCTGAAAACTCAGAGACAGAGACCAGTACTACTGTTCAACAACAACTTGGTTCACTACCATCTGGTAGTGGAATACTTAGACTCACTACAGATAGGGAAGCTTTTTTAGGAAATCCCCCCGCAAAAGACCAACTAGACGAGGAGGGCAGACAACTAAGAGCAACAACAGGCAGAAAACAACAGAGAAAATAAATATGTTTCAAATGAAGAGAACAAGTTGAGAGTCTTTAATCTATCCAAGATGGAGTTAAGTGATGTACATATTTCCATACTGGAAAGGGGACTATCTTTTTCCCCAACTACGGATTTTAAACTCTTTGAATGGGTGAAGGATCTCAACTTGTTCTCACGAAAATTGTTGCTTCACAAATTTCATGCCAAAAAAGCTAGACGTGAACTAGAGACTCAGGGTATAACAATGACTGATCGGACACATATGACAGATCTAGTGTCTCTTCTTGATGATAATGAGATTACAAGGACAAACCATGAGGATCCATTTACTAATCTGAAACCAAAGAGTAAATTTACACTATTAATGATGACTTGCCCACAAGTTGAGGTATTTACAGATCTTGTCACCAAAATTCTAGAAAAACGTAGACCATCCCAACATATGAAAAATAACATCACAAGAGACCCACCTTAAGATACACTTGCTTAAAGAAGCATATGAATAGCACTGTGGATATTCTGAACACAGGAAACATAAGCTTGGTCCCCTGCAGATGCACTTACCAGTCCTCCATATCTACCAATTAGACTGTAAGCTGCTCCGGGCAGGGACTCCTCTTCCTTAATGTTACTTTTATGTCTAAAGCACTTATGCCCATGATTTGTTATTTATATTATCTGTTATTTATTTGATTACCACATGTATTACTACTGTGAAGCGCTATGTACATTAATGGCGCTATATAAATAAAGACATACAATATAATACAAAGAGATGAGAATATAGCTCGAGAATATAGCTCTGAAAGATTTAATGTCTCAGCAAGACATAACTATAAAACCGTCAGACAAGGGGGGCAACATCATCATAATGGACACAGATAATTATGTTAAAGAGAGTAAACTCATCTTAAAGGATAAAAAAAGTTATTGTATTCTCGATCAGGACCCCATCATGAAGTTCAAAAATGAACTAAATCTACTATTGAAAGAGGCCCTAGAAAACAAACTGATTGATAAAAAAAGAATTTGAATTCCTAACAGTCAAATCACCTACTACAGCTACTTTTTACACTCTGCCAAAGATACATAAGAACCAGGAGAAACCACCAGGCAGACCAATAGTATCTGGGAACAACAACCTGACGGAAAAAAGTAGCATTTATCTAGACAAGCTGTTACGTCCATTTGTAATCTCTTTACCATCTTATATCAAGGATACAAAGGATACATTATAGAGATTGAATGGTATTTACACCAATGTGGACACATTTTTTGTCACACTAGATGTCAAATACTTGTATTCGAGTATTATACATCACAATGGACTTAAGGCTTGTCAACACTTTTTATCCACCAAGGATTGCAGCTACTTACCGCATAACACATACTCTCATTTGTCCTTAATCACAACTATTTCTTATTTGATGGTACATTCTACCACCAGACCCAGGGTACAGCTATGGGCACATCTTGTGCCCCTACAGTACATATGCCAACCTGTATCTGGGCTGGTGGGAGGACCAATTTGTATTTACCGATGACACAAGAAGGTACACTGATCACATAGAATTGTGGCTACGCTTTATTGATGACATTCTATTAATCTGGAATGGTCCGTAACATCTATTAAGTGAATTTATCAACGAATTAAACAATAATAACCTGAATCTCAAATTAACCTCTGAACATAGTCTCACAGAGATAACTTTCCTTGATCTGCGAATCTTCAAAAATGAAGAACAAACAACGGCATTCCGTTAAAAAAACGGCAAAAAAACTTACTGGCAGCTGACAGCCAACATCCGCCATCTGTGATCAAGGGGATCCCAACAGGTCAGTACTTACGTCTGAGACGAAACTGTTCTACACATAAGGAGTTTCGTGTACAGGCTAAAGATTTGAAAGATCGTTTCCTTAATCGAGGCTATTCATTGGCTAATCTTAAACATGCATGCAATAGAGCTTCAAAAAGTTACAGGGATGTATTATTACTACTCAACACTTAACCATCATGCACGGAAATCCGATGTATTGGCACCTATAACCACCGATGGAAGTATTGTATTGTATTGTATTGTATGTCTTTATTTATATAGCGCCATTAATGTACATAGCGCTTCACAGTAATACATGTGGTAATCGAATAAATAACAGATAATATAAATAACAGATCATGGGAATAAGTAGATCAAAGATATTTTTGCCAAACTTGGCAAATCTGATGAGGACCTCACAAAAGTGTTAAAAGATAACCCAAGTATCACAAGCCGACGATCACGCAATTTACGGGATGCACTTGTTCATTGCCACTTTCAACGCCAACCTAAAAAAATATGGCTAACAACATCTCTTAAGGGTACATACCAGTGCAAATTATGCAAAGCATGCAAATTCATAAAACCCACTAAAGTTTTCTGCAACACCAGTAATATCAAAGAATATGTGATACGACAGTACATCAATTGCAAAATGTGCAATGTCGTGTATCTTATTGTGTGTGATTGCGGATTGCTATATGTGGGCAAAACAATAAGGGAATTCCGCAGACGGGTACTGGAACATGTCAATTCAATTAACAATGAATTAGATAAACCGGTTGCCCGTCACGTTAACAACATGCATCAAGGGGACACTAAGTGTATTAAATTCATTGGAATTGACAATATCAAAGGTAACATGAGAGGTGGTGACACAGATAATAAATTACTTAAGAGAGAATCAGAATGGATTTACAGACTAAAAACACTGAGTCCTTCTGGCCTAAATGAGGGTTTTACCTATACAGTACACCCTTCATCTAGTCTCTGTAGATATTATCTTCATGTCTATAACTACACACCTCAAGTTAAGCCTGTACTATGTTATTTTGTGCCATAAGTGAACCCCAATCAAGACAGCCCTGGTATTTATAATCAGACAAGGAATCTATTATCTTATATTTCTCCCAATGAATAGCTGACATGGTTGTTTGATTATTGCTTTATTCCTATGACACATGCCCCCCCCCCCCCCCGCCATCAGACTCGTGGGCACAACATTGGCAAAAAAAAAAAACACATGATTCAGATTTTTATTTTAGCCTTTAATATGGTGGTATGCTTTGTTTTTATTCTTTCAATGTGTATTAGTAGTAATACAGGATGTATCTAGTATCCTCTCTTTCTAGTTATAGTGCGTGATTTCCCTTTTGAATTACACTATAGCGCTATTGGTCTATGGTTGCTATACCAACCAAGCACGCTATTTAAGAGAGGCCCCTGATATTCCTGTAGTTACCAGCCTCTGACTAAGCTCCCAGGTGGGAGGGAAACGCGTTAGGCAGTACACGTGGTGACGTCATTGAACGTGGGACGTGGTGACGTCATCGTTGGAGGAGTGCCAGACTCCGTGTATCGAGACTGTGGCAGTTTGCAGCAGGCAAGGTTGTATCATGCTGATAGAAAGCACCGCCGAGTGCTAGCTTATTATGAATCTCTACCACTGGCATTTATGTCTGCATTAAGGGATACTGTATCATCATTACTAGAGTAACAAATGACTTCCCAATGTTGGCAAAATTGCCTGTTTAGGGGGTCACTGAAACGGAATCAATCCACTTACCTCTCACCATTCAATGTGCAGTGCATTGCACCTTACTTTAGGGCACTGTTTACTCCTACTAATATTATTGTGTAATCTTTGTATTGCAATTAGTTAAGGGTAAAATTATACAGTGATGTTGGAATTGCGTCATAAAGTTTATGACGTTTATATACAGTGGCAACACGTTTTATTCTTCGTTGGCTAGTTCCGCAAGCCGGGAGATTTCCCGGCTTGCTAGCTAAATCCCCTCGGCGTGCCGCGCGTCACCGATGCGCGGTCACGCTTCATCGGGTGCCTGCGCCCCATGCACGCGTGCCCAGGGCTCCCTGAGGGAGCCCTGGTGTCCCGCGATGTGGGGGACGGCGGTGGGGGGTTCCGGGGACCCGGCGGACTCGGAGAGGGGAGGGGGAAGCCCCGATCGGAGGACCGCTCCTCCGAGGCTTTGGCGCGCGCACGGGACACGCCGGCGCGCGCAGGGGACACGCCGGCGCGCGCCCGGTTACTGTCGCGGCCGAGACCGGGCAAAGGTAAGAATAAACTCGGCCGCGACAGTATAGTGAGGGAACATTATATCTGTTTACATCAGCAGTTCACCAAGTGTATATGCACAATTAGCATGGTCTATGGTGAGTTAGTAGGTAAGCTGTATCTCTGACCTAACACCCTTTACATAGCAACAAGTCATATTTAATTGGGACTATTAGTGGGTCCAATTCCCAATAAAAAGTAATTTCTTTACCTGTGGTAGGGAGACATGTTTAGATTTGTTGGAACATTGATGTCAGCATTGCTACTTTAACTGCATCCAGGTGTATACACCTATCCATCATTGAAGGATTATTATACTATAAATACCCTAAAATTACATAATGATGGGTTTGGATTATCAACAGAATCTTATATTTGCACTCCTCATTGAATAAGTTTTTATATAACACGATACACACAGTTTAATTTTTGATATTAGGTTTAATATAGATGTGTACCATTATTTTACCCAAGCATAATAAATATTACGTTTTAACAGCCTAGGTGTGCACCGTTAATGTGCTCCTTGCTAGGGAAAGTCTTTACAATATAAAACCTTTTTCCTTCTTTGAAAATACATTTCAAATTAGCACATAAGTTGCACCCGGTATCTAACTTGATATCTTAGGCTACAATCACATTATACAAACTTCAAACTACACTTATCAGTGAGCGATATACAGTACTCTATATGGTCTTTGTAGATATTTTGGGGACAACATGCATACTGTACGCTTACCCACAGATCAGGCGCGGTACAATGGGGGGACAACTGGTATCTTTGCCCCTGGCCTTGTACTCATGTTTTAAACACATTTTCACCCACATACCCACCCTTAAACTCCCACTCCCGAAATCCCAGGTTTATTGCAAGACATTAAAGGTTACAATACATACAGTGTCCCTGGCTTATGGTGCTACTAAGCTACCGGGTACCCACAGTGTTCCGGTGTAACCAGTCGGGTTTCACCTTTATTATGAAGACTGGCTACCCCCACCAAAACAATAGCGGTTACTACTGTTAAGGTAATGAAGGGGTTACACCCTTTTGATGATGCTCGTCTCTGATCAGGAAACGGACCCGCAGGCCTGAGGTAGGGATGCGAATTAACCAACCAGAGCCCAGGGACAGAGTCCTGTTAGAGTATCCGTGGTGGGTAACTAGGCAAAGGGTCAGGGCAGGAGGCAGTGGTGCAGAATCCAGGCAAGAGGAAAAAGGTCAGGGCATGCGTCATGCAGCGAGGTCGGGTCACAGTCCGGGTCAGCGACAGGGATTCCAAATGAACAGGCTAGGCACAGCAACAGGCTAGTCTCCGGAATAGGGAAACCACAGGGATGGCTCACAAACAAGGAAGGCTCAGCAACAGGCTAGCTTCAGGAACAGGGATGGCTCACGAACAAGGAAGGCTCAGCTACAAGAACCCAAAGTGACCCGGAACACAGGGAAGGCTCACAAACAAGGAAGGTTCAGTAACTAGAATGCAAGGTGCCCAGGAACACAGGGAAACATATAAATGCTCAGGCAGGGGCTGGAAGTAATTGGCTGCTATTTAAGCCTGTGAACAGGTGCAGCCAATATAGCAGGCTGCCAGTAATCAAAATGTCCAGAGCAGCCAGGTAAGTTTGGGTTCCAGCCAAAGCATGGCCTGGAACCCTTTTCAACCTTCCCACAAACTTCCTGGTAGGCCTAACCACACACCATCGGGCTTCAACCTCCTTCACCCATCCCCTCTGCCTCCAATAAACAAGATTCTTGGGCTTAACCCCTTCATTGCCTTAGTGGCTATCTGCTAAGGTAATGAAGCTGCTTTTATTTTAATAATACAACAGGGGATTCCAGAGCTGAACCATATCAATAGCAGGTCCGTGGACCCCCTACTTCCTGAGTTACAGGCCCCGATATGGGGTGCCATCAGTTACAGACAGGTGCGGCCTGGTAGGATTCACAGTGCAAGTCCCATTCAAACATTGGGAACACCGCTGTGTTAATTCGATGTGCTATTATAGCCTGCTATGTGCTGGGCAGAGCATGTTGCTGAGTGCTCTGGAATTGTCTACAAATGCTGGCGCCATAAGGAAAGACTGCATCTGTTTGCTACTTTTTTAACTCGCCACATGTGTTACTGCTGTGCAAATAATACTGTAATCTCCAAAGTTGTTTCTAATGTGACTTGTATACATGAGATTGATTAACGGTATAATATATGTTGTCTGTTTTGATTTATCAGCTTGATCCTGGCGAAGATCCTTGGAGTCCCCCAGTCCTTGTAGTCTCACAACCTAGAAAGGTGCAATGACCTCCATCAATCTGTGTTGTGTGGGTGTGAAGTCTAGCTGAGTATGTGGCCCCCTCATGTGCCCCTTGTGTGGGCCAATTTATTTTTTAACTTGTGTTTGCTATCAGCCCCCTGTTTTTTGAGCATGCCCACTGTGCATATGGTGTTGTCCAGTACATTATTTTAGCTAAGGATATCAACTCAAATTTGTTGCTTTTTAGCTGTGCTGGTTCATGAGCACAGTGCCGCAAACAATTTGGAGTGGTTATCAATCACACCTGATATTAGGAGATCTAACTAAACGTTATGTGTCTCTGGCTTCTAGCAGCAAGGTTAGCAGCAGCAGCAGCAGCAGAGGTGAAGCCTCCTCAGCCATTTTGACACCTGTAGGGTCTAGCTGATATGACTGAGAAACTTCTCTATGTATTGTGGGTTTATTTGTATTTGAACTTGCGCACGGGCATTATGTTTAGGTAACGCATCTGCGTTACGTGCCTGGACTGCACATGTGTTAATTTTAATGCCAAAGTGCAGTGTATTGGTTAGTGTGTGTCTGCACTATGAACATCCCTGCTGCTACAGATATCGTTACTAATGCTATTTTGACTAATGGACATTGTTTTTGTATATTATTACCTTTGTGGTCATTAAACCCAGGGAAGCTAATGTCCATTAGCCATGATTATATGTAGGTTTTTGGTTCCGCCTTTAACTATTGATCTAAATTTATTAAAAAATAATCACACCGTGTGCACATACTGTAGATTTTTTTTTATTGCTTTAGAAGATTGAAAGCACTTGTTGAAGAGTATCTATATGGACATAATAAAATGTTTAGGAGTTTGTCTCCATAAAACATACTATTTGTTTACTAATGTTTAGTACAAATATACTGGGGAAGTTATAATAGCAGCTTGCTAGCATGGGATATCCAGTTTGCATTTCTAATCCCCTTAAAAATGCATCTTAAGGTATTTGTGAATTCTTGATAAAATACAATTTTGCATTAATTGGCAAAATTCTCCATGAAGCAATATGCACTCATTTCATATTTACGTTCGCACGAAATTATATTAAACATACAGTATATTTGTATGTGGGAAATTATAGTAGATAATTGGAATTTAGTTTGCATACAGTAAGAATGTGTAATGTTGCAGACAGTATATTCCACTAGAGGTCATATTGCAACATGCAGAATGTAGTTTGTAATTCTCTTGTACAGTAGCTACTTTTTCTGTCCCAACTCCAGATATTTTATGCATACAGTATCCTGTATTTATGTTTAAGGGGCAGAAGAGGTATCCAAACCTGTAAAGGATCCTTTAATAAATGCCTAACATGGAGTTTCATTCTAATGATGATATTCAGCATGAATATGATGGAGACATGCACAATTACATTGTTTATTCTGCTAAACAATCCTTTACAGTTTACTTTACATCTCATACATAAACCTTGGCCCCTTACAGACGCACTTACCAGAATGCCCTCCTACTGTGTATGTAAGTTCTTCCTACCAAACAATTAGATTATAAGATCTTCGGAGCAGGGACTCCTCTTCCTAGATGTTCATTTTTATGTCTGAAGCACTTATTCCCATATTCCGTTATTTGTATTATTTGTTATTTATATGATTGTCACGTGTATTACGGCTGCGAAGCGCTATGTACATTAATAGTGCTATATAAATAAAGACATACATACATACAGTGGGGAACATCTTGTCTCATATGCAATAGTTTTGCTAGATGCTGCAGACATTCTTATTGATGCTCTTCGAATAAATTGTATTAGTGCATATTATCAAGACCTTTGTGTTTTTACAGAATCCCTTTATGAAGGAGAACAAATCTTTTTTGTGCATTTCTACCTTCATCTTATCAATGTTATATTACTATACCTATTCAATACTACAGGTTTCAAGCTTGCTAATATATATATATATAAAAAAAACAAAAAAGTGTGGCGCCAAAAAATAATACTGTGATATGAATAAATTAATGGAACTATAATTAATAAGTAAAGAATTGTGTAAAGTGTGTAATGTTTAAAATGTGTATAACTCTTAAACTAGTGTGACCTTTTTAAATTCTATTATAACACAACCAATAAAAATTATCATAACAGTGCATAAACGTGCTAAAAAAAAGAAACAGAAAAATCAATAAAAATCCAACCAGTCCTTCAATAATTAGTCCATAATGATGAGGTTTCCGATGTTGATAAAGGGGTCTTTGGGCTGCTCTCACACGGGGTAAACCACCTCCACAGATATCTACAGACAGAAAAAGAGAGAGAGCGCACGCCCCATAGCATAACATTGCATAAAATTTATTAAAAGGGGGAAGGGGGTGGGGGGTGGGGGGGTAGGAATCGCACTCACAGGATGCAAATAGTTAAAAGGCAGTTTGTGAATATATCACCACCATCCGGTTCTGGATACTGGAACACGTCTCCGTGGACTCCCACAGGGCTGCCAGACACGATCACCAGGAACCAGATAAATAAGGCTCCGTTCGCTGTCTGTGTATAGTCCAAACTCCAGCTCTCACTTCCAATGGCCGCCGATTGTATTCCCGCGCTTGGTGTAGGCTTCTGCGCGTGCGCGTCGTCGTCGTGATGACGTAATCGCGCTCTCAGTACCCTGACGCGTTTCGTCACCTCACCAGTAACTTTCTCAAAGGGCTGATGCTGAATGGAATCAAGTCCTGCCCTTTTATAACCAGTCTGTTGCCAGGCAACCCGTGATCGGGTGATTGAATAAACCTGAATGGCACTAATGGGGCTAATACATGTCATAGATGCTAATCACATTGAGGACTAGTTTTCTAAAGGCTGATTTGGACTAGTGCACTTAAGGAATGAACATAAAGTAGATATACTGCTGCGACACACTTTATTCGAGCAAATACCCAGTATGTACCTGGCAGATACCTGGTATGCGCCGCTTTTCACCTCTGACAAGCCCCGTTGCATTTGCCTTCCCAGCCTGGGTTTATGCCTGGCTGATGGGCGGCTGATCTGTTAAATGATAATGATTAGGATTTAATAGGCTGCAATGCTTCGCGTGTCTACCAGATGGCATAAATTCATGAATTGTAATGCAGTATATATATATATATACTGTGCAGTATTGCAGCCAGCGGGAATAAAATGCTTCAATCCCTGCCTGGAAAATAACTCAATGCACTCGGGCAGAAAACAGTCACAAACCTCAATACACCCGGGTATACCCGAATTCGTGGGACTAGCCGAGCTCGAATAAAGTGTGTCGCCAGTGTATAATTGAAAATCCTTATGGACAATAATATGGGAACAAGAAGGATATCATAACATTAATACTAACACTAGCAATAAAACTCAAGCAATTTGACACTATATAGATTCATCAATCATTGTACTGCAATAATTTCAAACACTATTCTCAAACTATATTTAATGATTTCCCAATAGGAAAATCCGCAAGATAAGTTAATCGTACAAGATACAGCTAAACCTCGTTATAACGCGGGTCTCGGGGTCCACCCCGAGACCACCGCGTTACTAACGGGGTCGCGAGAAAAAAAATGGCCGCCGCGCTTTAGCGCATATTCATCCCGCGGGACAGGAGATGGGAGCGGGCATGTCCCTCCGCTCCCCGCTTCCCCCTGTCACCGCGGGACAGGCCGCGGGGCAGGAGATGGGAGCGGGGATGTCCCTCCTGTCCCCGCTTCCCCCTGTCACCGCGGGACAGGCCGCGGGGCAGGAGATGGGAGCGGGGATGTCCCTCCTGTCCCCGCTTCCCCCTGTCACCGCGGGACAGGCCGCGGGGCAGGCCGCGGGGCAGGAGATGGGAGCGGGGATGTCCCTCCTGTCCCCGCTTCCCCCTGTCACCGCGGGAAAGGCCGCGGGGCAGGAGATGGTTGCGGGGATGTCCCTCAGGTCGCCGCTTACCTCAGATCCCGCTGCCTGCATGGAGGTGGTAGCGGGGGGTTTCTTCTCCCCACCGCTGTCCCTGGCGCTCCCGCTGCCTGCGCGGGAGGAGGGGGGGGGAGCGGGTGGTGGTGCTGGTCGCGGCCTTTCCTCTGCTCCGACCCCACCCCCCGTCTGTGTAGAGTGAGAGAGTGTGTGTGTGTATGTATATATGGGAGAGAAAGTGTGTCTGTGTATATGGGTGTGTGTATGTGGGTGTGAGTGTGTGTAAGTGTCTGTTAGTGTGTGTAAGTGTCTGAGTGTGTGTGTAAGTGTGTGTAAGTGTGTGTGAGTGTCTGTGAGTGTCTAAGTGTGTGTAAGTGTGTGTGAGTGTATGTGAGTGTCTAAGTGTGTGTAAGTGTGTGTAAGTGTGTGTGAGTGTCTGTGAGTGTGCGTGAGTGTGCGTGAGTATGCGTAAGTGTGCGTGGGTGTGTGTGAGTGTGTGTGAGTGTGTGTAAGTGTGTGTGAGTGTCTGAGTGTCTGTAAGTGTGTGTGAGTGTGTGTGCAGTGTGTCAGTGTGTGCAGTGTGAGCAATGAGCAGTGTGTGTGCAGTGTGCAGTGTGTGTGCAGTGTGTCAGTGTGAGCAATGAGCAGTGTGTGTGCAGTGTGCAGTGTGTGTGCAGTGTGGCAGTGTGAGCAATGAGCAGTGTGTGTGCAGTGAGTGTGTGCAGTGTGTGCAGTGTGCAAAAAAAAAAATGAATTTTTTTTTTTTTTTTTTTAATTTTTTTTTTTTTTTTTTTTTTAAACGGGAGCCACGGGAAAACCGCGTTATAACCGAATCGCGGTATAACGAGGCGTGTTATAACGGGGTTTAGCTGTATATACAAATTTTATTTTCACACTCTCCATAAGTGTGGATAACTATACCATACATTGCACTACATGATCACCACATAAAAGCAAGATCACATTAATTAAAACAATGAATTTAGATCTAAAACAACAGATCTCAATCATACATAGAGCAATATTACCCATAAATTCCAATTCCATATCCATATATACATAGAGAAAGATTTAGGACCCATAGTCAATATAAAGCATGAGTGTACACAGAGAAAAAGATGTATATTGAGAAGTTAATAAATTCCCTTTTGGGTTAATAGATTGTATCTGTATATCTTCTCAATATCTCTGTATACTGCAAATATATACAAATTATATATATTTTCCTCGATGTTCAATTTATTACACTTTATACCTCAAATATTATAAGATATAGGAATTGAATTCACTTATTACCACAGAAACAAGAAAAGAATGACCTATAATAGTCACACTCATACCCCTGTACTAATACAATGGGTTAAGAGAGAAAAGAAGAGAGGAAGGGCAAGGTATTGAATCATAATGGTTTTGGACGTGACTTATACATAGTAGGGCCTACAATAAAAGAAATATCTAAATAAAAATTATTTAAATTTATAATATTATATAAAAGAACCAAAATAGAAAAAGAATAATAAACACCTCTTCAAATATTGTAGGAGGTATATATGGGATAGGTAGGGATGAAATGGAGGGAAAAATCTGGGAATGGGGAAATAGGGAATGGATGGGGAGGTGGGAAAGGAGGGGAAACTTCAGGAAGGGGAATTTTGGGATGGGAGAGGAGGGAGGGAAGAAGATGGAGAAGACCACAAAGAAGAAAAGAAGACCCCAAGCCAGACGGGAAGGATTACAAATAGAAGAAAGAAGACACAGACGTGGATTGTAAGGGTTTATTATTTTATGGTTACCTGTGGATTGGTTCCTGTGCTTCTGGGTCACCTGGATTTCGGTGAGTGGGCATCTAATGGTGAGTAAACAAAAGAAAAGTTTATTATTTTAACTTTTACAGTTTATTTTTTATTTTTGATTCATGTCTTTTATTTTTTCAGTCCCATTTAATGCCCGTGAATGTATCTATGTATATACATACATTCACGGACAGTGAATGGGTGTATTCTATGTGATTTTTGTATGTAAATGCATTGTATTTTATGCTCTATTATTGCCCTTGTATGTTCTGTATATCTATCTATATGGATAGACATACAGGGATAATAATTGATTGTATTGCTAATGTTTATGTTCTTTTCATGTATGGCTAATGTATTTATCTGCTTTATTTTGTCATTGTTGTGAATAATGTAATTTGTATTTAGTGACAGGTTTTTTGTAATGGCTTATTTCTGGTAGTTAGATTAGAATGATGGTGGTTACTTTAAATTAGAATTATTTTGGCAATGGTTTGTCTTTAGGAATTGAATAGGGAATTGTATAATTGATTTGTATTGTATTGTAATTGTTTGAGGAAATGGATTAATTGATTGATGGTAATTGTATTGATGTTGCTTAGTTTCTATTTGATTTTCAGGATGGCATTGGTGCTTAGGGGACATTGTTCATAGTATATTTTATTTTTACATATATTTTCGCATAGTGTTACATGCTGCACAGATTAATTGCATCATGTACACACTCAATGCAATTGTGTGACATTTCATATACATTTGTGTAGCTGCTGGTTTGTTGGTTTATATTTACAATTGCTGCAGGATTTATTTTAACATGCAATGTGGTGATTTTAAGATTAATAATCCATGTTTTGATTAATGCATGTTTTATGTGTTTCATAATGGGCAAATAATCTATTATCCATATCTGGATAATAGTTATTTTGCACATTATTGTACTGTATGTGTTGGGGGGGGGGGGGGTGGATGTATGTATTTAATGTGTAGGTCCGGTTTATTTTTTTATATTCAGGGTTTGTTCCTTTGGTCTGCGTGAGACCTCTAGAGCCCATGTTGCGTCATGGAAGCTATAAAGATGGCGGCGGCACTGGCACCCGATGCCCCATCCTGTAACTCGGGAAGCAGGAGGTCTCTGAGGCAGAAATCAATGCGGTTCAGCTCAGGGGACCCTCTGCTCCCGCACACTATTATTAAAAATACATTAAAGCAGCTTCATTACCATAGCAGATAGCTGCTACGGTAATGAATTATTATTTATTGTTATGTGTGTTTTAATACTAGTGTAGATGTACAGGGGGTCTCCTGAGCTGAAACACATTATTTTCAGCCTCGGGGACCCCCCTACTTCAGGAGATATAGGCCCCTTTATGGGGTGCCGGTATCCCCTGCAGAATTTAAATGTCCCGGTCACGTGACGCGGGAGCTTTAAAGTGCAGGGGATACCGGCACCCCATAACGGGGCCTATATCTCCTGAAGTAGGGGGTCCTCGGACCTGAAACCAATGCGGTTCAGCTCTGGAGACCCCCTGCTTAAGTACACTATTATTAAAATGTATTTATTTAGTGTACGATCGCCTGTAACAGTCTTGCATGGAGATAGAGAATCTCCATGCAAATGTTACAAGCGGCTTTTTTTTCTATCAGCTAGCGTACGTAAAGGTTAAGAACGCTAGCAGGGGGAAAAAAGCATCACATACGCTGTGGCTATTCTGAGCTATTTTGAGCAGGTACGTTAAAAAATGGCCTCACTTTTTAACGAACCTGTTTTTTGGCCAAATCAGAACGCAAAGCCATTGAGATTAGTGCATAGCCCCCTATGTGTGTAATGAGAAAAGTCTCTAAAGCAGTATGCCAGTATGCCAGTGCGTCGGTAACAGGGAAACACAAGCAGGTGTTTGCGTCTCAGCTAAGATAGCCGGCGACTAGCAATGACGATTCACCTCTCAATGTCCGCACATCCGTATGACGTCACACAGAGGGCGTGACTACAGCAATGAACACCCGAGCAGTGCGTCGTAAAGATAAAATACACAAAATGGTGCTAGCCAAATAACTACCTTATAGGGCTGTTAAGGAGGCATAAAAGGTACCATAAAAACATAGAATAATCCTACGCGTTTCGTAGCTATAAAGTGCTACTTCTTCATGGCATTCGCTCGGGTGTTCATTGCTGTAGCTGAACCTGACGAAGGAAATTGACTTTCCGAAACGCGTCGTTCGAGGCATAGCGTGGAGCCTATTTGTTCTATCACTGCTCCCGTAGCCGTTTCCAGCCTTTGGAAAACAGCCACGCAACCGGACGCGGATAAGTGGACTTACTGCCACCAGAACTGGTTCCAGCCACGGAGACGGCATTATTGATGTAAGTCTTTGAGCTTTTAATTGCTTGTTCAATAAAATCATTTTCTTTTATCTTCCTGATTGCCTGATTACCACACCAAATTCAAACTGTGTGACTGCAGATACAGCAATTTCAGCGGATCTCATGCTGTTAACCCCTACCCTCATCACCTCTACTCACACAAGCCCGTGTGAGTTTATTTCATTTATATTTACACTTTAAGTATACAGTAGAGGCAACTCTTATTCTAACAAAAACCAGTGGCAATTCCCCAAAAAACCCAGGAAACACCCAGGTACATTCTGAATATATGCCTTAAACTTTCCTTAAACTAGCCCCAGCATTTCTGCATTGATTAATGGCCTATCAGATTAACAGCGGGGGTCCCTGGCAGTCCCATTCAAACTGAATTGGACTGTCAGGGATCCCTGCTGTGTTAATCCTATGGGTCGTTAGTCAATGCAGAAATACCTTAAACGTGCCTCAAACTAGCCCAGAACATACCCAGCACATACCCAGCACATACCCAGAATGTAACCCGGCTAGTTTACGGCAAATATTAGAATAAACGTTGCCTCTACTGTAGTCATAATCTTCATACCTCCACTCATTTTGGATTTCTGTATGTGTGTCCGTTTCCTGTGTTTCACTGCAAGACACCCAGTCCACAGATAAAGTCACCATCTACAGTGGACCACACGCTGCAAACAGTTGCCCTAACTGTCATCACTCTCACAAGCCCGTGTGAGTGTATCCTTTTATTTATTCACTCTCGCCAGTAACACCTCAGTGTGTTTGAGATTCACGTGTTTACTCACCTTTCGATCCCCCCATTTGCGTGTGTCTCTTGTGTGTTCTCCACGCCTCATATGAGTCAGAACATACGGTTATTAGAAACTATCAGCAAGCGATCAACGCAAGACAGTAACCGCTTCAGTAGAAGACTCCACTTCGTGACCAGACCAAGAACATCAAAGACATCGCTGAGAGATCCTGCTCACATATGCCCGTGTGAGTATCTATAGTATTATCATCCCCCACGCACTGTTTATTCATTTTATTCATTCATTTATTTTCTTTACATGCGCTCATCTCCACTCTTTTCGTTACCTGGAAACTGCAGAGGACTATCTACTAGAGGGACCTCCAGCCATTGCCCACCCTGATGTCAGCTGTGTGGTAAAATCGTGTATTGTACACGTATATGCTTATGTTCTTTTATATTGATGTACGCAGAATACTTACCTCCTTTTTTATACTAAACACGTTTTGATATACTTCACCATTTGCGTTTTGCGCTGTTTTTTTGTCTTTTATCCCTAGTTCGTGAGGGTGCCGAGCCACTCCTTAACTATAGCTGCATACGCCTATCACGTTACCTTACGGTTTTGTATGGTTTAATTTTATATATATTTTTTTCCATACCTTTTTTTCACATTAGGGTTGTGTATATTATAGTGTGCACAGTCTATTAAGATATAGGGGTTGACAATATTGTTTTTTCACTGATAGACATTGTTTTTTAACACATTTAAGTTGTTTTCTGTGTTGCGCACTTATTCTTTTCTTCAGAATCCTTACAAAATTGCATTATAAAATTTCTCTACAGACTGAGTCTTGTCGTAAGATGTTAAGTGAAAATATTTCATTTTCTGCTATTTAAATGTGTAACTTTTTTTCTTCTGTTTTGACAATTTGGCACTGTCACATTTGAAAGTTCATCTCTGTCACCTGGTGTCACCTGCAAGTGAGGACCCCAGACCACTGAAAGCCCAAGACAAGGAGACGAACACATAGACAAGGAATGTAAGATGAGCCTGATCAGACGGGGACCTGCCAATGACTGATCAGAGGGAAGTGCAAGGATTTGCCATTTAGTTGAATTACCCAAACTTGAAAGGAGGGCAGTGATGCACTAAGCTGCCTTTCACCAGGTGGACCAAGCACTGAATGCACTGTGCTCTGAGCTGCCTCTATTCTCTGGGGCTGGGACTTGCTTTATCAGGATCCTGACATACCTTGGACCAGGAGTATAAAGCTCGTAGTGCCCAAGGCATATAATGCACAGCTTTCGTGGCTGATTTGTGATTTACTATTGGCAGGGTAATGGAGTGACCAAGAGGAGAATCCATCTGATTACTGTTGTCCAAGACATTGGCACAGTTTTGCCATTCCTGTGGCACTTCTCAGTCTGTAGTTAGGCAGGGTGATCTGCTGTAGAAACGCTGAGGCCACAGATTGTTATAGAAGACCCATTCAAGAGGCTGGCCATACACATAGTGGACCTACTTAAAATCAGTAGCCAGAATGTAAAGAAGTCCATCTTAATTATTTGAGATTTAGATATCCGATATCCAGAAGTCCTACCAATCTCCTTCATTGAGAAGGAGAAAGTGACTGATGCTCTAATTAATGGGTTTGCTAGAGTAGTTGTTTTTTCTAGAAAGATCCTCACAGATCAAGGGACACAATTCATGTCTGAACTGATCCAATATCTCTTGGTTTGGTGAAGAGCAAGGAAACTCTGAACAGCTCCCAATTAGCCCCAGACGAATGAACTGTGTGAGCGGTCCAGACCCTGAAGCAGGCACTTCAGGTGTTTATGGAAGTGGAGAATGGAGACTGGGAAAAAAAATGTAAGGCTCACGAACAGGGACTCAAGAGGCCAGGAACACATGGAATAGCATAACATGCTCAGGTTGGGTTGGGAGTCACTGACTGCTATTTAAGCCGTAGAACAGGTGCAGCCAATTACCAATTCCAGGAAGAGATTTGCCAGGAACCAAGATGGCCACAACAGCCACGTAAGGGCAACTTCCAGCAAAACCCTGGACTGGAATCCTTATACTATACAGGGGCCGGGTTTGGTTACCTGTTGACCTATTCTGGTAGATCTGGAATAAGGGCCAACAACACCTCTATGGTGTCGTGTGTGGTGGAGTTCACCTTAGCCGCTAAGGTAATGAAGCTGCTTTAATGTATTTTTTTAGTAGTGTGCAGAAGCAGGGGGTCTCCTGACCTGAACTGCTTTGATTTCTGGCTCAGGGACCCCCTGGTTCCCGAGTTACAGGCATTTGGGGCATCGGATACCAGTGTCGCCGCCATTTTTAAAGCGTCCATGTCACATGGCACAGGACATTTAAATTATGGAGGAGATACCGGCACCCCATATCTGGGCCTGTAACTTGGGAAGCAGGGGTCCCCGAGGCTGAAATCAATGCAGTTCATCTCGGGAGACCACCTGCTCCCGCACACTATTAAGAAAAAATACATTAATGTAGCTTCATTACCATAGCGGCTATCCGCTATGGTAATTAATTTTTTTTTTTGTTATGTGTGTTTTGATACTAGTGTACACGAGCAGGGTGTCTCCTGAGCTGAACCGCATTGGTTTCAGCCTCGGGGACCAACTACTTCATGAGATACTTGCCCCATTATGGGGTGTCGGTATCCCCTTGCAAAATTTAAATCCCCCGGTCACATGACGCGGGACATTTAAAAGCACAGGGGATACCGGCATTCCATAATGGGGCCTGTATCTCATGATGTAGGGGGTCCCCAAGGATGAAACCAATGCGGAAACCCCCTGCATATGTACACTAGTATTAAAATTAATATTTATACTGTATGATCGCCTATAAGAACCGTGCATGGAGCCGCAGCATCTCCATGCAGTTCTTACAGGCTGTTTTTTTTTCTCAGCAATCACGCTTTAGAATTTTAAGTACGATAGCAGGGGGGAAAAAATCAGCTTGCGCGATGGGGCATGTTTTTGCCCGCATAGAACAAAATGCGCTTCACTTCTTAGTGAATCCTGCGTTTGGCTTCACTTTGTAACGGGCGAGTCAAAATTTCCCAATTGGGCGCAAAAGCGCTCTGCTTAGTGCATGGCCCCCAAAGAGAGCTGACAATAGAATTTGAACACTTGAAAGTCAGTGACAAGGCAGTTACAAGTGACATGACAACTGAGCTACACCTTCAGAATGAGATAAATAATGTACAGTATGTGAAAAAACGACATCAACTTTTTTTAGGCACACTTTATCTAGAGCACAACGTGCACAAGCACACAGAAAAAAAGAAAATCATTAGCTAAAGGAAAATGATCATACGCTTGGATAAATTAAACCACGTTAAAGTGATTAATATTGCAACCTTAAAAAAATAAAAAATAAAGCCTCACCAAAGCACAAATATATAGGTATACATCACCATTTTAAGCTTTACAAAGTCAAGTTATGTTACATAAAACATTGCGTTAAATCTTACTATAAATATCACATAACTGCTAAATGGCAACCAAATTTTCTGAGAGTATCATACGTGTATGTGCTAAACTATATAAAGCCATGTTTTCAGAACACATGCTGGCAGTACTGGTGGAAGACAGTACATACTAGATCATAAGGAGTTGTAGATTTTGTGATTTTTTTCTCTCCAGAATATGCAGCGATTTCTACATGGGTTGTCTTGTGATATTGGTTGTCTGTCTGTGTGTGTGTTTGTGTGGTTGACTTTGCTTGATTTTCTGTATCTTTTGTAGTTGTAATTTGTCTATTTCTTTCTTTTTGTAGTGGGACTGTGTGGAATACTGTGCATTGTGAAAGAGTGTAATTGTTGTGAGAGGTGGAGGGAGTTTGAGGATTGGTAGAACTGTGAAAACTTTAGGGAGTGTGAGTGGAAGGAATCTGAGGATTGGACAGTGGAGTGGTAAGTGGAGGAGTGTAGAATGAGAGGGAGAGTGGAGAGGAGAGATAAGTGAGAGAGAGGAGACAGGCGAGGAGTGATGGGAGAGAGGGAAGAACTGCATCGGAGTCCTGTGAGGATATAAAATGTATTTTCAATGCTGTATCCAAGATCTTCCTGGCAGAAAATTATTTAGCATGTATATTTATAGACCTTTTCCCATATATATTATTTCATGTAGTTTCTTAAAGATACTGTACAAAGTAACACACATTCCCAGCTACCTCAAACTCCTACAGTATACCCACCACATCATGAATATATATTTATGTCAAAAAAGAGTGCTACTGAGCGTGGCAAATGTATACAACAAAAGACAGGGGAGCCCAATGCTACATCCAATTGACAAAACATATATGGTAATAAATATAAAGTTTAAATACTTCAATAATAATAATAATTACTTGGTTATTTAGTTAAACCCATTGGCCAAAGCGTTGTAGGCCTGCATACCAAATGTCAAGATATAACCAAAAAAAAATATATATATATATATATATATAAATATATATGTTTTGTCAATTGGATGTAGCATTGGGCACCCTTGTCTTTTGTTGTATACTGTACAAAGTAGTTTGAAATGTCCAGGAATTCTGAGAATAATATAAAATACACTTGAGACAAAATATTTTAACATTTCACTCTTTTAAATTGAAAGTGATAGTGCCACAAATGAAGAAGAGTCAGATTCTTAGGGGCTTATTCTATATCTGCGGTATCAAAATTATTAAATACCACAGTTAGCCATGTCAATGCTATTTCAATGTCATGTCCTGATATTGCATGTCAATGTCAAGTCCTGATATTTATCGGCACCTCGGTCAGCCCTATTTTGCCCATGTATATATTAGCCAGCAAGGAAAAGGTGATAAAATATTAACTAGTACGCATTGCAGCACATATTAAACTTTTAGTAGCCCAAATGGTCAGTCATGGGTATCCATGACTGGCTGACCACTAAGAGCCACAAAGGGGTTAAACCCAAATATAATCCCTGCAAGAACCCAACACCCACCACATTTTATATATAGGACCAGACCACCGCAGTGTTATCAAAGACTCTTAAAGGTGAAACCCTCCTACCGGAGTCCACCCAATGCAGAGGCGGATGCCATCGCGGAGGCCCACGTTGCTGGATCAGACAGTACTGGAGTACTCTGCAGATACCTCAACAAAGTGCACTAACAGTTCACTGGATAGCGCTACTCCCTACACTTTTGGGTGGGCTGGACATTGGGAAAGGGACATCCGGGTATTGGTGCCTAGCATCAATGTACTTTGGGACACTCACTGGTGGTACTGGGCTTTGTGTTCACTATACTGTGTGGTGTGTTATGTTATATGTGCTGTCAGTAAAGGTTGTTATTATATAATGTGTGTGTTTAATATTACTATTGGTTCCTGTGAGGGGCTCATCCCACTACGCTGGGATCCCTCGCAGGTGGAGGCGCTGCACCGGGACGATAATTATGCCACCCCAGGCTCCCTGTGGTGGAGGCTTGGGCCCTCTGTGAGCCAACCGGTAACAGCAGTATCGGTAGTCTCTCTAGTAGGGGGAAAGAGGGCTACACACACACACACACACACACACACACACACACACACACACACACACACACACACACACACACACACATATGTGTGTGTGTGTGTGTGTGTGTGTGTGTAAAGGGGTGCGCCCCCCTTGATAAAGATCTCTCTGGGATCGAAACGTTGGACTTTTTGTGCAAGTATTTGTGTACTTTAATACATTTTTTCATTACTGAACTGCTGAGTTTCTTTGTCTCTTTACCTTTCAGGTATTATATGCTGTGTATTTTTATGACCTTAGCACCAGCTATTATTACTCTACCACTGGAGTGCAGGATATCTATCCATCCATATATATATATATATATATATATATATAATAAACCCGAACAGATGGCACTCAAAGCAAAATAGGAAAAGTTCAAGGTGCCTGCTTCATAATCACAATACATGTAACAGCTGCTGACCTACAAAAGGGTTAACATTAACACTAAATTATACTACCTACCCCGCTTTGCTACCTCAATTGGCTAAATAACTATTGCTAATCAATGTTTCACTAACGGCAAAGGCAAATGAGGGGTTAACCCCTACCACCACACCATGGGGTCTAACCACAGTCCCTGAGGCAAATACATTTACAACATAAACCAATTGATTGTTACTGTGGCTACCTAGGCTCTCTCAATAGAAACCTAGATAGCAGCATTTACAATCAATCGTGTCCTGTAATTAAAAGGGGGTTACTTACTCCACCCTGGATTAATGCCATCCTCATCTTCATGGCTGCAGCCCCTCAGAAACAGTCCAATAAAGGGTCATTGCCCAATCATTAAAAAGAAATCCATAAAGCAATCCAATGCCTGATGGCCACAAGAAAAATACAAAAAACATTGAACGTAATCCAAAAACCCAGTGGCATAATCAAAAATACAAAACCATAAAAAGTAATACCAGGCAGCCCAATGCCATAAATAAAAACCAAAGCACAGCCATAAAAAATAATCTCCGTTCTGCTGAGCATGCATAACTTGGGAGAACATTTGTTTTCAACTGTGGTCTGCAGCGGAGATTGAGTTCCAGAATAATCATCCCTGTGATATCATCTACTGTTTAGCGGCCTCTTAGCAGGATCAAGGTCTGTCTTGAGGACCTGCTGTTGTATTCCAATGCTGTGATCCTGGGTGGCCTGAATGACAGCCTCAAAGTTGCCTATGTTAGTGCATTACTTTGTGTTTTTGATTTATAAAGCAATCTTCACTATACAGTATTTACTTTGTCTTTTCTATGTGAATTTCCCCCCCTCCCCTCTCTTCCTTCTCTTTTGACCTTCATGGAATTCCATCTGGACGTATGAAGAGTCTAAAGGAGTTCTCCTCCAAGGGGGGAGGTAATGGCGGTGCACTGCGTGCCGACAAGTGGCTTGTGCGTTCCGGAAGCAGGAAGTAAAAACGGATGCTGGATCACAGTATCAGAATCAAAAATGTAATGAACTATATCAGCAACAGTATAAAACTAATCATCTTCGGAGGAACTATCCTGATGTTTTTCAGTGTTGGTTACTCTACATAACCCCACAGCTTGATTAATATGTGGAAAATGTGAGTGGAACATTCACAAAAACTCCAATTCACATTTGATATTGTGTATACTGTGTTGCACTATTATTGTTATTTATTTGCATAACTCTAGATGAAATTTGCACCCTGAGTTTTTCTGCCATTCTGTGTCTGGACTAAGTCTGAGTCCTGTTTGGGAGTGGTATTTTTTCCAAGGATAGTGATAATACATTATTTATCGCTTTATCACATTTTACACTGAATTTATATTATCACTTATTCACATTGATAAGTAGTGCTATTTGTGCTTGCACCCCCTTTTTCCATCTATTTTCTTAAAAACGTCTTCTTTCTTCATCTGTATTTTTTACCACTGGATGTTGAAGACTTTCGGTCGTCTGCGAGAGCCCAGGCCTGTTATAGGTGCCCTGGGCAATGGATAAAGATGTGTCACTGGAACACATGGTAAAACAATCAAATTGCTTGATATACAATGTGATTCTCTCTATTTAAGATGATATCATGGCTTGGTTTGCCAAATCCTTGATGTACAGTAATCTTAATGAGAAATCTGACGTAAAACATTTGCAATTTCAAATTATACTCTAAAAAAAACATCATGACTACAAAAGTGATCATGCTGAAAGTGCCCACAGAGATTATTACTGCAAATAAGCATTTCCTAAAGTCAGGCCCACCACCAGCTTGTATGGGGCTCCGGTATCGGGACAAAAATGTAATCTACAGTAAGGACTCAAGTGAATGAGGAGATTGTTTGCTGACAGCTTGTTCAGTGTGTATATGTGGGGGAGGGGGAAATTGGATGCCTGATGAGGGAGGTGAGTGGGCCCCCGTGCTTCATGCTTTTTTCTCCTAGCAAAGGAAGGAGCCCGACACCTCGGCTGATCCCAGAAGTCACAACCTACTTCCTCTCCTGCTCAGCTGGACAGATCCCCTCAGCTGCCAGGTATGGGACAATTGTTCTCTTGCCCCTCCCCTTATGGTGCCTCTGACTAAGGATTTCTTACTATTTAGATTATTCTTATCAACCTTATTATTGACTACAGTATGTGTATTAAACAGACACATTAACAAAGGCCCAACACTGGAAAAACAAATTGTAGTTGGAAGCAACGTAACAAATATATTTGTATCAAGAAGTAATTGAAAATATAGGATGTTTGAATATTAATTTTAGGGATCTCTTTAGTTAAGAAATGAGGGATCAGTTGCAAAATTGTAAGCCTCAAATAGTCATTATTCATGATGTTAGATTGTTACTATGCACACAGCTAACAGGAGTGAACGTTTCAAATATTGCCCTACCAGCAGTTTTACATTCTGCTGTCTTTAGCATAACTGAAACTATTAGTCACTGCTAAATGTCATGTGTGATAGGTTCTCATGGGAATTGGGTTCATGCTATCCTCTACAGTAGATTACTGAATGACAATCACAATGCAATATGTTTTAATCTCTACACTCTTAAAAATTGTTTGAACTGCGACCTTTTGAATGAATGATATAAAATTAATTTAATACTATATAAAAAGACAGGTGTATTTTTATAATATGAAATATCTTTACCTGTTATTGTTGGAAACTGTTAGAAGGTACAGTATAATAGAAGAAGGGGATTAATATTGATGACAAGCAGGAAACCAAGACCCAGTGTCTACTTTTGGTCACTTTGGGCAAATTGCTCTACAGTATGTGTGCAGTACAGTTTATTTTTTATCATTGTAACAAACCTAAAAAGGTTGGTTTGACATGACCTATCCCTCATTGCTTCATGAAGGATAGATCATGCAAAGCTAACCTTATTTGTTTATTGAGGCGTTAAGTAGAAATATAGACCAAGACAATGCAGTTAGATTTTGCAAAGGCTTTAAGTATAGTGCTAAATAAGAAGTTAATGTACAAAATAAAGGAAATTGGTCTGGATGCAAATATTTGCACAGATGTAGTAGCCGTTATTGCTCCTGCTAGCATGTTGCAGGAGGACCACATAACGCGCCGGCGGGAGCAGTTCTCATTCTAAATGCATTAGCAGTGTGATAAAAAGGTGTAGGGCTAATGCACTATTGCACCCACTGATGTGCGAGCTAGCAAGTGCAGTAACGCTTACTACATTTGTACCTGGATTGAAACCTGGTTGAACGATTTGTAAACTGAGTGTTGTCATAAAAAAACACATATTCAGATTGTGCTAAAGGTGTGAGTAGAGCGCCTCAAATTACCGGGTTCACTGCATTTAATTTGTTTATTAATGACAAAATATGCATTGAAAGAAAAGTCCCCATACCTTTTACTTTAACAACATTTTCTGCAATAAATAAGAAACTATATTTAGCTAGATTCTCACATTAACATTGTGTTTTATATGTTCAATAATGCATATCATTTTATTTTATCATAATTGTTCTCCTTATCATAATGTCCTACGCTCTAGAGTGACTACGGGTACTGTACACACCTGTTGGCTCAAGGAGATCTGGGCCTCCGCTAGCTGGGAGCCTGGGGTAATAGTTATAGTACTGGCAGCGCCTCCACTTACCCAGGATCCTCAATGAGTAAGATTCCCCTGGGCAAGAACAATAGCAACACACATCAGATTGTAACTGTTTACTACTAAGTATTGATAGAACCTTCTCTTGTAGGCAAAGCAATAACACACATATAGTACACAATATACTCTTAACCAGTACTTGCAATATAACACCTGTGGCTCGGCCACTCTCATAAAGAGAAATGTCACTGTCCCGTCACCGCATGCCCCCACACCGTGTCCATATAGCTAAAGATATGTATATAGGCTCAGTCCTTTGTATATAGTCTGCAGTCATCATTCTTCCTTCTCCTGGAGGAATTTCTGTCAGTCCATGCTCCATATTATACAGCATCCCATGCTCTTCTTCGGCCGCAATCCTGCCGCAGGCCTCTTGTAACACTGGGCAGGCCGCCAGAGCCAGCAACGGTAACTCACCCGCTTCCTGCAAGTATATACGGATCACGGCTTGTACAATGTCCATATTGGTCCCCATGATTATAGGGGCGCTGGGATGGTCCTGAGGTTCCGGGCACACTAGCGCTTCCACTTCCATGGGATGATGCTTTTCGGTATTCAGCTGGGGAATGTCCAGGTGCACTCTCACCACTCCATCGATAGGGTAGTCTTCATGGCTTAGCCCTCTCAACCTCAGGGAGTCTGCGGACAGTTGCGGCAGCCGATGCAGATGCTGATCATAGAAGGGTCGATACACTAGGGTTACTTGGGACCCGGTATCCAGTAGGGCGGATGCATAGATACCTTCAATGACAACCTTGACGATGGCCGCCGGCCCAATGTGGCTACTCACTGGAGATGGGCCAGGCGCTTCACTGGCTTGAGGAGTACACAGCATGGACTTGGCAGGTCGGGTTGCCGTTCTGCGTTTGCCAGGGCATTGCGACGAGATATGACCCAGCCTGCCGCAGCCGTTGAACTGGATGTTACTTCTGAAAGGACTACTCCGGAAGGCTGGGAAAATCGTTCCGAGGTGGGACTTTCACGGGCAGCCTCGGACTCCTCAGGCTCTTCTTTGTCTGGGATCCCGTCCCCAGGTTTTGCCTCTGATTTCTTGGCTTCCTTGGAGCACACCCCCGTCTTTTTGGCTGCAGTCAGGTCTTGCCCCAGCAATACAATCTCATGTGCCTGTACTCGGTCCATCAGGTCATCAAACGACAGGGATTGTCCCAGCTCCAGGCACCCGCTGACTCTTACGGACACTGGATGTAGCGGAAGGAGTCCCCTTAGCAGTTGCGTGGTGCGCAGTCCATCTGCATCCACCTTTTGTAGTACTTTCCTTCTTAGTAATGAAAAGTTCAGTCCGCGCTCTGGCTCTTTAAACTTGGAGTGTTGGTCCCTCTCAGTTCTCTTGCTGCTTCTGTGTTTATGAGGTGTCTCCCCCACCTCCAAATGTGGTCTCCACCGGAACACCGATGGTGATACCAATATCAGCAAAACAAGAAAAAACACAAAAGCGCACCAAGATGAGAGATAGATATTGTATTAGCAACAAATAATAAAATTAGTAACTTACATATAAAATTTCTTTAATAATCTCCGATTCTGGTGTCTATCACAGGAGTAGGGCATCACATAGGAAGTATGAAGGGTAATCTCAGTTCTGAGAGATCAGACCCGCGCGCTGGGGCTGTCTCTGTTCACTCTCGCCTGAAGAAGTTTACTTTGTTAAACGAAACGCGTCGCGACTGTTGTGGCTGGCGGTTTTACTACCCACCACCAGTACACACTCAAGTGTACCGTTTCTGCTTATTTCCGATCATTTCTATGCTATCAAAAACGGACAGGCATCCTAAGGACACCTATTGAAGGCCCCGGTTCCTGCACATGCGCGCTACACTCCGCACCACGCGGAGGACAGGAGAGTGAACAGAGACAGCCCCAGCACGCGGGTCTGATCTCTCAGAACTGAGATTACCCTTCATACTTTCTATGTGATGCCCTACTCCTGTGATAGACACCAGAATCGGGGATTATTAAAGAAATGTTATATGTAAGTTACTAATTTTATTATTTGTTGCTAATACAATATCTATCTCTCATCTTGGTGCGCTTTTGTGTTTTTTCTTGTTTTACTTTCCTTCTTACCAGGGTCCAGAGGTCCAAATGTAGACGCCTAAGAAAATCAGACACCATTTCCCCCTCTTTCTGGGTCAGGGCATGGAACTTTGCTATCAGCACAAACGCATCCACCGGAATCCCATAGGCTTTGGTGAGGGCGTGAATGATGCCATGCGTGTCTGCATCAGGGTGGTCATCCCGGTAACAATGCACCATGTGGGACGCGGGCAGTCATAGGCATTCGATTATGCGCTGCCTACGCACGGCATCAGTGCAGGACCATTATCCCTGATGAAGAAACGCGTTGGATGATTGGTCAAGAACTTTACCTCTAACTACTACCCCACCACGCGAGCTGATCGAGTTTGCACGGCGCCAGTACCAGCCATCTCCCCCGCGGTGACGTCATCGACCCGGAAGTGCTTTGCACGGAGGGGAGTGAGAGAACCCAGCCGGTGTGGAGCTTTGCTCTGGCAAAGAACTGTATGCGACAGCAGCAGACGTTTGACTCGTGCTCTGGGGATAAAGAATTTCGTAGAGGCTTCCTACTTACCTTTCTACTACTAGGATCCTGCATCCGAGATATCAGCGCCAAAACCCTTGTGAGGACACTTGTTCCGGTTTCCTGAGGCGTTGGGTAACATTATCCCTAACTGCTTATGTTTAATTATTTTGATGTACGCATATTACTCACCTTACCTTATTGTTGATGTCAATATATTGTTTAATGCACTATGAGCGTTGTGCGCTGTGTCTTTTCTGTTTTTATCTGCTAGCTTAGGGGGTCCCTGAGCCCCCCCTCCATCGCAGCTGCAGACGCTCTATTCAAGGTCACGTAATTTTATTTAATCACCAAATATCACTTCACTTCAATTAGTAGTTGCGCACTTTATTTTCTTTTCCATTCAGGGAGTACCTGTTCAGCATGATCCAACCATTCTTCAAAGCCGACTTCGCCCAAGGGGACGGGCTTGTCTCCAGAAAACGCCTTTAGCTTCCGGTACTGATGCGACTGGGTGGATTGATATATGGCCTCTGCTAGCACAGGGAGGGACACATTATTAGGCATGATATTCCTGGCAGGGGCATATGCATCAAGTCTAGACATACTGCTTCTACTTAGCGAGGGCGAAATGGTGGAAGGGGTGAAATATACGCCTAGGCCCATGGCGGCGGGCCTCCGAGGGTTCAGACTGTTCTCGGGGGTACTGAAGGGGTTGGCCATTGTGGTACTGGACGGGCCAGGGTACTTTTTCTGTGGCGTGGATGCAGCCAAGGGTTTGGCTACACCCGAACTAGCGAGCAATGGATGCCTGGAGCTTCAGGCAGGATTAGTATAGAGTGAATGGCTCCTGGGCATATGTCCCGTTCTGTAGCGAATAGTACTTTACGCCAGGTGTGTCCCTGTCATAATTGTGATCTACCACTCTGGCCGTGGCCAGGAACTGAAGTTTCCTTACTTAATCAGCCACAGTGCCCAAAGAGGTGGCGGCAGGGACATTTCCAATGGCAATGGCGCAGGCCAGTGGGACCTGGTGTCATTGGGCCCACTTACGCATCTCGGTCTGCGAGGCCACAAACATGGTGAAAATAGAGCTTCAATTGAGAAAAAAAATATAGGGCACCCCAGGTCTGAGATCTCAGCAGCGCCTCCAAATGTAGCCCTCTTTCCTACGCTCTAGAGTGACTACGGGTACTGTACAAACCTGTTGGCTCAAGGAGATCTGGCCTCTGCTGGCTGGGAGCCTGGGTAATAGTTATAGTACTGGCAGCGCCTCCACTTACCCAGGAGCCCCAATGAGTAAGATTCCCCTGGGCAAGAACAATAGCAACACACATCAGATTGTAACTGTTTACTACTAAGTATTCATAGAACCTTCTCTTGTAGGCAAAGCAATAACACACATATAGTACACGATATACTCTTAACCACTACTTGCAATATAACACCTGTGGCTCGGCCACTCTCATAAAGAGAAATGTCACTGTCCCATCACTGCGTGCCCCCACACCGTGTCCATATAGCTAAAGATATGTATATAGGCTCAGTCCTTTTGTTACTCCACCTAGTGTCCCCAAAGAGTGTTCCCTAAGGCGGGATCAGCGCCTGTTGACCGTTGTTGGTGCACTTCGTAAATACATTCCGGTCACTGGGGTGACCGACAACAACTTCACAAAGGATCCGCCGATCCAGCGCAGTCTCTCACGAGTAGTGGATGATGCACAGCAGCCTGGGCCCAAACGACTGTCACCAACCGCAGCTCTGCAACACTGTGTCCCTATCTGTCTATGCAGTAAGGGGCATGAGTCGCTATCAATATAGGGCGTCCCTGCAGCACCACAAGCTATGGTGAATACACTGGGGCCTGAGGTGGAATCTGCCTACGCAGGTGGGTCACTGACCCCTGCATACACACTACCTCTCCCCTTGCTCCTCCGGTGTCCTCTGGCTAGCGTTGTCTCTCCCCCACGCTTCCCTTTTCCTGCCTCTCGCAAATCCTGCACTCCTATTTGCTCCCTAGCATTAGGTGACTTTGCTGAGGCTCCTGGGGGTTGTAGTTTACTTGCTGAGCCTCTTCTCATTGGCCACCTGTTCGCGCACTTTGTACTGCGCATGCGCGAACTCTCTCTGCTCTGACAGTCACTCCTGACTATTGCGCAACAAATGGCGGCGCCCTGTGCTACTGGGCTGCTGCGGAACCTTCCAAACACCTCCTCCAGATACACGCTGCAGCAAAGGTAGAAGCAACCTGAGACATCCCTACATTGTGTTTAAATGTTCTTACCTTCCTAAATGTAATAATGGAAAGCAAACAAATTCAGAATTTTTGTATACTATTATATGTGCAATAACTATTGCCTTTTGACTTGTGTTTGTACTTAGTAGAGACCTCCACACACCCTGCAATTTATCTGTCATGTTTGTTGTCATTTACATTTGGACTGAAAGCATTGCAAGACATTTGGGGGGAGATGTATCAACATAAAGAAAAGGCAAATCAAAGTTTGTTTTGATGCATTGCTTCATTTTCTGCTCGTGTTTGAGTCCAATGCATGAAAGTGTTTCTAACATCTGACACAAATTGTTGGCAAGAAAAGTTTGACATCACAGATCTTGCGATTTTCTTTTGATGCAAATACAAGATTAAAAGTAATGCAGGAAGATGTAGAGTTTGTTACATATTATTATAATCCATGCACCATGTAACTACTCCTTGTGTCAGTTCCCAAAATCGCAAGGTGACCCAAACGGTGAAACACTTGGATAAAACACCTTGATACATTGGGGCAAAGAGATGCAGTTTGTGTTAAGTTTGCTCTAAATTTGCTATGATACATCACCCCCTTTGGCTTGTTACAACTTAGAATTTGTAATAGGCCAATATTATATTTTAATACTCTGAAATATATTGCACACAGTGTTCAAAATTTAAATTACCACCAACTGTCTGCTGGTATTAGCTCCATATACTGTATGATTCACCTTTTTAATGCTGCAGCTGTTTTATTAGAAATGTAATTTCACATTAACTGTGTAGTAAAAGCTAGAAAGGAACAGGTACTGTATGTGTTTTCATTATAGTAATATTGTATTTATGCACTGTAGTACTGTTTTATGCAGACTGTGTTACAGTCACATCTGACAAACACAGTGAGTAAATAAATAGCAAAAATGTTTACATTGCTGTGACAGCTCACAAGACCATTTCCTGCACCATAACAAGACAGATCCCTGCATTTCTGTCTTGGTTTTATTTTCCTAATTGGATTCAGCTACTGTCTGCTTTTGTATTGATCATATTTTCTTCCTGTGAGGATCTACTGTAGGTAGATTGACCATATTATGAATTAATTATAGCTAGTAATTGATAATTACACATAATATGTCAGAACGTCCTTTGTGTTCACATGTGTGCAAATAGGTAAAGGTTCTGTAATGAATTGGTAATGGTTGGTAGAGTTAGGAACTTTGGCTTTATTACCCTGATGTAGAAGGTGTACAGATGCAGCCACCAGTATTAGATCACTTGCCTTGGAAAATCTCGGGCAATCTCACTGTAAATGCCTCAACTTTTCTGTGAGATTCCTAATGGCTCATCGGATTAACACAGCGGGGAGTCCCTGCAGTCCAATTCAAACTGAACGGGACAGCAGGGACCCCTGCTGTGTTAATCAGATGGGCCATTAGGAATCTCACAGAAATGTTGAGGCATGTTGAGGCATTTACAGTGAGATGCCTTAGTTTTTACCCAGGCAAGTGATCGGATACTGGTGGCTGCATCTTTAGGTCTGAGGGTAAGTGACAAGCACCAAGTAGGAGGGAGTCTGAAAATGAGGAGGAGGTTGAATGGTGGGTTCTGATTTTACTGCTAGCAATGGAGACAGAGAAGTTTCTGATATTTAAAGGCATAGCTCAGAATCGACATGCTATGTCAAGGAAGACTGACAGCCATGACCGGAGTTGCTACTACCCAACACAACAGATTCATGCATAGCCTTTCCCTTATGGGGAAAATTTGACAAAGCATACAGTATGTACTGCTGCGGCCGAGTTTATTCGAGCATTTGCCCGTTCTCGGCCGCAGCAGTAACCTGGCGCGCGCCGGAGGGTGCCGGGCGCGCGCCGAAGCCTCGGAGGAGAGGCCCGCCGATCGGGGCTTCCCCCTCTCCTTACCGGGTCCGCCGGGTCCCCCGGAATGTCCCGCCGCCGTTAGCACATCCACGCGACACCAGGGCTCCCTCGGGGAGCCCTGGGCACGCGTACAGGCGGCACAGGCACCCGATGATGCGTGACCACGCATCGGTGATGCGCGGCACGCTGAGGGAGTGCAGCTCGCAAGCCGGGACATTTCCCGGCTTGCGGAATGAGCCGCACTCGAATAAAGTGTGCCGCCTGTGTATGTATTCCTCCCTGCCCAGCCCCTAGGGTGTTTACATCGGTGAATATTTGGCTACATAGCATAGGTTACCTCAATTCAGGGTGCTGGATTAAGGTGGCTGGACCATGAGATAGCACGGGTGACAATGATGGGTGCCAGGACATTTTATAGTACAACTCAGTCTTTACTCATGTCCCAAGGTAAAGGGACACATCACACAGGTATTACAACGTTGTTCTGTTTCTATATTCTCATGGTTATGAACAGAGTGCTTTCCTGGGTGCCCACTCTTAACACTCAGGCCTCGGTGTTGGCGCTGGATGTGCGCCTGAAAGGCTGGGGGTGCATGCAGCTGAGATCCCCGGTCTGCGGTGAGGTGCAGGGGGAAAACGGGGTGGGCGTGATGCGGGCATGGTGGGGGGCACGGCCATAACGCCACCCGGTAGGTTCGACCTCATAGCGGCGCTGCAGCGGGGACCTAGCCTCACAGAGAGGTGTATTTATTTTGTTGTAGTTCAGGTATTGGACCAGGACCCCCTTTGAAGTAACATATGTTGTACCACATCTTCTACTGGGACCCTAGATGGTTCTGAGAAGATTTCGATAATATTACATCCCTATTGGGAACTGTTACTTCTCTACTGATTGTGGAGAATACTCTTATACTGTAGATCTGCCTATGGAGCTTATCTGCTAACCCCCGGGACCCTCTGTGTGTAGCCTGCTGTGGTCCGTCTGTTTCTCTGTACAGTATGTGGTACCTGCTTGTCTCCGTTAGCCATTTACTTGGGGTTCTCATTATAAGGACACTGTCCCTACCTATAACAAAATAAATAAGGGGGTCCGCATCACTTCTATTAGTTTAGGGACATCTTCCCTGTTTACACTCCCAACGTTTTTCTCTTCTGGTCCTTCAGGAACCTAACATTCCAGAACCTTCCTCTTACTCTAAATACTCCCTTCGCACATATAGAACACCCCAAACCAGAGTTACAACTATACACTGTATGTCATATATAATATAATTCACCTCATACTAGAGATGCTCAGCAGCCTTTTGTATTTTATTGGTTTTAGTGTTGCTTAAAAAAAAAGTGGGTTTTGGTTTCAGTTTTACTTAAAGTTTATGTGTTTGAGACTCAGAGCTCTTCACATAAAAAAAGCTTTAAAAAACAAACGTTAAACAGAAAACATTAGGAAAAAGAAAAAATGTGAACAAGCGCTAAAGATTAAAACACCAATGTGACAAGTAAAAATACAAAATGTAATGGCTGCCTAGTGATACTGTCAGTACTAACAGAAAATACTTGGAAACAAAGAAAAAAAAACCTGGCGCCAAAAGTTCAATGGATAGTCCTGTACTCCTCAGGGGATCAGCACACTTGCTTGACAGGCCATGTAAGGGAAAAAACACAAACAAACACAGATCATAGTGCAACTCTGCAGGGTTAAAACAGGTCTACACTACACATACAACATAGAGACTCCTAGTCACTGCCACTGTTCCTGGTAACCCCTGGAGGGAGGGTCAGCATGAGAGTCGCGGCGCAGCAGGAATAACATCTCTGCTAAGACATCAACAGCACCCAGAGGACTCTATGTTGCAATGCGAGTATATGCCTTGCTGCTTGTAAGTAGGGCTCTGTTTTTTCCCATCTGGATGACCAGCGGTGTTCCATTCTGTCCATACCATTTTATGGCATAGTTCTTTTTATTTAATAAATAGTTTTTATAGTCACTAGGAGTCTCTATGTTGTATGTGTAGTGTAGACCTGTTTTAACCCTGCAGAGTTGCACTATGATCTGTGTTTGTTTGTGTTTTTTCCCTTACATGGCCTGTCAAGCAAGTGTGCTAATCCCCTGAGGAGTACAGGACTATCCATTGAACTTTTGGCGCCAGGTTTTTTTTTTTTTTTCATTGTTTCCAAGAAAACATTAGGAAAAACAGAACACATAATGGAAAGATAACTATTAAATGGCAGATAATTTATGGTTCAAATGATTGGCTAAACCGTTAATGAAGAGAAAAATATTCAAGGGCGCAAAAACGCAATCCCAGCTCTAATATAAATATAGGTGTGAAAAGTGTATCGATATATAGGTGAATAAACAAGAGAAGTGAAATAAAATAAAATCGTCATTCCACTGTATGTCATTAAAAATTTCTAAAAGGTGTTTGGTGTCTCTAAGATAAGATTGTAAATTGCTAACATCTGGTTGTAAGAACAAGTCCACATATTTGGACATGTTTGATGTACAGTAATTGAATACGATCATTCACCCAGTAGCCCACGCACGCTGCCTAGGGGTTACACTTGATTCCCTCACTCTCATTCTCCTCTCATATTCAAAACGTTTCTAAAACTTGTCGCTTTTTCCTCCGCAATATCACAAAGATACGCCCTTTCCTCTGTTACTCAACTGCAAAAACTCTGACTCAGGCCCTCATTCTCTCATGTCTCGATTACTGCAACCTCCTGCTGTCCGGCCTTCCTACCTCTCACCTGTCTCCCCTACAATCTATCATAAACGCTGCTGCCAGAATCACTCTACTCTTTCCTAAATCTGTCTCCGCGTCTCCCCTCCTGAAATCCCTCTCCGGGCTTCCGATTAAATCACGTATCTCACACTCAATTCTCCTGCTCACTTTTAAAGCTTTACATTCTTCTGCCCCTCCTTACATCTCAGCCCTAATTTCTCGCTATGCACCATCCCAACTCTTGCGTTCTTCTCAAGGATGTCTTCTTTCTACCCCCTTTGTATCTAAAGCTCTCTCCCGCCTTAAACCTTTCTCACTTTCTGCCCCACACCTCTGGAATGCCCTTCCCCTCAATACCCGACTAGCCCCCTCGCTATCCACCTTTAAGACTCACCTTAAGACACATCTGCTTAAAGAAGCATTTGAGTAGCACTGGATAATCATGGACACATGACACATAAAGCTTGGCCCCCTGCAGACGCACTTACTAGTGTTCCCTCCTACTGTCTCTGTACATTCTCCCTACCTACCAATTAGATTGTAAGCTCCTCGGAGCAGGGACGCCTTCCTTAATGTTACTTTTACAGTATGTCTGAAGCACTTATTCCCATGATCTGTTATTTATATTATTTGTTATTTATATGATATGTATTACTACTGTGAAGCGCTATGTACATTTATGGCGCTATATAAATAAAGACATACAATACAATACAATACCTGAGGCCAATAATTTCAAATAGTTCAAAAAGAAATTATGATTTAATATAAATGTGATACTATCTAAGATAAAATTGGCCTGTTCATGAGTCATATCTACATAAATCCTAATTTCTTTTGGTTTGAAGACGCATTTTATTTACAAAGATGTGGTACCCCCATGGGTACTAAATTCGCGCCCAGCTCCACAAATCTTTTCATGGCCGTATGGGAAGAGGACTGCATTTGGTCAATTGAGAAGCTGGGCGTGAATTTGGTCCTATGGTGGAGATTTATTGATGACGTCCTGTTCTTTTGGAGGGGAGATGAATACAGCCTTTTAAAATTCATTAGCTACATCAATGACAATGATTTGATCCTTCATTTAACTTGTGATTTTAGCCGTAGCCAGATAAATTTCCTTGATTTGGTTATATATATATAGAACAGGGAGAAATTAAAACGAAGGCATATTTTAAGGAGGTGGATAAAAACAATTATATATTACAGTCCAGCTGCCACCATCCGAGCTGGCTACGAAATGTACCGTACGTTCAATTCAGAAGATTAAGAAGAAACTGTACGGACATTGTAAATTTTAATGAACAGTCAAAGTTTTTGGAAGAAAGGTTCTATGAGAAAAAATATGAAACAAATACTATTGAAGCAGCTATTTTGAAGGCAGGTAGCCAAGATAGAAATGACATGTTGAAAACTCTCCCTATGAAACAGAAAATAAACACCAGTTAATTTAATTTTTCTTTTATCACCAATTATAAGAAAAAGGCAGATAAGATAATTAATATACAGCCGCGGCCCCTTTTATTCTCCAACATCTCCGAATTTTTTCGGGATTTTTTTCCGAATGCCACGCACTTCACTATGTTCATGCCGCATTCTGACCGCATTTATACTGCATTCATGTTGCATTCAAACCCGCGGTTTATGCACGGTTGATGTGTTTATTGATAATGGTTCGGATTTAATTGGTTGCAATTCTTCACGTATCCGCCAGATGGCAGATATTCATGAATTGTAATGCACATGCGCTTCAGTAATGTGTCGAGTTGCAGGTGTTTAAAAGAATACCACAGTGGTCCATTGTAAATTGGCCTTGGGACTGAAGAAGTTACAATAATGTATCAATTTATGCCTTTCATATTAAAAAAAGACAAGCACAGTTTCTGGTCTGGTTATTGTCCTGTGAGTCCCGCCATGAGTGCACAACTGCAGTCCATGTTCCAAAAACCCGACAGAAGGTACGCTTATTTAATATGGGTCGCGATTAATGCAACAGATGATAAGATGGCAACAGTTGTTCAAAGTTATCAGTATTTTATCGAAAACTATGACTTTTACAAATTTTTGCCAGATGCTCATGTGTGGAAACGTGCAATAAGGAAAAAGTTATGTAGCGATCCATGTTTTTATTCCTATTGATCCCGATGTTATTGGAGGGTATTGGTGTGTATCACCGGGTTTTTCCCGTATCTATGATCATGGAGACTGCAAAAGGCGAAAGGTCAATTAAAACCAACTAAGAAACGTCAGTCGCTGGCAAGCAATGGACAGTGGCAGTGGCAGCTTCCAATAATGGTCCGACCGATAGTGAAAACCTGGTGACCGGCAACCATTGCTGTCTGTCCCCGCCCGGATACCTGCAGCCTGAGCCGGATTTCGCGTACAGATTCGAGCAAGCTTGCATGTACCTAAGCGATTTCCAGCCTCATCAGCTGACTACAGGTGTAGTAGTCCCGCTGTCACCTGTCAACGACGTGTATGATCAAGAATATGGGACTGGCAGTGGCTCGGCGCCAGCTGATTGGGAAAGTCTATGGTGAGTAATGTTGCTGTATTTTATTCTGTTTTTTTTATTTTTAAAATATCAATATCAATGTGATTCAAAAGTCAAGCGATTCTCCTGTAAGCAATATCATTGGGTGAGCAGCTTCTACAGTAGATACTGCACAATTGGTGAAAAGCTAGGTGCATGCCATTGGAACCTTCTTGAAACGCATATGCGTGTCATCACATCGACGGTAGGCGTGTGCGCATGTGAACAGGAGACGCCCCCCGAGAAAATTATTGGTGGGACTGACTGTGGGAACTACTTAAGGGGACTGACTGACCATTACAGTAAAACTTTTACTTTTTTTTTGTTCCTCAGAAAAGAAAACTTTGTCATCTCATGCGGAAAACGGCAAATGGAGGGATTTCGATGGATAATAACGCTTTGTGTTACAATGCCTGCACATTGCTGAATCTGAGTAAAAAAAAACAAGTACCAGAGTGTACAGTTTAGTGGAAATTGTTATTGATTAGGATAGAATACTTGAAACAGTATGCTGATGTTTTCAGACCATATAAATACTTTTTTTTATATATATACTGTATAATAAACCTGAAAAAATAAAAAGTATGCATTTATTCTACATGTATTCCAGTACATATGTATATTCTATACCCGTACAGCATGTATTGTTGTAATACTCTTGTGATGTACATTACTGAGCATGCCTACAGTATACAGTACAGTATGCCTGGACAGTACTGTACCGTATGTTCTAGAAACACTGTATTTTGTTACAGTATAAAAGAAGACAATGGAACAATTTTAAACAAATCTACATTTTCTTTTATTGGTGGAGTAAGTACAAAAACATTTATTTACAAATACAATGTAAAAACATTTTAAGTGTACAGCAATTCAAAACATCAACAGGTGTATGGTTTACTGCTAGTGAATAGAGGAAGGAACAGAGGGCACAGCGGATTCTGCAAATTCAAACTCATTTATTGAGCCAACACAACGTGGTGTTGGCTCAATAAATGAGTTTGAATTTGCAGAATCCGCTGTGCCCTCTGTTCCTTCCTCTATGTACTCAGGACTGACTGCAGGCTTTCGTTCTAACATTGGAGCACCGGTAATTGTATCATTTTTCTCTTTTTATGGTGTGCAGCACTCCTCTCTATTATCTTACTGCTAGTGAAAACATTTATGTATGGAAAGTCAAAACATTTTCAGTCAGTCAGGCCTGCACAACTCCAGTCCTCGAGGGCCGCAAACAGGCCCGGTTTTAAGGATAACCTTGAAAACCGGGCCTGTTTGCGGCCCTCGGGGGCTGGAATTGTGCAGGTCCTGTGTACAGTAAGGAAAAACATTTCTTTATTAATACAAGTTAAAACACGCAACATCTCCTTTATTAAAGTACAGAAAGTCAAAACATGTACAGCACAACAATATGGTGTTATTAAAAAAAATTCTTTATACATAAAATTTAAAAAACGCAACATCTCCTTTATTAAAGTACAGAAAGTCAAAACATTTACAAAAACATTTACAAAAAATAAACAACAGTTGAATCCCACCAGATTGTCCTTCCAGGGCCGATGCCTTGTATGGCGCAAAATGCCATTAATGGAGTCTCGAACGATTTTCATTAAAGGATCTGTAATTGAAAAATAGCGCCGCAATTCCTCCACAATAGCCCTTCTTAAATTTTCAGGAAGCGCCCTTTTTTCGCGATTTCCTTCGTAGTTCACATTGGAGACCCACCTGCAGTACATCAAGTAGGACACGTGGAGCTTAAAAATTAACATGGCATACTTCTGGGGTAAACCAGCACTCATCACCCTATACTTCTCCCTGAGTGCCGGTGGCAGCTCGCGCAGGATGATGTCGGGCACCGTATCAATGCAAGCGAATATAGGTTGGGTTCTGGAAGCGTGTGTTCTTCTGGGTGTGCTTGTGGCGGCGGGTGAGGGTAGTTGTCTGGGAGGAAGCTTTCCTCCTGTCTTGGTCACCGTGTTGTCTCCTGGCGTGGTCTTGACGGGGTTGTCATGTTATCCTCCTCCTCAACGGCATACATGTACACAAAGTCTTCTGGTGGAGGGGGTGCGCTTGGTGGTGTTTGAAGGTGGTCGAAGGTCCCATTCATCACATCCATGCCACCCTCCTGCTCCGGCGTCGGAGATACAGGGGCATGAACACCGAGCAAATTATGTATCCCCGCTATGTCAGTCTCTATCTTCTCCATCTGTCGATCCATCTTCTCCATCCGTTGATCCATCTTCTGCATCCGTTGATCCATATTTAGCATGGTCTCTAAAAGCAGATCTATCTTTACCAGCACAGTAGAGTTCCCGTGGATATCCACACTTAACCCATTCAGCATGCGGTCTAACGAGCTGGTTCTTGTGCATGGCGTGCTGTGGACATATGGGTGGATGGGTGCTACGGAGGATGAGATGGGGTTTCCATGGAGAGAAGCGGCAACGTCGTCGAAGAGGGATGGTGAAAGCGACCTGTGGATTTCCGGGCGAGAAGCGGCAGAGTCGTCTAAGCGAAATGGAGAAAGTGACCCGTGGATTTCAGGGGCACCAGCGGCAGCGTCGTCGAAGAGCAGTGGCGAAGATGGGCTGTGGGTTTCCGGGAGAGCGGCGGCAGCGTCGTGGACGAGTAGTGGAGAAGTATGGCTGTAGATTTCCTGGAGAGCAGCGGCAGAGTCGTCAAAGCATAAACTAGGAAGAGGTCTTCGGGTTCGATGGGTTGACTGCCATTTGTTTTGCGTTTAGTGTACATCACCGAATTTCTTCTTGACATAATAAGGCTTACATGTATTAAAACCCTTAGCCTTTGGGGTCAGCAGAAGGTTTTCTTTATTGGCCTTAGCCTGTCGCTTTGTCCTTGGCATGGAAACGGCTGCCGCCTTTCGCTTTTTCTGTGTGATAGGCACGGCAGAGGCGAGTGGCTTCTTGCATCTGTAGAATCGGGGTTGACCCATGGAATCAAATGGCACAATGCAGTATCTGGACAGGGGCAAGTTCAGATAAAGATCATCGAGTGGTGGGCTATGCAAAGTGTGTAACCTTTTATGCATGGCGACGAGGTAGAGGTGTTGAAAGTGGGCATACTCTAATGTGAGTCATTAACGTATAAATACACCATCCATTTTGTGGATTCACTGCACATTGAATACACATCGACTAAACATCGAATATACATTCTTGTGTTTGTATTTCTTTCTACTCGCAGCAATGCCTGTTAAAAAGATTTCAAAGGATCTCAGCATGAGAATTAAGGACAACCTGGTGGAAATATAGGTGAAAAATAGTGCTCGTGCAAACAGTAATAATTACAAAACCTGTGATATATAGTCCAAAAGATAGTCCTGGAGCTGCACAAAGAAGTTAATCTGGTATTTCCTAACCAGACCTGGGAATGTAGAAGAAAAACACCTCCTGTGGCGCTAAGGCAAGGATAGGGATTGGATTGTAGACAAAGTTCTTCCGATTGATAACCTCAAGAGAAAAGACAAAACATGCAGACAGCACTGCAATAGTGCATTATCCAGGGACAACAATGATAATTATACTAATTAAAGAGAGCATTACACAATAAAACATATTATAAAACACAATGATTGCAATAAAAACTTTCTGTGCCTCTGCACTAGACAGTCGATCTGGAAACTTGCTCCGCCTTTGGTAAAATTGAAAACCTACTCACGAAAAGTGACTAGGACATGCGCATTTGTTTAAGGGTCTTGTCAACAGGTAAGCCGCTTGCCGTGGGGTGAATTTCGCCAGTCAACAGAGGAGGATCCCCTTCTTTGCTCGGAGTCCTACTTGCTGCCAGAGTCCGGTCGATTGACTCCTCCTCTGACGTCACCACTTGGATAATCACAGCTATGGTGTCCCTGCGATGCCAAAAAACCTCCTTTGAAAAAGCGCATACTTGCGTGAAACATGCGTCAGGTGATTGTGACGGAGTGACGTCACCATGCGGAAGTACCTCAAGCTTGATTAGTATAATTAGCATTGTTGTTCCTGGATAATGCACTATTGCAGTGCTGTCTGCATGTTTTGTCTTTTCTCTTGAGGTTATCAATCGGAAGAACTTTGTCTACAATCCAATCCCTATCCTTGCCTCTGCGCCACAGGAGGTGTTTTTCTTCTACATGAGAATTAAGGAGATGTACACGAGCAGACACCGAATTGCAGATATCCAACGCTGGTTAGCTGCTTCTGGCCTTGTTGTTGTGCTATCATGCACACGGAAAAACCAAACAACGCACGAGGACACCAACGGTAACTAACGCGTAAGTATATTTATATAACTATATAATACAGTATATCTATTATTGTTTATATTGATGTATATTAATAGAACTATATATTGTGTAGATCTATCTCATTTTATAGTTATTTCGGTATATTTATATAACTACAGTATATCTATTGTTTATATTGCTGCATATTAATAGAACTATATATTGTGTAGATCTATCTCATTTTATAGTTATTTCGGTATATTTATATAACTACAGTATATCTATTGTTTATATTGCTGCATATTAATAGAACTATATATTGTGTAGGTCTATCTCATTTTATACTATTTTTTAGTGTAAATGATGTGCTGTACTTGTGGCCTACTGCACTGTAACTTACTGGATTGTTGTTTTTCTGTACATTGTAGGGAGACAACTCTTCTGGTCGACAAAATAAGTGAAAAGAATGATGATAAGAGTGCCTTAAGGGTCAAATACACTCTGCAGCAAAATCACAATCTCACTGTATCCGAGACCAGCTTAAAGAAGATGAGACGCAGAATTGGATGGAAATATGGACGTGTGAGGTTAGTACTGGAAAGTACAGGAGGTAAAAGTGTTGTTTAAGAAACTGTACTGTACCTATAAAATTATTCCTTGTCATTACAGAGCATACCCTATGATAAGGGACGTTAACAAGATCAAGAGAGTGGTCCAGGCCCAGGTATGGATCGACAGTGGAGAAACTTTCCAGGATTGCATCTTCCCTGACGAGTCTACTGTTTCGCTGGAGAGATTTGCCACCTTTGCATTCCACAAAAAAGGTCGCATATCTACTGCACCGACACACTTTATTCGAGCAAATACCCAGTATGTACCTGGCAGATACCTGGAATGCGCCGCTCCTCACCTCTGACAAGCCCCGTTGCGTTTGCCTTCCCAGCCTGGGTTTATGCCTGGCTGACTGGCGGCTGATCTATTAAATGTTAATGATTAGGATTTAATAGGCTGCAATGCTTCGCGTGTCTACCAGATGGCATAAATTCATGAATTGTAATGCAGTATATATATATATATACTGTGCAGTATTGCAGCCAGCGGGAATAAAATGCTTCAATCCCTGCCTGGAAAATACCTCAATGCACTCGGGCAGAAAACAGTCACAAACCTCAATACACCCGGGTATTCCCGAATTCGTGGGACTAGCCGAGCTCGAATAAAGTGTGTCGCCAGTGTATGAAGCCGCGTCCAAAACACCCAGTGAAGATGCATGTGTGGGGTGCAATCTCTAGGCGTGGACCAGGATGCATCGTCATCTTTGAAGGTACAGTAAAATGTATGTCACACGCTTTTGCCTTATGCACTGTACTGTACTAGTGTGCAGTTTTTTGAGCACTTTTCTTTTCTTGTTATAGGAATCATGAATAAAGCTTTCTTCCAAGAGAAAATTGTGCCTGAGATTGTAGAATACATCACACATGAGTTCCCGGATGTTCACCGTTTCTACCAGGACAACGATCCGAAGCATACCGCGTGAACAGCGCATATCCTTGAGCGCGGTATCAACTGGGTGAAGACGCCAGCGGAGTAAGTGCGGTAACCGTGTCTCATTTTTTCCCACTGTTTTTACTGTGTACTGTATCTCTTTAACTAATTGTCCTTTTTTTCCCCCCTCCAATGACAGATCGCCAGACTTCAATCCTATCGAAATGGTCTTTCATCAGCTGAAGGACCATATCCGAAAAATCGTGAAACCCTCCAAAAAGGATGAGTTGGCGCAAGGCATACTGAGTTTTTGGAACGATGTACTCACCGTGGAACGATACAATAAATATATTGACCATATTGCGACTGTGTTGCCCATTGTGATCGCGCGTAATGGACAAGCATCAGGAAGGTAGTATGGTACAGTATTGTACTGTAGTATTGTAAGTACAGTATGATACAGGTAAGTAGGGAACAGATTTTTTTTCCCTGAGAGAGCAGCACCAGCCATCTGGTAACAAAGTATTTAACAGTAGTCTCAGTATACAGTAGTTCCAGTATAGACTAGTTTGACAGTACTAACTGCATACTGTTGTCCAATATGGAGTAGCTATACAATACACAATGCCATAATACAGTATGCACCTAACTGCTCATTTTTTTTCTTTCCAGAGAGAGCAGCACCAGCCATCTGGTTACAAAGTATTTAACAGTAGTCACAGTATACAGTAATTCCAGTATAGACTAGTTTGACAGTACCGTACAGCACACAATGCCATAATACAGTATGCACATAACTGCACTAATTTTTTGTTTTCTGGTCTTTTCAGAATAAAAGGATGGACTGGGGGAGAGGGGGGTATCGTGTAAAGTTTGTGAACTGTTTGTACAGTTAAGTGTACAGAATCTAAACTGCAGTCATGATGTACACAAAACCTCTCCTCTCTCAATGAACAATGTACACAGAATGAGGAAGAAGATAAAGACGGAAAAAATTATATTATTATATACATATTATTATATATGATATATTATTAATTAATATTATTATCAATGTGCATTATTCATGATTATTCCCCGGCCCTCAATTTTCATCTGACAGAAGAACTGAATAAAGACTGCATTTTGTATTATTCATGATTATTTGTATATTTGTATTTTTTGTTCCTGATAAAATAAAATAAATATTTCTTTACATTCATGATAATCATAAGCATTGACAAACTCCCCCCCCACCTACACAAAGAAAAAGAAAGAATGACAAAAAGTGGTAATTTACTGCATCAACATCATGAATCAGATAATGTTTTTTTTAACTCTCAATTTCACAGTGCTGTAAAAATCAGATTTACATATCAAATTCGAGAAGGGATTTTCAAAAGTGTTACCGTAAACAAAGCCTCAAAGGATTGGTGGGGTGGATGTGTGAGTCATGCACAGTAATCATCAGCTATCTCCCTTCCCAAAGAGGATTACAGAGAGGTGACTCAAAGCCAACAATAGGAAAATTAGGCACGCAGGCGCAGAGAGGTGATGCTCGGCTAGGGACGGACGATTAAAAACACAATGGCAAGCTTTAGAAACGGAATGGCTCTGGAGAGGTGTCTGTCGATAAGAGGTTCAAATCCTTGAGCGAGCCTTGTGTGTGTGCGTGGGGGAGGGGGGTAAAGGGTACAGCTGCATGAAGGATTAGCTGTACTGCAGTTCAAAGAAATGGCATATTTTCAAAAGGCAGGTCATCATAATAATTTGATCCCTACACCCCCAAATACATAAAAAGCACACAAATCAACCATGTGCAGTCAAACGCACAGTGTCGCAGTCAAAAGCTACAGCACAGATTGAATATCATAATATCAAGATGGTTTAGGCAGGCTTGTGGAGAAAATAAAAAATGAGGAGAAAAAAAAATATATATATTTTTTTGGTCAATCACTCTTGAACTTCGCAAGCAAGCAGTGGTGAACTTACAGACGCATGCGCAGTAATCATCAGCTATGCTGTAGCTCCCATCCCAAAGAGGATTACATGCAGGTGCAGAGAGGTGATGCTCGGCTAGGGACGGACGATTAAAAACACAATGGCAAGCTTTAGAAACGGAATGGCTATGGAGAGGTGTCTGTCAATAAAAGGTTCAAATCCTTGAGCGAGCCTTGTTTGTGTGTGCGTGGGGGAGGGGGGTACAGGGTACAGCTGCATGAAGGATTAGCTGTACTGCAATTCAAAGAAATGGCATATTTTCAAAAGGCAGGTCATCATAATAATTTGATCTCTACACCCCCAAACACATAAAAAGCCCACAAATCAACCATGTGCAGTCAAATGCACAGTGTCGCAGTCAAAAGCTAGAGCACAGATTGAATATCATTTTTTTTTTTTGATCACTCACTCTTGAATTTCTCAAGCAAGCAGTGGTGAACTTACAGACGCATGTGCAGTAATCATCAGCTATCAAGCAGGAATGTGATTGAAACCAGAAAGACACACATTCAAAGGAATGGTGTGGGAGAGGTGTACTGTACTGTAGATAAGATAAGGAGTTGAAATACTGCAGCACAGTAAATTATCCTGTGTGTGCGGGGGCAAGCGAGGGGAGAGCACTGTATATGACGAAATGTGATACTGTTACAGTACTGTACACGCCTATGCGTTTCAACAATTTTCAAATGAGACATACAGCACTGCAAATGCATGTATAAATATGCATATTTACAATTACTGCGCGCGCACACGCAGACTGTGTACTGACGTAGGTTGAACTGCTAAAGTATTAGACTTCAAAGACAACAGCTCGCGAACACCTCCTGAGTTTTTAGACGGTATTGCAGTATTGCAGACAGCGCTAATAAAATGCTAATATTACGAGCGCTAAAATACCGCAATACATTCCGGACAAAAAAAAATGCATCTGCCCACGGTTATCAGAGTTGTGCCGCTACGGCTGCACTAGGGTAAAGGCGGCCGCCACTGTAATACGGAGATACAGGCATATAGCTAAGAATGATCCGATTTTGGGGAATATAGTTCCTGATAAACCAGAAGTCATTTTTAAGGAAGCTAATACATTGAAAGATAAGCTTGCCCCTAGTGCATTACCAAAGATAGATAAAATTACTAATAGATGGTTACCCCGGATAAAGGGATTCTTTGGTTGCACCACCTATAAAGCTTGTAGTTTTTGTGCTTTAGACAAATACGCTTTTGTTTCCAATGTGACGAAAAGAAGATTTGTGATAAACAAACACATTACTTTTGGAACCAACTATATCATCTATCTTATTGAATGCCCTTGTGGGCTTCAATATGTTGGTAAAACTAAAAGACAAATGAAAATCAGAATATTAGAACACATTGGAAACATTAGACGTAAAGTAACCACTCATTTACTCTCTGATAACTTTATCACTCACCATCAAGGGGACACATCGGGTTTGAAATTTAGTGGCATTGGAGGGGAGGAGATAGAGACCTGGAACTCAGAAAATGGGAAACATTATGGATATTTACATTAAAGACATTAACTCCAGGAGGTCTCAATGCCGAAATAGATCTAAGAGTTTTTCTGTGAACTGATGTGTCCTTTTTAGATCTAGTCTTATCTAGTCCTTCCTTGAAATCAATAATTTTTTATAAGATATTTTTTATAAAATATATTAAAAGGGTATTTAAAAAAAAGTATTTTAAGATTTTATGAATTTTTATATATTTATATCTTAATATAATATAACTATTTTATATATGATTGTTGCTATTTTTAATGTATGTATATATATTTGATACACTAATATATATTTTTCATTTCTTCTCGTTTTTCTATGTGGTTCTACTTATGAGGATAACATCAATCGTCAAAATATATGATATATTGTAGGCATCCAGATACAGTATATGGCTATGTAGTTTTGGGGGCAACATACCCATTTTGCTGGAATATTTTAACTGTGATTTTATTATAATTATAAAGAATTTGTATGTGTTAGTTATTGTTAATTTTAGTCTGATTCTGATACTGTTTATTAGATCTGTTATGTATATAGGGCAATTGTTAAAATTGGTATACTGCGCCTTTTAGAAGGTGTATACCCCTATGTGTTTGCTGACTAACACACAGATCACTTCCACCTATTGGTTTATATTGTTTTATTATTCGGCCAATTATGGTAAGAGTAGTGGATATATATACCCATTAGATGGTAATCATTAGCCACTCCTGAGGAAGACGTCATCACGTACGTTGAAACGCATTGAGCGTGGTTTTGAGGCGGTGCTTGGAGGAGAGAGAGTCAGAGGCATTCGGAGGTGTGTTCCTGTCGCAAGCGGTGATGCGGTGACCGGAGGCGACGCCGAGGACCCGGATGCGGAAGACGTTGCTGGCATGTGAGACGGAACAGCGGAGCGGTGAGATCGCGACTCACTAGACTATCCTGCATTTGTTACCATTGCCTTTCCTCCTTATCTCTAATGTAAGCCTCCATTTGTGAGCTTTTTGTTTGATAATTTGTTCTTTTTGACCTGCACCATGGTCTTTGTTCTCTTCTTGTCCGAGCCTGCTGAATATTGATTACCTGCACCATCCAGATCCGAGATGTTTACTAGTCACAGGCTGGCACATTGCTCCTAATTTCTGCTCAAAGTGTGAGTGGGAATTTGGGAGCCCCCTTGTTAATTATATTCACTGTGTTTACATATCACACTATATTTATCTCTTTTCTTTTTTGGAATTCATCTCGCTCCCCTGGATTTTGGAATAGCTGTATACTTCTAGACATTTGAAACAGTCTAAGTGACAGGGTTGAGAGTTATATGGTTTGCCTTTATTACATTTCACGTATTATATTCACTATTTGCACTAAGTGGTGGAATATTAAGGTATTAGAATTTCATCCTTTGTTATATTTACACTGAGCACTATTTATTTGGGAAGTGTTAGAGCGCCACCTAGTGATTAGTGTAATACCAATGGCCGTACCACAGATTTGGCGGTAAAACACATAATTAAACAAAAATAATTGTGTTTGAGCATGAAGCTAATCATTGAGAGCTAGAATTGTTGTTGAATAGGGGGAAGCATATCATCACCTTCCAAAAAGTGCTCTATGGTTTTAAGTCCCTTGACATGTTTTTTTTTCCCCCTCTTAACTCTGTGCTGTTATTTGACCAACTGGAACAAGCTGATTTATTGGGGCGGGGGGAGGGTCATGTGACTGCTTTAGATGTATGAAACACTTATTCCCCTTGCATTGGCAAGGAAGCATTGGCATCTTAAGAGTGATGCATTTAAAGTGATCATTTTAAGTGATAAATATAGTTAGACTATAGTTTGACTAGAGGTGACTGGGGACTGGATCTACTGCAAACTCTTTTACTCAAGACAACAAACGGTAAGCTATTCAGATCACACTATGATCCCATGCTTGCTAACCTGCATAATTCAACCCCCCACCCCTTTACAACTTATTCACTGCAGTCTCTCCCAAAACTGATTGCACAATACACTGAAACCCTGAATGACTCTAGCATTGCAATACAGCTAAACATTTTACAAGGAACAGGCACACACCTGCTGTTTTGTCTGCACACACTGACTCTGCTCACAACAGCTCCTTGCAGCACTGCCTACCTCTAGCATCATGAACCTGCTATGTATTTTAACTTTTTTCTTTCTCCTGGCCTCATGGAGATGTTACTCCCTCTATCCACTACAAACTCCTCCATCCTGGCCCACACCCAACATCACCATACACCCTGGACTACTCAAAAGCCTTTCACTATCTACTGAATGTTGGTGGAGAATTCTAAAAACCAGCACACCAACCACCTCTCAATCAAATGGCAAACATCACAAATCTACAACTTGCAAACAACTACCCAAATTTCTACTCATACTATTACTCTCTTTAGCAGGTGATATTGAACCTAACCCAGGTTCTCCCATTTCAGCTCTGTCCCATGCCCCTGAGAATTCCACCTTTAAATTCCAAAAAGGGTTATCTGTCGCCCATATAAACATCCAGAGCCTGCTGCCCAAACTGGACGAACTAAGGGCATGCTGCCTTATGCATAAACCCAAAGCCACGTTCTTACAGAAACATGGCTATCCCCTAAAACCCCTGATGCAAATATCGCCATTCAGGGATACTCCATTTTTAGGAGAGATAGGTCAAAGAGAGGAGGAGGGGTGTTATTTTATATTGCAGACACATTACAATTTACACTGCTAAATTGCCCACCAAGCCCACCCTCTTTTGAAATTCTAGTTGGCAAAATCTGCCTCCCCTTTTCTAAGCCCATCTTGCTTGCTGGCATCTACCGCCCCCCTCAAGCCCCTCTACAATCCCTGACTGATATCACCCAATTTCTTGGCTCCATTTCCTCTCTGAATGAGAAGAGTGAGCTGCTAGTTCTTGGGGATTTCAACTTCAATTGGCTTGACCCTAAAAACCACAAAATCCAGATACAACTCAAGTCACTTAACCTATCGCAACTCATTTCCCAACCCACACGGATAAACCTGAAATCGCATAACCATTCCTTGCTAGACTGGATTCTCTCCTCAAACCCCAGCAGAATCCAATCCTCTGGCATCCTTCCTGATATTTTCAGTGACCATGCAATAGTGTACTGTGTAAGGAAAATTAAACCGCCCCATTCAAGCCCTAAAGTTCTCCTCACTAGAACATTTAAAAACTTTAACCCACAACAGTTTCTGGATGACCTTACCAACTGCCCATGGCACAGAATCGATTTAATTCCCGACCCTGATTCTGCGCTCGACTATTTCCAATCTGAGTTCTTAAAACTCTGCGATACCCATGCTCCACTACGTAAAATAAGGGTACGGGGGGCCCACCTTCCATGGGTTACACCTGACCTTATAGCACTCTACCAGCTCAGGGATGCCTTGTGGAAAAGCTACAAAGTAACTGGCACTACCAAGGATCTCAATCACTACAGATGCATGAGGAACATGTGCACAAGGCAAACAAGGCATGCAAAAGCACAATATTACTCTGACAATCTCCACCAAAATACATCAAACCCAGCTAACTTCTGGAAGGTTATCAACAATATATTCCAGCCTCCTAACCATCAACAACCAAGTAATATCACTAAGGGGGATATTACTCTGACAAACCACACTGACATTGCAAATGCATTCAATGATTACTTTGTGGGGTGTGCCACTAACTTATTAGCAAAACGCAGCCCAAACCACAAACCTGAATCTCATCCTGGGAGTACCCCTATAGTCCCACCCCCTCCCAACACTGCCCACAATTTTCAATTTGGCCCAGTATCTGAAGAGGAGATTATACAAGCGCTCCTCAAACTAAAACTAAGCAGCCAATGTGGACCCGACTTACTACAAACTAGGTTCCTACGACTTGGTGCCCCAGCCATTGCCAAACCAATTGCGTCCATAGTCAACTCTATCCTGTCTGCAGGCCATATCCCTAAGACCTGGAAAACTGCCAGAGTTGTCCGAATCTTCAAAAGTGGGGACAAAAACACTGTCTCAAACTACAGGTCAATCTCACTTCTCCCAATTCTATCCAAAGTCATGGAAAAATGTGTCCACACCCAACTAAGCGATTTCTATACCAAAACAAATTTCCCTAGCCAATTCCAATCTGGCTTTCGTCCCAAACACTCCACCGTAACTAACCTGCGAAAAGTTTGCAATGAAATCCAGTGTGGAATGGAACGGGGACAACTCACTGGTGCAGTATTCCTAGATTTTGCAAAGGCTTTTGACACAGTTGATCATGCTATCCTGCTTAACAAACTCCAGAGCTCTGGAATAGGGAAGCATGCTTTAAACTGGTTTCAGGCCTACCTATCAGGAAGATCCCAACATGTGTCCATCTCAGGCTCTAACTCCAACCCCCTGGATATCACCTGTGGTTTCCCGCAAGGCTCTGTTCTGGGGCCCCTACTCTTCTCAGTGTTCATTAATGATCTTCCCACAGCTTGTCAGGAAGCCTCAATACACATGTACTGTATGCAGATGACACAATCCTATATGCACACAGCCACAGCCTCTCTGACCTTCAACACATACTTCAGTCTGACTTTTTGAGACTCGAAAACTGGATTTCCCAAAACAAACTGTTTTTAAACACTGACAAGACTGTAACAATGGTATTTGGGACCAAGACTAAATTTGTAAAGCTTCCAGTGACTGAGCTCCTAATTAGAACCAACGCTAACACCACCCTAACACCTGTCACTAGTTTTAAATACCTGGGCTTATGGTTTGACTCCCACTTAACATTCGGGATGCACATTGATACCCTGACAACCAAGACCTATGCCAAACTAGGGGTACTTTACAGGAACAAATCCTCCCTAAGTCTCATGGTCAGAAAGCATATCGCACAGCAGATGCTAATGCCAATTATTGACTATGGAGACATAGTATATGGCTCAGCACCTCAAACCCACCTTAGCAAACTTGACAACCTCTACAATTCAATTTGTCGTTTTGTTCTCCAATGCAACTACAACACACATCACTGCGAAATGCTCAAAGAACTAAATTGGTCAATACTAGAGTCTAGGCGCAAAGTTCACCTTTCCTGTCTTGCCTTCAAATTCTTCATGGGCAAGCTACCCAGCTACCTGATCAAGCTCCTCACCCCTACCACATGCAGCACTTATCACCTGAGATCAGACTCCAAAAGACTGTTCATGGTCCCAAGGCTCAACAAAGTATCCGGACGTTCCTCCTTCTCCTACCGTGCACCCCAAAACTGGAACAACCTACCAGAGACTCTCACATCCACCACCAGTTTAAGTTCTTTCAAATCTAAGGCTGTCTCACATTTTAACCTGGTCTGTAACTGTTTCATACGCTCATAATATATATTTTCTTTAACTGTGCACGCAATGTCTTGTATATAATGTATACCCTGTTCATTTATGTAACTGTACTTGTAACCATGTATTATTTGTTTTACTCTGTGCCCAGGACATACTTGAAAACGAGAGGTAACTCTCAATGTATTACTTCCTGGTAAAATATTTTATAAATAAATAAATAAATAAATAAATGTTCTATACGAGTGTATAAGGACTGAACGTAATAGGTAGCCCATTTATAAGTGGATTTCCATTCAATGGAGGAGATTGAGTCGATGAAGTGTGTCTCACAGGTAGGACTGTAAACGGACTAGTGATAGGTAGGAGAATAAACTCCCTAATACCGTGCTCAGCTAGATGGGGATCTTTGCAGAGATTATATAGAGATATTGTATGAAGAAATGTTCTAATATCCAGGAGGGAACAATCTTCTATAGTATGTTAACCGTTGAATCCATGGGATTAACCCCTTCCTGTATCTGCGGGACCTGTATCTCCAGGTGAGGTCAGTAATAAATATCTGAGTACCTGAGAACAATATATGGTCCCCTAGGAAGCATATGGGTACATTGGGATAGGCCCCCAGCCGTTGTGAACAGACTGGGGTACTCACGGTTATACAGATGGATATTCCTTCAGCGTGCGTCACGCTAATAATCAGCATGTGTTGGAGTCCTCAAGGAAGTAGGAGCGGAGCACAGCGGAATGGATGTAGGGGCTGAACACCAAGGTAAGTAAAAATCCTTTATTCCACGATCAACATCATGGTGGTGGATAGACAAACTTCTCTAACGCGTTTCAGGCTTGCGCCCTTTGTCAAAGAGAACTAAGTAATGCTGTGAGTGTCCCGCTGATATAGCTCTCTCCCCTCCGTCACCAGCTGATCAGTGTTTCGTAATTTTTTGGCGCGAGATCGCCAGGCTGCAATCTGATTGGCTGTGTCATGCAGCCAATAGAATGAATGAACTCACGTATTGCGTGCGGGGGGCGGCTCAGATCAGCGGAGCAGCCGCAGCAGTCCTAGTAACAAGTTAAAATGCAACAATAATACAGACAGTAGCATTTGGAGCATAAAAAGTATACAAACATTGTGTTGCAAAAACCATCTATCAGGTTGAAACGGAGGTATGGAGGACAATACAGTGGGAAAATATATATATATATATATATACATCTCTTTAGATATTGTAGGACTGTTATAAGAACCCACTGTATGGGTTATAGGTTAATCAGGCTATAAGAAAATATCCAGTTATTTGCGTGAAATCTAAATGATCTTAAAGGTATGTGACAGTAGATATTCTTACTGTATTATGTTTAATATACAGACTTAGAACCAACAAAATATACATTTGTTTCTTCTCTCCCCCACTTCTATACTAGTGTATATGTATTACATGGAAACCTATATACTTGTTTTTTATAGTAACCTATATATTTATTTATTTATATTGTATCCATGTATGTCATATATGTTGTTTTTATAAAATGGTATGTTATATCTATTGTTAATGAGAGAATAATAAATGGACAGTATTTTATTCGTCATAGAGTATAGTCTGACATAGACATAGTATTATTTCATATCATTTATCATTACAGGAGATTAGAATAAAGCCTGAATGGTACAAATTTTGTTCACCCACTTGTATATGTGTGTGTATATTTTTATATATACTAACCTATATAGTTAATTCCATGGGAATTGAAACATTTCCTGAAATGACAGAAGTATGTCACATATTTTATCTTTATGTATTGGTATGTTATGTCAATAATAGATAGGGAAAGTATAGATAAGCAGCATAATGCTAATCATTGGATATATTCAGATATAGACTTATGTATTGGATGTTTTTCTATCATTTCAGGAAATGTTTCAACTCCCAGTCAATATTCATACCATTGGGAGCCAATGTTCCCAAGGTATATATCCAGTGCATTTCTCGACGATTGAGGAGAGATTCTCTATCACCTCCCCTCGGATGTATAGATATATGTTCGAGGGCACTGAATGTTAGATGGTCTATTGAACCTTGATCACAGTTCTTGAAGTGTCTGGCTACTGGGTAATTGTCATCCCTATTCTTTATAGTTCTGATGTGTTCTCTTATTCTTATTTTAAGTGGTCTTATAGTTCTTCCGATATAATTGCATCCACATGCACATCTAAGAATATAAATAACGAATTTGGAGTTACATGTTAGAAATGAATTGATCCTATATTTACGTCTAGTGTATATATTCATTACTGATTTTATTGGAAGTGCAAATTTACAGAAGTGGCAGGTTCCACATTTGTGAAATCCCTTTGGTAGTTTTCTTTCTGTAGCCAATCTATCTCTATACATACTAGGTGAGAGATGATCTCCTAGTGTTTTGGCTTTCCGATATACTATTTTTGGATTCAATTTTGTGACTGTATCTAAATCTCTGTCCAATTTTAGTATATTCCAATGTTTGTTAAGAATTGATCGTATGATGTTTGATTGTTTAGAGTATGTTGTAATGAATAAGGGTACCTCTCCCTCTATTTTACCCCTTTTCTTGTGTTTGTTATCCTTGTATCTGGATATTAGATCTGCTCTATTGCATTCTTTCACGCTCTGGAAAGCATTTTCAATTACCTCCTCCGTATAACCACGAGATTTAAATCTAGTTTTAAGTTGTTCTGCTTGATCGTAGAAAGATTTTTCCGTTGAGCATATCCTCCTGAGACGGAGAAATTGGCTCTTGGGAATACTATTCAACAGTGGTTTCGGGTGTGCACTATTTGCTCTGAGCAGGGAGTTGCGAGAATGTTCCTTTCTATAAATATTAGTTTGTATTGAAAGGTTAGTATCCACATATAAGTGGAGATCCAAGAAGTCAATGTGTTGGTCATGGACTGTATGTGTAAATCTAAGATTGCAGTCGTTGGATTCAAGATATGTAAAAAATAGTGACAGTGTATGTGCGTCTCCGGACCAGATTAATAACAGGTCGTCAATATATCGACGGTAGAATTTGATATGGTGTCTGTATGGGTTAGTGTCACCGAAAATGTGTTGAGATTCCCAAAGTCCCATGAATAAATTGGCATAAGAGGGTGCAAAGGAAGTCCCCATAGCCGTGCCCTGTGTCTGTAAATAATATTGATTGTTAAAAGTGAAATAATTGTGTTGTAATAAAAATAAAACACAATCCAAAATAAACGTGATTTGTGCCAAGTGAAGATTAGAATTGTTTAGAAAGTGAGTGATTGCTTTGATGCCTTTAGTATGTTCGATGATCGTGTATAAAGAAGTGACATCTAATGTGACCCAAGTGTATGTGTGAGACCATGTGATATGATTAATGTCTGAAAGCAAATCAAAAGAATCCTTTAAAAATGAGGGTAATTGTTGAACCAACGGCTGCAAGAAAAAATCCACATATCTGGAGACACCATCTCCCAAAGACCCAATACTAGATATTATAGGTCTGCCTGGAGGATACTCCAGCGACTTGTGAATCTTTGGGAGATGGTGAAACACAGGCATGATAGGAAAAGGATTAAAAAGAAATTCTGACTCTTGTTTAGATAAGACTCCCAGCTCCCTGCCCAGATCTATAAGTTTTTCAATTTCCTTCAGGTACATCTGTGTTGGATCTTTAGTGAGTTTGCAATAAGCATCAACATCATTCAGTTGTCTAATTGCCTCTGAGTAATACCTCTCGGAACTCATTACCACTATGGCCCCACCTTTATCTGCATTTTTTATCGTTATCTCTTTTCTGTTTTTAAGCGTAGTCAAACATTGACTTTCCTCTTTAGATAGATTATTATGTTCAGAACTGGTGAGGTTATAGCCTTTGGCCAATAGTTGCAGATCTTGTTCTACGAGTTTTTCATAGGTCTCTAATTGAGGACCCTTTGAAAATATAGGGCAAAATATTGATTTGTTTCTGAATGGTGTGTGCTTAGAGGCAGTCAGAAAAAGGAACTGTTCTGAATCTCCAACATGTTCAGTATCAGTCATATTCTGTTCCTCGAACAGATCCTTCATATCTTGTAATACTGTATGTTCCCTAAATGACAGCCTGGCGTCGGTGGCGTCACTCACCAGAGGAGCCAGATCCAAGTCCTCTGGATCGCCTGGTGAGGGAACTTCACCGACCGCAGGCTGTTTTGACTTGAAGAATTTCTTTAATGTTAGTTTTCTTATATATCTTTGCACATCTATAATAGTATTAAAGAGATCAAAGTTATCTCGGATACCAAAGTTCAGACCCTTATTGAGAACTTTCAGTTCTCCCTCTGTTAGTTCGACCCCAGAGATATTGACTACATTGTTCTCTGAGATTAATGATCTATTTTTCTTTTCTTTAGTAGTCCCTCTTTTGGCCGAGCGCCGCGTCCTTTTTGGGAGTTTTTTGGCTCCCTTTGGTTTCCCAAATCAAAAGAAGTTGATGCATTCTCCTGTTGTCGTGGAGGATTTTGGCGGCGTGGTTGATCTTTTTTCTGATGACGATCTTCTGGATCTGTGAAGTCGCTGAGGCGGTCTATATCTTCATCTGTGGTGAATGATACAACTGAAGGGCGATTCTCCAAGTCTGATATATCAGATGTACTTGATGCTCCAGGTGTTCTTCTTTTTAAGATGGATTTGTTTGGAGTGGATTTTCTTGGATATGTGTTTTTTCTGTTTGGATCTCTTTTTTGTGTTTGCTCTTGTTGGTACGTCATCTTTGTTGAGGGTGGTTTCTGCCATGCGTAGATCTGGTTCTTCTGGTAATCCATTCTGTCTCTCTCAAATTTTGATTGTTTTTTAATCATTATCTTTTCTTCAATGTCATTTATGGTTTTTGATAGGTTTTTATCTTTGTCATTGAAATTCTCCATATCTCTATATGACTTGAGATTGAGTTGTAGATCTTTGATTGTTTTTTTCACCCCATTCCTTTCTTGAATTTTGGATTTTATAATTAGTTCAATCAGCTTTTCAGAACATTCATCCAGAATTTGTATCCACTCTGTCTCGAATTCTTTATTGGGGAAGCCAAAGGAGGGAGTTTTTTTCATACGGAGGCCTCTTGGTATTCTTTTCACAGTTAGATAGTTGTCCAGAGTTGTTATATCCCACCATAGACGGACATTAGATGATAAACGGACTACACAGGGTTGTAGGAAGTGATCTACATACATAGATACGCTTGACGTCATCGACTCCTCCCCCAAAATGATGGGCCTACGTGGTGTATTTGATAGACACTTGGGTATGCGAGGGTTAGGAAGATATAAAAATCTAAATTCATCCTTGGTGATAATATTATTATTAAGAGCCTCATTGAGAAGAGAACAAAGGCTGGATTGGTTGATGGAAGTAGGGTTTGCAAAAAGTATGACATGAAAATCAGCATCGGACAGCTATCTAAGGGCCTCAGAAAAGTATACATTCCTGTCATGGACTACAATACTTCCACCTTATCAGTTTGTTTGATGGTGATACTTGTCAAATCTTGTAATTCATTGAATGCCTTCTCTCCCTGAGAGAGATTATTCTTAATTGAATTTGAACCTCAAAACAGTGCTGCAAAATTGCGAAGGACTAATGTGTAAAGGTATCTATATAACTGCCCCATTGATATTGCACAATGTGTTAAAATGTTATTATTGATAGTTATATATATTTACACTTTTTTTACTTTGTTTTATATAGTGTATGCACTAGTGTGCTAGTATAGTTGTTTGATCACATTGTATGCTGTTATCCTCATTAGATTCCATCTAGCACTTAGTGTGGTCTGTGTTTATGGGTATTTATGGGTTTATGGGAATGGGTTTTTAAACCCATGTTTCTAGCAACCAATCACCCTTGATGAAGACACATTTATGACAAAATGCATAGGGTCATGTGCACCGACACCCTGTGAATGTTGATGTGGAAGTGAACCCATTTCAGGTAGTTTACTGTTTGAACTATGTGGCAGTATTCACTCTCTCCTGGATATAATTGGACTGAGTCGTCTTGCAGACTTGTAGACTCCATTGCTATTCCACCCTGACTGGTTGCATGAATTCTTCTGCTTACTGCCTATGAGCTGAGTTCCATCGTGTAGATTCATCCACCTATCCTCATTCACCTTGTGCTGGGCATTCTGTACTGCAGAGTTACTCTAAAATGCATTTTTTAATAAAAAGTGTGTGGTATAGGCAGCACAGCCTTTCTTGAATACAAAGTTATGATGCGTGTGGTGGTTGCAAATGGAACCGTCAGGAGACCCCCAATCTCCCCCAAGATAATTTTAAAGTACAGTGTTTCCAGCACTCTGATAAAGAAATATGACATGTACTGTATGTCTAAAACAAGAAAAATCAGTGTGTATTGACAAAATTATGGCAGCAATATGGTGCAAAAAGAAATACAGGATAAATGAATATACAAATATAATCTGAGGTGAAGGGGGGAGTGGAAGGGAAGGGAGAGGGGGGAAATGATCACATAGACAAGGTAAGGAAGGGAAAAAAACAGAAATATAAGACGAGAAAAAATGCGGGGGGCAGCGTTAATGCTTCGGGGCCCACAAACCCTAATGGTCCGTTCCCATAGTACCCCTACTGAGGTACTTCCCAGAACTCTCACTTCCAAAACTTCCCTCTAGGTAAAAACAGTAAGAGACACAGCAGAGCGGACAATTTGTAATATACTATGTAATATAATCCTCTTGTAATGGAATAAGCCATATAGAATAATGTGCTATAATCTTAGCAGTACATTATAGACAAGGCACAATATAATACCATGCTAAGGCAGAAGAAATCACAATCACAGCAATAAATGTGAAGCTACAGTAACACAGCATACAGAGCAACAGGTAAAATGCACAAAATTACATAGGTTCAACATTTCATTGTCCATATCAGCACAGGTGATCGCTGCTATCAATCTAGTGCGTAATTAGAAACAGAGGAACTTGTCACTGTATAAGTCCCCAGAAGAGACCTGGCTGTCTCTATGATGTGAGGGTGGGTTTTGAGGTTCTGAAGCTTGCTGGGTTATTGCAACGTTGTTGTTTGGAGGTGTGGCCCCTCCTCCCCAGGGTTTAAAGCTCACCCCGCCCCAATTTCCAATTAGCAGTTTTTATCATGTTCCTGTGTATCACAGACCCAGTATGGTTTTTCTCCCTCCAGCAAAAAAGAGAGGTACATGAGAATTTTACCAGGTAGTGTTAGGACCTGCAAATTGGTCATGTCTTGATGTTGTCTGCAGGCATATAATGCTTTGGCAAAAGGGTTTAATTAAATGACCCTTACTCATGAGCAGATTAGCACTGTACTATATGTTGTGTCACTTTGTATGTTGCGCTGGGCCTTTCTGTTTTTGTATGCATTTTTTAATGCTCCACTTGTGAGTGTTTCCTGTCGACATTTTGATTTTTTTCTATTAATACATGTTCTTACAGTGCGCTATGGAGCTTGCGCTTCTTGTTCCTTTTCTCATTTCAGATTCTTTGTGATGTGGTCCTCACTATTTGGAGCTTGGAGTCTCCTCAACCTACGGGACATCTGTTTTTGGACTCCCTCATCAAGATCCATTTGGATCCACACCTTTATCACTGGGACTGGTTTTCATTATTTACATTTGTTCTTAGTGTAATTTGTGATTTATTTTTACAATTCTCATTGGTTTATCACGTTGTATTGTAAATATTTTACTACACATCACGATAATTTCACTGTTTTCACTAATTTTATTTATATTTTGAATAGGAATATAATAATAACAAGAAGAAAATCTGAGGCAACAGTAATGTCCATAAAATGTATTTATGTGTAAATGCATGAATGCAAACAGGCAAATTAGGCAAAAGCGTAACTCATAAAAAAAATGATTGATTATTCTAGTATAGGCAAATATGGTAGGAATTGTGAGTAAACAAAGTTCGGTAGTGACAACTAAGGGAAAAGAAGGGCTCAAATTAACAGTGGCCCTTTAATGTGTACCAGTCATCGTACTCCATTATATAATTTTTTCCCCAGCAATATTTTTTACAGTAGCTCCCAGATTGGTGAAGTACACAAAAGGGCCTAAACTTGCAGTCGGGTACCCTTATAAATATAACAGACATCTGATATCGCAAACATAAAGAAGTATACTTCAAGTATTTAACAGATTTAAATACAGCAACCGGCTGCTGGTCATATAAACAGCGAGTCCAATGATTGTGTCCAAAAAGGACATGACCCTTATGGAAATCCCCATCAAAGCAGGTCCAGTAAAAAAATACTTGATACCCCCTTTTATGATTTTAAACAATGCTAAAGCTGTAAAAATTGCTTTAGATACCATTCCATTGTCCAGGAAACATGGTTTAATCATCCTAAATCAGGCAAGGAGTTTACAAAAAACACTTATGTAAATTGTAACAGTTGAAATGTAATCTATTTACTCAAATGCCCATGTGGCTGGCTTTGGGCTTCGTAGGTAAGACGGTTTATTTAATATAGTACAGTAGTTGTATTAAATGTGGGAAGGAAAGAGCTGAAATAAATTCCTGTTGTGAAGCACATCATGGAACACAACCACATGGTGTCTTAGAGGTGTGATCAAAGAACATTTACCCTAAAAAAGAGAGTACTCAAAAACATAAAAATTGCAAAATCCTTTTTAATAAATAAGATTCAAAAGAAAGGTGCACACATATTACAAATAAAAAAAACAGACAAATGAGATCCACATTAGGAGACAATGATGTTAGGAACTTGTTGAGGAAGGGTGCTCTATAAGTATACAGAGTAAGGTCAGTCCTGTAGAACGTGGGGCCAGGCTGCCATCTGACAATAGGATCGCTCCCTAAAATGTTGTGCAGACCATGGATTGTCTCTGCTACCATTGGTCTGTAGTCTGCTTTTTGTATATATTTTTATATGGCTTTTGTTAGGATTCTGTCTGTATTTTCAATACATTAATGCTGCATTTATACTGTCTGAATGCACATTTGCATGTCTTCACGTACAGTAAGCTTTGGGGCAGCAGACACATCACAGGAGGGTCGAGGTGCGTGTAATGACTGACTTTTATGCACGGTTTTGCACCTACAGTATTTGGTGGTGTCATAATAGGTATATATGTATTGTTGTTCACTAATGTTGTTTATCCTGACAAATGTGCCGCCGCAGCAGCGACAAAATGTTGATGTAATAAAATGTCACTTTAAATGAAATTATGGAGTCGCCAAGCATATTACTGTTATGTATATATACAATGATACAGACAACCCACTGTGTTGACAGCAGCCAAACAGAGACAGTCTATCTTGCATGTTCATTACGAGTGCGTTTTCACATCATCCAGTTCTTAATGGATTTTCACGCTTTTCACAAAAGCAATACTTTTTTGGTTTGTACTACATACAGTAGATGTTTATCAAGTTTAAAAAAAACCTCCAACAACCTGTAGTACAGTAAGTAATGCCGTAAAATATTTAAATACTCCACAGAAATTTCATATAAGCTGCAATAACCAGTTTGTCCAGCTCTTTACATGATAAAGCTTTCATTATTAATATGTTTTGAATTAGGTTATCTGAAGTAGCATCAAATACTAAATGAGCGTTTCCCCTACAGGGGATCCCGTCATATCTGAGTTTAATTAGAATTGGAGCAATATTGTTAATGGAAGTTTAAAATCCTTCTGATATAATGTAATTGTTATAGTCATATTTTATCCAGGAATTTATTATTACAAGAGGAAAATAAATAAATATATAACTCCGTTTATTGGAAGTATATGTAAAAAGAGCATTTTGCACATGATTGATTAATTACATCTGCTAATTAGATATGCACTCTTTTAGATTAAGTAAAAATACCAGCTTCATTAACTTAGCATCAAGATACAATCAAATATAAAACTGCATACCACCATTTACTAATTCCTTGATAACATCTGCCCCAATTAAAAGTATTAGGATTCAAACCAGCATGCATTCAAATGAAGTGCTGGGATCACAGTAATTGTAAGATGCTTACATGTTTTTTTTTAACTTAATTTATGTGTTTAAAAAAATGAACATATGGGTTTGTATTTCATAAGTTACAACAGTTGCAGCAACTTATTGTGATTTACTAGCAAAGATAGCTATGCTTAAAAACTACTACAGGATTAGAAATATTTTGTAAATAGTAAAAGTAACTTTTTTAGACTGCTACCTTTTAACCCTTATTTTGATAACAGTATCTAAACTGATTTTTAAATGTTTTTTCTCTCACAGAAATCAGAGATGAGATAAAAGGGCAGTCCCATAGAGCTGACCAAAAAAAAACATTTTGTGAAGAATTTAACAATCTAAGGCCTTGATGGTCTAAGCTCCATTACGCCCCTTAACGTGATGTTAACTTAACCCCTTGAGCACTGGAGTGCCGTGGCACCAGAGTGCCATAGCCCCCCTGGCAAACGACGATCCTCATAGAGGTCACATGATTGCAACGACCCTTAACCTGGAAATGAAACAGGAGTCCTTTACCATTTCCAGGCACAACAGATCGCATCCTGTGTCCAATTTTAAAAAAAAAATATTTCCTCATTAACCCTTAAGTGCAGTTAGGCTTCCTAGGCTCTCCTTGAGAAAACTTAGGTGGTCTCACTGGTCGTCTTGAGGTTACTGACTATTTTAAATATTTTGTGATGTATTTTTAATTATTGTTTTGTGTGATTTGTAATTTACAGTACAATGCGTTTTTTATTTATATATGACCTACATCACAATTAGCCAGCTTTGGTTAATAGGGCTGTAAGTCTTTCCTATTGATTGGGGAGGGAGGTGTTAGGTGAGTTGTGGTGGGGGAAAAGAAAACAGTGTGTCGTTAGGTGCTAGCAACGATATAAAATGTGCATAAAATCTGTCAATTAGCAAATACGTGTTCGAAAACAAAGTGTCCACGTGAATACAGTACATATACAATTCATAGGCCTTGATTCATCAGATTTCAATAACCTAATAATGCGAATTTATATCCAAAAACGTGAGTTATTTTTATGGTGCAATACAAGAATGTTGTATCTCCAACAATATGGCACCTTATTTTAGGTGCGTTCAAAATAGAGATTCTAAAAAATAATAAGAGAGAATCTTGCACGTTTAAATAAACATTATCAATTACGGGGAAAAAATACAGAGAGAATATTGCACATTTAAGTAAAAAAATAGTATTCGTAACATTTTGATATTTTTAGAAACGCTATTAACCCTTCCTTGTATTAGCTCCACTTTTTTATCACCAACTCCAGGCTGGCGCTAAACTGACTTGTGAGCCTCTAACAGGAGATCGCAGGGCTTTTATTTTATTTTAATGCCACAGTATTGAAGAAGATTTGCTGTGTTTTAAATTAATTTGGCTATGGTGCTATGCATAAATGTGTGTATAATGTATTTTAAAATTAGATAGATGTAATTGTTGCTATTGTATGGTGTACTTTAGGTCAGGGTGAGCCTTGCTTTTGTATATTGTATTCTTGTTGGTACTTATATTTTTTCACAGGATAACTTGTTCTGTTCAATGCTTGAATTAGTTAATTGTTTAATTGTTAGGGATGGAATGTAAATGGTTTAGGGATGTAATTAATGAATGCTAATTGATTTATAAAGAAAGAAAATTGCACAGAAGCGCACAAGAGATGGAGTTAATAACAGTATTTTAATAAAACACACACATAAATAGCTGAGAGGATCCAACCCCTTCTCAGCTCAGGAAGTAAAATGCCCAGAAAATAAAACCATACATATGGTCTCTTAACATAAAATGTCTAGGGAAAATACATCACATACAACAAAAAAACAATCAGTGTAGAAATAAACAAAGAAAGTACTAACAGCCCAAGGGGATTTGAATGAAAACCGCCATAGAGGAGCCTGACGAAGCACGTGGTGCGAAACGCGTAGAGGTCACGACAGGTCATCCTGCGCGTGTTTGCTGAGAGGCTGAGACGGAGCCTGCCTGAGGCTCTAGTGGTGGCTCTTTCATCTTCCCTGGTGCCGCGATCCGGATCCTGTGCGGTCATCTGTGGACCCCCACCTTTGCCCCAGTGTAAGTGTTCGTCTCCCCCTGTCAGCGGCTTTATAGTCCTCTATGGCGGTTTTCATTCAAATTCCCTTGGGCTGTTAGTACTTTCTTTGTTTATTTCTACACTGATTGTTTTTTTGTTGTATGTGATGTATTTTCCCTAGACTTTTTATGTTAAGAGACCATATGTATGGTTTTATTTTCTGGGCATTTTACTTCCTGAGCTGAGAAGGGGTTGGATCCTCTCAGCTATTTATGTGTGTGTTTTATTAAAATACTGTTATTAACTCCATCTCTTGTGCGCTTCTGTGCAATTTTCTTTCTTTGTTTCTCAGGGTGCCCTCCCCCTTTTTGAGGGGGGATCACCTCTGAAGTGGGAGCATCTGGGGAGACGCTCCATGCACGAGCAGCACAGGGATTTTTTCCTACAATTACATCTGCAGCACGAGCGCTGAATATCCTATTCCTGCTAATTGATTTATGTTTACTGGATTAGTTTTAATAGTATACTTGTTTGGATGTATTGGTATTTTGTTTTGAATATGTTATTGTTAACATTCATTTGCAGAATGTATATGGTGCATAGATTGTATGCATCATATATACAATGTAAATGCAATGTTTTGATTGTCATTTGAGGTTTTTGCTTGGCATTTGAGGATTTTGATTGGAAGATCAGATTGGATTATTAAAGGTAATGGATTTTCTTGTAGTGTGTCTGTGTTACGCCGGTGCTGCCCGCAGACCAGACCCGTCCCTTATACTGAGGTGGGGACGTATAGGAACACACACCCGCAGCAGAAGGAGCGTGTCCGGAGTGTGGTGAATTAGGCGTTGCCAGGCCAGGTTGTGTTTGCTAGCAATACTTGCCGGTACCGGTTAAAGAAGTTCCGTAGTCGTAGTCCAAGCCGGGTTCGAGGAGTATCAGAGTGAGCGTTGTCCAAGGAATGCCGAGATCGAGAGTCAGAGGGGGTAGTCGTACAAGCCGTGTCAGAACCTGTGAAAACACTAAAAGAATCCTGAAGTACTTCCATGCAGAGACTATGTCGAGCAAAGACTGAGAGCAGAGAGGAGCTAGATAAAGCAGGAAGGTCCAATTAGGAATGGAGACGGGACAGGAAGAGCTACAGGGAGACACTGCAGATTGGTGCAGGCATAACAGGCCAGGTGAGACTTGTTGGTAACCTTAGTATGCCCGTGCGGCTTGCGGGGGTGGAGCCTGAGGTCCGGGGGACGGGAAGAAGTGTGTGCAGACTGAGCACGCTCCGTAACGCGTGTACGCGTGTGGACCGAGCTAGTGGATGATGCAGGTGTGCGCACGGGAGGGCGTGGGCGTGCCCGGCGCTGAGCAGAGGAATCGCCGAGGGAAGTGAGTGCTCTGTGTGGGGAGCGCGGAGAATGCCGATTCCTGACAGTACCCACCTCTTCAGGAACGGCCTCAGGACGGTCCATGCACGGTTTCTCTGGAAACTTTTCCTGAAGGACTTAAGAAGGGCCGGGGCATGAATGTCCTTTAAAGGTACCCAGGATCTCTCTTCAGGACCAAAGCCCTACCCCTGCACCAAGAACTGGAGCTGGCCCCTGGATATGCGAGAATCCAAAAGAGAGTGAACTTTGTATTCCTTGTTATTTTGGACAGTAATGGGGTCCGGTTTACGAGTCTGATCCGGAAAGAAGTGACTTGTGATGATTGGTTTTAAGAGGGACACATGAAAGACATTAGGAATCTTCATACTGTGTGGTAGTTGGTGCCGGAATGCCACAGGATTGATTTGTTCACTAATAGGGAAGGGTCCCAGGAACTTAGGTGCCAATTTTGGAGATGGTACCTTGAGGCGGATATTCTTGGAGCAGAGCCATACCAAATCCCCTGGCTTGTAACTGGGTGCCGAACGACGACGATGATCGGCCTGTAGTTTCGATCTGCGGGAGGAGTCGAGAAGGGTAGACTGAATCCTAGACCATGCAGTTTGGAGGGCAGTAATGCGTTCATCTACGGCTGGAACTTCAGAATGGATGTTGGAAATGGGTAGGCAGGGGGGGTGGAACCCATAATTTATAAAGAAGGGCGACTCCCATGTGGCTTCATTTTTAGCAGAATTGACAGCGTACTCTGCCCAAGGAAGGAGTTGAGCCAATCATCATGGGAATCGGATATGAAACATCTCAGGTATTTCTCCAGGGATTGATTGATTCTCTCGGTTTGTCCATTGGACTGTGGATGATAGGCGGAAGAGAAAGAAGAAGAGATGCCCAATCTCTTGGTGAAAGTTCTCCAAAATTTGGATACAAATTGAGAACCTCTGTCAGAAACAATGGACGAAGGGATCCCATAAATCCGGAAAATCTGCTCCGTAAAGATATCAGCAAGGCGGGGGATGAGGGTAATCCCTTAAGTGGAATAAAATGGGACATCTTTGAGAACCTGTCCACGACCACCAAGATAGTGTTCATTCCTCTGGACCTGGGCAACTCCACAATGAAGTCCATCGAAATGTGGGACCATGGGCGGTCGGGAACTGGAAGAGGTAACAGAAAACCCTGAGGCTTTTGACGGAGAGTCTTGCTTTGAGCGCATGTGGGACAGGCACGGGTAAACTCCAGAATAGCTTGAGACATCCTTGGCCACCAGAAATTCCGCCGAATGAGATCAGTAGTCTTCTTAAAACCTGGTTGACCTGCAGATTTAGAGTAGTGACCCCAAGACATTACCTCTGGAACAAATTTGGAAGGTACGAAGAGTTTTTTGTCGGGAACGACCAAGTCCTTGGGAATGCGTCTCTGGGAGTGCAAAATCTTGTCAAGATTCTTGAAAGTAGACGTGGCGAGAATCTTCTCTTGTGGAAGGATGGTCTCCAAAGGTTCCTCTGGTCTCTCTTCAGAAGAATGTATTCGGGAGAGTGCGTCTGCTTTTACGTTCTTGGTCCCGGGGATATAGGAAAGGTGAAAATCGAATCGAGAAAAAAAAAAGAGCCCAACGAGCCTGTCGTGGACCAAAGCGTCGAGCATTTTCTATGTAAAGAAGGTCCATGAGAATAGTAAACGGCTCTTTCGACCCCTCCAGCAGGTGTCTCCACTCTTGAAGAGCCATCATCAAGGCCAGAAGTTCCCTGTTACCCACGTCATAGTTCCTCTCGGCAGATGAGAATTTCTTGGAAAAATATGCACAGGGATGTAACTTATCTTGAGGCGTGTGTCTCTGAGAAAGAACGGCTCCAGCGCCGCAATCAGAAGCGTCGACCTCCAGGACGAAGGGAAGTTCAATGTTGGAATGACGGAGAATAGGTGCGGATATATAAGCTTCCTTGAGTGTCTTGAAGGCGGAGATGGCCTGATATGACCAAGCAGAAGGATCAGCTCCTTTTTTGGTGAGCGCAGTGAGAGGTGCCACGATGGTAGAAAAACTCCGTATAAACTTCCGATAGTAATTAGCGAACCCTAAAAAACATTGTATGGCCTTGAGAGAATTGGGTCTTGGCCATTCAGTGACTGCTTGAAGTTTACCGGCATCCATCATAAAACCTTCATCGGAAATTATGTACCCCAGGAACGGAGTAGATGTCTGATGAATGGTGCACTTCTCCAGTTTTGCGTACAAATGGTGTTCACGGAGACGGGAAAGGACGTAGGAGGTATAGCGTATATGGTCCTGGAGATCTTTGGAAAAAATCAGGATATCATCCAAGTATACTATAACAAAAATATTGAGTACCTTACGAAAGATGTCGTTGATGAAATCCTGGAAGACAGCAAGAGCATTACATAAGCCGAAGGGCATTACAAGATACTCATAGTGTTCGCTACGCGTGTTGAAGGCCGTCTTCCATTCATCCCCCTTCCTGATGTTCAACAGGTTATAGGCACCACGTAGATCCAACTTGGAAAAAATCTTGGCCCCCTGTAATTTATCGAACAGTTCGGTAATAAGGGGGAGGGGTAACGATTTTTAACAGTTATGCGGTTCAAACCCCTGTAATCTATGCAAGGCCTCAGCGACCCGTCCTTTTTCTTGACGAAGAAAAACCCAGCCTCTGCTGGAGAATTGGAGTGACGAATGAAGCCTTTCTTGAGATTCTCCTGGATATATTTATCCATAGCATGAGATTCTGGTAACGACAAGGGGTAGGTCTTGGACTTGGGTAGGGAGTAACCTGGAACCAGATCGATCGGACAATCGTTAGTCCTGTGTGGCGGCAGAAGGTCTGACTGTACCTTATTGAAAACGTCCCGGAATTGGTGGTAAACAGAAGGTAGAATAACCTCAGGAACAGAGGTATTGGCCAGCAGTCGAGGCGGAAGTATTGCTGGTGGAGAGATGGCTCCTCTGACCTTGACCTCCAAGTAATAGGGTCTTGGGATGTCCAGTTGATGAGCGGATTGTGCTTCTGCAACCAAGGTAAGCCGAGAGTGACTGGAGTTCCGGGAGCGTGGATTACATCAAAGGCCAAGGTCTCCTCGTGGGAGTGAGAGGAAAGGGTGATGGTGCAAGTCTCCAAGGCAATGTATGCTGGGGTGAGCGGACGGTTGTCGATCCCAACCAAGGCAACGGGAGACTTTTTCCTAACGAGTGGAATCTGGTTCTGTTTAGAGAAGGTTTGATCCATGAAATTTCCTCCCGCGCCGGAGTCGATAAATGCCGCAGTGGAGGTGCGAAAGATAGGACCCGAGAGAGAAACGGGAATGGTCAATTTTTTGGGAAGTTCCTTCCTGGAAAGGGGACAAGGAGATTTAGCACCCAGGGAGTGCCCCTTCGTACTCACTGGGTTCGGTCATTTCCCAGGCGTTATGGACATTCAGGGACCAGGTGCTCAGGATCCACAGTAATAACATAATCCACCGGCTTGGCGAGCTTGCTGCATCGGTGTCCGGGAATGCTGGACTCCAAGTTGCATCAGCTCAGGAGCCTCCAGAGCGGGTAGCGGGGAGACGGCAGGTTCTGGGGTTCAGAGAATCTGGGAGAAGGAAAATCTGGGAGAAGGAACACGGAAGGGCATAAATCGGGGAAGCTGGCGCTGGAGGCGGCGCACCTGAAGGCGCTGATCCACTCTATTGGCTTGGGAGATGAGTTCCTCCAGAAGCCCTGGCCTGGGTTTTGAGGCGAGCTCGTCCTTCACGGAATCCGTTAAGCCTCGCCAGAAGACTGAGACCAAAGCCTCCTGGCCCCATCATGTTTCAGCTGCTATGGTCCTGAACTCCAAGGCTTACTGGGCCATGGAACGACATCCCTGGGAAAGCTCAAGGAAAGAGTCAGAGGCAGTTTCTTGGCGTGCAGGGGTATCGAAGACCTGTCGAAAGTCTCGTCTAAAGGCTGCGTAGTCGCGGGTGATATCGGGACGTAGTTCCCAAATTGGGGAGGCCCATGCCAGCGCTTTCCCTGTAAGCAGGCTGTAAACATACGCCACTTTCTTGCGACCAGTGGAATACTGCTGCGGAGCCATCTCAAACTGGATCTCGCATTGATTAAGGAAACCGCGGCAGGCGTGCGGGTCCCCCGCATACGGTTTATGTGCCGGGATCTTCGGGCCTGAGGTCGCGGCGGATACTGGTTCTGGCGACAGTGGCGGTGCGGCAACAGGTGGTGCCTGAAATGAAATGTCCTGTACCTGTTGAGTAAGAAGAGCCATTTGGTCCGTTAGGGCCTGGACTTGTTGATACATGGCCGTCATCATGGAGGCCATGTCAGTGTGGTCTGCGTCTTGTGGGCTCGACATAATGTTACGCCGGTGCTGCACGCAGACCAGACCCGTCCCTTATACTGAGGTGGGAACATATAGGAACACACACCCACAGCAGAAGGAGCGTGTCCGGAGTGTGGTGAATTAGGCGTTGCCAGGCCAGGTGGTGTTTGCTAACAATACTTGCCGGTACCGGTTAAAGAAGTTCCGTAGTCGTAGTCCAAGCCGGGTTCGAGGGGTATCAGAGTGAGCGTTGTCCAAGGAGTGCCGAGATCGAGAGCCAGAGGGGGTAGTCGTACAAGCCGTGTCAGAACCTGTGAAAACACTAAGAGAATCCTGAAGTACTTCCATGCAGAGACTATGTCGAGCAAAGACTGAGAGCAGAGAGAAGCTAGATAAAGCAGGAAGGTCAAATTAGGAATGGAGGCGGGAAAGGAAGAGCAACAGGGAGACACTGCAGATTGGTGCAGGCATAACAGGCCAGGTGAGACTTGTTGGTTACCTGAGTATGCCCGTGCGGCTTGCGGGGGCGGAGCCTGAGGTCCGGGGGACGGGAAGAAGAGTGTGCAAACTGAGCACGCTCCGTAACGCGTATACGCGTGTGGGCCGAGCCAGTGGATGGTGCAGGTGTGCGCACGAAAGGGCGTGGGTGCACGGGAGGGCGTGGGCGCGCCCGGCGCTGAGCAGAGGAATCGCCGAGGGAAGTGAGTGCTCTGTGTGGGGAGCGCGGAGAACGCCGATTCCTGACAGTCTGTATAGAGAAGTGGTATTTGTAGTACAGCATGTTTTTGATAACCCTTCTACATTTATTTGTATATTGGTTCATCATGTGTGTGTGTAGATATATATATATATATATATATATATATATATATCTGTATATATATATATATATCTGTATATATATATATATATATCTGTATATATATATATATATATATATATATATATATATATATATATATATATATATATATATATATATATATATTTGCATGATGAAGCCACTGTACAAATGAATGGGTGAAGGGTGGGTATCGGGCCAGTGTGGCTTAACCCCTTAATTACCTTTGCGGTTATTATCTGATAAGGTGTTTAAGGGGTTAATTGGTATCTGAATGTAATTGCAATGTATTGGCTTTGTATTGGCTATGTATTTTGTGGGCAACGAAAGACAAGGATGTTGCTGGCGACGGGGGCTTCTTATTGATGAGTACTTTATTTATTTTAATATGCTAGTTAATGTGTTTAATAATGGGCAAATAATCTATTATCCCTATCTGGATAATAGTTATTTTGCACATTATTGTACTGTAGGTGTTGGGGGGGGGGGGGATGTATGTATTGAATGTATAGGCTAGGTTTATTTTTTTTACATTCAGGGTTGGTTCCTTGCTTCTGCGTGAGACCTCTAGAGACCACCTACGGTCTCCTCGGGTATCTCACGAGTATCAGGCTGGTGGTTCCACGGGTGACACCTGCGGGGATGAAGCGGTGGCCTCACATCTGTGGGGGCACCGCAGACCCGTAGTCTGCGGGGATGAAGCGGTGGTTCCACATCCGTGGGGGCACCGCGGACCCATAGGTGCGGGGATGAAGCGGTGGTCCCACATCCATGGGGGCACCGCGGACCTTTAGTGAGCACTCGTGAGTTCCCCAGACCCTCGTGGGAACCATCCGAGGCCCCGCAGACACCTGTGGGTCTGTCCCGGGGCTCCCAGACATCCACGGGCCTACCCTGGGGACCCAATTGTGGCCCACGGTGCCCAAGGAGACCACCTGGGGGCCATGGCGCTTGGCAGGACCCACCAACAGGCCTCCAGAACCTGTGTGAAACAAGTTGCTGGTACCCTGTAGGTCTGTCAGGTGCCCCGCCAGCCCGCCGGGGACTCGTGTGGGGCTGGGGTATGAACCCTGTATGTAAAAGGATAAATCATGTATTTATGGGGGGGCACAGGGGGTGGGTAATGTATTTAATAAATAGAATGATGCTTATTGTGGGGCTGTGTATTGTTTTTATTGTGGGTACTGGGGGTGGGGGGAGGGGTATTGGCCCCGACGGTATGTGGGTAGGCCTCCCTTGTGGGTAATGGGTGAGGGTGGTTAGGCCTCACAGGGTGGGGGGTTAGTGTGGGAGGGTCTGTAGGCATCCCGAGTGGTGGGTTAACCCCTTAATGACTGTAGCGGTTAATCATCGCTATGGTGATTAAGGGGTTAGGGGACATTACATTGGATGTTTTCATTCTTGTGTCTGTTTTGCAGCAGCGGATGGGGCATGGGCAGGATGAAGATGAGGATGGCCTTCATCCTGGCAGCCGGACATGGGTGAGTACTATATGTATTTAATGTATTGATTGGTGTTTATGTATATAAAATGGGCACATTCACTATTATCCATTTGTGGATAATGGTAATTGTGGCCATTACTATACTATATGTGTTAAGGGGGGGGGGATTATTTCTTTATAAGTATGTATGTGTTTTGACATTAATTTGGGGGGGCACATAATTGGTACTGCAGGCCTGCGGGTAACACCCGAGGGCCACCGCCGGCCTATAGTATCATTGATGTGCATATATGTGTATGTTAGGGGTTGTTGGGGTTATATATATATATATACATATATATATATATATATATATATATATATATATATATATATATATATATATATATATATATATATATATATATATATATATATATCTATATAGATAGATATAGATATAGATATATATATATATATATTTATTTATTTATATTCATTTATTTATGTAGATATATTTATTTATTTATTTAGTGTGGGGCTGGTGTGTGTGATTATTTTTTATTGTGGGTAGCGGGTGTGGGCGAAGGGGGTATTAGCCACAATGCTGGTTGTTTAGGGCTTGCGGGTGGGTAGCGGGTTGCTTAACCCCTTTATGACCGTTGCGGTATTAACTGCTACGGTCGTGAAGGGGTTAAGTGCACCCGCAATCCCCCCGCAAGCCTTAAACAAACAACAAGGGCCAAATACCCCCTTCACCCACCCCCGCTACCCACAATAAAGCTTGCACGGTGGGTTAACCCCTTCATTGCCTTAGCGGTTAGCCGCTAAGGTAATAAAGTGTGCTTTACATGCATTTTTCCTGCCTCGGATGCATGCCGGGGGGCTCCGGTGCGGGTATCAGCACCGGAGACCCCCGGCATCAATCACAGACAGGAAAAAGGGCTGATTTTTCTAAGTGTCGCCCTTGCCGATGCTTCTCCTCCACCAACTTGCCAACTTTAGTTGGCGGGACGAATTGTCGAAAAACTCTCCATTCTGGAGTGCCGATCAGCAGCGAAAAGCTGATCGGGGCTACCTGAATTCAGCCGAGTTCAAAAAGTGCCGATAAGTGGCTTATTGGCACCCGGCTGCCGATAAGTTTTTATCGGCAACAAAAATTGCCGATTTTTCCCACTTATCGGCGCTTACTGAATCGTAAGGGCAAATTTGGCGAAAAAATGGCGATAAATGGCTAATCGGCGCTTACTGCATGAGGCCCTATGTATTGTAACCATACATTATTTGCCATCTCAACGCTATGCCCAGGACATACTTGAAAACGAGAGGTAACTCTCAATGTATTAATTCCTGAAAAAACATTTTATAAATAAATAAATAAATTCAGAAGTATTGAACCCTTTTTGGTATTGGCTGTTTGGTTTCTGTAGATGTCCATGTGTGAAATGCTCACTTTTCTTTACTGAATGGGAACACAGTTCAATCATTACTGTATAAGATTTGAAAATACATATTGATACATTGCCTCAACAAGAGGAATTTGTGAGAGCACACATCATTTGTGTTAGTGGCCAGTCCTTACTGCAGTTGGTAAAGAAAAAATTCATTGATATCAATTACTCTGATATTTAGTGATCTTTGCTGAAACATAGTATATATAATAAAATGTAAATAAAATGTAACTAGAAAAGTTATTACATGATATTCTCATATGTTCTTACTGTAGATGAATGTGTGCTGCATACAGTATGGTGTTTGTCCCCCCAGTATTCTGTATCATCTCGCTTGTCATGGTGCTGATTATTTCCAGTGTCTGCATAACGTCACCATATCTCATGGGTTGTTACTTTCTAGATTACACTTCAATAATAGCTCTTAATTCATATCTGCCCTATTAAATATCCATTTACCTGGGTACTTTAACAGAGTATTATTTGATTATTATAAAAATGATGAAAGCAAAAAATCCTTTGTTTAAACCTTTTGGAGTTAAGGTTTATAAGGTATAAATTCACCTACACTCCTTTTATAGGAGCACCTGACCCCAATCACCCTTTCTGTGGCCTGAAGGTATGTGATCAATACAGAAAAGAACATAAGGACTTTCCTTTGTGCTTACAGTAGAGGCAGCGATTATTCTAACAAAAACCAGTGGCAATTCCCCAAAAGACCCAGGTACACCCAGGTACATTCTGAATACATTTCCTTAAACTAGCCCCAGCATTTTTGCATTGATTAATGGCCTATCAGATTAAGAGCGGGGGTCCCTGGCAGTCCCATTCAAACTGAATTGGACTGCCAGGGATCCCTGCTGTGTTAATCCTATGGGTCGTTAGTCAATGCAGAAATGCCTTAAACGTGCCTCAAACTAGCCCAGAACATACCCAGCACATACCCTGAATGTAACCCGGCTAGTTTAAGGCAAATGTTAGAATAAGCGTTGCCTCTACTGTACCTTTGGCAGTATCCTCCAAATTAATTTGTGGTGAGTTTTCCCCACATACTTCTTGCCACAAATACATAAAGCCATATAAATCGCACTCGTTGTTTGACAGTTGATAAAATCATTGATCTTATTTTTTTTAGTGTCATCCCAGTTTGGGAATATTTTTGTGTTTAAAATTAAGTTACAGGCTTTTCACCTGCCGCATTTGAAAGACCCCTGGATTTCTGGGGGAGCCAAGTCCTTGTTGGTGGATGTATGTAATGATGGGCAAGAAGAGAGCCTATGTAAGGCACAACAGATTTTCAAATGATCTAATTTTAGATAATTTGGAAATCCTTTGTGCCTTACGTAGCCTCTCTCCTTGTACTGTTGGATCAGCTGCAGGCTCTTATCCAGATGCAGGAGCACCGGGAATTACTTTATATCTATTCATTATTTGGTGTTGCTCCTTCACTCCATTAGGAACGCTGGTTCTGGGGAGCGATCTTTATCCTGGGTGTGATTCCCAGCTTGCTTGCTTCCTTCAGTCCTAGGGTCCATAACAGCCAGACTCTCCTGGCTGGGAGAAGCCTCAACCACCCTGCGTAGGTGTGACATTTGACTCCTCCCTCAAATTCTCCTCTTACATTTGCAATGTAGCTAAAACCTGTATTTCTTTCCTCTGTTACATTGCAAAGATACGCCCTTTCCTCTGTTGCTCTACTGCTAAAATGTTAATGCAGGTTGTAAGGGAATGAAGAGGTTAACTCCCTTCCCAGACTGCATGGGTGTCGCATTATACACCTTAACAGGGAGGTGTGCACAATCAACTCCTGATGGAGCAGGGATAAAAGACAGGAATCTGTCAGAGACAGAGAGACTGCTTTCCTCCATAAAGAGAGAGGAAGTGAAACTTCTCCCAGCCAGGAGAGTCTGGCTGTTATGGACCCTAGGACAGAAGGAAGCAAGCCAGCTGAAAATCACACCCAGGATAAAGATCGCTCCCCAGAACCAGCGTTGCTAAGAGAGTGAAGGAGCAACACAGAGACCCAGTGATGGAATTCCAGCAATTCAGGTAAGACTTTCTATATTTCCCCCTAAATACTGTTGCATATGTTTTGGGCTGGGAACCAGGTTAGTTGGCCAGTGCCGTTAGCTAGGGACCTGCTGCTGTAGTTAGTTTCCCTAACGGGAATAGGATTTGATTTTATTATTTTGTGTTTTTCCTTAAAGGGACAGTACCCCCATTGTTATGGTTGCTGTTTGGTGGCAAATAAACCACCATAGTTAAGCTTTATACAGTGTCTACACGTCTCTCTGACCTCGCCTACAGGCAGCTCTTTCACACAGGTCCTCATTCTTTTCCGTCTCGACTAGTACAACCTTGTACTGTCCGGCCTTCCTGACGCTTACCTGTCTCCCCTACACTCTATCCTAAATGTGCTGCTAGACTCACTTTACTCTCTACTAAGTTGGTCTCAACACCTCTTTTGCTTAAATCCCTCTTCTGGTTTCCTATTAAATGCCGTATTACTTACAAAATTCTCCTCTTCTCTTTTAAGACTATACACTTGTATACCCCTCCTTACATCTCAGCCCTAATTTCTTGCTATACAGTACACCTGTTTGACACTTGCATTCTGCTCAAGTATGTCTTCTGTCAATCCCTTTTGAATCTAAAGCCCTCTTCTGCCTACAACCTTTCTCACTCACTGCCCCACTGCTCTAGAATTCCCTTCCCCCTCAATATCCGACTAACACCCTCTCTTTCCACCTTTAGGACCTTTCTTAAAACACACCTCTTTAACGAAACATATACAGTAGGTATGGGATGCTTTCCTTCTCATATGCACTGACCTTGCAGACTTGTCTCTGTAAATTCTCACCAATTACCACTTAGATTGTAAGCTCTTCAGGGAAGGGCCTCCTTTTCCTATTATTCTGTCTAAAGCGCTTATTCCCACTGTGTTATAATATTATGTAACATCTATTATAAAGCACTATGTACTGTACCATGTATGGTGCTATATAAATGAAGATATGCATACAAAGATATACATACTGACATGAAAATAGAAAACGGAAGAAAGTGGATCACGTTTATTGGGAAGACTGTAAGCAGAATATTGCCTAAAATAATATGGCTCCATCCAAGGGAAAATACCAGAAAATGAGAAGAGACAGGAGCTGGTTTCAAAAACTACAAAGTGAAGGAGAGCAGGTACTATAGAAAGGTAACTTTTGTAAGTAGTGGATGTGGAGGAATCTAGTCGCACTCCCATAATTTAATCTTTAATCTTATTTCTCTTTTACTTTAAATGAAGTATAATGTATTTTCGCATTCTAGATGAGGCAAAACATTACTGTAAGCCTTGGCTTCAGATCCCAATTGCTGATGTTCAACCTGCAGACCCAGCATACCGTAAGTAAAATAATACACAAACTGTACCAGATCAGACATGAATTGATTCAGGTGTCTAGATAAATCAGGGGTTGTGCTACTGTATTCTTTAGCAAAAATGATTCAATACATTTTTAGCTGTTGAACTTTGCATAATGTTGCAATTACACATCAACGTCTTTAGATAGATAGAAATAAGGAACCTGCTGCTCCACCTGATGCAGATTATGGAGAGCTATATGAGACAGGCAATCTTGGACTCAATTATTTTTTTCAATGTGACTATAACCCACAGTTGCTACCAGTTGTCAAGTGTAATAAATAGGATGGACACATTTATTATGATTTAAGGAGTTCTTTGTATTTGCTTCTTTGTTGGTGTTAACATCAAACAATAAAAATATGTACTCTGTGTGAAATTTATACCAATAAGAAATAAGTATTTCACAAAATATATAATTAATATAATGTTATTTGTCATATGACTATGCTCCCCCCCCCCCCCCCCTTTCCGTGGCTCTTCTGGAGCAGACATCAGTATTAGTACACTCAATTCTCCTTCTTCAAATTCGTTCTAGAAAATTTGAAGATGTTTCTTTAAATGAGGAAGGTTGCCTAGAGCTTATTTTTTTTTGCAACCTGCCATGCATGTAATAATTTAACTGGTTCATGGCCACCACCATTAATAAATTGGCAACATTGTTATACTGTCTCAAATTAGAATAATTTAGCTCTGCTTGTTTAGTAATGAGCTTTATCATATCATTATGCAGCTTTTTCATTATTAAGAGACTAATGCTGCCCTTTAATGTATTTTCCTATGGAGAAAACTGTTTTGATGTAGGCTCTCTCTTTAGATATGTAAAGGATTGCTCTCCGCGTTCAAAGCAGCAGATGTAGTGGATACCCATGGTTTGATACTCATAAGCTGGGGGTGAATCAGGGGAGATTGTTTTTAGATTCTGACTAACTGATGCTTCTCGTCCTGTTTGCTGAATCACACCACAACCAATTTTCTCCTTCAGGTTCGTGTGCTTGTGTCTCCTCAAATATTTTCTGTAACAGATGTGATTATTGACTAAAATTAGTTTTACATCTCTTTTTCAAAAGGAAGCATAATAAAGGTGATACCATTTACAATTACCCTCCCACTTGGGCAATTAAAAAGATCATAACATGGGTGCTCAGTTTACTCCTCGACGACTACTAGCTGGCCAGGGTTTTAAGATTTATCTAATTAACATGAATTGAGTAGAAATATCTGTGTTAGTCCAGTTGCTGTAGTGCAGAGTAAATGAGTTCTTCAGTATTAGGTGATACGTGTTTTAGTTAAATAACAATTGATATTATAAGACAAGATTTCGAGAACTCTCCTCTCTTCTTCATGTCAATTAATTGCCTGGCCTGAGGAAGAGAGGAGGACTCTCAAATGCTTGTCTTCAATTGTTAGTCCAAATAAAAAATGTATCACCTAATACTGAAGTACTAATTTACTCTAATTAACATGTAACCTAAAAACAATATCCACCGTGCAACCCACTCTTGTTGAATCAATCCTGGTAAGCGTGGAATAATCCTTCTTGGCGCTCCTCCCTGTCTGAGGGTATAGCTGGTACCAGTCACTTTACCGGAATTGTTTGTAGAGAGCCTCTGGACTGCTGTCTGGTCCCAGATTTATTCTCAGGAAGATCTTAAAAGGGGCTATGTTGTTCTTGTGAAAGAAGTGGCATGGGGAATTCATCTTTAAAGCAAAATAAATAAAAATACAGTCTTCAAGGATGGATTTATTCCATACATTGAGAAATGTGTTGTACATTTCATAGTTAACCTGTAGTTGCATAGTATATGAGGTTGAAAAAAGACCTATCCTACACTATATTTGTACTTACAGTATATTGATCCAGAGGAAGGCAAATAAAAAACCCCATGGAAATATCTTCCTTCCTACTCCAAATAACAGCAATCAGATTTGTCCCTGGTAAACATATTTCCCATGTTTAGGAATTTGGTATATCCCTGTATACCTTTCCTTTCTAAAAAATATGTCCAACCTTTTTTGAAGATATCGGTTGTATTTACCATCACAGACTCCATGGGTAATGAATTCCACATTTTAACTACCCTTACTGTAATGAACCCTTTTCTTTGTTGATGGTGAAATCTCCTTTCCTCCAACCTTAATGGATGACCCTGTGTCCTTTGTGCTGCCCTTGGGATGAATAGTTCTGAATTTTCGAATATTCTCATTTTTTTTAGAATTTTGAATACTATCTGATTTTTTTTTATATATACCTTACAGTTTTTTTTTATATTTTAAAATTTTCAAATTATTTTCCTAACTTTAAAAAAAAAATCAGTATTCTCTAAAAAAAAATATTTCTTGTTGAGTTCAAATTTTGACTATAATTACATTTTCTAATTTTTTTAAAAAAATTTTTGGGAAATTATAAATATTCTCCAATTTTGGAATATTCAAAATTGAAAATAAAAATGCTGTTGACTCTTCGAACTCCGACAAAGTTTAAATATTCTACAATTTTGCTAGTATTAAAAAAATATATAAAAAAAACACTAAATATCGGCTGCAAATTCAAATGTTTGCAAAAAAAATACCCATATCTAATCTAGAGCCCCAGATTCCCATCCAATGAGGGCACTTGTCCTTTTAAAGGGCAAAGGAATGTGTTGTCTGCTGATGCCTACCATTATTAGACCCCATTTACAGAGTCAAAGATGTGGGTCTCTAAGACATTCTGGTACTCAAAGGAGACTCCTTTTCGAGCAACTGAGGATCATGGACTTCTGTAAATCATGCTGTGGAGGATCATTGTCTCGTGGTGCAAGATTTTGTGCCGCTGTTGGATGTGGAGGGTGAATGTTCATCCCGCAAAGGTAAAAAACACATTTATTGGATTTTATTTAATTGTGTACTTTTTTTTAGGATGCTCATTGACTGGCAAAGTGTTTATCTATGGATGCCCCTTTCAGGGTATATATAACCACATTGACTATCAATGTGTGTTTTGGCAAATGCTTGTTTTTTTTAAATGTAATGTATATTATTTTGTGGTTCTTTTACATTTTTAGGTTGCCCATTCATTGCCATTGTGGCAATCCATGGCCATATTATGGGCATGGTTTACCACTGTGACAATCAATGGGTAGAGGGGATGGTCGGTGGGGGTAGTTGACCTTGGGAGGCTATTTAGGCCTCCTTGGTGGGTTGCGGGAGGGGGGTTAATCCCTTAATTACATAGCGGTCAATACCCGCAAACGTTGTTTAGGGGTTACAGGTCAGTAGTTAGTTTTTTTATTTTATTGTTGGTGCCCAGTTAAAATGAGGAGGACAAGGATGGCCTTCATCCTGGCAGGGAATCTGCTCCCTTACAGAACTATGCAGCTTCTAGACTACTCCCTCTTGTTCCTGCAATCACTGCAGCCTGCATGCCTCCTGTGCACCTCTGCCCCTATTCGCTGGCTACACTATATAGAGCCAGTCCCTCCCCCCAGGAAGTGCTGAGCATAATACCAAAGTTCCTTTGGATGTAACTGTGTTCTGCCACAAGCTACCTTGTCTTAGCCTTGCCTTGTTCAAGAGACCTCCTGCATTCACCCCAGGCAGAAGTTTGCATTTTGGTTCCTGTGCTGAAGCGCTGGATCCCCAGCGCAATCCTTCAGCTTCCTGTTCCCTGGGCCTGCTGCCTTCTCTCCCTGCAGAGGTCTGGTTCCTGGGGCCTGCTGTATATCTCCATTGCAGAGGCCGTGTCCTGGTTCCTGTGCTGAAGCTCTGGATCCCAAGCGCTTACCTTCAGCTTCCAGATTCCTGAGGCATGCTGCATTCCTGCCTTGCAGAGGCCTTCGTTATGGGCCGCTCCCACTCCTTGCGCAGAGGCCATTCCCGCAGTGCAGCTGCTACACTGAAGCGCTGCGTGCCTGATTCCTTGTTGCCAAACTCCAAACTGGATATCGATTACCCTGACGTCTCAAACCCTGACCCTGGCTTCTCTAAGGATTACTCTACGTTCTCCAACCCTGACCCTGCTACGAATGACTACGAACTGTGCAATCCAGAACCGGCTTTGTGGTCTAAGGTCGGTATATTTACATCCCCACCTCAGCCCCGTGGTTCGGTCACAGTTTGGGGTGAGCATGACCGCTACACAGGGGTAAACACAACCTTTATTTACTATATGCTGGCTAGGTAATGTTTTGGTTATACTTTATTTTTTAAATGGGCAATTATCCAGATCTGGATAATAGGGATTTTGCACACAGATTTAACCCAAAGAAGGGTCAGAAAGAGTCCCCACATAAATGCATTCAATGTCGGTTTAAATTGAATGTTCCGGCACTATTGGCCCGTCAATAGATACCTCATATAGGTCAAATTGATAACCAATGAGGGATAGGTAGTTTAGAAACCAAAAAAATAATACATTTTTATTTGCATCAAATAAATCACATCAGATATAGTTCTAAACATTAATTTAAAATTCACCATAGTTGAGTAATGGTAGAGAACTAAAAGGTTTTGATAATTAAATTATCCTCTAGTATAGTCACAAATGGACAGTTCTCCGATGCTGCAAACCAATTGAATAGATTTCTATTGGATTAAACTATGTATGTAACTTTTATTCGCTAAACAGCTAATTATTCACCAGAATATAGACACATATGGTTGTTGTAACGCCTGTATGCCCGCAGACCTGGCCAGTCCCCAGTACTGAGATGGGAAGGGTTTTACCACGCACCCACAGCAGTGAGGGCGTTCCCAGAGTGTGGTATGGTGTTGCCGGGCCTGTAGAAAGATGGTTAGTTATACTTGCAACGCCTTTGGGATTCAGAGTAAGGATAGTGATGCTGTGTGCCAGAGTCCAGGGATATAGAGAGCAGGATCGTAATGTTCGTAAGCCAGAGTCCAGGGATAACAGAAGTCAGCAAGGTCATGTCATAAGCAGGGTTCAAGGGCAGTAGAGAGCAGGGTAATCCAGTACAAGCAGAGGTCAAGCCAGGGAAATCCAGGGGTAAGCAGGAGCAGGAACAGAAGCTGGAAAACAAAGGAGAGCCAAGCATAGGACTGCACACACAGAGGTTACAAAGAACTATGCAGAGCAATGAGTGAGAGGACAGACAGGGGTTATAAAGGAGGGAACACCAACGGGAGAGAGAGGAGGAGCAGAGGGTGGAGTGAGAGACAGCAGGGATAGGTGAGGAGAGAGGGAGGAGACGGTGAGGCAGAGAGGGAGATAGCTTGTAAAGCATGAGAGGAGGAGCCAGAGGTCTGGGAAGGCCTACAAGAGGAGCGTTTGCGCGCGCCCTCTGTAAGGTTACAGTGCGCCCGCATAGGCTGTGTCAAGAGGTGCGTGGAGCGCCGCGCCGCGGGGACACCCGCCGAGAGCGGAGGGAGAACCGGAGGAGGGTCTGCATGAGGTAAGGGGACCGGAGCAGGAGCAGAGGGAGAGCGTGAGCGGGGAGCACTGTAAAGGGGAACGGGAGCCTGGGAAGACACGCATGCCCTGCGGGGAACGCGCGCAGACACCGGGAGGGCATCCGGGGCTGCCACAGAGGGACGTATGCAGGAGGAGGAAGGGAGAACAGAACGGGGAGGCAAGGAAGGGTCATGAGAGGCAGGAGGAAGCGCAGTGCCAGAAACACATGGATGGGAAGGAATCCCCTGAACCGTCACAGTATCCCCCCCTTGAGGATCGATCTCCGGGCGACCCAACCATGGCTTTTGAGGAAATTTCAGATGGAATTGCCGGAGGAGTTTGGAGGCATGGATGTGACGTGCTGGAACCCATGAACGCTCTTCTGGACCATACCCCTTCCAGTGGACGAGAAATTGGAGTTTGTTTTTGGACCAACGAGAGTCGATTAAAGAGTGGATTTCGTACTCTTGTTGTCCTAGGGTAGTCACTGGGTTGGGTCTTCGTGAAGGATATGGGAAGTGCGAGCTCTGGATGAAAGGTTTGAGTAAAGATACATGGACTATGGAAGGAATCCTCATGGTGGGAGGCAGTGCTAGTCGATTGGCGACCAGATTGATCTTTTCTACTACCGTGAAAGGACCCAAAAATCTTGGGGATAACTTGGGAGACGGAGTCTTGAGCCTAATATTCTTTGAGGACAACCACACTCTGTCACCGGGCTTGAACGAAGGACCTGGTTGGCGACGTCGATCTGCCTTAGTTTTTTGTCTAGAGATGGCAGTTTGTAGAGACTTAAGGATCCTCCTCCAAGAAGGGTCATAACATGGGAGTCCGCTGCGGGAACGCCAGAAGGGGGGGAGGAGAGGGGAAGACTGCTAGGGTGAAAACTCAAATTGATGAAAAAAGGAGATTCCTGTATAGATTCATTTTTAAGGGAGTTGATAGCAAATTCGGCCCATGGTAACAGGTCCACCCAATTGTCCTGTGACTCGGAGACAAAACATCTGAGATACTGCTCAAAGGTCTGATTCATTCTTTCAGTCTGACCATTGGTCTGAGGGTGATATCCCAAAGAAAAAAGAAGAGAAATCCCGAGTCTCTGGGAAAACGCACGCCAGAATTTAGAGATGAATTGAGAACCTCTGTCAGAGACAATTGAAATGGGAACGCCATGTAATCTGAAAATTTCCTTGGAAAAAATATCGGCCAAAGTAGCAGAATTAGGAAGACCCTTGAGGGGAATAAAGTGTGAGTGTTTAGAAAATCTGTCTACCACGACAAGAATAGTATTCATGACCTTAGAATTGGGAAGTTCGACAATGAAGTCCATAGAGATGTGTTTCCATGGTTGCTCCGGGATGGGAAGCGGCATGAGAAGACCCGAAGGTTTGTGATGAGCAGACTTACTCTGGGCACATACCGGACAAGCACTAGTAAAATCAAAAATGTCCTTGTTCATCTTAGGCCACTAAAATGTCCGTTTAATAAGATCCACTGTCCTCTTGAAGCCTGGATGACCGGCCGATCTAGAAGAATGTCCCCAAAGTCAAATCTTGTGGCGAAACCGTGGAGCTGCATATAAGCTTCCCTCTGGTACCCTGAACCTGCTGGGAATGTGAACCTGGGCTTTGTTGATTTCATCCAACACATCGAAATTATTAGCAGAGATAATGCACTTGGCAGGAAGAATCGGTTCCGTGGATTCATTAGATTCATTCTCTGTGGCGCACTGGCGAGAGAGAGCGTCCGCTTTGATATTTTTGGTACCAGGAATATACGAGATGAAGGAAAAAACGGGGAAAAAAAAGAGACCAACGGGCCTGACGGGATCCCAAGCGTCGAGCCCCTCGATATACAGCAACTTTTTGTGGTCGGTGAGGATGGCAATACGTTCCTTGGTGCCTTCTAAAAGGTGCCTCCACTCCTGAAGAGCCAATTTAATGGCCAAAAGCTCACGATTCCCAACATCATAATTTCTCTCGGCAGACGAGAATTTCCGAGAAAAAAACCCCAGGGATGGAGCTTTTCTTGGGGAGAGAGTCTCTGAGAAAGAACTGCACCGGCTCCCACATCCGAGGCATCAACTTCCAATGTGAAGGGAAGGGCTCTGTGGGAGGGACTGGAACTGACCTGGATACGCTGAAGAGATTTCAAAGCATAGATTTGATGGTATCCAAATGCTGGTCCAATGTAGCCAGACGAGTTGCGTGGGCCCCCAAGAGCTGATCCTGATGGGTCATGGTGTTTACTCTACTTCTGCGGGGTCCATTGCATGGCCTGTACATTTTCTAAGTACAGACGAGACTACGAGTATTCTAAAGCTTGCCTTAAACTAGCCCGGTTACATTCTGGGTGTAACCTGGCAAGTTTAAGGCAAGTTTAAGGCATTTCTGCATTGACTAATGACCCATAGGATTAATAGAGCAGGGGTCCCTGGCAGTCCCATTCAGTTTGAATGTGACTGCCAAGGACCCCCACTGTTAATCTGATGGGCCATTAATCAATGCAGAAATGCTGGTCTAGTTTAAGGCAAGTTTAAGGCATGTATCCAGCATGTACCTGGTGTACCTGGGTCTTTTTGGCGATTGCCACTGGTTTGTGTTAGAATAACTGGGGTCACTACAGTATATCATTGTAATGTTTCTCTCTTCAAGTTAGGATATGGACCCGCAGGGAAGAGGTAGGGAGTGACACCAGCCTTTGTTTGGTTGTCCTAGAAATGCACGAGTAGTGATGTCCGGATCCGGTTGAGGGTGTCAAGATTGGTCAGGTCACAGTTCTGAGGTGGAGGCAGGCAGAGTTCAAGGCAGGTACTGTATAGTAAGGTCACAGTTTCAAGGTCACAACAAGATCAATAATAATAATAGCATTTTCATATATAGCACTGCTAGTTTTACGTAGTGCTTTACAGAGACATTTTGCAGGCTTACAATCTATGTTTTTGCTGCCTGAGGCACAGGGAGATAAAGTGACTTTCCCAAGGTCACAAGGAGCCGACACCGGGAATTGAACCAGGCTCCCCTGCTTCAAACTATCTGTGCCAGTTTGTGTCTTTACTCACTGAACCAAGTACAGGACAAGGAAGCACACCCAATATAAAAATACTTTACCCAGGCTCTGGCTGAGAGCAACTTGCTACTATTTAAAGTCCTGGAGCAGGTTCTGACAATCAGAGTCAGAGACAGGCTGACTTGCTTGTTTGGTGGCCATCTTAGTTTGGGTGAGAGCATCCTGGTCTTTTGGCCATCTTGGCTGCAGAGCAAATACTCCAAACCTGAATCTAGGTAAAGCTAATCTCACAGTTTGTGGTGCAATGTGCCCCTACTTAATCTAACCATGTGCTCCCATCTACATTGCCCAAATGTACTGTTACTGATAAAACAATGCAATTAGAAGGGTCACAGTAGAATAGTTATAGAAAACAGAAAAACCTATGGCGCAAAGAGAAAGTAAAATAAATAAAGTGTGTGCTGCCCCACTCTACAAAAAATAACTCACAAAATTATTTACTTGTTTGAGCATAGTTTTTAAGAAGAAATGGACTGCTGGAAACTCATCTACTCTGTTACTCCTTCATAGAACTCTTCACTCTCCTCTTTGTATGCACTCAAATGAAGAGAAAAACGCAATAGAATAATAATGTTAGATATATATAAAATATGAATAAAAAAAGCTGTGTGCCTACTGTATGCACTTACAATGTTTGTAAGGGGAATAAAGTGTGAGTGTTTAGAAAATCTGTCTACCACGACAAGAATAGTATTCATGACCTTAGAATTGGGAAGTTCGACAATGAAGTCCATAGAGATGTGTTTCCATGGTTGCTCCGGGATGGGAAGCGGCATGAGAAGACCCGAAGGTTTGTGATGAGCAGACTTACTCTGGGCACATACCGGACAAGCACTAGTAAAATCAAAAATGTCCTTGTTCATCTTAGGCCACTAAAATGTCCGTTTAATAAGATCCACTGTCCTCTTGAAGCCTGGATGACCGGCCGATCTAGAAGAATGTCCCCAAAGTCAAATCTTGTGGCGAAACCGTGGAGCTGCATATAAGCTTCCCTCTGGTACCCTGAACCTGCTGGGAATGTGAACCTGGGCTTGGTTGATTTCATCCAACACATCGAAATTATTAGCAGAGATAATGCACTTGGCAGGAAGAATCGGTTCCGTGGATTCATTAGATTCGTTCTCTGTGGCGCACTGGCGAGAGAGAGCGTCCGCTTTGATATTTTTGGTACCAGGAATATACGAGATGAAGGAAAAAACGGGGAAAAAAAAGAGAACAACGGGCCTGACGGGATCCCAAGCGTCGAGCCCCTCGATATACAGCAACTTTTTGTGGTCGGTGAGGATGGCAATACGTTCCTTGGTGCCTTCTAAAAGGTGCCTCCACTCCTGAAGAGCCAATTTAATGGCCAAAAGCTCACGATTCCCAACATCATAATTTCTCTCGGCAGACGAGAATTTCCGAGAAAAAAACCCCACGGATGGAGCTTTTCTTGGGGAGAGAGTCTCTGAGAAAGAACTGCACCGGCTCCCAGATCCGAGGCGTCAACTTCCAATGTGAAGGGAAGGGCTCCGTGGGAGGGACTGGAACTGACCTGGATACGCTGAAGAGATTTCAAAGCATAGATGTGATGGTATCCAAATGCTGGTCCAATGTAGCCAGACGAGTTGCGTGGGCCCCCAAGAGCTGATCCTGATGGGTCATGGTGTTTACTCTACTTCTGCGGGGTCCATTGCATGGCCTGTACATTTTCTAAGTACAGACGAGACCACGAGTATTCTAAAGCTTGCCTTAAACTAGCCCGGTTACATTCTGGGTGTAACCTGGCAAGTTTAAGGCAAGTTTAAGGCAAGTTTAAGGCAAGTTTAAGGCATTTCTGCATTGACTAATGACCCATAGAATTAATAGAGCAGGGGTCCCTGGCAGTCACATTCAGTTTGAATGTGACTGCCAGGGACCCCCACTGTTAATCTGATGGGCCATTAATCAATGCAGAAATGCTGGTCTAGTTTAAGGCAAGTTTAAGGCATGTATCCAGCATGTACCTGGTGTACCTGGGTCTTTTTGGCGATTGCCACTGGTTTGTGTTAGAATAACCGGGGTCACTACAGTATATCATTGTAATGTTTCTCTCTTCAAGTTAGGATATGGACCCGCAGGGAAGAGGTAGGGAGTGACACCAGCCTTTGTTTGGTTGTCCTAGAAATGCACGAGTAGTGATGTACGGATCCGGTTGAGGGAGTCAAGATTGGTCAGGTCAAAGTTCTGAGGTGGAGGCAGGCAGAGTTCAAGGCAGGTACTGTATAGTAAGGTCACAGTTTCAAGGTCACAACAAGATCAATAATAATAATAGCATTTCCATATATAGCACTGCTAGTTTTACGTACTGCTTTACAGAGACATTTTGCAGGCACAGGTCCCTGCCCGTGGAGCTTACAATCTATGTTTTTGGTGCCTGAGGCACAGGGAGATAAAGTGACTTTCCCAAGGTCAGAAGGAGCCGACACCGGGAATTGAACCAGGCTCCCCTGCTTCAAACTATCTGTGCCAGTTTGTGTCTTTACTCACTGAACCAAGTACAGGACAAGGAAGCACACCCAATATAAAAATACTTTACCCAGGCTCTGGCTGAGAGCAACTTGCTACTATTTAAAGTCCTGGAGCAGGTTCTGACAATCAGAGTCAGAGACAGGCTGACTTGCTTGTTTGGTGGCCATCTTAGTTGGGGTGAGAGCATCCTGATCTTTTGGCCATCTTGGCTGCAGAGCAAATACTCCAAACCTGAATCTAGGTAAAGCTAATCTCACAGTTTGTGGTGCAATGTGCCCCTACTTAATATAACCATGTGCTCCCATCTACATTGCCCAAATGTACTGTTACTGATAAAACAATGCAATTAGAAGGGTCACAGTAGAATAGTTATAGAAAACAGAAAAACCTATGGCGCACAGAGAAAGTAAAATAAATAAAGTGTGTGCTGCCCCACTCTACAAAAAATAACTCACAAAATTAGTTACTTGTTTGAGCATAGTTTTTAAGAAGAAATGGACTGCTGGAAACTCATCTACTCTGTTACTCCTTCATAGAACTCTTCACTCTCCTCTTTGTATGCACTCAAATGAAGAGAAAAACGCAATAGAATAATAATGTTAGATATATATAAAATATGAATAAAAAAAGCTGTGTGCCTACTGTATGCACTTACAATGTTTGTAAGGGGAATAAAGTGTGAGTGTTTAGAAAATCTGTCTACCACGACAAGAATAGTATTCATGACCTTAGAATTGGGAAGTTCGACAATGAAGTCCATAGAGATGTGTTTCCATGGTTGCTCCGGGATGGGAAGCGGCATGAGAAGACCCGAAGGTTTGTGATGAGCAGACTTACTCTGGGCACATACCGGACAAGCACTAGTAAAATCAAAAATGTCCTTGTTCATCTTAGGCCACTAAAATGTCCGTTTAATAAGATCCACTGTCCTCTTGAAGCCTGGATGACCGGCCGATCTAGAAGAATGTCCCCAAAGTCAAATCTTGTGGCGAAACCGTGGAGCTGCATATAAGCTTCCCTCTGGTACCCTGAACCTGCTGGGAATGTGAACCTGGGCTTGGTTGATTTCATCCAACACATCGAAATTATTAGCAGAGATAATGCACTTGGCAGGAAGAATCGGTTCCGTGGATTCATTAGATTCGTTCTCTGTGGCGCACTGGCGAGAGAGAGCGTCCGCTTTGATATTTTTGGTACCAGGAATATACGAGATGAAGGAAAAAACGGGGAAAAAAAAGAGAACAACGGGCCTGACGGGATCCCAAGCGTCGAGCCCCTCGATATACAGCAACTTTTTGTGGTCGGTGAGGATGGCAATACGTTCCTTGGTGCCTTCTAAAAGGTGCCTCCACTCCTGAAGAGCCAATTTAATGGCCAAAAGCTCACGATTCCCAACATCATAATTTCTCTCGGCAGACGAGAATTTCCGAGAAAAAAACCCCACGGATGGAGCTTTTCTTGGGGAGAGAGTCTCTGAGAAAGAACTGCACCGGCTCCCAAATCCGAGGCGTCAACTTCCAATGTGAAGGGAAGGGCTCCGTGGGAGGGACTGGAACTGACCTGGATACGCTGAAGAGATTTCAAAGCATAGATGTGATGGTATCCAAATGCTGGTCCAATGTAGCCAGACGAGTTGCGTGGGCCCCCAAGAGCTGATCCTGATGGGTCATGGTGTTTACTCTACTTCTGCGGGGTCCATTGCATGGCCTGTACATTTTCTAAGTACAGACGAGACTACGAGTATTCTAAAGCTTGCCTTAAACTAGCCCGGTTACATTCTGGGTGTAACCTGGCAAGTTTAAGGCAAGTTTAAGGCAAGTTTAAGGCAAGTTTAAGGCATTTCTGCATTGACTAATGACCCATAGAATTAATAGAGCAGGGGTCCCTGGCAGTCACATTCAGTTTGAATGTGACTGCCAGGGACCCCCACTGTTAATCTGATGGGCCATTAATCAATGCAGAAATGCTGGTCTAGTTTAAGGCAAGTTTAAGGCATGTATCCAGCATGTACCTGGTGTACCTGGGTCTTTTTGGCGATTGCCACTGGTTTGTGTTAGAATAACCGGGGTCACTACAGTATATCATTGTAATGTTTCTCTCTTCAAGTTAGGATATGGACCCGCAGGGAAGAGGTAGGGAGTGACACCAGCCTTTGTTTGGTTGTCCTAGAAATGCACGAGTAGTGATGTCCGGATCCGGTTGAGGGAGTCAAGATTGGTCAGGTCAAAGTTCTGAGGTGGAGGCAGGCAGAGTTCAAGGCAGGTACTGTATAGTAAGGTCACAGTTTCAAGGTCACAACAAGATCAATAATAATAATAGCATTTCCATATATAGCACTGCTAGTTTTACGTACTGCTTTACAGAGACATTTTGCAGGCACAGGTCCCTGCCCGTGGAGCTTACAATCTATGTTTTTGGTGCCTGAGGCACAGGGAGATAAAGTGACTTTCCCAAGGTCAGAAGGAGCCGACACCGGGAATTGAACCAGGCTCCCCTGCTTCAAACTATCTGTGCCAGTTTGTGTCTTTACTCACTGAACCAAGTACAGGACAAGGAAGCACACCCAATATAAAAATACTTTACCCAGGCTCTGGCTGAGAGCAACTTGCTACTATTTAAAGTCCTGGAGCAGGTTCTGACAATCAGAGTCAGAGACAGGCTGACTTGCTTGTTTGGTGGCCATCTTAGTTGGGGTGAGAGCATCCTGATCTTTTGGCCATCTTGGCTGCAGAGCAAATACTCCAAACCTGAATCTAGGTAAAGCTAATCTCACAGTTTGTGGTGCAATGTGCCCCTACTTAATATAACCATGTGCTCCCATCTACATTGCCCAAATGTACTGTTACTGATAAAACAATGCAATTAGAAGGGTCACAGTAGAATAGTTATAGAAAACAGAAAAACCTATGGCGCACAGAGAAAGTAAAATAAATAAAGTGTGTGCTGCCCCACTCTACAAAAAATAACTCACAAAATTAGTTACTTGTTTGAGCATAGTTTTTAAGAAGAAATGGACTGCTGGAAACTCATCTACTCTGTTACTCCTTCATAGAACTCTTCACTCTCCTCTTTGTATGCACTCAAATGAAGAGAAAAACGCAATAGAATAATAATGTTAGATATATATAAAATATGAATAAAAAAAGCTGTGTGCCTACTGTATGCACTTACAATGTTTGAAATGAAAACAAGCATAGGAGTGAACATCATGGTCGGAATCTAGAGCGAATGTACAGTCTGACCGCCGAGGACTTAAATGGTTAATAGTTGCACGTCACATGACTCGGACCTAAAGGAAATCCCTCCCAGCAGGGAGGGTATAGGCGATGCACTGCGTGTCAATACATACGTGATGCGTTCCAACTAAAGGAAATCTGACGGATGCTGGATCACAATAGCAAAGAAGAATTTATTGAGCGTACAGCAGCATACAAAGTAAAAACAAGAATCCTGAAGGGAACCTCTGACGCGTTTCGTGCTAGAAATGCACTTTGTCAAAGAGTTGTTTCTAGGATTACCCTTGAGCACTGGATTAGGGTATTTTTTTCTCCATTTTGCCCTACGTGTTTATATTACATATTAGTATAGGATAGGACTGCTCATTACCTAAGCCCCATTCTGCAAACAACACTTACGGTAACAGCAATTGTTGTACATCACAGTAATACAAGAATTGTTTGATGCAAGGTTACTGTAAGGATCCGCGCTGCGGGTTTACCTTCTCCCAGCACCTCCTTACCTTTTCTGCATGCTGCCCAGGCTCCCCGGCGGCGTGCCTCGCTCCTTGCGGCCTCCTCCACGGCTGCTCTTACACTTCCGGTTCGCGAGCGTCACCCCTACGGGCGCGTGCGGACCCAGGCCTCAATTTTCTGGCGCCGGGCGCCTGACTCCGCCTAAGCTGATGCGGCTCGCACATCACACACTTCCTTGTCCCCGCTCTGTCATGCCCACCCCCCAGGCCCTTCTATCCTATCAGGCTCTTCCCCAAGCCGCTCCTCTGTTCCTCCCCCTGCTCTGACAAGCCCCAGCTACCCAGGCACCTTCCCCCTATCAGGTCCTCTCTCAGGCTGCTCCTCCGTCCCTCCCCTTTCTCCGATAGGCCCCAGCTTCCCAGACACCTCTCCCCTATCAGGCCCTCCCGCGGGTCACTCCTCAATTCCTCCCCTTCGTCTGATTGGTCCCAGCCCCCTATTTAGTCTCTCCTCACCATTTCCTCTTTGCTCTGCATAGCTTCTGTACCTTGGTGCTGTCTGCTGTTGTCTGGTCTCTCTTGTCTTTCCGTCCCTGTTCCTGTCCCTGGAATTCTGCTGACCTCCCTGGATATTGACCTTTGGCTTTGGACTTCGTTTACGCTGCTTTCTGGTACCCTTGGAATTGGCTTTGGACTCTTTACCTTGCAGTCTTCTATTCCCCTGGACACAGTTTACGGACAATCTACTACGCTGCTCTCTCCACTCCACGACCCAGGCTTACGGACACTCTACTACGCTGCTCTCTCCAATCCACGACCATTGGCTTACGGACTTTACCATCCACCATTGGAGTTGGCAAGTACGGTACTCTTTCTATTATTGTTACCCGGACCATCTACGCTACTTCCACACTCCGGCCGTGCCCCCGTTTACTGTTAGGTGTGTGGTATTACTCCTTTCCACCTCAGTCCCGGGGTCTCGTCTGGCTTGTGGGCAGGCCGAGCGTTACAGTTACAGACTTTAACCTGTTACTCTGCCCCTTCCAGTTTGATATTTCTTTAAAAATAATATAATAACATTCTATATAAAATCATCAAATATTATATACATTTAATTATGAAATCATCAGATATCATATACATTTCAAGATTTGAATGTTTAAATGCATTTTTAAAGAACATATACAGATATAGTAAGACTTACTGTCCCCAGCACTGCAAATGAACAAGCAAAAGTCTGTGATGCAGGGGACAGCGCTGTCAGTGGTCTATGCTTCTGAATGGTACCTTCCGCTGCAGTAATCCTTCGGCAACCACTGCGGTCACTTGACAGCGGCACCAAAGACGTTACGGCTCTCTTCATCTGTATCATAATACAGACCCATAAGAAATATGGGTACTGTCTTTGTTTGAATCCTTAGAAAATGCAACATTGCACATAATAACACATTGTATTAAGGATATTTGTTGTTTATTATAGAGATGTACCCTTGCCTCCATGTTTTGGTTCTAAAATATATGTTGTGTTTAGTTTTACTAAAACTAGTCAAAGGGTTTTGGTTTGTGCTTGCATTACAGGGAAAATGGAAATTTGATAAAAAAAAAATCATATAGCTATGTAAGCTAGAGTAGAGATGGGCAAATGTGTCATAATTCAACCTGCAAATAATTTGAGTAATAGATTATTTTTGATTCGAGGACGAATATGTGAAGATACTTTCACTACCAGTAGCAGGGTCATGCACTTTGATAAGGATGATGACAAATGACAATGACATGGCATTCGTTCCTGTTGTTTAATAACGGTATGGCTCTTTATGAAGCTGACAACGATTACGATGTTGTTGGCTTGTTTGTGTTGGCTGTGTTTTTGTTTAACTTTTAAATATAGAATAAACAGGCAAATCAGAGTCAGTTCTGCTTTTTAATACTTCTTGAAGGAGCACTAGTGCTAGCAGTTGTGGTGCTGGTGATAAATGCTAGGACTGCCTACTGTTCACAGAGGGATTGACTACTATTTATTATGATCCTTGCCATTGACTTTTTCCCATGCTACCGCCAAGATAACTAACAGCTGTTGTTGTAGGAATGCTTTTATCATTAACATCATACTCAGAGTTACTTTTCACCCTTGGATGTGCAGTTTCTGCACCCCCAGCACTACCCACACTGTCCTCAACATCACACTAATCTTCATCATCATCTTCATCATCTAACTTCTCCATCTGTGCCTGAATCCCTTCCTCTGCCATACTTTTCCATACTCCTCTTTGTAGACAGTCTTGAAAGTGAAGCGATAGGGCCATAGCATCCAGCTTCCTCCTTCTGTCCCTATAGTTGCACATTATGCTAAAGAGGATATTTCAGACTCGGACTCATTATCTGATGCTGACCCTTCCATAGATAGTACTGGTGGTGCATTGCCCCTTGCATACACATTGATAAAGGCTTGTTGTAACTATCCACATCCTACAATTTTCCTCCTGCTCGTCCTCTGCTGTCTCACTTCATGCTTAGAACATGCTTAGTTTGGCATGGATGGATACTTTCTGTAAGACAACAACATATATTTTGTATTGACATCTTTTTCTACCCTGGTGGTAGTGAGTTTGTCCTCTTGACCAAGTGCTAAGGAAGATTATGGTGGTAGCAAACTGCCTTTCTGTTTTATTTATTATCATACTAGAAGGTTTCTGCTGTGGAATAAGTACAACTGCTGCATTTTTGTTAGAGCTGTTACTTTTTTCTAGGATCCCATCCATTAGTCGTTTCTTGCGGCAGACACCATAACTATGGCTATCACCATACCAGTGCCCTCTTTGTCAATAAAATACATCATATTGTTATTAGAATGTAATGCCTGTGATTAATAATTCAGCCCAGATCACTGTCTGTAGTGTGTGCAATACCTCCCCCTCCCTGATCTTCCTCCCAAATACAGAAGGAAATTGGGCTACATGTAAAAGGGGCAGTCATTATTTTGTTGCAACTTGTGCTGAAATACTATACCTGCAGGCTGTATATATGTATTAATCTTAGTTTGTGGCATTTATGTTTATACATATCTGAGTCTGTCTGCGAGGAGATGAGCGATTTATGTAGCTTTTTCTTCTATTTAGAAGGGGCAAATTTGGCATAATAAATGACTTCATGAGAAAGTTTTGCACATCTCTACTCTCTTCCTCTCTCTGGCAGCCTCTGTTGTCTGTACTGCACTCACACTCCATCTCTTCCCCTGCCGATGCCAACATGAAATAGAAGTGAAATACTGCAAAATCCCAGTGGGGAACTGGTCAAAAATGTGCCTCTAATCCAGCAGTGTGGTGGTTAACTGCAGGTAGGCAATTAACTAACACCACCTGCCTAATTAGATTGCTTAGAAAAGCCTGTATTTTGAGACAGGAAGTGAGACTCCTTAGCTCACACCTGAGCTGAACTTTGGAGACAGAGCAGAGATTCCTTAGTCCACAATGGGGTGGAACCAAGGAAGGACAGATGTCTTGAGCGACAAGCTGACCACAAGACAAAGGGGACAAGATTCTAAACTTGGAGCCTGACATTTTCTGTGCACACAAGGGTGCGGTTCCAGGAGAGCAGAGAAACTTCCCCTACAGCAGCCAAGCTAACAGATAAGACTTTTTCGTATAAGACTATTATCTATGTCTGTGTATTGATAAATGTCTCCATGATATGGGGCTGGTAAATAGCTTAGCTAACCAACCCAGTCAGAGAGGGCTGAGCTACATGTATAGATAGTCTCCAAAGCAGAGATAGGGGTTTTTGGTTGGCTCACTATTTCGCCTATGTTGATTATTTTTGCTGTTTAAAGCGACAGGCACAATAAAGTCGTGTTATAATTTCACCTTACAACTGTCTCCATTGTGTACCTCTGCACATGTCCTCCTACATATGGTGTCAGAAATTTGGGATGAGAGGTGGCCTTTGAAGTTTAAAGGGCCGGAGATTGCCTGTGTAATTTTTTTTGTGTGCTATTGCCTGCATACAGTCTTGCAAACAAACCTGAGCAACAAAAACAAAGATTCACCTGCAGCAGAGATCAGAATTAAAGGGATACACACCCAGGCAGGAAACTTACACTGCACTGAAACCTACAAAACCACAGATGGACACTTTTCCCGAATCCCAAGAGGAGAGAGAGAGAGACTCCTGAAGCAGGTAAACCTTATTTGCCTATCACAAAGTGTAATATGGTCATTGAAAAAGGGTTTTTGCCTTCCAGCCATAGTCAGGGTTCAAGAAGTGAGTCAGCCCTTAAAAGGGATAGGTGTTTGTTGTTTTCAAAAGTTTCACTGAAGCAGTGAATACAGATGGTGACCCACGAGCGGTACTGATTTTGCAAATAAAGTTTGCCACACCGCATAGAACTACCAGCTGTGAATGGAGTATATACAGAAAAGTGTGAAAATTGATGTAAGACTGTGCTGAAGCAGGGGAATTTTTAGCAAACAAATGCTGAGTGTAAAATTGCCCTACAGGGGAAAAGGGGATTGCTGAACTGTGTAAAAGGTATTCCAAAGCCAATTGCTGAGTGTTGAGTTACCATGCCGGGAGTGAAAGAAATATTCCACTGCAAAGAATGGTTTTTTTTTTCTGCAAGTAAATAAAATAAAAAAATTTGCCTATGTATTTTGGGAGAGTGAATGCCATAATACCCAAAGATGAGACTGAAAATTACTGAACTCAAGCAGAAAACCAAATTCTGTTGCTGAAGCGGAGGGATTGCACATAGCAAGTAAATGGTTTCAAGCAAATGCCTTTGCTAAAGCCAGAAAATGGGCAGCTAGCAAGCATTGTATTTAAAGAAATAGAACCTTGGGAATTTAAAATGGCCACCCAGCTGAAGTCAAATACAGACTCTGTAAAAATAGGGAAGAAAATTTGTTCCTGGTGTAAAGAACCCCACCACACGGAGCAGTGTCCCTTCAGGCCTTATTCAGACGACGAGAGTGAATGCATGCACAGAAATGCTAATGTTGTAAAACTTACCAAAGGGAAGAAAAAGTCTACAGAGAGGCGTGTGAGAGCTATGACCTCTACAAGCAAAATATGCCCACCTGTGGGACTAGAACTGTTGGGGGTTCTAGCAAATACAGTGACAACAGCTGCAATAGCGCCTCCAGAGGTCAGGAAGAAAAATATACCTGATGGCCCCAAAATGGAGGACAAAATATAGCGTTCCTGTAATGAACCCTCCCCCACGGAAGAGTGGCCCTTCCAGTCCGATGAGGAGGAAGACATCTCTTATGGGGATCCCAAACCGAGTCACACCCACAAAACACCCCAAGAATGGTGGGGGTGCCTGAACTCGGTGCGAACCAAAAAGACCGCTCCCTATGATGATGAATATGATAGGCGGGAGAAAGAGCGGGAGCCGTGGATCACCGAATATTTCTGTCAGCTATTACAGTTGCAAGAAAAGCCAGGTGGATCCAGTGACGCTGCTAAAATTTCGAATAAAGATGGAGACCCCAGTATCCCTGAGGGGACGGTGTCATCCAAAACAAAAAGGCGAAAAAAGAAAACGAAAAGCGGTTCTTCACTTACCGTGGAAGGAACAGACACATCTGCAGATCTTGCGGAGGAAAAGGGGGTCCGCAATGCCCTGCAGCCTAGAGAAAGTGGAGAAGTCGTCCCACGGATGACCGAATATCCAGAGGGCCCAAGGCAGAAGTCGTGTACCCCAAAGAAGTGTCTGTCCGGTGCTAATAGTGAAAAAACCTCAACCAACCATCCCAGGGAAGCGGAGCCGGAACCGGTGAGTGACGATCCCTTGACCAGCCCTGGGGGTGCCCTGAAGGTTGCCAGGCGTGACTGTGATCGGCTACGGGAAAATAACGTGAAGCTACAGAAAGATGTGCTCGTAATGTACTCTTTGGCCAGGACAGAATTGGACGATCTCAAGACTGAGCTAGATACTGCAAACTCTACTTTTACCGCTATGGATGAAAAGCAGAGCCAATCTGATAAAATGATGGCTAAGCTGAAGCGGAAGTATGAGGAGGCACTGAAGCAGATGACAGTCTTCCAGCAAGAGATGCACACTCTTCGCATAGAGCTGAATGCCTCACAACAGGAGGTCAACAGTGTCCGGACAGAGGTAGACGTATCTCAGAAGGAGGTTCCTACACTCCGCAGAGCACTGGATGCGTCACATCATGAGATCAACAGCTGCCGCACAGAACTGGAAGTCTCCAGAAAGGAACTTCACAGTCTCACTGAGGAGCTGGACATTTCAAGGAAAACTATCCGACATCTTAACTTAGATCTCAAAGTCTCTCAGAAGGAGCTTCAGAACCTAAACCTGGAAATGGAAGTCTCACGCCAGGAGACAGCCCGCCTCCAAGCAGATGTGCAAAAATGGAAGGTGGACTGCAGGGAGGCCCTGAATAGTACAGAGTCAGAAAAAAGAGAAAATATAAATTAAAAAAAGAAAATTCTGAGTTGACAGAACACATCAAGGGAAAGAATGAAAAGCTGCACGTGCTTAAAGAAATAAATACACTTTTGAAAGATGAAAAGTTTGAAGCAGAGCACCGACTGCAGAACCAACTGCAAGGTCTGCGTACACACCTCCAGTATGCTGAGGAGAAGCAGCAAACGCTGCAGGAAGAAAAGCTGCAGGCTGCTAAAGAGATACAAGCGCTGCAGGAACATCTGAATACCCAGTACGTCCCCACAGAACAGAATGAGGAGCTAAAGGCCACACTGCATGTCTTCAGAGCATCATTGGAGGCGGAGCTTCAATACCAGGTGACTCTGTATGAGAGGGAGCGTGAGAAGGCTCAGAAACTGGAGCAAGAGCTGGAGAGACAGAGAGACTGTTCCATTCCCTTGAGTCAGTACACCAAGGAGAAAACAGACGCAGCGGCAACCTTAACGACAAAAATTACAGAGCTCCAGAATATGAAGGAGACACTGATACAGACTCAGAGAAAGCAAAGTGCGCAGATAAATTCCCTGAGAAGAGACATGCAAGACACACTCAAACAGGTTGAGACTCTGCAGACCAGTAACTTACAGATTGCTCCAATACGGAAAAAGGTATTGGCTCTGCCCAAGCACCAGTATCCCACAGTAACTAATGCCCGTGAGGACAAGGGTACAGTGAGAGTTGGGACTCCATGCACCTTCAAAACAAAATGACGAAGTTTGAGCCACCTAAGAAAGCATTAGCCAAACCTACAGCTGCTCAACAGGCAACAAACAGAGGTAGGAGTGCAGAATCAAAGCCAGAAGAATCCTTAGCTGAGGAAGCTGAAAAGATAGGACGTTCTCTGGAAAGGGAGGTGGAGGTGCAACTCAGTCCCAAAGAAGCTGAACTGGCGACTCCGTTGTGTGGGGGATGTGCAGAAAGACCGCTACAGAAGCGGAAAACTCTAAGGGCTAGTCCTAACTGCTCTACAACTGTTGCCATACAGTTTGTCTACAAAAAGAGGAGTGCCCGACGCAACGGAAATCTCATGACCGCGCACTCTGTAAAAAGACTTTACTTGGAAAAAGTCCTCCTCGAGCGACTGAGGAGTGCTGATCTCAAGCACCTTCTGGAGGAGACAAAAATAAACTGGAGAAAGGGCTCCAATCTCAGCGGGACAGAGGCTTCTCTTCCTCCATCCACTCTCATTCAAGTCACAGAAAGATCTCGAATGAGAGTGGAAGGATGAGCTTTGGCCGTGGTAAGCCCGAGCTTCCCACAAACAGGGGAGTTATGTAACAGGGGACTTATCCCTGTTCACAAATGTGCCTCTAATCCAGCAGTGTGGTGGTTAACTGCTGGTAGGCAATTAACTAACACCACCTGCCTGATTAGATTGCTTAGAAAAGCCTGTCTTTTGAGACAGGAAGTGAGACTCCTTAGCTCACACCTGAGCTGAACTTTGGAGACAGAGCAGAGATTCCTTAGTCCACAATGGGGCTGAACCAAGGAAGGACAGATGTCTTGAGCGACAAGCTGACCACAAGACAAAGGGGACAAGATTCTAAACTTGGAGCCTGACATTTTCTGTGCACACAAGGGTGCGCTTCCAGGAGAGCAGAGAAACTTCCCCTACAGCAGCCCAGCTAACAGATAAGACTTTTTCGTATAAGACTATTATCTATGTCTGTGTATTAATTAATGTCTCCATGATTTGGGGCTGGTAAATAGCTTAGCTAACCAACCCAGTCAGAGAGGGCTGAGCTACATGTATAGATAGTCTCCAAAGCAGAGATAGGGGTTTTTGGTTGGCTCACTATTTCGCTTATGTTGATTTTTTTTGCTGTTTAAAGTGACAGGCACAATAAAGCCTTATTATAATTTCACCTTACAACAGTCTCCATTGTGTACCTCTGCACATGTCCTCCTACAGGAAGAAAAACAAAAAAATGTTGCCCCATTTTTGTTGTGGACCCCGCAAGTGGATCTGAGCCGTGAAATAAATTAAACCCAGATCCCCAAAGTTTGGAGAGGTGGAGGCATCTTTAGATGATTATGTGTTAATGTGTTCTGGGTCTCCACTCTATTATGTGTTAATTAAAACATTACTTTTATGTTACATAGAATGCTGCTACTGTATATACATTTATCGCATATTTTAAAGTAAGTTTTGCACATTGATTAGTTACCTTTTCAAATACTATCAAGAATTAGGCTGCTGCCATAGACACAGCAGCTGTGCGGAGGAGTGCAGAGGAGTGTTGAGGCGTGCGGAGCCTGAGGGAAAGCGGGTGCTTTCCCTGGCCTTCGCACGTGCGCCATCCGGGGGCGTGTCTATGGGTGGGCTAGTGACGTCATGGAGCTGGTTTGCTCTCATTGGGCGAACCGCTCACATGACTACCCTATCACGCGAGATATCAGTTTTGACTGATTTCATGGGCATAGCGCGCCCCCTCCAGCTTCCATGTGCACGTGCTCGCACGCTGTATATACCCGATCACTGCCTTTTGTCAGTCTGATCTCTCAGCATGCGGCGCCTCAGCGCGGGTCTGCCCTTCTATGGACGCAGCCTAACACTTTAAAACTAAATTTATATTGAAACATTTTATTACGCACCATACAGGGTATTTCTTATGGATCAGATTTTGGAATCTGCTGATGGACAAAATGTATAAGGTACAAAATTAAAGCATATGGATATCCTAAAATATCTTATGATTTCATATCAAACTTATTGATATAGTTGCTAAATAAATTCCGAGCAAAAGGAGACATTTCCCTTCTATTTCTTATCTTTTTCTCAGTTGATGGAAATCTTCAACTTTATTTTTTCAATGGTTTTTATAATAATTATACTTATGTAGCCTCCTTTCCCTATGACTAAGGGAAACTATGCGTGCTGCTGTACCTGTTGGCGCACAGGAGGCCTAAGCCTCCGCTTCTGGGAGCCAGGGGTGATCTCTCTCTTGCTGTTCTGTGCAGCGCCTCCACCTGTGAGGGATCCCAGCAGCGCAGGATGGTCCCACATAGGACTCAATGACCACTATACACTGAGTATAATATAACGTCTTTACTGTAACATACTATAACAATACACTCCCACAATACAATACACAAGACAATACCCAAACACAATACCCAACACCCCGGTGTGATTCCCCCAAAGTACTGAGGGTGTCCTAGGCAACCTAAACACCCATTGTCCTTAGACCAGTTCTATCCAAAATATGAGGTAGCGCTACTGCTGTGTAAATTTTTGGTGCACTTAAAACCTCACTGGGCACTCCTGTACCCAGGTACCGTTGATGGATCAAAGTGGGTTCAGAAAGGTCCCACGTAATGGGGCCTCTAACACCAATCCCCTCAGCCTTAGGGTCCTGATCTGCTTCGCGGGTGAGCTCCAGCAGGAGTGTTTCACCTAATGTCTATGTGGCCTGTGGCCTGGTCCCAGACCACAGGACACCGCGTGGCCATCTGGTCAACAGTGCAACAGCATTATGGTATGCTAAGGGGAAGCGTCCTTATCTGGGGCCTTCGGTGTAACATTTTTCTGAAGTGAATCAGGGCCTAGCTGGGTCCTAAGTGGCAAATCTAGCCCTAGTCCAGGGAAGCACTGCTTGTTGGACACTACCTATCCTCTTGCTGTCCTCTGTCCGACTCCCACGTGGTGTCTTTGCTTGCCAAAATCTATCCTCCTCCTCCTTGCTGATACTCCATAGGATTCTATGACTTGTAGTCCTGCAGTACTGTATCTGCGGAGCCAGTCAAGATGGTCACCGCAACTTACACTGTGCATGCGGGACTTGTATGTACTGCGCAGGCGCGACACCTAAGATGGCCACTCCCACACTCCCGATCGGCAGCTTCCAATCAACCAGGCAACTCCCCTCCCCACACCAGAGGTAAGAAGGGTGCTTGGCTACACTTATAAAGTAATATTCTGTGAACATGATTGATACTACATATATTTTAAAATAAAATAATACATTTGCTGATAATCATGCTCAATTTACCATCTGTATTGTGTGATAGTAAAATAACCTATGGTGTCATTAAAACCTTATGTGACTTCTTGATGTGCCCAGATTGTATTCATACTGTAGATTCTGTAAACATTACACCAATAAGTGCCTGTTAGTACTGAAAAGATAAATTATTACATTTTAGAGTAATTCAAGTAAAATAATATTTTTGCAGCTTTTCCTCTCATTTAATTTAAGCATCCTAAAAAAAGTGAATACATGTCCATTGTCTTAAAATATAGACATAATGAATTAAAAGATTCTAATCAAAACGGTTAGAATAATTCATTATTTTTCTAATGAGAATTTTGTACTAATAGTTTAAAAAACCTTACACTAATTGTTTATTCCCAAGTAAACTCTAGTACTACTGTTAATTGCACGATTTATCAGTATAACAATTCTTTGCAACTACTACATATATTTAGTGTTTTGGGACCAGGCTGCCACTTAGTTTATTAAAAATGTCTATGAATTTAAACATTACTGCCACGTGGTGTGGTAGTAAAATGCTTGAATGTAATTTGTACATGATGGATGACAGGACGCAATACATAAGGCCACAGAAAATAACATACAGTACAGTATCAGCTTATCTATGTACCAGCAAATCTAGCCATCCAATAGCCTTGGATCATTACTGCTTTTCTATGCTGTATCTGGAGAAATGGAGGAACAGAGGAATATTTATTATATATCACTCGTCCACAGCACATAAAAAAAAAATAGTTTTTCTTTCTCCAAGGACATTGTTTGTGTTGTTGAACTTTCATCTTGCTGTTCTTGGCATTGGTTCTGAATGTAAAGGATTTTATATTTGTTGGTGTCTTTTAATTTTCCGGGGTTTTATTTGTCCAGCTTTTCTTATATGTTAGCATTCTAAAAATAAGCCAGGGCTGTGAAATAATTATGCCCATAAAGATAATTTCACACATAGCTAAGCAGGTTTTGATTAATTGTAGCATTTCAACTGTTAACAGAAAAAAGAAATGTACAGATGACAGGTGCCTACTGCATTTTCTACATCTGCTAGTTGGAAGATTCCCATCTGACTAGTTCCAGGGATTTGAAGGAAGATCATAAAATATAGAATAAGTAATTTGAGTGTTATGTTATACAAGCAATACAGCAAAAACATTTTAGAATTACAGTAAACCAAACTGTAGTAGGGTATTTTTCCATAAATGACTTCCACAAGGGGGTGCATACAGTGCTATTTATTGAGCTGCAAAATTGGGACAAAAACAGCACCACTTTTAGCAAAGAAGAACATTCCATGGATAATAATGAGATTGTTGTTTTGGGGGGTTTTGCAGCACGGAGATTGCAATTACTGTCTGTTCCAAACACAAATGCAATGTACCAAGCAGAAGAAATTATTGCAATGAATTTGGACTATTTGAGAAATATTATAGTTAACCCTTAGTATGCCCTTATAAAGTTCAGATTTTGTCATGGTATTTTGCTTATTCTCTAGGGAGATAACATTATTAAAGCAGTGAATCTAACCGGAATAGAAGTGAACGGCATTCAACTTATGTTAATATCACTAGGGGCGTAGCCACAACAACACAATGGCTATTAGAATGCCACCGATCTTCCAGTAGCAATAGGGTTTTTAATATTTGGGATTAAAAGATCATTAGAGGATTTTCATTGTATGTTTACACAGCTGTGATGCATGTCTTGATGTAAACAATATTTGTTTATTATTTTACAGTTTGCCCAATTATTTCTGTTCCAAATAAAACTGTCAAGGTTTTAGGAAGACCGGATTATTGTGCATCCTTATTGTGAATGAAGCAATTGGAGACTTTTGAGCTACTTTGCAGACCACAAGATACATGGCACTAAAAAGGTGCGTACAGGTGTTTATTCATTAAATTGTGATAGTGCAATTGGTACAATCTAGCCTTGAAACTCCTATAGAATTCATTGAGTTTCTGTGCAATAGTGCCCCAAATTGTACTAAAAGGTTTTGTTTTTGGATTACGGGTAAAATGTGAACTTCATCAAATAAAACCATAATGCAATCTTGAGCTGTTTTTTGCATCTTACTTAAGTATTTATGTAATTTAGAATCTATTTAGCAAAGATAATGACAATTAATAAATAATACTGTGACTCACCCCAGTGGAGTAACCAATGTGCCGCTAAACCCTGCAATGCGAAGGGTGGGGAAGGGCAACATTGTGTGGCATTAATTGGAATTGTGTGTGTGTGTGTGTGTGTGTGTGTGTGTGGAATTTTTGTGTGTGTGAAATTGTGTTTGAAAATTGGTGTGTTTGGTGTATGGGGTGAGAGAGCGGAGGGAAGAGTGAGAAGGGGAGTGAAACAAGGGGGTGGAAGAAAAAAACATGGGAGGAGTGTGAGGATGAGAGGGGGAAGTGTGAGGGGAGTGAGAGCAAGGAGCTGTGTAAGAGGGGGCATGCTGGCGTGGGAACCCCGGTGGAAATTCTACATTTATTTAGCTTTTTTATTATTAGGGTGCCCTTTACACAAATTTGAAGTGGGACTCAAAAAATATACTGTAGTTTGACACACACACATACATATATACAGTTTATTCTGTATACAGTATACATATATATAAGAACATAAAGTGCATGCCCCATGGCGTAAAAAGTACAACCTTTTAATAAAATCAAAGGGGAGGGAAACAAGTGCACTCACAATGAAATAGATTTTAAAAGCAGTGTGTGAAATATCACCAGTCAGTGATCCCATCAGTACAGAACCTCAGTCCTGGCAATCCTCTTGTAAGAGATGTTTAGAGCAGGTCCGCTAGGGAATCGATCTGTGAAGAGTCCCAATAGAAATGAGAGTTCTTTCACGGCCACGGCCGTGGGAACCATTTGATGCCTATAAAAGCCTATGTCACCTCATTTTTGAGCAAGAAGCCAAGGAGGAAGGATCTCCTCCTGCAAGAAGAGGACCAGGGCATGCCGGAAGAAGATACAGATGAAGAGGAAGAGACAGATGAAGACCCCAAAGACCCCAGAAGACCACAGAAGACTTACGGTATGGATTGCAAATAGAAAAAAAGGAGAAAAAGACTTGGGTTTTTATTTTTTTTACCTTGTTCCTGTGCGTGGATTAGTTTGTGAGTATGCGTTGTCCCCGGGATTCGGTGGATGAGGTCATCTAAAGGTAAGTAAACAAAATAAATGTATGTTATTGTAATTTTACAATTTTTTTTTTTAATGTGTTATTTTTTTAAGGCAAAGTTATTGTCCCTGTATTTATGTATGTCCCTAAGGCTACACATAAATACATACATACAGGGACACTATATGGTTGTTATGTCTTTTTATTTTTCATGTAATTTAATTGTTTTTTATGCCTATTTATTGCCCCTGTATTTATGTATCTCCATATGGATATATATACATTCAGGGACAATAAATGCTTGTATTGCAAATGCTTGTTTTGATGTTTTTTATATGTAGTTTGCTGGTTTGTTTAGAACTGTTTCTGCAATGTCATTTGTATTTTTATTTAGTTAGATGTAATTTTGTGTGGTGTTTTAAATAGTTTATTTCGGGGGGGCTTGCATTTTCATAGTGGCTTCTTTTTGGTCATTAGATTTTGGTTGCTGGCGTTACTTTGAATTTGCATTTGTTTCAGAATTGTTTGGGTTTGGGATTTTAATAGCGAATTGTGTCATTCATTTTAGATTGGATTAATTGATGGTAATTTACTTTGTTTTACTTGTTTCTTTGTTTTTATTTTATTATTGTTTGGATGGCATTGTATATTGTTTGTAATTGTTTCTTTTTAGTTTGAACATTGATTGGCATAGTGTTACATGATGCACAGATTATTTGCATCATGTACACACTGTACAATTCAATTGTTTGATTGGCATTTCTTAGATATTTAATTGGCTATGGGATGTTTTGATTTTGATTTGCTATGTGATGTTTTGATCTTTATTTGCTATTTGATGTTTTGATTTTGAGTTTGCTATGTGGTGTTTGGATTTTGAGATGTGCTGTGTTTATTTTTGCAATGTTATGCTTTTATTTTGGCATGTTTTGTTATTTGGTACAGCATGCCTATATTATATATATATAAATATATATATATATATATATATATATATATATATATATATATATATATATATATATTCCCTGTTTAGTCATGTATATCATGCCCATATAATATATGGGCATGAAGAAGCCACTGTATAAATGAATGGGTATAGTTGCCTGGGGAGGGTGGTTAGGCCTCGTGGGTGGGTATCGGGGCAGGGTGGGTTAACCCTTAATTACTTTCACGGTTATTAACCAATAAGGCAATTAAGGGGTTTGGGGACATTAGAATGTATTTGCTATGTATTTTTGTGGCAACGGAGGACACCTGCTATATTATCCTGATGTGGACATCCATCATATTGCTGTGGTAAGTTTATGTTTTTGTGTTTAATAATGGGCAGATAATCTATTATCCATATCTGGACAATAGTTATTTTGCACATTACTGTACTGTGTTTGGTGGTGGTGGTGGTGGTGGGGGGTATTGATTTATTTAAATGTTGGACATGTTTTATTTTTTTTACATACAGGGTTGGTACCTTTGGTCTGCAGGAACCTATGGAGACCACCTGAGGACCCCCGGACGCCTACGGGTACTACCTGCGGACCCACAGGGGACACTTGCGGGGAATAACCGGGGGCCCCACAGCTGTACCCCATTGTGGCCCACGGTGACCCGCAGGACCACCTGGAGGCCCACAGCACCTAGCGGGGACCACCCGAAGACCTCAGTCCCTGTGGGCACACACCTCTGGTGCACTGTGTGGCCTGCAGATACCTGTCAGGACCACCGGGGACTACCGTAGGCCAGGGGTATAAGCCTGTATGTAAAATAATAAATCATGTTTTTTATGGGGGGAACAGGGGGTAGTGGGTTATGTATTGTTTATTAAATATGCTAATGTTTATTGTGGGGCCTAGGAGTTGGGTAGTGGGGCTATTCTCTGTAGTGTTTTTATTGTGTTGAAGGGGGTATTGTCTCCAAGGGTGGGTGGGTAGGCCTCCCAGGTGGGTAGTGGGGGAGGGCAGTTAGGCCTCCTGGGTGGGTGGTGGGTGAGGGTGGGTTAACCCCTTAATTACTCTAGTGGTTACTAACAGCTAAGGTGATTAAGGGGTTCGGGGACATTAGACATTAGGGGTCGCTTTTTATTCTTCTGTATTTTTTGCAGCAACGGAGAGGAGGGACGGGTGAAGATGAGGACAACCTTCATCGTTGGTGCCTGGCAGGGGTGAGTGCAATATGTATTTATTTTATTTATTCTGTTTATTGTATTTTAAATGGGCAAACACATTATTATCCATATGTGGATACTAGTAATTTTGCCCATTACTGTACTGCATGTGCTAGGGGGCGGGAGGTGGGTGTATTTATTTTAAAGTATTTAAGTATTTTTTATGTATTTTGTTGGGCACAGAATTGGTACTGCAGGCAAGCGGGGACCCCCGGACACCTGCGGAGAACACCTGAGGGCCACCGCCGGCCTGTAGTATCATTCCTGTGCAACCAAAAACAATTAAGATATGTTATGTATGTTAGGGGGGCATAGCGGTTTTGGGGACACAGGGGGTTGGTGTATTTTATATTGCAATGTTTATTTGGGGCAATTGTCCCCAATAAACATGCTATTGTGCCTTAACCCCTTCATTGCCTTAGCGGATAACCGCTAAGGTAATGAAGCTTCATTAATATCATTTGTATTAATAGTGTGCAGGAGCAGGGGTTCTCCTGAGCTGAACCGCTTTGATTTCTGGCTCAGGGACCCCCTGCTTCCTGAGTTATAGGACCCGGTAAGGGGCATCGGATGCCAGTGTCGCCACCATTTTTATTGCGTCCACGTCGTGTGACGTGTGACATGTAAATAATGGAGGAGATACCGGCACCCCATATCTGGGACTGTAACTCAGGAAGCTCCCACACAATATTAAAAAAATACATTAAAGCAGCTTCATTACCATAGCGGCTATCCGCTACGGTAATGAATTATTGTTTATTGATATGTGTGTTTTGACACTAGTATAGATGTGCAGGGGGGCTCCAGAGCAAAACCGTATTGGTTTCAGCCTCGGGGACCCCCTACTTCCTGAGATACAGGCCCCGTTATGGGGTGCCGTATCCTTCTTCAGGATTTAAATCCCCCGGTCACGTGATCAGGACATCTCCAAGCAGAGGGATACCAGCACCCCATAGCCTGGCCTGTATCTCAGGAAGTAGGGGGTCCCCGGACCTGAAACTAATGCGGTTTTGCTCTGTGACCACCTACTCATCTACACTAGGAATAACATTTTTATTTTTAAATATTTTTTTCTGGCGAGATTTGTACAGAGAGAGAGGTGGATATCTCTGCTGTTGACAGATCTCGCCAGGGAAACCCTTCCGGCAGGCAGGTCATCTCACCACCGGCAACTCGCCATGTTTGCTCAGGTTGCTCTCACTGATATTCGGGCCTTCCTGCATACCGTGAAAGCAACTCGCCAAAAATATGGCGAGTTCAAAACCCTGCCGAAAATGCTTTTTCGCCGCTTAGAGCATTGGCCCCCATGTCTCTATAAACAATGACACTGAGTTTGAATTAAGGCAACCTAATTCAAATCTTGTTGTCAACACCTTGTGACCTTGGGCAAGTCACGATATCTTCCTGTGCCTTAGACACCAAAAAGCACATACAGTAGATTTTAAGCTCATCTAGGCAGGGACTGTGTCTGTAAAAATCCTACTGTATGTACAATGCTGTGAAGCGCTCTCAGTTCCATTGGGAGAAAAGCTTAAAAGCTTTATGAAGTTATTATTAATAATAATTGTTTACAAGAATGAATCATCTTTACAGTCTGTTATAGACTTTTTTTTAGCGTGCAGTTGGTAAAGGTATTTTCGCCTTCTGAATTTGGCTGAATTCTTCACCATAATTCCTCAAAATAATCACCGGTAGAAGTACTATACTTCATTCTTTTCTTCACAGACTATAATATTCTGTTCTTTAAAAATATGTTCCCCTATTTGGACATCTGCTGTAAAGTATCCTAAATGAGGAATCATAGTGTGATTGTTAGTTACAAGCCAAAGCCATCCAGGAAGTATGGTTTACATTTTATCCATGGGTCTTTTGATCTAGGCAGTGATGTTTTTGAATAGTGGCCACTTAGCACCCTATGAATGCCTGAAGAGGTAGTTACTATGTCATGGCTTCTGGCACCCTGGATGCCCCATGACACAGTAGCTATGTAAAAAAACAAATGTTCCTCCTCTTCTGTTCTATCATCAGTGATGGAGCAATCACGTGATAGTGTTGGAGAGTGTCACATTATAACAAGTACTGGAGGGGCCGCAGAACTCTGGCCCCATGGCACCTATGACACTTAAAGGGTTAAAGCTAATATACTATTCCCATTTATCTCATTGGCATTATGGTGCTTTCTCCAGTTAATTTGTGTTCACTGTAAATTGGCAGCATGTCTAGTCAGACCGAAACTTACACTCTCTGGGGTACTGCCATCAATTCCAAAGCATGTTAATTTAACCACCTGTGAATGGCAATACCAGTGAAGTAATGAGAAATGGCAACAATCACAATCTGATTAGTTGCTGTAATATCTGACCTTATAACACATGTTCTGCGATAGCGCAGAACACTGGAATAAAGGGAGAGGTTATATCCGGTGGGTAAAGAAGGGACAGAAGATATCAGGGTGGAGAAAAGAAGAAACAGGTAAAAAAGAGAAATACTTACATATGAAGACTATTCAATCAACTGATGATCCAGAGCATCAATCAAGTTGAGGATCCATCATCACCAAGCAATGGATGGTCTTTGAATAATCATATGCGATCGGGCCATGATTTACTTATGGTTTTAGGTTTTGTTTTGAGCCATTGGGCCATGGATTGCTTTTATATGTTTTTTTTAATGTTATTTCTTGGCCGTGGGGCCACAGATTTCTTGTTATAGTTTTGGGCTTTTTATTAATTGGGCATCAGCCACTTTATGGCATGGTTCCGGGATTAACTCTGACCCTGAAGAGGTTGGTTGCCTTTAACATGGAGGGAGTAAGTGATCATCTATTAGTCAATAGTTCCATTGAGTGCCAATGTGGCTACCTTGGCTCTCATTGAGAAGGCAGACGTCAGAGTGACTTCTGGTGGCAAAAGGTGAAATTGCATGTTCATGACGGGTCATAAGTTTGTGGTAAAAATACCTTCTTTTTTTCCAGGTGCAATATCACTTCAATTATACCAAAAAAACAAACACAAGAATTGCACTCTCCATAGTGTAATATTGCACACAATTTAACACAAGTCAATTGATAAAAATGCACTCACAATGATAGAGTGTAATAAGGCTTTAAGAGATGAGTATCTCAGGGTTACTGGCAGCATGTTCCAGTTGAAGAGATGTAGGCAATCTACTGATGAGATGTCAGATCAGAATGTCCAGCTCAGATATAGGGAAGTTGTATGACTTCAAGGCCATATGAGGCCGCATATTCTGAAGGAACATCCTTTCGCTACACCAGGGGGAGCAAATTCACTGGTCTTTGTTTAGCGTAGGGCATCATGATGTCACAGCAGCATTTGACATCATGACGTCATTTGATGTTGGGTCGCCATAACAACATGACGCTGGAGGAGGAGGGCCGCTCCAGAAAAAGGTAAGACCTCTCTAAACACACACAAAATGTGCTGCCCCAAAAAATTGCTGTGTCCCCCCCCCAAAAAAAATTGAATCTTTAGGCTATAGCCTAGTCAGCCTTGCATGAAATCCCCCTCTGCTTGTATGTCAACAGAGAGTACATTTCCTATTAAATGTCTTACCTGTACATATCTGTTTTTTGTTAATGAAGGGGCCCATGTATAGTGTGTTAATAACGATATATTTGCAAAATATTTGTTATCTGTTGAACATACAGTGTGACCAAACAGGCATTATTGTAATGAAAGCATGGTTCTGATGCACCTTGTATATACAGGCATACCCCGCATTAACGTACGCAATGGGACCGGAGCATGTACGTAAAGCGAAAATGTACTTAAAGTGAAGCACTACCTTTTTTCCACTTATCGATGCATGTACTGTACTGCAAACGTCATATACGTGCATAACTGATGTAAATAACGCATTTGTAACAGGCTCTATAGTCTCCCCGCTTGCACACAGCTTCGGCACAGGTAGGGAGCTGGTATTGCTGTTCAGGACGTGCTGACAGGCGCATGCGTGAGCTGCCGTTTGCCTATTGGGCGATATGTCCTTACCCGCGAGTGTACTTAAAGTGAGTGTCCTTAAACCGGACTATTCAATCAACTGATGATCCAGAGCATCAATCAAGTTGAGGATCCATCATCACCAAGCAATGGATGGTCTTTGAATAATCATATGCGATCGGGCCATGATTTACTTATGGTTTTAGGTTTTGTTTTGAGCCATTGGGCCATGGATTGCTTTTATATGTTTTTTTAATGTTATTTCTTGGCCGTGGGGCCACAGATTTCTTGTTATAGTTTTGGGCTTTTTATTAATTGGGCATCAGCCACTTTATGGCTGTATTGTATACATTGTATATATTGCAGTATATACATTACAGTATAATTAATGGTTTATGTCCATGCAATTACTTAAATGCAAATGCAATTCTGCATTGTACCTATGAGGTGATTTGTAAGCAACCTATTCAAATCACCACATGTCAACACAATTTCACAGATTATCCTTCTAAATGATTGTTCAGACTACTCTTTTTTTTTCTCCATCAATTTTCCTTAATAACTGTTGTTAGTCTGATCAAACTCTACCTGTATGTCTTTCACCACCTATTCTACCACGGTTTGTAACTTCTCCTTTAAAGTACCTTTGATCAAGATCTTTAATCCTGATTTGTGATGTCTGAGGCAAACAGAGATGAAGGGACTTAACCTATAGTCACAAACTGTTTTCATGGGTTTTAGATCATCTACACCAGGGAGGAAAAGAGCATTGAGCATTATTTTTCTTAAGTTAATGACACTACTCTTACAAAGTTATGGGCACGTGGGTTACAAGGCAGATTACAAGAAAAAACAATGGAAGGGATATATAATGGTAGATGTAGTTCGCAGAATATGAAAAATAATGGCTGTAATGTCACATCAACAAATAATTGGACTCAGGAAAATAGCTGTTTTTTTTTCATGTACTGTATAATCAGCAAATATGATGCTATGGGGCTTATTCACTAAACTTCGATAAAATCAATGCTTTGCCAAGCGACTTTGAATAGTTTTACCCCACACTAAAACATGTGTGTCAAAAAGGTATTCACTAAGAAAAAAACACAATTTTTTAAAGTGCGGTCAAAAAATGCAAGATCGCACTACTTTTTTATTTTTTTCTAAGTCCAGTTGCAATGAAATTGTTTATTTAAACTGCAGCCTGGAACATCCAATACCATGTATTATTATAGTATAATTGAATAGATTATTACCAAGTAAAACAAAATAATTTTTTTTATAGAGAATTCATAGACAAAAGGGGAAAATATACCCTATACCGCCCAAAAGAGGGGAGTAGGTAAGGGCATGGGGCCCCTAATAACATGCACTCGTTGGAACTATATAATAAGTGTAGTGTAAGACGGTAGGTAATCTAAGGCATGTAGCCTAGATAGATTGTGAGGATGTCCCTGACATGGGAAAGTATAGAGTTATTGAACAATGGTAAAATACAATTTGATAGGTCTGTGGATTAATATAAAATAGGAGGGGACACACATAAAGCATACAGGCATACCCCGCTTTAACATACGCAATGGGACCAGAGCATGTACTGCTGCGGCCAAGTTTATTCGAGCATTTGCCCGTTCTTGGCCGCAGCAGTAGCCTGGCGCGCGCCCGAGAGTGACGGGCGCGCGCCGAAGCAGCGGAAGAGCGCCTTCCGATCGGGGCGCTCTCCCTACCGCTGCCGGGTCCGCCGGGTCCCCCGGAACCCCCTGCCGCTGTCCCGCGATCGCGGGACACCAGGGCTCCCTCGGGGAGCCCCTGGACGCGCGTGCAGGGGGCGCACGCTCCTGAAGACGCGTGACCGCGCGTCTATGACGCGCGGCACGCCGAGGGGCGGCCACTAGCAAGCCGGGAAATCTCCCGGCTTGCGGTACCGGCCACACTCGAATAAAGTGTGTCGGTACTGTATGTAAAGTGAAAATGTACTTAAAGTGAAGCACTACCTTTTTTCCACTTATTGATGCATGTACTGTACTGCAATCGTCATATACGTGCATAACTGATGTAAATAATGCATTTGTAACAGGCTTTATAGTCTCCCTGCTTGCGCACAGCTTCGGTACAGGTAGGGAGCCGGTATTGTTGTTCAGGACGTGATGACAGGCGCATGCGTGAGCTGCCGTTTGCCTATTGGGCGATATGTACTTACTCGCGAGTGTACTTAAAGTGAGTGTACTTAAAGCGGGGTATGCCTGTACAATATTTACAATGCATGGTCTGATCCAGCTAGAGGTAGGGTAGCCTAATCATAGTGCTGGTCACTGTGCAAATTAAGACAGACTAAAAAACAGTCATGGGGTTATGGAACCCGTTCCGATGGCTAAGTAAACCTGTATGGAAGCAGGGTAGTGTGTGCTGCCTATCATAACGTACTGTAGTTATATAGCAAAAATGACTATTAGCCATGCAGTCACAATTGAAACGTGAAAGCAGTTAGACACAACGTGAAAGCAGTTAGACCGTGTTCATTATATAGATGCTAACTGTTCTCCCTGGTGGTGAAAAAGCATAATTCAACCAATGTGCGGTTGAACAGCAATGTCTGAGCGCAGCCATGTGGTCACGCGGCTGGTTCGCCCTCATTTGTTAAACCGCTGCCATGACGTGGCCAATGCTTGGCTGCCACGCCAAAATACAAAAATGTTGTCTTTTCGCCAAGGCGGTCGCGCATCGTGGCTTGTGCGCACACACACACATGCCAACTGAGGCCTGCCCCATAGAGGGCTGTGCCTTATGTGCGGCTCCCACACCGTAGCGCGCACAGCAGCGGCCACTGGGGACTGACCCTAATACTCAGCCGAAGCCGAGACTGCTGACAGGTAAGTAAATGATATAATATTCGACAGAAGGAGAGGAAGGTACTGGGCGCACAAGTACTGAGGCCAGCAGAGAGAAAAAAAGGCGCAATAACACATAACAGACTGAACAAAAGGATGTGAACAGGCAGAATTACTAGTGCAATTAAAATAAAGACAGATTGTGAAAGGGGAATCCTAGATGTATACTGTATGACTCCCACAGAGATTTCATAGTCATATTATATCATTTTTTTACCTGGAGTGGATAGATATTTTCGGAGAGCGTTGTACTTACTGGATTGGAAGCTTTTGATAGGCAGGGAATGTATAAAATAAGTTTAAGGCAATTTTGTAGATGTGAGCAATTGGGCTACATTACCTATTCACTAATTACTTTATACATGGTTACATAAACAGTATATTGTCTGGTGTGCTTCTATAATTGTAATATGTTGTATGTCACTTTCTTTGACACAATTTGTCTCAGTTTATTTAATTGCGCATAGAAAAAGGACAATTAGTTTTAGATTCTCTTATTTGCAAGATGAAAAATATAAGTAATGTGTTTATAATGCAGCAAGAAGAGTCAAAAATAGGTGTTATTAAAACAAATCAAGAAAATGTACTTAATTATCTGGATAGCATCAGGCGTGTATTTGCTAAAACTACATAATTACACTACAGCCCTAGTCCCAGATCTACAGTTTAGTAATTTAATTTTAGACTTTTCAATGTCACTTCACTACTAAAAAAAAAAAGAGTAAAAGAGTGATTTAAATTAATGTTAACATGTGCTCTTTCTTGAATGTCACGGTGAAGTCACAGAATTTTCTGAATGTCTCAAAAAAACACTTCTTTCAAATTCAGAAAAATCTAAGTGAGATACTTAAATGCTAATTCCAATGTGAAATTGATTTTGATGAGGAGTTTTCGTATAAATCAAGTTACTGTAAGTACTTTTATAATTTAAAAGTGAAGAAATACATTTTAGAATCTAATTTTTTTTCTTAATCTGACATGGCAGAATTGTACTCTCAATTTTTAGTTTTTGTGTTTCAGTTTAAAAAACAATCTAAAATATAGAATATAGACTCTCAATCCATTGATAGCAGTAACTGTACAGTATTAAGGCAGGCACGTATAAAGTGGTGGAACCGGCACTCCTAAGATAATAAATTAAATATAGTAACTGTGCAGGGATCCCCAAGGGGACCCCTAGGCCCCTCAATACATAACGCTATGGTGAAACTGATGGTATCAAGACAACCACAGAGATTGACCATAAAGGGATTCAATGATGTGATATCCCCAGATCAAACCATGACGTCTAACTATTACTCCCGGATTGGTTACACCACAGGCTGCATTTTGGATGGATGGTCTCTTGTATCTTCGTTATACTGCCTTGCTTTACAGCATTTTTCTGCTCAGCCTATTGTATTGATCTTGCTATAGCATTTTCTGCTCCTCTTATTGCATTGATTTTGCCTCAGATTATAGTGTTACATTGTTACATAGTTACATAGTTACATAGTTACATAGTAGATGAGGTTGAAAAAAGACGTACGTCCATCAAGTTCAAACTATGCTAAATTTAGGCAACAGATACTTTATCCTATATCTACAGTATACTTACTTATTGATCCAGAGGAAGGCAAACAAAAAACTGCAGTGTCATATCATCCAATGATATCTCATAAGGGAAAAATGAATTCCATCCTGACTCCAAGAATTGGCAATTGGATTACTCCCTGGATCAACATCCTTCCCATGTATACTTATTTGGTATATCCCTGTATACCTTTCCTATCTAAAAAATTTGAAAAATCTATTGTATCTGCCATCACAGTCTCCATGAGTAATGAATTTCACATTTTAACTGCCCTTACTGTAAAGAACCCTTTGTTGCTCGTGAAACTCCTTTCCTCCAACCTTTAGGGATGTCCCGAGTCCTTTGTACTGCCCGTGGGATGAATAGTTCATTTGAAAGCTCCTTGTACTGTTGCCAAGTATATTTGTATATAGTTATCATATCCCCTCTTAGACGCCTCTTTTCTAATGTAAATAAATCTAACTTAGCTAGCCTCTCCTCATAAGTTAGATTGTCCACCCCCTTTATTAATTTGGTGGCTCTTCTCTGCACTCTCTCTAGTTCCATAATGTCTTTTCTAAGGAATGGTGCCCAAAATTGTACTCCATATTCAAGGTGTGGTCTTACTAATGCTTTGGAAAGGGGCATAATTATGTTTACTTCCCTTCCATCCATTGTCCGTTTAATGCAAGATAATATCTTGTTTGCCTTTGCAGCTACTGCATGACATTGGGCACTATTGCTAAGCCTGCTGTCTACAAGCACTCCTAAATCCTTCTCCATCAAGGATTCCCCCAAATTATCTCCATTAAATTTGTATGTCGCCTGTTTATTCTTGCATCCCAAATGCATAACCTTACATTTATCTGTATTAACCTCATCTGCCATTTACCCGCCCATGTTTCCAGTCTCTTCAAGTCCTTCTGGAGAGAAATTACTTCCTGCTCTGATTCTACTACGTTACACAATTTAGTATCATCAGCAAAGATGGAGACTTTGCTCTCGATGCCAACCTCAAGGTCATTAATAAACAAGTTAAAAAGCAAGGGAACCAGTACGATCCCTGAGGTACTCCACTCACGACTATAGCCCAACCTGAAAATGTTCCATTTATGACAACTCTCTGTTATCTATCCATCAACCAGTTTTCAATCCAGGTGCATATATTATTACTGAGTCCAATTTTCTTTATTTTGTACACCAACCTCTTGTGTGGAACCATATCAAAAGCCTTTCAAAATCTAAGTAGACCACATCAACTGCATTACCCTGGTCTAAATTCCTACTTACCACCTCAAAGAAACAAATACGGTTTGTTTGGCATGATCTATCCTTCATAAATCCATTGTATCATGTTTCCCACGTATAGGAGTGATTCCCCACTCATTTGTCAGTCAGATGTTATAATGGTATTGTACTCCTACACAATTTAGACTTCTTAGATGTTATTGTTATTATTATTTTTTTTTTTCGTGTACAGTATATCACATATGTTTGTTTTTATCAGACATTATCCAATTGCATTTTAATGTATATCCCCTTTGATTATATTGTATATGTTTAATTAATTAATTTATTTATAAAATATTTTACCAGGAAGTGATACATTGAGAGTTACCTCTCGTTTTCAAGTATGTCCTGGGCACAGAGTTAAGACAAATAATACATGGTTACAAATACAGTTACATAAATGAACAGGGTATATATTATATACAAGACATTGCATGCACAGTTAAAGAAAATATATATTATGGGCGTATGAAACAGTTACAGACCAGATTAAAATGTGAGACAGCCTTAGATTTGAAAGAACTTAAACTGGTAGTGGAAGTGAGAGTCTCTGGTAGGTTGTTCCAGTTTTGAGGTGTACGGTAAGAGAAGGAGGAACGGCCGGATACTTTGTTGAGCCTTGGGACCATGAACAGTCTTTTGGAGTCTGATCTAAGGTGATAAGTGCTGCATGTGGTAGGGGTGAGGAGCTTGTTTAGATAGCTGGGTAGCTTGCCCACAAAGAATTTAAAGGCAAGACAGGAAAGGGGAACTTTGCACCTAGACTCTAGTGATGACCAATCTAGTTCTTTGAGCATTTCGCAGTGATGTGTGTTGTAGTTGCATTGGAGAACAAAACGACAAATTGAATTGTAGAGGGTGTCAAGATTTCTAAGGTGGGTTTGAGGTGCCGAGCCATATAATATGTCTCCATAGTCAATAATTGGCATTAGCATCTGCTGTGCGATACGTTTTCTGACCAGGAGACATTGGAAGGATTGTTCCTGTAAAGTACCCCTAGTTTGGCATAGGTCTTAGTTGTCAGGGTATCAATGTGCATCCCGAATGTTAAGTGGGAGTCAAACCATATGTCCAGGTATTTAAAACTAGTGACAGTGGTTAGGGTGGTGTTAGCGTTGGTTCTAATTTGGAGCTCAGTCGCTGGAAGCTTTAAAAATTTAGTCTTGGTCACAAATACCATTGTTACAGTCTTGTCAGCGTTTAAAAACAGTTTGTTTTGGGAAATCCAGTTTTCGAGTCTCAAAAAGTCAGACTGAAGTATGTGTTGAAGGTCAGAAAGGCTATGGCTGTGTGCATATAGGATTGTGTCATCTGCATACATGTGTATTGAGGCTTCCTTACAAGCTGTGGGAAGATCATCAATGAACACTGAGAAGAGTAGGGGGCCCAGAACAGAGCCTTGCGGGACACCACAGGTGATATCCAGGGGGTTGGAGTTTGAGCCTGAGATGGACACATGTTGGATCTTCCTGATAGGTAGGACTGAAACCAGTTCAAAGCATGCTTCCCTATTCCAGAGCTCTGGAGTTTGTTAAGCAGGATAGCATGATAGTATCAAAAGTCTTTGCAAAATCTAGGAATCCTGTACCAGTGAGTTGTCCCCGTTCCATTCCACACTGGATTTCCTTGCAAACTTTTAGCAGGGTAGGTACGGTGGAGTGTTTGGGACGAAATCCAGATTGGAATTGGCTAGGGAAATTTGTCTTGGTATAGTAATCGCTTCATTGGGAGTGGACACATTTTTCCATGACTTTGGATAGAATTGGGAGAAGTGACATTGGCCTGTAGTTTGAGACAGTGTTTTTGTCCCCACTTTTGAAGATTGGGACAACTCTGGCAGTTTTCCAGGCAATGGCTGGGGCACCAAGTCGTAGGAACCTAGATTGTAGTAAGTCAGGTCCACATGGCTGCTTAGTTTTAGTTTGAGGAGCGCTTGTGTAATCTCCTCTTCAGATACTGGGCCAAATTGAAAATTGTGGGCAGTGTTAGGATGGGGTGGGGCTATGTGGATACTCCCAGAATGAGATTCAGGTTTGTGGTTTGGGCTGTGTTTCGCTAATAAGTTAGTGGCACACCCCACAAAGTAATCATTGAATGCATTTGCAATGTCAGTAGGGTTTGTCAGAGTAATATCCCCCTTAGTGATATTACTTGGTTGTTGATGGTTAGAAGGCTGGAATATAATGTTGATAACCTTCCAGAAGTTAGCTGGGTTTGATGTATTTTGGTGGAGATTGTTAGAGTAATATTGTGCTTTTGCGTGCCTTGTTTGCCTTATGCGCATGTTCCGCTGGCATCTGTAGTGATTGAGATCCTTGGTAGTGCCAGTTACTTTGTAACTTTTCCACAAGGTATCCCTGAGCTTGGTAGACTGCAATAATTTCAGTTGTAACCCACGGAAGGTGGGGCCCCCATACCCTTATTTTGCGTACTGGAGCATGGGTATCGCAGAGTTTTAAGAACTCAGATTGGAAATAGTCGAGCGCAGAATCAGGGTCAGGAATTAAAACGATTCTGTGCCATGGGCAGTTGGTAAGGTCATCCAGAAACTTTTGTGGGTTAAAGTTTTTAAATGTTCTAGTGAGGAGAACTTTAGGGCTTGAATGGGGCGGTTTATTTTTCCTTACACGGTACACTATTGCATGGTCACTGAAAATATCAGGAAGGATGCCAGAGGATTGGATTCTGCTGGGGTTTGAGGAACGAATCCAGTCTAGCAAGGAATGGTTATGCGATTTCAGGTTTGTCCGTGTGGGTTGGGAAATGAGTTGTGATAGGTTAAGTGACTTGAGTTGTATCTGGATTTTGTGGTTTAAAGGGTTAAGCCAATTGAAGTTGAAATCCCCACGAACTAGCAGTTCACTCTTCTAATTCAGAGAGGAAATTGAGCCAAGAAACTGGGTGATATCAGTCAGGGATTGTAGAGGGGCTTTAGGGGGGCGGTAGATGCCAGCGAGCAAGATGGGCTTAGAAAAGGGGAGGCAGATTTTGCCAACTAGAATTTCAAAAGAGCGTGGGCTTGGGGGACAATTTAACAGTGTAAATTGTAAGGTGTCTGCAATATAAAATAACACCCCTCCTCCTCTCTTTGACCTATCTCTCCTAAAAATGGAGTATCCCTGAATGACGATATTTGCATCAAGGATTTTAGGGGTTAGCCATGGTTCTGTAAGAATGATGGCTTTGGGTTTATGCATAAGGCACCATACCCTTAGTTCGTCCAGTTTGGGCAGCAGGCTCCAGATATTTATATGGGCGACAGATAGCCCTTTTTGGAATTTAAAGGTGGAATTCTCAGGGGCATGGGACAGAGTTGAAATGGGAGGACCTGGGTTAGGTTCAATATCACCTTCTAAAAAGAGTAATAGTATGAGTAGAAATTTGGGTAGTTGTTTGCAAGTTGTAAATTGGTGGTGTTTGCCATTAGAGTGAGCAGTGGTTGGTGTGCTGGTTTTTAGAGTTCTCCACCAACATTCAGTAAATAGTGCAAGGCTTTTGAGTAGTCCAGGGTGTATGGTGATGTTGGGTGTGGGCCAGGATGGAGGAGTTTGTATTGGATAGAAGCAGTAACATCTTCATGAGGCCAGGAGATAGAAAAAAGTTAAGATACATAGCAGGTTCATTATGCCAGAGGTAGGCAGTGCTGCATGGAGCTGTTGTGAGCAAAGTGAGTGTGTGCAGACTAAACAGCAGGGGTGTGCCTGTTCCTTGTCAAATGTTTGCTGTATTGCAATGCTGGAGTCAATTCAAGTTTTCAGTGGGCTGAATGGGTGTGTGAGGTATTTTTGTGCAGTCAGTTTTGGGAGAGGCTGCAGTGAAATAAGTTGTAAAGGGGTGGGGGGTTAAAATATGCAGGTTAACAAGCATGGGATCATAGTGTGGTCATATAATCTCACCATTTGTTGCCTTGAGTATAAGAGTTTGCAGAAAGATGAAGTCCCCAGTCACCTCTAGTCAAACTATAGTCTAACTATCTATTGTCACTTAAAATGATTACATTAAATGGCTCGAGCGGTTTTCGTAATGGCTGGAGTGATTTTAGTAATGCCTTGACGCTCCAGGCCCTAACAGATAAATGCACTTCCCTATCTGTTGAACTGCTGTATTGCATGATTAACTATCCCTTACGCAATATATGCTATACTACTATTGTATATGAAATTATTATTTTTTCCAAATGTGGGGGAAGAACGGTGAGTGTCCCCCCCCTGTATTTTTACACAATAGGTGGGATGAGTCGCTGTATATATGGCACGAGTGACTTGATGAGCCCCATTAAGTGGGAGCCAGACTTACCCATATGTACCTATTGCACACCTGTTAAGTGTGTGAACGATTAGGAAAGCCCATTCCAGTATGATAGATTTGTGAAAATCACCTGCCAAATGCTTCTATGTCTCATCAACTAATTACTTCACATTAACTAATTATATACAATATGAGTAAAATGAGTTTTTATTCTAATACTTTTAGGATTAGCCTCTCATCTAATATATGCTTCTAATGCATTTAATACATGCACCTTTGTATTATAAGGCATGAAGCTTTTTACATTAAGTGAACACCATGGCTTTTTGTAAGAGTCTGTAATGACCGAATATGTGATGCAACTGATTAGCATGTCGGGTATAAAGAGTGCCTCCGACCACACCACCAACAGGATCTGTCGAAGCGATACATTCACGGAACATGTAATCCTGTGTTGGATGAGCTGCATCATTCTGTTTGGATACCCGAAGCCACCGTAGTCCCTGTGGCAGGCCTGCGTCATAGGCCATGCGACCGGACATGCGAACAGGAGTTTTCCTGGTGGTGCCTACCAAGTGGACATGGAGGCTGAAAGTGTTGTACTTTTAAGTAAGTTCTTTATGCTTACATTTATGTTTGAATAAACAACCTATTTCTTCATACATCTTGTGGCTGTCGCCCCATGTTTGGTACTTCCCAAGAGGGATTACCCCATGAGAATAAACTGTTCATCCCCGTTGTGACAGGGATCGTTTTCTGAGGCTAGAGCTGAAAGAAACTTTGATAGGAGGGGCTCACACATGCCCGTGTGAGTTGAACTACTATTAGCATTTTTATTATACCCTGCTATCCCCTTGTGCGTGTGTCAATACCTGTGGTCACACATTATTTCTGCTTATCATTATTTCTGTTTTTAACTAGTTCCCAAGTTTCATAGACTTGTGTAGTCACAGAACGTAATATCCTTTATGCCCTCTTGTTGCATTAACATGGTTAATTTGCCATCTTAAATATGTTACTTTAGCTACATACAGTAGTTACAAAGATTAGAAAACTCATCATTGAGATCCAATCCACTTACAAGGTCTACGGGCAAGAAAATTTCCCTACCAAATATCACCATATAGTGGGGAACTCAGTGTATGATTGGACACTATTGTGGTATGCCATCATTACTGTAAGGATTATGGAGACACGCCGTTCACGGCGTGCCTCCCACTTACCTGCTGCCTCGCCTGACATCATCCTGACTCGCAGGGACGCCGGAGAGAGGCGCGCGAGCTCCTGCACTGTGCGCGCGCGCACACGTTCTTCTCTCTCTTCTGCCCTCGGATCAGGGCGTGGGGGTGCGCACGCAGCCGCAGGTGCTGCTACACAGAGGCGCGGCCACACGGAGGCGCAACCGCATCTTAAAGGTACAGGTCCCAAGACTGTTGCTGCTATTGAATGCAGCCAGATTGCTGCCCTTTATGCCTCATCTCCTGGGACTCATAAGGGACCTATCCCTGCTACAGCTGGCTCCTTCTACACACCCCTTTATGGCTGCAATCCTATTGGACCCTCACTCCTTTATATACCTGCCAAAATCACTGGTTCTTTGGTTGAGCATAGTTGTCCTTACCATTCTCTGCCTCCCTAGTTCTATTTTTACAGATCTCCTCGTGTATCAAACCGGCTTCCGCTACGTCTTCCTGTACCTCTGGCTTCCCGAACTCGGCACACGGCAATTCGACTCTCCGCATCTCTGGCATCCCGACCCTGGCTTACGGTAAATGACAACGTCCCTCTCTCTAACCCTGGATTTGGCAAACGGCACTCTCTACCAACCGTACCTCTCCTGCCCCGATCCGGAATCCCCGACCAATCTACTTTCAAGACGTGTCCTCGTGGCTGTGGGTGGTGTTCCTACCTTCCCACCTCAGCACCGTGGTCCCGTCTCGTTTGTGGTGAGCACATCCTAACATTATGCTCAACCCTACAAACATGGACCAAGCTGAGGTGGAGCGGACTTTAAATGCCCATTCTGCTCTGTTTACCAGATTAGAGACTTATTTGGAGCAATCCGATAGACGCTTGGATACCATGCAGCAAAGCCTCCACTCTCTTACTCTTCAGGTCCGAACCCTCACTCGGCAATCTCCTCTCGTGGCACCTACTGCACAGCCTAACCCTTTTTCGTTATCTCCGTTCACTCCGGAACCACGTATTCCGCCACCAAGACATTATGCGGGGGATCCTCAAGGATGTCGGGGATTCATTAACCAATGTCTTGTACAATTTAGGCTCTCTCCCTCTCGCTTTGTGTCTTCTGTCTCCAGGGTCGGCTACATCTACTCCCTTCTCACCGACCAGGCACTGGCGTGGGCCTCTCCCATCTGGGAGCAACAGGGGGCGCTCACACAGGACATCGATCTCTTCGTTGAGGAATTCCGAAGAGTTTTTGACACACCAGCACGAAAGTTAACAGCAGCTTCTGCTCTTCACCACATTAACCAGGGAGACCGTTCAGTTGCTGTATATGCGGTGGAATTTCGCACTCTTGCTGCTGAAACAGGTTGGAACGATGACGCCCTATCTTCCGCGTTCTGGCAAGGATTATCGGAGACCCTAAAGGACGAGCTCGCCGCACGAGATCGTCCTACTAACCTAGAGGACTTAATCGCTCTGGCTATTCGGGTGGATCAACGCCTGTTGGAACGTAAATATGAACGTACTCATTATCGTTTAAGGGTTCCAAGAACTCTTGCACCCTCCTTCGTGGCTCCGTCACCTTCTTCCGGGGACATTCCGGAACCCATGCAGTTGGGGGGCAACCGACTATCTCCGGCTGAGAAGTTACGTAGGCGCACGGCCGGTCTTTGCATGTACTGTGGCAATTCCACTCACGCCGTGGCCCAGTGTCCCCTTAAACCGGGAAACGCCAGCTCCCACTGAGATCCGGGAGAGTTTCATTGGGAATACTGACCCCTTCTTCCATCATCCAAAACATCCTTCCCACCAGGATAGTCTTACCTATAATACTGTCTGGAGAGGGGTTCCACACCCGGGCACGGGCGTTCATTGATTCCGGTTCGGCAGGTAATTTCATTGATGAAACTTTTGCTAGACAGAACAATATCCCTTTTGTCAACAAGGAGACGCCTGTAGGTCTGGAGGCCATCGATGGTCGACCTCTTAAGCCAGCATTTATCACGCTTCAGACAGTACCTCTCCTACTACAGTTCGTGGACGTCCATACAGAGATCATTACTCTCGATGTCATCCACACGCCCTCTGCTGAGTTGATTTTGGGTCTTCCCTGGCTTCAACTTCATAATCCTCGCATCGACTGGACGGATCGGGAACTGGTTCAGTGGGCTCCTTCTTGTGCCAAGACATGTACCAGGGTTTTCCAGAGGATTGGAGGAGTGTCTACCATATCCGAGAAGATCAACTCCTTACCTTCTGTGTACTGGGATTTCCGTGACGTATTTGACAAAGCACGGTCTGAGGTACTACCGCCGCACCGCCCGTTTGATTGTCCCATTGACTTATTTCCTGGCGCACCTCTTCCCAGGGGAAGATCTTATCCTCTCTCTCTCCCAGAGACAAAGGCTATGAACACCTACATTGCCGAGAACTTGGAGAGGGGTTTCATCAGGAAGTCTTCCTCCCCGGTCAGAGCAGGTTTTTTCTTTGTCAAGAAGAAGGACGGATCTCTCCGTCCATGCATAGACTATCGGGGTTTGAATAATATCACTCGAAAAAATCGCTACCCCCTGCCTTTGATTCCAGAATTATTCGACCGCCTCCAGGGAGCAACCATCTTTTCTAAATTGGATCTGAGAGGTGCCTACAATTTAGTAAGGATACGAGAGGGGGACGAGTGGAAGACTGCTTTCAACACCCATGACGGCTACTACGAGTATCTTGTTATGCCTTTCGGGTTGTGCAATGCACCAGCAGTTTTCCAGGATTTTGTCAACGAGATCTTTCGGGACATTCTCAACACTTTTCTTATTGTTTATTTAGATGACATCCTCATCTTTTCTAAGACCGCTCAAGATCATATTAAACACGTTCAACAAGTACTATTACGTTTACGGGAGAACCATCTTTTTGCGAAATTGGAGAAGTGCCAGTTCCACCTTAAATCCGTGGCATTCTTGGGTTACGTTATCTCGGATTCCGGTTTCAAAATGGATCCGGAGAAACTTAAAGCTATCTTGGAGTGGCCTCTTCCGACTACTCTCAAAGCCGTGCAACGCTTTTTAGGTTTTGCGAATTATTACCGACGGTTCATCCGCAATTTTTCTGATACCGTATCCCCCATAACCGCCCTCACCAAGAGAGGGGCAGATCCGTCATCATGGTCAGTGATCGCTAAAGAAGCGTTTGAGAGTCTCAAGAAGGCTTTTGTGTCTGCTCCCATCCTCACCCACCCAGATCCTGGACTCCCGTTCACCTTGGAGGTAGATGCCTCGGACATTGGGGCCGGGGCTGTTCTGTCCCAGAGAACTTCTCCGTTAGCCAGACTGCATCCCTGTGCTTTTTTTTCTAAGAAATTCTCTTCCGCTGAACAGAATTATGATGTCAGAAATAGGGAGCTTTTGGCGATCAAATTGGCGTTGGAAGAGTGGAGACATTTCTTAGAGGGTACCGAGACACCTATTACCATCCTTACGGACCATAAGAACCTCCTTTACCTGGAGGGGGCACGTCGGTTGAATGCTCGACAAGCCCGCTGGGCTTTGTTTTTTTCACGATTTAATTTTCTTATTTCTTTTATTCCTGGCTCCAAGAACCTTAAGGCGGACGCTTTATCTCGACAATTTCTTGCGGATGACAGGTCCGAGGAACAGCTTGAGTCTATTATCCCCTCTAGTTGTATCCTGTCTGCCAACTCCTTTGAGGTCATGAGCAAAATTCAGTCGGAACAGTCACAGACTCCGAGGGGACTCAAGGTTCCGGAGGGAAGACTCTACACGGCATCTCAACACCGCAAGAAGGTTCTCGAGTGGTGTCATTCGTCTAAATCAGCAGGACACCCAGGGATACGGAAGACCAACGATCTAGTTCAACGTACCTTCTGGTGGCCAGAGAGGGCTAAAGACGTAGAGGAGTTTGTCAAAGCATGTAGCATTTGCGCTCGTAACAAGGTACCTCGTGTCAGACCCGCTGGTCTACTCCTTCCATTACCCATTCCAGATCGCCTCTGGAGTCATATCTCTATGGATTTTATTGTGGAACTTCCAGAATCCAAAGGGAAGAATACTATTTTAGTGGTCATCGATCGATTTTCCAAGCAGACGCACCTTGTTCCTTTGAGGGGTCTTCCAAATTCCCCCAGGCTGGCAGATGTGTTTATTCAGGAGATTTTTCGTCTTCACGGAGTTCCTTCTACCATTGTCTCTGACCGGGGCTCGCAATTCGTGTCAAAATTTTGGCGTGCCTTTTCCAAAAGTTTGGGAATCGCTCTTCACTTCTCCTCAGGATACCATCCACAGACCAATGGGCAAACAGAGAGAGTCAATCAAAGCTTAGAACAATATCTCCGATGCTTCATCACGGATACTCAGGAGGACTGGGTGGATCTACTTCCTTGGGCCGAGTTTGTCTTGAACTCTCTCCGCAACGACTCTACCCAAGAATCTCCGTTCTTTATAAATTATGGATTCCATCCTTCCCGGTTACCCTTCTCTTCACTACCATCTGGGGTGCCAGCAGTGGACAAACACGTCTCTCACCTAAAGGTTTTGTGGTCTAAGATACAGGAGAACTTGAGGGTAGCTACAGGGAGACAGAAACTCCAAGCAGATCGCCTTCGACGACAAGTGCCGGAGTTCGTTCCAGGGGACACGGTGTGGCTTTCATCTAGGAATATCCGGTTGAAGGTTCCTACCATGAAGCTTGCTCCCAAGTTCCTCGGTCCCTTTCCCGTGGTTAGGAGGATTAACCCTGTGGCTTACGAACTACGCCTTCCACCTTCTATGAAGATTTCACCAGTTTTTCATGTATCTTTACTCAAACCAGTGTTTCGCAGCTCTCGCTTTTCCAAGAAAACTTCTTCTCCACCTCCGATTATGATTTCGGGTCAACAGGAGTACGAGGTCCAGTTTGTCCTCGATTCAAGAAAGTCCAGAGGAGGAGTACAATACCTGGTTCACTGGAGGGGGTTCGGTCCAGAGGAACGTTCTTGGATTCCTTACCGGGATCTTCACGCACCTCAACTTCTACGGGCTTTTCATCGAAGAAACCCTTCCAAGCCTTATCATGGTCGCCCGGAGGTCGCCCCTGAAGGGGTGGTACTGTAAGGATTATGGAGACACGCCGTTCACGGCGTGCCTCCCACTTACCTGCTGCCTCGCCTGACATCATCCTGACTCGCAGGGACGCCGGAGAGAGGCGCGCGAGCTCCTGCACTGTGCGCGCGCGCACACGTTCTTCTCTCTCTTCTGCCCTCGGATCAGGGCATGGGGGTGCGCACGCAGCCGCAGGCGCTGCTACACAGAGGCGCGGCCACACGGAGGCGCAACCGCCTCTTAAAGGTACAGGTCCCAAGACTGTTGCTGCTATTGAATGCAGCCAGATTGCTGCCCTTTATGCCTCATCTCCTGGGACTCATAAGGGACCTATCCCTGCTACAGCTGGCTCCTTCTACACACCCCTTTATGGCTGCAATCCTATTGGACCCTCACTCCTTTATATACCTGCCAAAATCACTGGTTCTTTGGTTGAGCATAGTACCAGTTGTCCTTACCATTCTCTGCCTCCCTAGTTCTATTTTTACAGATCTCCTCGTGTATCAAACCGGCTTCCGCTACGTCTTCCTGTACCTCTGGCTTCCCGAACTCGGCACACGGCAATTCGACTCTCCGCATCTCTGGCATCCCGACCCTGGCTTACGGTAAATGACAACGTCCCTCTCTCTAACCCTGCATTTGGCAAACGGCACTCTCTACCAACCGTACCTCTCCTGCCCCGATCCGGAATCCCCGACCAATCTACTTTCAAGACGTGTCCTCGTGGCTGTGGGTGGTGTTCCTACCTTCCCACCTCAGCACCGTGGTCCCGTCTCGTTTGTGGTGAGCACATCCTAACAATTACAAAGGTGAGGATAGCATCCCATTCTTCCTGATGGTTATCTACAACGGAGGCCAACATGGCTAAGAGGGTCATGTTAAGTAATTTGACTGGGCTATCAGATTGAAGGTGATAGGGATCCATGATACACAAACTGCCCCCTAACAGTTGACATATTCATTTAAATACCCAAGACTTAAAGTTTCTTCCCTGATCAGAGTAGAATGACCTTTGTACCCAATGGTGGCATATAAACTGTTTTACAAAGGTTCTGTTTACAGACATAGATTTTTGATCGGAGAGGGGATATGCTTCTGCCCTTCTAGAGCAATAATCTGCTATCCAGAGGATGTATTTGTTCCCTCTAGGGCTTACTGGCAGTAGCCTAAAATATCCAGCTCCATCCTTTGCATTGGCCGTCCAGTCTGAGTAAAGTTAGCATGACTGCCGTACCAGGGATACGCAAAAATTATTACAGTGATAAAGCTACATTTATTCTACCTCATTGGCAGAAATACACACCGTTTCGGAGGGGGTAGGGGTGGATTCACCATACTTTGTCAGGTGAATACAGATTCAAAAAAAGTCTCAAAATCAAGAGGGAAATTGTTTTACAAAACGGAACCCTATACATTTACACTAGAGTCCAAACCATTCTTAACATGACGGGAGCACACAGTTCTGTTGCCTTTCCCACTCATTACCTTCTCCTCCTGAGGGTCATGATAGAAGTCTGTGTCATTTTATCATCATGAAGGTATACAGTACAGTATAAATACTGTAAACCACGCGCCCACATTTAAATTCCCCAGATTGGGTTTAATTTAAATTGCATATAACACAGAACTAATTAAATATATAGGTGCAGCCACAGGAGTATCCCATCACTTACCTTGGAAAATCTGTGGCATCTCACAGTAATACTGCAATATTTCTGGGAGATTTCTGCAGATAGACTAATGGCCCATCGGGTTAACACAGCAAACTAATGAGACTGCAGTGACCCCTGCTGTGTTAATCCTGTGGGCTAATTGTCTGGCTGCAGAAATCTCATAGAAATGTTGCAGCATTACTGTGAGATAGCCACAGTATTTCACCAGACAAGTGATCGGATACTGGTGGCTGCATCTGTAGCACCTATAATTTATAGCAGTCTATAGTTTATACATCTGCTGAATATGTTCACATAATCAAAGTAACAATGTCCATATTGTTACCCATATTCAAGTAGCCCATTATAAGTGGCATGACTATTGAACAACTGAAGTTTAAAAGGAAGTTCAAAAGAAGTGAGGAAGAAGTGGACACCCCATCTGGCCCTGATTCCTGCATTTGAACTACGCTGGAAAGGAGGATATCATCAATACCAGACTGCATCATTACTGCTGTGATGCTGCCTTTACCATTTATATTTGCTGTGACTTCACTTCTTCTCAAATTATGCACTTCTTTTTACCAGCCTCAGTATGTCTCAAACTCTATTCATATATCTCCATCTCTCCTTTCTTCACCACTTCTCAGTTCACATGAACTCCTTTCTTACCTGCGTCCTCTGACACCACACAGCTATATCCCCTGCACTAAAAAACACCCCTATAAATCCTCCTCACACATCCTCTTTCTATCCATGCTTCTCCTCCTTGCTTCTGGGGATATCTCTCCCAATCCTGGTCCCTGTCTTATTTCAACTTGCTCTCGTCCTCGCCTCCCACATGCAACTCCTTCTGGTGTCAACCCCTCCAACCTCATACCCATCCCCTGCCACCCTCCCTCCTCTCTCCCTTTCTCCTGTGCCCTTTGGAATGCTCGCTCCCTCTCTAACAAGTTCCTCTCTGTACATGACTTCTTTCTCTCTCACTCCCTGCTTCTCTTTGCTATAACTGAGACCTGGCTTACTCAGTCTGACTCTGCTCTGGAAGCTGCCCTCTCCTATGGTGGCCTTTCCTTCTCCCACACTCCGCGCCCTGATGGCAGGGGTGGAGGCGTGGGGCTCCTGCTCTCCTCTGTCTGCCGTTACCGAACCCTTCCTATTCCCCCCTCTCTTGCTTTTCCCTCCTTTGAGGCTCACACTGTCCAGATCTTCTCTCCTCTCCCTGTTCATGTGGCGGTCATCTATCGCCCACCTACCTCTACTCATCCCCCTTCTGCCTTTCTCTCTCACTTTGAATCCTGGCTCTCTTTCTTTCTCTCCTCAGACTCCCCTGTTCTTCTCCTTGGGGACTTCAATTGCCACATTGATGACCCCTCTCTCCCTTGGGCTTCCCGCTTTCTTTCTCTAACCTCTTCTTTTGGCCTTCAACAGTGGACTGCAGCCAGCACCCACAAGGATGGCCACTACTTAGACCTGGTTTTCACTAAAAACTTCTCTCTCTCTGATTTATCCATTTCCCCTTTTCCTCTCTCTGACCATCATCTCATCTCATTCTCTTTATCTCGCTTCTCCCCTTCTCCACCTCCATCTACACCCCGGTTCTGCAGAAACCTGCGCTCTATTCACTTACCTGACTTTGAGTCCACTTTACACTCCTCCCTCTCCTCTCTCAGCTCTGCTACAGACCCTGACAACCTGGTCAGGAACTACAACTCTGTCTTGTCCTCGTCTCTTGATCTACATGCCCCGCTTTCTCTCTGCCGCCCTCGCCCTTCTAACCCTAGACCCTGGCTAAATTCCCACACGCGCATGCTGCGTTCCTCCACTCGTTCCTCTGAACGCCTCTGGAGGAAGTCTCACACTCTCGCAGACTTCCTTCACTACAAATTTATGCTATCCTGTTTCAACTCTGCCCTCTCGCAAGCTAAACAAGCCTACTTTTCTGCACTAATCAACATGCACAAGTCTAACCCACGCCGACTGTTCTCTGTCTTTGATACTCTACTCAAACCACCCTCAGCTGCCTCTCCTTCCTCCATCTCCGCTCAGGACTTTGCTGACTATTTTAAGGAAAAGGTGGAATCCATACGGCAGAACATCCCCTCTGTTTCTTCCCCCCATCCTACACCTCTTCCTAACTCTCCTCCTGCCTTCCTTGAGTCTTTTTCCACTGTCTCAGAGGAGGATGTGTCGCTGTTGATCTCCTCTTCTCCCTCTACCACTTGCCCTCTTGACCCCATTCCCTCCCATCTCCTAAAACCTCTAGCTCCTACTATAATCCCTACGCTTACACACATTTTTAACTCCTCCCTCTGCTCTGGAACCTTTCCATCCTCCTTCAAACATGCAACAGTCATACCATTACTCAAAAACAGCAAGCTTGACCCTACCTGTCTTTCTAACTATCGACCTGTCTCCCTCCTGCCTTTTGCCTCTAAACTACTTGAACGTCTTTTATTCTCTCGCTTGCTCCATTTTCTCAACACCTATTCTCTCCTAGACCCTCTACAATCTGGCTTCCGCACTGCTCACTCCACCGAAACAGCCCTCACCAAAATAACTGACGACCTCCATGCTGCCAAAGACAGAGGTCATTACACTCTGCTCATATTACTCGACCTCTCTGCAGCATTTGACACCGTGGACCACCCTCTTCTCCTCCACATTCTCCATACTCTAGGTATTCGGAACAAAGCTCTATCCTGGATCTCATCCTACCTCTCCCATCGTACTTTTAGTGTCTCTTCTGCTAACACCTCCTCCTCCTCTATTGATCTCTCTGTGGGGGTACCCCAGGGCTCTGTCCTGGGACCTCTTCTCTTTTCTCTGTACACACTCTCTCTAGGTGACCTAATAACATCTTTTGGGTTTAATTATCACCTCTATGCCGACGACACACAAATATACTTTTCAACACCTGACCTTACACCTGCTGTACAAACCAAAGTTTCTGAATGTCTCTCTGCTATATCATCCTGGATGGCCCTCCGACGCCTTAAACTCAACATGGCTAAAACAGAGCTCCTCATACTTCCTCCCAAACCTGGCCCTACTACCTCCTTCCACATTACTGTTGGAACTACAATCATTCACCCAGTAGCCCAAGCACGCTGCCTAGGGGTCACGTTCGACTCCTCTCTCTCATTCGCCCCTCACATTCAAAACATTTCTAAAACTTGTCGCTTTTTCCTCCGCAATATAACTAAGATACGCCCTTTCCTCTGTTGTTCGACGGCTAAAACTCTGACTCAGGCCCTTATTCTCTCCCGTCTTGATTACTGTAACCTCCTGCTGTCCGGCCTTCCTGCCTCTCACCTGTCTCCCCTACAATCTATCCTAAATGCTGCTGCCAGAATCACTCTACTCTTTCCTAGATCTGTCTCAGCATCTCCCCTCCTGAAATCCCTCTCCTGGCTTCCGATCAAATCCCGCATCTCACATTCCATTCTTCTCCTCACTTTTAAAGCTTTACATTCTTCTGCCCCTCCTTACATCTCATCCCTAATTTCTCGGTATGCACCATCCAGACTCTTGCGTTCTTCTCAAGGATGTCTTCTTTCTACCCCCTTTGTATCTAAAGCCCTCTCCCGCCTTAAACCTTTTTCACTGACTGCCCCACACCTCTGGAATGCCCTTCCCCTCAGTACCCGACTAGCACCCTCTCTATCCACCTTTAAGACCCACCTTAAGACACACTTGCTTAAAGAAGCATATGAATAGCACTGTGGATATTCTAAACACGATACATAATGCTTAGCCCCCTGCAGACGCACTTACCAGAACTCCCTCCTACTTTCTCTGTACGTTCTCGCTACCTACCAATTAGACTGTAAGCTCCTCGGGGCAGGGACTCCTCTTCCGAAATGTTACTTTTATGTCTAAAGCACTTATTCCCATGATCTGTTATTTATATTATCTGTTATTTATTTGATTACCACATGTGAAAAAAGGTTAAACCGGCGCCAAAGGGGGGTAAATACCAGACCAGTGGAGGGTGTGACAGTCCAAATACAGTCCTTGGGATGCTGAATAGTGATGATTTCAACTCAGCAGTGTATATGTGGAAAAAGAAAAGAAAAAGATAATGGTGCAGTAAATCAACACGGGGGGGGGGGGGGGGGGGGGGAATGCACAGATAATTTACAGATAATGACAAACAAGACATACAAACATGAAACAATAGCACGGCCTAAATATTAATAAAAAGCAATTTATTTGTGTGGAAAGTGCATGAACCGCATCCGGAGGGGTAAAATTACAACCCTACTCACAGAATGCTGGAAGGGTACAGGCAATGATCTGGTGCGTGCAGCTGGGCTCTCAAGATGGCGACCGGAGCACTTGGGCTGGCGTCTACACGTGACTGGAATGCCAGGCTGGTGACTCAGATGACGGGACCTCTGGGCGGACGTGACGTCACCTCCGTTGTAATTTCTCCACCGGCTCACAGGTCTCCAGTCCTCCAGTCCTCCTCAGCAGCCGCAATATCGCCGCACCGGTTTTAAAACACTTTTCAGAGACTGCAGCTTTCTCCTTAGGAACTGCAGACTTCTTCCACACAGTGAAACACTCTAAAAACTTGGAACTTCCCAACGCGTTTCGTACGCATGCGCGCATGCGTACGAAACGCGTTGGGAAGTTCCAAGTTTTTAGAGTGTTTCACTGTGTGGAAGAAGTCTGCAGTTCCTAAGGAGAAAGCTGCAGTCTCTGAAAAATGTTTTAAAACCGGTGCGGCGATATTGCGGCTGCTGAGGAGGACTGGAGGACTGGAGACCTGTGAGCCGGTGGAGAAATTACAACGGAGGTGACGTCACGTCCGCCCAGAGGTCCCGTCATCTGAGTCACCAGCCTGGCATTCCAGTCACGTGTAGACGCCAGCCCAAGTGCTCCGGTCGCCATCTTGAGAGCCCAGCTGCACGCACCAGATCATTGCCTGTACCCTTCCAGCATTCTGTGAGTAGGGTTGTAATTTTACCCCTCCGGATGCGGTTCATGCACTTTCCACACAAATAAATTGCTTTTTATTAATATTTAGGCCGTGCTATTGTTTCATGTTTGTATGTCTTGTTTGTCATTATCTGTAAATTATCTGTGCATTTCCCCCCCCCCCCCCCTGTGTTGATTTACTGCACCATTATCTTTTTCTTTTCTTTTTCCACATATACACTGCTGAGTTGAAATCATCACTATTCAGCATCCCAAGGACTGTATTTGGACTGTCACACCCTCCACTGGTCTGGTATTTACCCCCCTTTGGCGCCGGTTTAACCTTTTTTCTCATTTTGCTTCCCTGACTGGTTGTACTACCAGTCATCCACCTGGCTGCCTGAACATTTATTTAATTTCAATCAATATCATTAGCGCTGTTTTGCACCTTACCTTTTTTCTGTGATTACCACATGTATTACTACTGTGAAGCGCTATGTACACTAATGGCGCTATATAAATAAAGACATACAATACAATACAATACAATGTCAGAGCTAGAGGAACAATCAGTAGTTAAGAAAATGACACATATATCAACATACACTACAAAGCACTATTAAAATAACTAGAAAATCCTACTATTTTCTAATTCTTTATGGTCTAAGTATATGTACTTTTGATAAGTATTTACATAAAACATATGTAGCTCCCTGTAAACAGCACAGGCTATACCTATCTCCCTTCTACTGTGATAAGCCCTGTTAAGATCAGGCACCTGTAATAATCCTGGGTTTTCCCCCTTCATAGCCCTGCCCTGAGTGGTAGATGCAGGCCTGGACTCTGCTGCAGGCGTGAGCAAGAGGGGAGGTTCTGCTGACATCACGAAAGGTGGGGCTAGCTCTATATTTAGCACTCCAGCGAGTTGGGGAGATGCAGAGTTAGTGATACCGAGAGTTCCGTTATGCTCGGAGTTATGCGAGAGTCTGCAGGGCAAGTAGTTATGCCGTGAGTCGAAGAATCCTGCGGATCGGTCCGAGGAGTTGGAGGAGACCGCGGTCTTCCCTGTGCAGAGTGCAGGAGGAGAGAGAGGAGGGGAGAGATTCAGCTTCCCTGAATAGAGCTGATAGAGCTATATATCTGATGGACCAATGCCTTCACCCCACCGCCTGGGGTGAGGGGGAGAATCTAAGCCCCACCGCGAGGATAACCTCCGGGGTGGGCCACGGGGTATTGAAGCCCTAGCACAGACCATCCTGTCGGAGGAGAGACTTGGAGGGAAGGAGAGGAGGAATTATCTGTGTGGAAGGAGAGCGGAGTAATAAGTACAGCTTGGCTGTTGTTGTTGCGGCTTCTGGAAGCCACTATCGTTTGGAGTTGCTGATCTGCCAATAAAAGTGACTATCCTTTGTTACTCAAAGACTGTGTGTGAATCAGAAGCTATTACCCTGGGACCCAAGGGGTTCTTCTGTACAGGTCCTGTCCCATATTCCTGGGAGCATAGAAGATGGAGGCGCTGCACCACTAAGAGAAGATGGAGGCTACCACCCCAGAAGCCCTGTCCTGGCTCCCCCATAACATCGCGGGAAGCTCAGGCCCTCCTGTTTACCACAGGTATGCACCACACCGCATGTAATCTGCCCTCATGCACCCTAGACACCACCGTAGAGTCTGGGGGGGGGGGGGGGAGCAGGGTTACACATATATTACCGAATGTAAGTGTAACAGTAATTACTAAATTAAGACAATAACTTCCTATCTCTGACAGTATTACACCTTGTCAAAGTGTTTACTATGTAGGGATTTTATTGGTATCGTTTCACTTACTGTATATTGATTTTTTAATTACTGTTACATTTACATTAGGTAATATATGTTTTATGTAAATACCTATTAAAAGTTAGATTGAATAATACCAGTGGTGTGAATTTAAGTGAATTATTTTTCTAGTGTACTTATCATTTTACTGATTAGGAGTATTACTGCATCAGAAGAGAGAAACAACATAGCCATACAGTATATTTTCCACATTGTGATTCACAGATCTCATTGGCAGTCAAATTATCAACCCAGAAATCATTTAATGCTCATATCCTTATGTAACCCTTTAGGGCTACCTGAATCCAATGTATCAATCCAAAACATTTATCTTTGTAGAAGATATTGTGTTCTATTACCTTCTCTATTGGGTATCAGTTTTTCTTTTATCGCCTGGACTGTGATACTGTATATTGTTTGTGTGAATACAAATGTCTTCCCACTGGTGTATCATTTTTAGTATTTAGTGGGTCATAATTTCTAATACTATATGTATGTTCATTTCATCTCTGTTTTATAGGTCTTCCAGCTTACCCCACATACCCAATGCCACATGGGCAGTTCAGCAAGTATATCACCAGTTTGGTGTCACACATTAAGAACCATTTTACTGGGATTTGAAATCCTGTTAATGGATGCATAATATAATTTCCCTTAATAATTCCACTACAATTCTTACAACTGCTATAGGGAAAAGTACCATATGTTGGGGTACATAAATACTGTATTGTGTATTATCCTTCATTGTAATACAAGCTGCACTAATAAGAAAATTCCCAATATTTCTCCCTCTTTAGTGGGAAAAAATAGATTCATAAATGTTTGGTCACTTTGTAATATTGGCTAGTAGTAGAGTATACTTTCCCCAATCTGGGCCCGAATTGCTGCCAAACAGATAAACAATGGAATTCTATGTTTATCTGAAGTTGTCTTACAGTAGTAGGGTTTAGGGGTTTAGCTCTAGGAATTTATTTAACTTTTGTTGTAACAGATATTTCAAACAGTACCCTGTTTCTAAAAAACTTTCAATCATTTAATCTGCTCTGGCATCGAAAGTTTTTTCATTAGACACAATCCGTCTTACTCTTAGTAGTTGACTCTGAAGGAGACCCTTTTTTTGTACCAGAGGGATTAAAACTAGAAGAAAGGATCAGATTATTTCATTCCGTAGGTTATGAAAGCAGATCTGTTTCTAGCATTTTCTTTATTAATACTGTACTGTACCTCTAAGAAGTGTATGGCCTCTTCGCTGTGCTCAATTGTGAATTTTATTGTTTCATGTAAAGTACTGTATTTACAGTTTTTTTTCATTCCCAGCAAATCTTCCTTAAATCCTGTCGAAATCAGGACAATGTCATCCACATATCTATATCACCGTACTGTTTTGTTTAAATCAAGAATTAGTAAGAAACAAATAATTTTCAATAACATGTATGAATCTATTTACATATATGGAGGCAATATTGCAGTTGTAGGAAAAAGCTACTATCAAATCTGAAATATTTTTTTCTCCAGTGCGAAATATAGAAAAGGAATTATCCAACTCCTCTTTGAATATGCCAACCTGAGACAACAAATTCCCTCCTCATGGGGAATAGAAGTATAGAGACTCCGCACGTCAATTGTGCAGAAGATTGCCTCCCCATGGACATCATACAGAGCCTCCAAACTCTGAAGGAAATCATTCATATCAATGACACATGTAGGCAGCTTGAAAACAATAGGCTTAACTCATCAATGTATCTACCCAAAGGCTGTAACAGTGAACCATGCCCAGAATATGTCTATATATATGAATTACTTGCTATATCTATTTCGAGATGAATCAAGATTCTCAAGACTGCCAGCAAGAGGAATGAAAAAGGCAACTGTTTTTCAAACTAAGAATTAATTCAGAACACTAATAACCTGTGTAGACCCGGTCCCCGGCGGCTCCTAGAAACCCCCCTCCTTTGGTGCAGCGCGGTCGCGGGTGCCGCCGGAGCCAGTGACGAACCCGCCAGCTGCTTCCAAAGGTGGGGGCCGGAGCAGGGAGCGGTTGGAGCCTTAGGAGGCTCGGCGGTGCACCTGGCTAGCGGGGGCCGCCATTGTAGTTGCGCGCATATGCGCCGGGGTCGCGCATGCGCGGAAGAGGCCAGGGAGTTGCGGCGGCCCTTGAGGGGTTGCGCATGCGCAGTGGAATCGCGCAAACGGCCCCAGTATAGAAACAGCCTCCACGGGACTACAATTCCCAGGAGGCTAAGGGGGGAAGGTACCAGGTGCCCCAGAGTAGCCAATAGGGATGGAGGATTGCCCTGCCAAGAGAAGGGATACATTTCGTGGGGTTTGGAGGAGAGAGTCAGTTGGCGCCAGGAGAAGCTAGGGGAAGGAGGTAGGGTGCAGGAGTCAGTGACTCCCTGCATTAGGCCAGCAGCCCCCAAGGCCCCAGCTAGCCCTGAGTCACCCAGTAGTGTGAGTTGTGTCAGGGACAGGCCCCAGGCTAAGGACCCTGCCCCTTACTATCCAGAGTCAGTTAGGGACCCAGCAGATGCTGCGCATCCATCCAGAGGTGTGGGCTCAGACCGTTGCTGTCGCTGCAGCAGACATCCGGGTGGGATCGCCCCGGATGGTAGATCCGGTATAAAGCCGACATCAGGATCCTTTTGTGAAGTTCCTTGGCAGGCCCGGGCACCGGAGTGCTCGACAGGTAATCAACAAGTGCACCAATGAGTCATATCATATTCACATGGGACATAGTGGCTGCGCAGTCACACATATCTATCTCACTTGAGGGTGGGGTAATACGGTGTGGGGTTACTGGACACTGGGTGGGATCATCCGGTGGAGGTAGCGTCCTGCGAGACGCAGTAGTTAGTGTCTCCTCTAGGGAGGGACACCTGTTGATTATATGCAAAAGTACGGTTCCTATGCTCACAAGTAAAGTCATTGGTTTTTTTACATACTGTGTGTGTGGAGTGATATATATAGTGTCCTGCGAGGAACTACTCCCCTCTGGTGGGAGCCATCGCAGGTGGAGGCGCTGCACCAAGTTCGAGGTTATTCATATTGTGTCATGCGTGCCCAGGCTCTCCGTGGCAGAGGTTTAGGCCTCCTGTGAGCCTAACAGGTAAAGCACCACACTGGGTAATGCATATAGATCCCCTCACCTACATCCTATCTGCGATTGGGGGGGAATATGGGTTACACCTGCAAGTGAGCAGTGATTAAACTCTGCACTCTTGCAATTTGAATAAAGTGTTCGACCGCTCACCCAAAAAATCTACTCGTCCCTAGCCACGCCCATAGCCACGCCCCTAGCCACGCCCCAAGCCACGCCCTAGCCACGCCCCTGGCGAATATAAGTGACTATCAGCAAATACACACGAATGCAGCCGTTCCCTACCTGTCTTCTGAGTTAGGGGGGATTCCGAGTATCCTGGTAGAAGCTTTCTAATCAGATCTGGAACAAAGAAAGTTAGAAATTATTTTAAAACCTCAATACATTCTTATGTGTAGACCGCTGACTACTTGTTTGACTGGGTGACTGACTGACTGACTGAGTGACAGGGTGAGTGACTGAATGGGTGACTGACTGAGTGACTGAATGGGTGACTGACTGAGTGACAGGGTGAGTGACTGACAGGGTGAGTGACTGACTGGGTAACTGACTGACTGGGTGAGTGACTGACTGAATGGGTGAGTGACTGAATGGGTGAGTGGGTGAGTGACTGACTGAGAGACTGACTGGGTGAGTGACTGACTGGGTGAGTGAGTGACTGGGTTACTGACTGACTGGGTTACTGACTGACTGGGTTACTGACTGACTGACTGGGTGTAGAATGGGACAAATACATTATGAATAACTGTAGACAGCATAAGAAATTGTTACAATCAACCAAAACAATGTTTTATTTAGCAGTGTAGGCGGCCGGGCGCACCACCCCTTTGGCACCTCCCGTCCGGCGCCCCCCCCCCCCAAAGACCCTCTTTATAGTTTTAATTATAACCTGCCTTTTTATTTTTTTGGATGGGCTAAAATCCTAACTGAGAAAGGTTGGGCAGGCCGGATTTCCCCCCCCCTCCCCCCCCATACCTCACTCGGGCGTAGTGGAAGCTTTGTAGAGGTGGCAGGGTGGGTTGGAGGCACGTCCCCAGCGGGCTCCCCATGGGACAGTCAGCCCCGCCATGGCCGCCACTGCCCTGCTCCCCTCGCCGGGACATGCCGCACGGCATGAAGCTAGTGGTCGGGGGTGCAGACCGGCATATCCCCCCCCCCCCCACACCTCATGCGGCGGCTGCGCCGTCATGAAGATAGCTGGGCTTAGTGTAATCTTTGGGGAGGCGGCAGGGTGGGGGGGAGGCGGCAGGGTGGGGGGGAGGCACACTGTCCCATGCACACACACCCATGCATACACACATACCCATGCATACACACACACCCATACACACACACACACACACAACCATGCACACACCCACACAACCATGCACACACACACCCATGCCCACACCCTTGCACACACACATACACAAACACCCATGCCCACACCCATGCCCACACCCATGCACACAGACACACACACACACACCCATGCCCACACCCATGCACACACACACACACCCATACATACACAAACACACACCCATGCACACACACACACACACACACACACCCATGCATACACACACACCCATACACACACACACACAACCATGCACACACACACACCCATGCCCACACCCTTGCACACACACACACACACACACACACACACACACACACACACACACACACACACACACACACACACACACACACACACACACACACACACACACACACACACACACACACACACCCATGCCCACACCCATGCCCACACCCATGCACACAGACACACACACACACACCCATGCCCATGCCCATGCCCATGCACACACGCACATGCACACACACACACACACACACAGACACACACACACACACACACACACACACACACACACACACACACACACACACACACACATACATACACACACACACACACACACACACACCCATGCCCACACCCATGCCCACACCCATGCACACACACACACACCCATGCCCACACCCACACACACCCATGCACACACACACATACACCCATGCATACACAAACACACACACACCCATGCACACACACACACACCCATGCATACACACACACCCATACACACACACACACACACACACACACAACCATGCACACACACACCCATGCCCACACCCTTGCACACACACACACACACACACACACACACACACACCCATGCCCACACCCATGCCCACACCCATGCCCACACCCATGCACACAGACACACACACCCATGTCCATGCCCATGCCCATGCACACACACACACACACCCATGCACACACACACACACACACACGCACGCACGCATGCACGCACACACACACACACACACACACACACACACACACACCCATGCCCACACCCATGCACACACACACACACACACACATACACACCCATGCCCACACCCACACCCACACACACACACCCATGCACACACACACACATACACCCATGCATACACAAACACACACCCATGCACACACCCATGCACACACACACACACACACACACACACACACACACACACACACACACACACACACATACACGCCCACACCCACACATACACACACACCCACACACACACACACACACACACATACACACACACACACTAATGCATACACACACGGGACGCCGTGACAGGCCGAGAAGGGGGGGACACCCCCACTGCAATCTGCTGGCCCGCGCCAGACCACGTGACAGGCCGAAAAGGGGGACACACCCCCACTGCAATCTGCTGGCCTGCGCCGGACCACGTGACAGGCCGAGAAGGGGGGACACCCCCACGACAATCTGCTGGCCCGCGCCGGACCACGTGACAGGCCGAGAAGGGGGGACACCCCCACAACAATCTGCTGGACCGCGCCGGACCACGTGACATGCCGAGAAGGGGGGACACCCCCACGACAATCTGCTGGCCCGCGCCATACCACGTGACATGCTGAGAAGGGGGGGGACACACCCACTGCAATCTGCTGCCCCCGGGACATGCCGAGAAGGGGGGACACCCCCACGACAATCTGCTGGCCCGCGCTGGACCACGTGACATGCCGAGAAGGGGGACACACCCCCACTGCAATCTGCTGCCCCCGGGACATGCCGAGAAGGGGGGGAAACCCCCACGACAATCTGCTGGCCAAGTTAAGCGGGGACAGGGAGAGAAGGGGGAACATGGATAGAAGGGGGAACAGGGAGAGAAGGGGGAACAGGGAGAGAAGGGGGAACAGGGAGAGAAGGGGGAACAGGGAGAGTAAGGGGGCTTGCAGGGAAGGAGTAAGGGGGCTTGCAGGGAAGCAGCAGAGGGGCCGCAAGACGGAGGATTGGAGAGTACTTACTTACTCTCCAAAAGATCTCCGGCCGGAAAGAATGGCTGCTCGTTGGGGGCAGGCTCTTATAGAGCCTGGCCGCGCGCCCACAAAGCCTGGGAGCGCGCGCCAATCAGAAGTCAGGTAGGGGGAGGTTTTTTTTTCAGCGCGAGCAGGGAAAATTTTCAGCGCGAACGGGGGAAATTTAAAAAAACAAGCACGTGTTCTGCTTGGACCAATATTTACTCGCCTGGGGGTTAAATCCACCCGCCCCGGGCGTGTAAATGTATAGGATTGTCGAACACTGTGAATAAACACAATTGGTTCCCTCAGGATTCTCCCTAATATTTCTCTCAGTGCACATACTGTATTTCACAGATCCCACACATTCCTTCCACAGCTGAAAGACAGGCTGTTTTCGCCTTCTATTCAGGGTGAATTTTTACATGCTAATATCTACTGGTCAAGCCCAACATACTGTACTGTAGATTTCCACTGTGCTTCGGCTAGCAACTCTAGGATGCTATTATGTGGATAGGCACAGTGGATAGGCATTCTTCAAAGTAAGGTCACATAATTTCCTGTAGTTCTCACAAAGTCAGACACCACCATTCTTGGTTTGAACTATTGTAAAACCACTGAAAGTATACAGTATTAACAGCACCTAAGTGTGCAGAGAAAATGAACCAATGAATGTTAATGTGGTGCACGGAACAGAGAGGGAGTTTCCAATACTCAATCATAAGTATTAATGCAATAGACAACTGGTGATATGGCAATTAAACATATCTACTAATATGATGATACAATATATATCAAAGATGATACAATCTAAAGCAAACAGATACAACTAACAATGATAGCTGTGAAACAAAAGAATAAATAGTCTAATATATAAAGTTTAAAGACACGTGAGCACACTAAATGTAGTGGGGGAGAATAAATCACATAAGGAAAGGGAGACAAGGTAAGGGAAAACAAGGAGGGGGGATGGGGGAAAAACAGGGGAATAAGGGAGGCAATTTTTCAGGGCTCCTAGCCCCTTCTTCTGGTCATTCCCTAAGACCAATTTGCTCCAGGTACTTCCCTTGCCCCTGTAGAGACAGGTGTTCCCTAACTTTAAAACAACAATCAGACTGAGCTGATAGTAAAGATAGTGAAACACCCTTTGAACAATAATCACCCAACATGGTACAATATTCTAATAGTGATAGAGGCTCCTATCCTAAGCTTACAGCAGCACTATCAGTCCAGGGCTGAGCTGTCCTAAGCAGTACAACCGAGTCCTAAGACTGTAGATCTCACCGAGTTTTTAAGCAGTTCCACACAGTGTAATCCAACAGAGAATCAAAATCTAAATCAAACCAGCTGAGGTTGTGATTTGCAGTTTAATCATTGAGTCTTTTATTGAGGTTTGTGTCTTTTAATGTGCATAGTAATGTTAGTTAAGTACTTTATGCGCTGAACGGTCTTTATTTTTTCCAACATCAGATCTCTAAAATATACTATTGTATGTTTGTAATGTTAAGGAAGTAGGCCGCATGGAGACTTGCCTTAAAATACACTCCTTCATTTGAATTTTTTTGTGAATATAGACATATTGTCCACAATTATCAATTTCTCCCAGTGTCTGAAGAAGAGATTGCACATGTGCTCTTCAAATGAAAACTAAGCAGCTAATGTGGACCTGACTTACTGCAATCTAAGTTCCTAAGAATTGGTGCCCCAGCCATTGCCAAACCACTTGCTTCCCTAATCAACTCAATTCTGTCTGCAGGCCATATCCCTAAGAACTAAAAAACTGCCAGAGTTGTCCCAATAACCAAAAGTGGGGACAAAACCCCTGTCTCAAACTACAGGCTAATCTCTCTTCTCCCAATACTATCCAAAGTCATGGAACAATGTGTTCCCTCCCAATTAAGCGAATACTATACCAAGACAAATTTTCCTAGCCAATTCCAATCTGGCTTCTGCCCCAAACACTCCACGGTAACTACCCTGCTAAAAGCTTGCAATGAAATCCAGTGTGGACTGGAACTGGGACAACTCACTGGTGCAATATTCCTGGATTTTGTAAAGGCTTTTGATAATGTTGATCATGTTATCTTGCTAAACAAACTCCGGTGCTCTAGAATAGGGAAGCATTCTTTAAACTGGTTTCATTCATACCAATCAGGTAGATCCCAACCTGTGTCAATCTCTGGCACTAACTCCAACTCTTTGGAAATCACTTGCGGTGTTCCACAAGGCTCTTTTCTGGGGCCCCTACTCTTCTCAGTGTTCATCAATGATCTTCCTAAAGCTTGTAAGCGAGCTTCAATACACATGTATGCAGATGACACAATGTTATATGCACACAGCCCTAGCGTTTACGACCTTGGACATGTACTGTACTTCAATCTGAATTTTTGAGACTTGAAAATTGGATTTCCCAAAACAAACTGTTTTTAAACACTGACAAGACTTTAACAATGGCTACATTTCTAAAACTACCAATCAATGAGCTCCAGATCAGAACCAAATCTAATACCATCCTAGCTCCTGTTACTAGTATAGCCTTGTGTAATTTTGGGGTTAGAGGAGGTCAGGAGAGGACTCAGAAGGGCTTGAGACTACCCTGGTGGTGATAAACCAATTGCGGGGTCAAAGCACTAAGTGGTGGGCTCCGTTATATGAGGGGTATTCAGAATGGTTGGACCGCACTAGATTCATCCTCATGCGAGGAGATGTGATTGATCACTGGTGGGATGTGGGTATTTACTTGGCTGAGGAAGGCCAAGAGGAGCATGTGAGGAGATGGGATGAAATCCAAAAGGGGATAGTCACCCCTAAAGGGTCCTCTATATTGTATGACGTTATTGCCCCTGAAGAACCACTGTCCTGGGTACTGCCAGGTAAAGCAGGGAACAAAAGGCTGGTGAGAGTAAGCAGGGCTGAGAGAGCCATAGTGGCTAGGTATAAGCAGTCTCATGGCTTTGAGTATCCATATGTTCCTGAGCCTATAATGCAGGAAATTGAGGACAACCCGGGATACATGGTTAAGGGAAGCGGTGGAGGACTACATTAAATCCAAATCTAGTCACTCTGAGTACCGAACTGAGGCTAGAGTATGTTATCTCATTCGTGTCTGGAGTGTAGGCAGGAACACTTACAAGCACAAGTTAGAATACAGACCAGAGAATGGGCCACCCAGATCATATAGTGTCACCATTATTGATCACAACGGGCAAGAAGTTAAGAAACCTGATTGGAGGCACTATTATTGAGTGGATTCTCCTAGGGAGTAGTCCTAGTGATGGGAGGGTAAAATGAATATGTTCTGTATTACAGTAATGCACTTGTGTTGTATCTGTATTTTGTATTAATGTGAATTTTGTATTGTTTACCACATTGTTTGGTGGTTATATGTGTTATAGCCTCCTCTTTTATTTTACTAAGTTTCTTAGAAACCACTTCATTGTGCTAACAATATCACACTATGTAGATTTTGTTTTTATTTTAAGGTGCAACCGCTCCCCTGGTTTTCCTGTGTATTATGTTGCAGGTTGTCTGTTTGAAGGAAGACCCAGCAAATTTAGAGCCAAGTGGGGACAATTGGATCCACCAGAGGGAGATTGTAGCCTTGTGTAATTTTGGGGTTACATGCCTTCCTCCTCCTGTGCAATAATCCCTGTTAAAAGGGCAGGCTTGCCAGGAGTAATCATGGGGTTTGCCCTCACCTCCTGTGATGTATATTATTCAGTGAAGGAAGTGACATCAGGCTCTGTGTCCACTAACAGTGACACAGGGGGGGTACCTACTGAAGCTATATAATATGCAGCACTTCTTGAATTTAGTGTGTGTGCCACACCATCTGAGTGAGGTGAGTCTATCCAGCAACCTGTCAGGGCTCTGGCAGTGTTTGTGGCCCTCCCTTCAGGGAGTGGTGTGGAAGACTATACCTCTTACTTCATTAGGGAGTAGGGGAAGAGTTAGACCTGCTTTTAGGGCCCTTGCCTGGGAGTGTAAGTTCAGGGACTTCCTTTGGGTTGGCAACCTGAGAATGAGTGGCTAGATTACCAAGCCACTATGATGGGCGGCTGTCCATGTCTGCTGTTAATACAGGATGCCAAAGAAAGATATCGTTTCTGTCCTGTGTGTGGAGTCACTAAGGAAGAAGGTGCACATAGAGGTTCTCTTTCAGAGACTCCTCCCTGCTACGCTGGGGGTCATGAAGAGATAGAGGCGCTGTACCATGAGTGAGTATGATGCAACATTACCTCATAAGCCAGTCCTGATGCCATTCCCCTTATTACCATCAAGCAGGAGACTCAGGAGTCCTGTAAGCCAGCAGGTGCACCACACTATAGCCATGTGTAACCAGAGTAGTATTTCCCTAGAGGGGCCAATCTGCGATTGGGGGGGGGGGGGGGAAACCCGTTACACTAATTTCAAATATTTGGGCATATGGGTTGACTCCCATTTAACACTTGGGTTGCCCATTGATACCCTGCCATACAAAACGTATGCCAAACTAGGTGTATTTTATAGGAACAAATCCTCCCTAAGTCTGCTGGTTAGAAAGTGCATTGCCCAGCAGATGCTAATGCCAATTATAGACTATTGAGACATAGTATATGGAACAGCACCGTAGCAAACTTGATACCCTCTACAATTCAATATGCTGCTTTAAACCTGTATACAACAAGGGTTCGCTTGCGTGCCAAGTCCCATGCCAGGAGCGTCACAAGGCCTGGAAAAAGGATTCGGCCCCATCGACGGACACGGAAGTGAGAGTCAGCCGTGAGCAGTGGACCAGAACAGGCCGCAATAGAGCTGCATCAACTGTTTGTTGTATGTAAGTTGCTTTTATTTATGTTTGTTGTTTAATACATTTTATCACTTACATATGGTTTGCGATTGTCATCCCATATACGGGGGACGGGAGAGACACTAACCCCTAGATAAAAGCAGACGGTGTGACCGTCCTAAACACTTCAAAGAGGAGTGACCAGCTGTCGAAAGATACCATTAAGAGACTGACTCACAGAGGGACGTGTGAGTAGCATTTGACTATTATTATAATTATTATACTGCTGCATTGAGCCCCCTTTCATATTCAGCAAGAGATCGAAGCTCTCATGTACTCATACTGAATCTTTGCTTTCCACTACTTCTTTTCACTACTGCTTTTCACTTTGCGCTGACCATACACCCTATCTACTGGTACACTGCTCCAAAAGGATCAAGGGAAGATCCTGACTTGGTCAAGCTGCCACCCAACAGAGGGGCCAGTATATTCATTTTGTATTACATGGTTTGATCCTATTATTATTATAAACACTGAATACTATATCCATCAGGGATAGTTATCTGTAGTATCATTTTCCTCCAATGCAACTACAACACTGCAAAATGCACCAAGAACTAGATTGGTCATCACTTGAGTCTAGGTGCAAAGTTTATCTTTCCTGTTCTGTCTTCAAATACTTTCTGGGCAAGCTAACCGCCTATCTGAACAAGCTCCTCACCACTGCCACATGCAGCACTTATCATCTTAGATTTGACTCCAAAAGACTGTTTATGGTCCCAAGGTTCAACAAAGTACCCGGTCGCTCCTCCTTCTCTTACCGTGCATAACAAAACAGGAACATTCTACCGGAGACTCTCACAGCTGCCACCAGTCTAAGTTCTTTCAAAACTAAAGCTGTCTCACCTTTTAACCTGGTCTGTGACTGTTACATACGCCTACTGTATAACGTATTATCTTTAACTGTGTACGCAGTGTCTTGTATATAATGTATAACACTGTTTACCTAATGTAACTATGCATTTTTAACCATTTAGTTGTCCAGGACAAACATGAATACGAGAGGTAGCTCTCAATGTATTACTGTAACGGATGCTCACTACAAACAGGAGTTAGATCGCAGGGCTGATATGGGGATGTATATAACCAATGTGACAAAAAAGGGAAGGGGCTGAATGATGGACTGGGCGCTTCCAAAAAGTGATAATTAAATAGTGTTAAAAATTATAAATAAAACACATGAAGTGAATAATACACTAAATCTGATAAACCTTACACCAAACAGTGAGTAAATAGTGATAATAAAGTGTATATAGAGCAGCTCAACTTCCTCTGATGGGATAGTTCCAAATCCCAGGATACAAAGTTTTCTTTGCTTGGAGGTGAGGAGGAGCGCAAGATGATTCAGTGGTATATGTAAAGAAAATAAACATATATAGTGCAGACTCTAAAAACTGATAATGTCACCCTGTAGTCTGTAAGAATAGAACTCACAAAATACGTCGTATAATATCACATGTCAGAGATCCATCTCTCTCTGACTGGAGCCCTTTCAACCGCAAATGCCAGGATATCCCTCAGTGGGTAAGTGTGGTGTATATGCAAAAAAAGGGAAACCACAATAGTGCATACTATTCAACCAGATATATTAAAAATCATCACGAGTAAATTAAACTCACATTTTCCAAAAAATAATCAGGTATGGGAGAGAACCGCCGATTAGTCTGAAGGACCCCGTCTGCAAGCGTGATGATTTTTAATATAGCTGGTTGAATAGTATGCACTATTGTGGTTTCCTGGCATTTGCGGTTCAAAGGGCTCCAGTCAGAGAGAGATGGATCTCTGACATGTGATATTATAAGACGTATTTTGTGAGTTCTATTCTTACAGACTACAGGGTGACATTATCAGTTTTTACAGTCTGCACTATATATGTTTATTTTCTTTTACATATACCACTGAATCATCTTGCGCTCCTCCTCACCTCCAAGCAAAGAAAACGATGTATATAACCGCTGCCCCACAACTACGGGGAGATATCCATGTGATTCAATTTAAAGGAAATCTGTTATTAAACTATACAGTTTTTTTTTAATATTTAACATGTAAAAAGAAAATCTAACTCCTTGTTTTCACTGTCTCTAAATTTAGATTCCTTCTTGCCATTATATTGTTCTGCTTTTTATACCAACATTAACATCTGTTTTGTTTCCTTAACAGAAGTGTACAGAACTTTCCTGCAGGCTTCAGGAACATTTGATAGCTATTTATTTTATTTTCAAGAAACCGGGCTAAATAAATAAAAATTTAAATCATCAAAACTTTTTTCTCTCTGCATACAGTACATAAGAGTTACCCGCCTTTATAATTTTTTGTATTAAAGAATTAGCGGTGTGGTCAATTTCCTACATATGTTCTATTTACATTACTGTAAAATGTGCAGCTCGTCTCATGAATGTTGCTAATGCTAAAATGGGGCATGTGGAGGCGAGGGGAAACCGAGGTTAACCTTGTTCTTACATAAAGTACCAGATACTATGTCATTGCAATCAAAGAGGGTGAAACTGAATAGAAACTGAAAATAATTATCCAATTTCATTTTATTTTTACACACTTACAATTACAGTGTTATCATAATTGTCTGTAAATGTTATTGTAATATGCAATTTTCTTTTATTTTTGCTGCAATACAAAATCTTTAATCAGCAATACTTTCATCGTTGCAGCATGTGGGTAGATACTGTACACTAAAACACACAGGGGGCGATTAACTAAGCTCCGTTATGTAGCACTGAAATGGGTTATATCGCTCGGCCGCAAAAGGCTGAAGCCATAAGCGCTATTCACTAAGGCTGTTTGGCGCGTTTACGGCCTGCTTTGCAAAAAAGGGCCATAGCGCGCGATCACCTTCTTCACCGCTGATATTGTGCTAAAAGTTATTTAGCACGATGACTATTATAAACAAAGCAGCCTGTAAGAACTGCATGGAGATGCTGCGTCTCAATGCACGGCTCTTACAGGCGATCGTGCTGTACAAATATGATTTTTAATACTAGTGTACAAATATGATTTTTAATACTAGTGTACATGAGCAGGGGGTCTCCTGAGCTGAACCGCATTGGTTTCAGGTCCGAGGACCCCTACTTCAGGAGCTACAGGCCCCGTTATGGGGTGCCGGTATCCCCTGCAGAATATAAATGTCCCGGTCATGTGACGCGGGAGCTTTAAAGTGCAGGGGATACCGGCACCCCATAACAGGGCCTGTATCTCCTGAAGTAGGGGTCCTCGGACCTGAAACCAATGGAGTTCAGCTCAGGAGACCCCCTGCACATCTACACTAGTATTAAAAAACACATAACAATAAATAATAATTCATTATCATAGCGGATAGTCGCTATTGTAATGAAGCTGCATTAATGTAATGGATGTGTGTTGTATATAGCAATGTTTATTGGGACCAATAAACATGATATTATGCCTTAACCCCTTCATTGCCTTGGCGGATAGCCGCTAACCTTAACCCTAACCCTAAGGTAATGAAGCTGCTTTAATGTATTTTTAATAATAGTGTGCGGGAGCAGGGGTTCCCCTGAGCTGAACCGCATTGATTAATGCCTCAGAGATTCCCTGCTTCCCGAGTTACAGGCCCCGGTATGGGGCATCGATGCCAGTGTTGGCGCCATCTTTATAGCGTAAAAGACGCGACGTGGGCTCAATAAAGATGGCGTCCACACTGGCACCAATGCCCCTTACCGGGTCCTGTAACTCAGGAATCAGGGGGTCCCTGAGCCACAAATCAATGCGGTTCAGCTCAGGGGACCCCCTGCTCCCGCATACTATTATTAAAAATACATTAAAGCAGCTTCATTACCTTAGGGTTAGGGTTAGCGGCTATCCGCCAAGGCAATGAAGGGGTTAAGGCATAATTTCATGTTTATTGGGGACAATTGGTCCCAATAAACATTGCTATATACAACACACATCCCCCTGCCCCCTAACACATACTATACAGTAATGGGCAAAATTACTATTATCCACATATGGAAAATAATGCATTTGCCCATTAAATATACATTAATCACAATAAATACATTTTGTACTCACCCTTGTCTGGCACCCACGATGAAGGCCACCCTCATCTTCCTCCCCGTCCATACACTGGGGTGCTGAAAAATATACACAATAAGAAAAAATGCCAAACTAATGTCCCCTAACCCCTTAGTTATTAACCGCAACAGTCATTAAGGGGTTAAGCCACCCTGACCCGATACCCACCCTTCACCCATTTATTTGTACAGTGGCTTCATCATGTGTGTGTGTGTATATATATATATATATATATATATAAAAGGCATACCCAGATAATCAACCCTACACTGATGAGACCCATTAAGGTCGAAACAGCTGTCTGTGGGTGGTTTTCTGGGTATGCACCTTAACCCTGGCTGGCCTGACCATGCAGCAAGCTTAAGCCTATAGGGAACCATGTTAAAAATGGTTTTTGAAGCAAAAATTGGCACTGTGTTCTCATTTGCATGTCATTTCCCAGAATCCCTTGCTGCAGTGGAAGTGCTGTGTGCTGGGTGATAATGGGGAAAGGCGGGGTTGCAGACCTGCCTAAGACATGCAGATGAGCATACAGTTGTATTTACATTTAGATTTATATATATGTATATATATATATAATATATATTATAATATATGTACAGTATACTGTATATGCATGATTAACCAATATACAAATAAATACTGAACATAGCCAAATACAAATCTCTCCCAATATCAAACAGCAACAAGCAAAATCAATATGTAATAAATCCAAATACAAACACTCAATTTGACAATGTGTACATGATACAATTAATCTGTGCATCATGTATACTATGTCAACCAATGCTCCAAATCAACTACACTAATCCAAACAAGATACAAATACAATCATTAAAGAAAAACAAAGCATCAACACAATTAAATTACCATCAATTAATCCAATCACCAATCAATTACAATCCAAGTCGATTACACACTTCTAATCCTACAAGCAAACCATTGTGAAAAATAATCTATGTCAAAGTAACCATCACACTAAATCTATCTTCCAAAAATAAGCCATTAAAATAATCTATAGCAACCAGCCTTTAAATAAACATTTGCAAAAATGAAATGTACATTAGAAACACATTTTTACACGAAGCAGCAAATTGCAATTCCAAAAAACATCCAAACAAGGCATGCCAACAAGTTTTTATTATACATCTATGTATGTCCATGTATATTTTACAGACATAAATACAGGTGCAATAAAAGAGCATTAAAAACAATTGAATCACATTAAAAATCAATATACAATACAACCACTGATTTGTCCTGTACGTATGTATATCCATAGTGACATACATAAATTCAGGCCACCAATAAATGGACATTAAAAAAAAATGGACGTCAGGAAAAAAATGCCAAAAAACCTGTACAATAAAAATAAAATACATTTATTTTTTTTACTTACCATTAGATGAACCACTCACAGAAATCAAGGGGAGCCGGAAGCACTGGAACAGGTAATCCAACAACAGGAACCAGGTAACCATAAAATAATAAACCCTTACAATCCACAAGTGTCTGTATCTTCTTTCTTTTATTTGTAATCCATAGTAGGGGTCTTCTCCGTCTTCTTCTGTCTTCTTCTGTCTTCTTCCGGGGTCTTCTTATCTTCATCGGCCACGCCCTGGTTTTCTTTCTTCCATAGGAGGTCTTTCCTCCTCTGCGTCTAGCTTCAAAATGAGACGACATAGGCTTTAATAGGCCTATGATGTCACATTTTCGATATATGGTTCTCACGGTCCTGATTGGGCCGTGAAAACCATGTGCTTTGGCCAAAAAAAATAAAAATAATGACGTCATTTAAAGGCAATGAAAGCACAGCCAATCAGAATGGCTGTGCTTCAATTGCCTTTAAGATGACGTCATAAAAAGAAAGATGGCCGGCCTCACATGGTACGGTAGCCAATCAGAGCATGGGAACTCCATCCCAACTCTGATTGGCTCAAGTAGACCATGTGACAGAGGCTTTGGGGAGAACGGTTGAGACGTTATTGAAAGCCTGTCACATGGTACTTGAGCTAATTAGAGTTGGGATGTATTCCCCACGCTCTGATTGGCTACCGTACTTAATATATAATATACTTAATATGTTATATTATTGAGGTTGAGTTGATATAGTTACCTTTTAATAGGGTTGAACTATACTTAGGTTCTATGTTACATTTCTTATGGGTTAAAGTTGAAAAAAACTAACAATAGCGCTCTAACACACCCTAAATGTGACAATATACAATTCAACCACATATGTGTAAATAATAAAGCAATGTGATAATAATAACAATCAAGTGATCTAAAGAAAAAATTAAGAAACTTAGAAACAAACTGCAACCCTTGATAAAGACTGTTCCACTCGTCTTGCACCAGGTGATCCTCCAACAAATCAGGGGAGCTCGTCTCGTAGTTATGAAATAAAGAAACACTACATAGTGTAATACTGTTGTGAATAAATTTGTGCAAATAAAGCTCAAAAATGACTACTCACAATAAAGCAGTCAAATTCAGGCAGTCATCCAACTTAAGGGGTGGATGTTCCCTGTGTATACAGCAGCCACCAGCCCCCAACCTCCAAGGAGAATAAAAGAAGAAAAGAGACCATATAGTGCAGATGGTATTTAGTATTAAAAGGGATTCAAAAAATGCAGGCTTACACTTCATATGATCGAGGTAGGCAGTATGATATTATAGGTAATGGGTGCTCATCTGGTCGCGATCCTTTTGAGTTCCTCACTATCCTCAGCTCCACCGCAATACTCTCGCGTCCACGCCAGGCAATCCCTTTGCGTCACTTCCGGTTTGTTAAGCAAACTTCCGGATCTGATGACAGGGGTGGGCCTCAGTTGTTCTTCCTCTTTGGTATGGGCTGAAACACTCTACATGTTTCGCCGTTGTTACGGCTTCATCAGGAGTGTCTGTTGGCTGCTAAACTGGGTTTTAAATACTCTAAGGCCCTCCCTCTCTGTAACATTCTATTGGCCAAACAATTATGAGGCACAGGCAGACAGAGATAGTGGGCGTTGATTAGGTGCATACACCTCCATTCATTTAAAAAAGGGGCATTGTTTACATACATTTTTGCCTAAATCGGCACATATGATAAAAACAACCTCTTTTTATGATTCCAAAAGGAGGTACAATTTATACAAATAATAGCCTAATGTGGCATATAAAAACAGCATAATAAATTATATAAAATTTATAAAAAATTGTTAAAATGATAAAAACTCAAACCTAAATCTAACTTTATTTTTAACTTCATTAACGACGATAGTGGTATTTCTCAAAAAAAGGAGACATAAAAGAAAACATAATTTATATAATATCACACATAATGTATATTTATAACATCATAAGAAATCTTTATATATCAATCCTTAAAGAAACACTCCCAATTCAATATCCACATTGAGCCCCCCTGGAGTTAGGGTTTTCAATGTGAAAATCCAATAGGTTTCTCTTTTTGATAAAAATTAACTAAAAAATGATTAACCCTATATCTCAGCGCAAAAAAAAAATATATATATATATATATATATATATATGTGTGTAAATACAATAAGTGAATAATAAGCTTACTGCTAAGTGAAAGCTGCCAAAGGGTCTCTGCCTAACAAATTCCTCACACACTCATTTCAGACAATAATACAAAAATGCAATGACCCGGCGCTCCAGGCTACAACAATACCCCAGTCCAATGATTAATCCAAATGGATATGGAAAGTTCTTTTCAATATTCCAGCTGATGGAGAGATGATGATCCAATTCCTGGCTGTTAGTTCAGGACTCCTCCTAGTGAATAATAGACAAAAAGGAAAAGACCATTGCGCAGCCACAAGAACCAATAAATGACTCCACGACAGATGAAAGTAATGAACTTACAGACTTTCTGTGTTGTTGTTCCTTTGAGACAATCTGTGCTTTAAACCTCTTCTCTTTCAGATATCATGAATCCCACGTGTTGTATGTCATTCATCCAGGTTTTCTATCTGTTCCCAGCATTACCACTCAGACATGGTTCCCATGTGTTCCCAGAAAGGAGATAACATAGAAGATGATGGTGCAGATTGATAAAAATTTATTACAATGAAAAATAAAACAACCAAAGGCTTACTCACATAAACCAGGCTGTGTTAAAACAGCTGACAACGTGCCGTCCGCAGCTTGATACAATCAGGTATAGCAGGCTTCTGGGATGATGGCACTTTTGTTATTTGCAAACCCTGAAGTGGCGTCTATATCTATGCAGTTGCTCTGCGAGATCCGCCCCCTCTATTTGCTATTGCTATCTCTATCTCAGCTTGAGGTGGCCAGCACTACACACTGTGCTCTGCTCTCCTCTCTGAGTAACCGCTGTCAGCCCGCGCGCAGCTCAGTGACGTCACACTATGGCGTCTCTCCTGATCTCTCTGCTCCTGATGACCGTGTCAGTTCTAGCTCCTCCCTCTCCATACGCGTTTCGTGACGCAATGTGGTCACTTCATCAGTGGATGAGGGGGGAGTTGCTACCTACTGATATATATATACCCTGGAGGGTGATGCATACTAATTACAAGCTAATTGATTAAAAAGCAGATAAACTGAATAAAATTGCACACATACTATTTACATGATGTAAACCACTAGGGAATCATCCCTGGGATTAAGTGGCAATGCATCAAGCTCATAAAAGTGACATTTCCTGCCTTTCCAAATATAGAATTACAAAATGAAAACAATTGTTGCATGATTGATTATTGTATAAAACAGGGAGGGGTTAATCTATCAAAAAGGAGGCCAGATCGAAGTCTATATTTAAACCATGTGGTGACAAGGTTTTGAGAGTGTAAATCCAGAAGGTCTCCCTTCTGGATAAATGGGTTAACCTGTCCCCTCCTCTCCAATTGGCTTTAGGGCATTCTATGCCCCTACATATCAGTTCCTCTGGATTTTGATTGTGTTTACTTTTAAAGTGGTTAGACACACTGTGTGTTTCCAACCCCCTTTTTATATTGTAAACATGCTCTGCCAATCTACGTTTAAATCTAAATGTCTTTGAGTAACAATCCAAGATATTGGAAAATAGATTCTTGGATAGAAAGTACCATCCGGACAATTTAAAAACAGCCTTGACAAAAGCACGAAACCTCAGTAGGGAAAATGTATTACACACAGACAGGAATATTGAAAAAACATCTAATAAAAACAATAAGGACAAATTCAGTTTTTCTTTTTTGACAAATTTTAAGAGATTCATATAAAATTTCCAACATCATAAGAAAACATTGGCACATTATTCGGAATGATGCACTATTAGGTAACATAGTTCCTGAAGTGCCTACAGTTATATTCCAAAAGGCAAATAGCTTGAAGAATCTTTTGGCTCCCAGCTCGCTACCTAAAATAAAAGAGAACCTAGAAAACAATTGGTTACCGAAAGTGAAAGGTTTTTATGGATGTACAGTTTGCAAAGCTTGTAAACACAGGACAATGGAGAAATTCACATTTACTTCCCATGTGACAAAAGAAAAATATCATATAAAACAACATGTCACCTGTAGAACTGATCATGTAATTTACATGATCACATGTCCCTGTGGATTACAGTACGCGTACATAGGGAAAACCTCGAGAGATGTACGAATTAGAATTTTAGAACATTTAGGAAAGATCAGGCGAGGGGTTAATACACATCTCCTGTCAGAACATTTCATTAAGTACCATCAAGGAAATCCCACAGGGTTGACATTTACGGTCCTAGAAAAAGTTTTACCCCATTGGAGGGGAGGGGATCGCAATGTTAACAAAAAGAGAAACCTATTGGATTTCACATTGAAAACCCTAACTCCAGGGGGGCTCAATGTGGATATTGAATTGGGAGTGTTTCTTTAAGGATTGATATATAAAGATTTCTTATGATGTTATAAATATACATTATGTGTGATATTATATTAATTATGTTTTCTTTTATGTCTCCTTTTTTTGAGAAATACCACTATCGTCGTTAATGAAGTTAAAAATAAAGTTAGATTTAGGTTTGAGTTTTTATCATTTTAACAATTTTTTATAAATTTTATATAATTTATTATGCTGTTTTTATATGCCACATTAGGCTATTATTTGTATAAATTGTACCTCCTTTTGGAATCATAAAAAGAGGTTGTTTTTATCATATGTGCCGATTTAGGCAAAAATGTATGTAAACAATGCCCCTTTTTTAAATGAATGGAGGTGTATGCACCTAATCAACGCCCACTATCTCTGTCTGCCTGTGAGTCATAATTGTTTGGCCAATAGAATGTTACAGAGAGGGAGGGCCTTAGAGTATTTAAAACCCAGTTTAGCAGCCAACAGACACTCCTGATGAAGCCGTAACAACGGCGAAACATGTAGAGTGTTTCAGCCCATACCAAGGAGGAAGAACAACTGAGGTCCACCCCTGTCATCAGATCCGGAAGTTCGCTTAACAACCGGAAGTGACGCAAAGGGAGTGCCTGGCGTGAACGCGAGAGTATTGCGGTGGAGCAGAGGATAGTGAGGAACTCAAAAGGATCGCGACCAGATGAGCACCCACTACCTATAATATCATACTGCCTACCTCGATCATATGAAGTGTAAGCCTGCATTTTTTGAATCCCTTTTAATACTAAATACATCTGCACTACTGTATATGGTCTCTTTTCTTCTTTTTTTCTCCTTGGAAGTTGGGGGCTGGTGGCTGCTGTATACACAGGGAACATCCACCCCTTAAGTTGGATGACTGCCTGAATTTGACTGCTTTATTGTGAGTAGTCATTTTTGAGCTTTGTTTGCACAAATTTATTCACAACAGTATTACACTATGTAGTGTTTCTTTATTTCATAACTACGAGATGAGCTCCCCTGTTATGGGTTAAAGTTGTTAATGTTGTAACCAGGTTTTTTATATACTCCAGTTATCACAATGCCTTGCAATAGCTTTAGCATTAGGATCTAAGGATCTGTGGATCCTCTATGTAAACAACAAGTTTGTATCATTAACGGATTACTATTGCTGCTAGCGTTTCAAAAGGCATTGATATGAAGGGGTTAATAATGAATTCGTTTTTCGCTGGCCTTCTAAATGTTTAGGCTCACACCACGTCTCCCCACTCCAAGACGAAGCGCTGTTCCATAGCGTGAAATGCGTTGAGGGGTAGATCGTGGTTTAGCCTTGTGTATCATGTGCCAATAAAGTTTTGCTGAAACTATCCGGAAGTAGCTTGGATCTTTGTCATGCGCAGTGGCGCCGGATCTTCTCTCTTGCCATTTGTCTCTACAGAAGGCTGCACGCGGGATTTCAAGGAGCAGAGGAGTGCAGGACCCAGACCGGAGTATATGTATAGGTAAGGGTTTTCCCCTCCAACTCTGGTCACAGCAGAGGTCACCAATTGCACCCTCACTCCCTATCCCTTAGTGACTCTATTGACTGAGGGATAGGGAGACCAACTACCGAAGCGCGAGACAGTTTCATTTTGTTATACCTTGTCTCCTGGCCTAAATTTGGGCGCCTCTTGGCGATGACGGTCTGCCTGTCTCTTCTGTCTGAGGACTGCCTCTTGAATTTTCTTCCAAGTGTTCTGGAGAGAATTTACCCTGGAATCCGCTGCCGGAACTCCGGAAGGATTAGGGGACATAGGGAGGCGGGCAGGGTGAAAGTCACTGTTTACATAGAAGGGCGACTCTTGGGTGGACTCATTCTTGAGGGAGTTGTGAGCAAATTCAGCCCATGGGAGTAGATCCACCCAATTGTCTTGTGCATCGGAGATGAAACATCGGAAATATTGCTCAAGAGATTGATTCATTCTTTCCATCTGCCCGTTGGTTTGAGGGTGATACTCGGATGAAAAAAAAAGTCAGATCTCTAACCTTTCAGCAAAAGCCTGCCAACATTTTGAAATAAATTGTGATCCACTTTCGGAAACTATAGAGATTGCAACTCAATGGATACGGAAGATTTCTTTGACATACAGTATACTGTATATCTGCCAAAGTAGCAGAATTAGGGAGACCCTTGAGGGTATAAAATGGGGTTACTGTTAGAACCAGTCTACAATGATAAGGATGGTGTTCATCCCATTGGAGACTGGGAGGTCCATCGACAGGTGTGTCCAGGGATGATCCGGAATGGGAAAAGTGCGAACCAAACCAGACGACTTGTTGCGAGCGGACTTGTTTCAGGCACAGGTGGAGCAAGAAGCGATGAAGTCCTTAATGTCTTTCAGCATGTTTGGCCACCAAAAGATGCGTCGGATTAAATCTGAGGTTCTCTTGGTACCAGGGTGACCGGCAGTTTTAGCGGAGTGACCCCATTCAAAGATTTTCTGGTGGAATCGTAGAGCAGCATACCAGCAACTGTCAGGCGCCTCCATACCCTCGGGAATAAGTGTTTGAGCCTCCAAAATCTGGTCCAGCACGTCAAAGGAGTTTCCAGAGAGAAAATACTTAGGGGAAAGAATGCTCTCTATAATAATATATAATTGAACCTTGAGGAAAAAGAGCGCCCAGCGGGCCTGACGTGAGCCAAGGTGGTAAGCGCCTTCGATATACAATAAGTTTTTATGGTCCATGAGGATTGAAATGGGGTTCTCGGTACCCTCCAGGAGATGTCTCCATTCTTGTAGAGCGAGTTTTATGGCTAGCAGTTCTCTGTTCCCAACATAGTAATTTTGCTCTGCGGAGGAGAATTTCTTTGAGAAGAACCCACAGGGGTGTAATTTATCCTGAGGAGATTGCCTTTGTGAGAGTATGGCTCCTGCTCCTATATCCGAGGCGTCTACCTCTAAAGTGAAAGGGAGAGTAGGGTCTGGATGATGCAACATGGGGGCGGAAACGAATGCTTTCTTGAGAGACTTGAAGGGCTGGCATGCTTCAGGGGGCTATGAGGAAGGATCTATGCCCTTCTTAGTCAGGGCACTGATAGGAGCCACAGTGGCAGATAAATTACGGATATATTTACAGTAATAATTGGCGAAGCCAAGGAACCGCTGAATCGACTTGAAAGAAGTGGGTTGAGGCCATTCAAGAACGGCTTTAAGTTTATCGGTATCCATAACGAACCCTTCATCGGAAATAATGTAGCCCAGAAAGGAGGTAGAGGTTTGTTGAAATATACACTTCTCCATCTTGGCATAGAGGTGATTTTCCCAAAGGCGAGAGAGTATTAACTTTATATGCTGATGTGTTCTGATAAAGATTTAGAAAAAATGAAAATGTTATTGAGGTACACGATGATAAATGAGTTAAGGACATCACAGAAAATCTCATTTACAAACTCCTGGAAAACCGGTGGTGCATTACAAAGTCCAAAAGGCATAACCAAATATTCATAATGACCGTCGCGTGTATTAAAGGCCGTCTTCCATTCATCCCCTTGTCGTATGCATATGTGGTTGTAAGCCCCATGAATATCAAGCATAGAGAAAATGGTAGCGCCAAGCTTGTCACGGTAAATTTATGACAAGATATAATTTACACCAAAAATACCTGGGTTGAACTGAACAAGGCTTAGATATGATAAAATATAATTATTCCTTGAAAAAGGTGAACACACAAGTTATACAAATAACAAACAAAATATAGACACTTAAGATAGAATGATGAAACAGTCAAATCTGGACTGGCAGTTCATACAGCAATCTTGAAAATCACAAAGACACGAAGAACCTAGAGCATAGATTGAGCCTCATTTTTATACCATCTCAAACCCATCTCTTTAACCCTAGGCGCCGAGCTGGCTATCAAAATCTATTTGAAGTAGATTCTTCTTCCCCTGCAGGTGTGAACTAGGACACTTGCAAACTACTCAACTTCTTTGTTCCTGGCCCTAGTGTAAACAATCAGGGCGGTTAACCTTTGATCAGAGGGCTTATGCTAAACCATATGGCTGCCCTTCCTGACCTATTAGCATAGCAGATGGGGTCTGCATTTTCAGAGAAGATCCAAAATACCATATATAGTTTAATATCATCACATATTAATAGGTTCCGTTCTGGTGGGCTCAGTGGGTTGAAAATTGCCAGTTATTAATGCCTACAGTGACTCTACATAGTGGCCAAATTTCAACTCTCTGCGACCTCCAGAACCAGAGATACATAAATGTATTTTAAAACATTTTTAAAATACAGGATTCGTCCCTTTAAAAATGAATCTTTGCTTTTCACTATTTCCTCATTGAAAACAATGGGCTCCGCCGCCATGGGTTTCAATGGAGCAACTCCGCCGTTGCAGTCAATGGAGTTCCCCGCCATAGACTTTCAATGGGGAATACGCCGCCATTGAAGTCTATGGGAAAACCCACAAATCTTTACATTCGCCCACACTCCGTCTGGTTGATCTGAGAGGGCTGGGAATGGTCATGCACTAAAGCCGGAACCTTGGCTACATGCCACCCAAATCCCATCCTTCTGGTCATTCCAGAACCGGAGATATGGACCTACATTTTTCACCATTTCACACTTAGCCGTTTTTACGCCACATGGCTTTTCCCCATTGGAATCAATGGCCGGCGCCGCCATAGACAATGCATGGGCACACTCCGCCATTGGATTCAATGGGACCTCCGCTCCGCCATTAAAGTCAATGGCGCGACCCTCCTCCTCCCCTCGACCCCTCACGGGGTCTCGCATTCCTGGACCCAGTGGGTGTCATGTGTGGGGGTTCCTAGGGGCTAGGGGCAACCAGAATTTTATTCCCACATGCCCTAGAACCTAAGATTCCCACGCCAATTGTCATTGAACTTGACCGAAGTGATTAAACTCTTTTCAAAGAAATTGTACAGTATCCGCTTTTGCAGTCTGTGGTTTGGATGACTGCCAACCTTTTTCTCGAGGCCGGCATCGAGGAATCTCCATTGAAGTCAATGGCCCCATTGACTTACAATGGGAAACCACCGCTCCTCCTCTCGGACGCCACCTGCTGGTCGTCGCTGGAAAACAGGTCCAAAACCGCTACTTCTGCCATTAGAATGCATGGAGTCTCAATGGCGACTATGGAAGGCTGAAAAATGGAGCCTGAAAAGGTGGGAAAAGGGAACAAAGGTCTATAATCACTAAATTAAAATTAACCCCTTCCCTCCCGCATCAACCCTAGTGTAGGTGTGGGTGCAAACACTAGAATGAGACAATCCATTTATACAGGGGAATAAACAGTTGAATGGTTGAAGCAAGGCAAAAACCCATTACTGGACCCCCGTCCAGTTAACCCCTTGCTTCCCAGGTGAGAGTAGGGGGTGGCCAAATAGGGTGTAACCCCTTTAATCCCGGGCCAAATCCCCTCTCCCTTGACACTTGCAAACGGTCAAAAAGTTCTGAGATAAGGGGTAAATGATAGCGATTTTTCAGGGTGATCTTGGTAAGACCTCTGTAATCTATGCATGGACGAAGCGACCCATCCTTCTTCTTAATGAAAAAGAAACCAGCTCCAGCTGGAGAAGTGAAATTTCTAATTAAGCCTTTCTTTAAATTCTCTTGAATGTATTCGGTCATGGTCTTAGTCTCAGGAAGGGACAATGGGTACGATCTGGCTTTAGGAAGGATGAACCCGGGCAAAAGATCAATAGGGCAATCGAAAGGATGATGAGGGGAAGGGCCTCTGAGCAGACTTTATCAAAGACCAATGAAGTCGGCATATACTTCGGGGAGAGAAGTTTTGATAGGATTGGTGGTCTCTACACCAGCGAGAACTTGAACCAGGGACTCAGAAAGTTTCTTAGAAGGTAACTCTATTATATAGGTCTTTTATCAGTCCAATCTATCAGAGGTTTGTTTTGTTGCAGCCAAGGAAGGCCCAGGATTTCCTGCACGGAAGGGGAGTAGAATACATCCAGTGAAATCCTCTCCTTATGTCCGTCCTTTGTGGAGAGTGAAAGAACAGGAGTCGGCAAGGTAATGAAAGCTGGCTGGAGTGGGCGTCCATCAATGGCCTCGAGGCCAACAGGTACAGACTTCTTTTTCAGAGGTATCTTGTGTTTGATGGCAAAAGCTGGTCCACAAAATTTTCCTGAGACCTGGATTCGATGAATGTGGAAGCAGATACTCTGACGTCAGAACTCTTGAGGAAGATAGGGAGCATAATCTTTTTCGGCAGGTTACTTTGCATAGAGGGGGAAGAAGAAATAGTACCTAGTGAGATTCCCCCATACCTTATTGGGTGTTTGCGTTTCCTGGCCTCGTGGGACAGTGGTGCGCCAGATACCCAGGCAATCCGCAGTAAAGACATAAACCCTCATTCCTCCGATGTTGTTTCTCTGAGAATGAAAGTTGAACCAATGGGACAGGGGGTGGAGAGGAAGTGCGCCCCCAGCGGAAGCTGGGATAGGCTGCAGGAGACAAGAGGCACAGATGATGCTTGACACGCAGCTGGGGATCGTTGCACGTTGTCACGTGTGCGTGCCGCGCGTGAGAACAGTGCGGTGCATCTGGGGGGTGGAGCCAAGCTCCGTGGTAGGGGCTGAAGAGCTGCGGGTGCGCGCTCTGTAATCAGAGTGGGGTTGCGCGCATGAGTGGAGAATGGAGCAGCGGCAGCAGCATCACTAGGTAAGGAGGGAACACGTCGCAAAGGACGTGTTCCCCGATTCCTTACACCTAGGCAGTCTCAGGTGTTGTATCCAGCTGTAGGATGGTCTCTGGACCTGCACTACAGGTCAAGGACCCCCACAGCAGTCCTTGCTCTTCCCTGATCCTCTAACAGGATCAGGGGAAAGGTGCACACTCACTCTCCTCCAAGGGAGAGAGTAACAGGGAAGGCCAGTATTCAGGCAACCTGTGTGTGACCTATCTCTGTCAAGTGGGGAGAGGCACTGACTACATTTGGGCAGCAATCTCCTTAAGTACAGTCAGGAGGAGTGCACCAGGTCTGACCCAGGATTGGGTGAACCCAGTTAACAAACAGACAGATACCAAGCAAGCTCTCAGAAACCCCCACAAATTACAACAATATACTGTACATATATACAGTATGTGTGTGTGTGTGTCAAAAGGAGTGCTACTGGGCGTGGCTAATTGTATAAAACAAGAAACAAAGAAGTCCAGAGCAACAGCCAATTTGACAAAAATACACAGTGAAATACCTATAAATCTCTTGAAAAAGGGTAATTTAGTTAACCTTTTGGCCAAAGCATATAAGCCTGCGAGCAACTTTTAAAGCATGACTATAATATTGCAGGTCCTAACACTAACTGATTAAAATCCTTATTTACCTCTATAATTAGAAGAAGGATGGTCCTGGCATTGAACCTGTCGCAACCAGCTGCATGAAAAGAAAACCTACTTACTTGGACAGTGGGGAGAGGTGAGCTTTAAATCCTGGGTGGGAGGAGCCACTAACCTCCAAAACTTGGGTGAACCCAGGCCTGTCACTCAAGGGCACTGCTGGGAGTGGGAAAAACCCACGACAAGTACTGGCAGGCCTGCTCTTACCAGGGCTTAATGCCTGTGAGGGCAGACTGGAAGCCAAGAACCAGTCCTGGCTACAAAAGTGATATAAGAAAGAGAAATCCTTCCGTAAGAACTGTTTGTTGATTTTCCAACTATACCACTTTTTCATGAAAGTTTTACATGTTTTTACATTTTTTCCTGTAAAACATTTTATAAAGAAATACAAATAAATAAATATTCTAGTGTGGGCTATTTATCCCCACAGATTATACCACAATGCGGGATGAAACCATGCCAGGACCCAAGATGCAAAACCTGCGCAATGCTCTACACAGCGGACACAATACAAATACCACACAGGAATCGGGAATACAAAATCAGAGGAAGGTTCACCTGTTCCTCCAGCAATTTTGTGTACCTCATCATGTGTAGGAAATGCCCAGGGGGCTGCTACTACATAGGTGAGACAGGGCAGGGGCTAAACAAGAGAATGAACCAGCATCGCCACAGCATTACGCGCGGAACAAGAGACAGTCCTGTCGGCGAACATTTCTCTGACTCTGGCCATAAGATGAATGATCTGAGGGTTGCCATACTCAAAGGTAATCTTTAAACACCAAATGAGAGACGGTTGCATGAATACAAATTTATGCAACTGGTCGGGACACTTAGTGGTGGCCTAAACAGAGATCGAAATTGTATGTGTCATTACTGACACAAGTGAACTCTCTTCCCATGAGCGCTATAGGCCATGTCTATACATACTGTGCTATATGTATGCACACACAGCTGTCTTTTACACATACTAATACTCCTTGTTTTTCCATCCCTATACACCAATAGGGACCACATAGTATCCGCACACACTTTTAGTTGTGCTACAATCTCTCACATTTCCACACCTACAGTACCCACACCATTTATATCCACTCCCACTCCACACACACCTTTTGTAAAGCACTGTATATACTGTGGGCTCTCCATTCATTTATATTCACACAGATACACACACTCTTACATCACTTGCTTTCAGGAACCTTTTGACACCTCTAGCCATAAAACACATCCACACCGGGGGAAGGACTAGCACAGATAACATTCCAAGAGACACTGTTTTTAAGTATACCTTTTGCTTGCTTCATTCATTGTAACATCGCCGGAAGAAGAGATCAGTATATCTCGAAAGCTCGCACAAATAAAAGCATTTCGTTAGCCACAGAACGATATCACCTATTTATTTTTGATTATTGAAGCTCAGCTAACACGGTACTGATACCTCTATATATATATATATATATATATATATATATATATATACAGTGTTTGACAAATCACCCAAAAATCTACACGCCGAACAAAAAATATACTCGCCACCAAGTCCCGCCCCCAGCCCCGCCCTAGTCCCGCCCCAACCCCACCCCTAGTCCCGCTTTAAAAAAAATACATAAATAAAATAAATTCCTTTTTTTTTGACATATGTTTATTTATTGTATTACATTATACTAAAATTAGTCCTTGTTACGTGTGTGTGTGTGTGTGTGTGTGTGTGTGTGTGTGTGTGTGTGTGTGTGTGTGTGTGTGTGTGTGTGTGTGTGTGTGTGTGTGTGTGTGTGTGTGTGTGTGTGTGTGTGTGTGTGTGTGTGTGTGTGTGTGTGTAAATGTCAGATCTTGAAAAAAAAGCCAGATGTGAATGACTCGTTTCCTGAATCCCATAACTAATGCCTGGATGCCCCCACTTCCCAATATTTAAAGCAGCAATCCCGCCTGGGATCTTACCTGATCCGCAGTCTCTCAATGTCCAGGTACCTCATTCCCACAATGTTATACAATGTTATACATTGGAGGGGAGGTGTTCTCTACCTGTCATCTGGGTTAGGGGGGATTCCGGTGCCTCCCGTGTGAAGCTTGAGTCAGATCTGGAAAAAGGCAGTATAGGTTATTTCGGTGTAGTATAGGACAGTTAAGATATATAGGGTAAATAAGATATCCAGATCCAGAGTCTGAGACCGAGAGTGTGTGGGTGAGAGACAGAGTGAGTGTGGGTGAGACAGAGAGAATGTGGGTGAGACAGAGAGAGTGTGGGTGAGACAGAGAGAGTGTGGTGAGAGACAGAGAGAGTGTGGGTGAGAGACAGAGAGAGTGTGGGTGAGAGACATAGTGTGGGTGAGAGAGACAGAGTGTGGGTGAGAGAGACAGAGTGGGGGTGAGAGAGACAGATTGTGGGTGAGAGAGACAGAGTGTGGGTGAGAGAGAGACAGAGAAAGGGTGAGAGAGAGACAGAGAGACGGTGAGAGAGAGAGACAGAGAGAGGGTGAGAGAGGGTGAGAGAGAGAGACAGAGAGAGACAGAGAGACAGAGAGAGACAGAGAGAGACAGAGAGAGGGTGAGAGAGAGAGAGAGAGAGAGAGAGAGAGAGAGAGAGAGAGAGGGAGGGTCAGGAGGTGGGTGACTAGGTGACGGTGACGTGACTTGGGTGAGCAGGTGACGGTACACACACACACTGTCTCACACAGTCACTTAGTGACACACACACAGTCACACACGCACAGTCACACACGCACAGTCACACACGCACAGTCACTCAGTCACGCAGTCACACACACGCAGTCACTCAGTCACTCACACACGCACAGTCACTCAGTCACTCAGTCACTCACACACGCACAGTCACACAAGCACAGTAACTCTGTCACTCACACACACTCAAACGCCATGTTGAACAATGTAAAAAAGTACGTAATCTAGCACTACATTTTTTGGAGCACCATAATGGGGTAACAGAAGGTTTACTTTTTAGAGGCCTGGAGATTGTACAAAGGGATATTAGGAAGGGTAATAGAGAATTAAAGTTACTTCAAAGAGAACAATATTGGATATATACACTAAGAAGCAAAATACCTGGTGGGTTAAATTATATGATAGAGCTTAACCCCTTCCTTAGATAGATATGCGATTTCAACTCACACTTGATAATTAATTTATGAACATTATAAGTAATAGATAACTAGTTTTAATATGTTATTAATGGGATAATTTAGTATTTTATGGTTATTTATATATGTATGTATGCAATTCATTAATAAGATAGTCTCTTATATATGTACAGATTTATGTTATGTAAGGATTAGGTATAAATTAATTGTTATTCTTAATGTTATTAATTTTATTATTCATTTGGGTGAAATCAATCTGAAGTTATAAGAGATGATTTATGTGTGTATATATATATATATATATATATATATATATATATATATATATAAAAGTATATTATATAAGGATAAATAGTAAGCTAGATGATTGATTGTAATAAGGTTCTAGTAGAATAGCACTTTTAAATTAGGTTTTTAATAGTATATGTTAATTTAAATGATTGTATTGTAAATAACCAACTTTTTTAGGAATTTTTAAAAAACATTTTAGAGATTTTTAAGAATTATCTAAAGGGTTGAGTATACAATGAGTATGATCTCTATGTTTTGTAATGTGTTCACGTATGTTTTTTGTCACAATATCATTAGGAATTACCTGTAGCAAGTACACACATGTTTGTTGTGTTATGGGCAATTAGGGGGTGTGGACTATATAAGGCAGCCTCCTGACATGCCCCATTACTCCTGATGAAGCGCTAGTGTGCGCGAAACGCGTTGAGGGGTTGCATAGGTTCTATGGTACACACGTCTTTCTTGGAGTGTGATACCTGCATGATAGAGATACCCGGTTAGTTTCCCTATACGTCACTATTGCCAGACAGTGCTATCTCGCGAGAGAGCCCGCCCACCATCCAGCACTGGGTAGACTTCCGCTTCCGGTTTCGGAACACCGTGGTGATCCGCAGTGGGAAAGAGCAAGTCTGGGCAGGGGTAGTGACGGCGAGAGTGACGGACGGGCGTGGGATCCTCATCGCGTATGCAGCTATACCTGATTGTAAGTTTTAAATTGTACAGTGTTCTGAATAAAGTGAATGATTGTTTAATACTTTTTTCTCTCTGCGCTCCAACTTTTTTTGTAATTTTCTGATGACTGTTGGCCCGGCTGATCACCGGAGAGTGGAGGAGCTGCGGGAGAAGAATTTCATTCTGAGAGACACTTAGAAGATAACGGACGAGCGCAGCCTCCATTTTGGGAACTGTGGTACTTTTTTGATCTATTTCGAGACTTTGCAGCTGTCTGTTGTACTTTTGGGACTATCTGCAGAGTCATTAGTTCACTTTTCCCTTGCCTCAACAACTATGGGGGGCTAATAAGGGGTAACACATCACTAACACTATTCCTTTCATGTAATAGACTCAATCACTTATATGCTATTTGATGGTATTGTGACTGTTTGGTTTTTAGCAATTTATGTGGTGTGTCAGTGTGTCAGTTTTAGTGTTCATCATATGATTTTATGGTCATTGGAAAGTTAACCCAATTTTAACTATTCAAGTGGTAGGTAAGAATTAGAAGGGGAGGAGGGGCTTTTTTAGACAATTAAAACCTGCAACATTAATATAGCCATGGCTCGGGTGTTTGAAAATATTATTGCACGGAGAGAGCAGGCAGAGTCTTTCTTTCAGGATGACTCTGATCCTGAATACACTAGTCCCACCCAAGATGTTAATCAGTTATGTCTCACTTTTGAAAAATGTATGGCCACAGAGACCAAACTGTGGTGGGATAAATTTAGTTTAGAGCTATCAGTTAAAGTTCAGAGAATACCTAGGGGGTTAAGGTTGTTGAAATTACTCACATATGGCCGAGAAGATGATCTGTTCCTTAGTAAATGGCATAATAAAATGGATGAGTGTTTATTTAAAATTTTAGAGTTACTCATTGAAGAACGGGAGGTGGCTCTAGGAAAATTACATAATAAGATCACTAACATTAGGGCAAGTATAGTATCTATAATTGATCAGGAAGACATGATTAAATTTGAGGAATAATTAGAAAAGAGAATAGATGAATATGAGGCTAATCAAATTTGTAATAAAAAGATCAAATACATAAGGGACAAAATGGATTATTTAAATAATAAACAGTATAATTGGGCCAAGAACCCCAATCCTAGTACTGTAGGTACTCAGGAGGAACCGTATGAGGAGTTTTTTTGCCAAAACATGTAACAATAAAGAATCTTCGGTTGGACATACTATAGCCATACTTCAGGAATTAAATCTTATAGATATTGGTCTACCAGGGGAAATTGTAGGCCCACTGCAGAGTAATAATGTTTATGAGACACAGACCAACATACCTCACAAAAATAAAAGTAAAAATAAAAATAATAACCGATATAAAAATAAATACAAATATACACTCAAGGGGTTTGATAAATTTCTTAACGGGGGGTACAGGGGTCCTTCTACTCCCTATCAGTGGAGGACCATTGATAGACGAGGGGGGACAAATGCAGTGGATAGTCGGTTAGTACCCGATCCACCCATACCTACATCTAATGCCTTCCAGGTTTTGGGTGGAATAGTCGAGGAGGTTTCAGAGCCAGGTCCAATTGGTACATTAGGGGCCTTTTCGCTGCCTCCCCCTGCTTCTTTCCCTTCTCTCCCCTCGGCTTCGACCTCAATTCCTTTTTTAGAGAGGATCCCATCTAGAGATGGGGGCGATACCCAAGCAATTATTGCCCAACAAGTCTCCGGGTCTGTTGCCTTGGTTAAGAGGAGGAAGGGAAATAGAGGAGTTAGGGGCAGTGGGGGCAAGAGGAACAAGGGGACATATCAGTCCTCAGACATTATTGTCACAGAAGACATGCTAAGAGACATTGGGATCTATAACCTAACAAGGTTTAAATTTTCAGCATCCCAATTTAGTGTTCTTCAAAAATGGTTATCCTTTTCCCCGGTTTATAGGCCCAATGAGTTCAATTTGTATGTTATTTGCAAAAATTTGTAAGGAAATTGACACTAAAAAGGCATTATGCCAGAACTCAAGCACATAGTGATGGTGGGATTAACGTTTATAGGGACGAGTCCAGGTTAAATCAAGGAGATCTGGTTTCTGACCAGGATCTAACTTTATTACCTAGGAGCAACACTCCAAGTGAATGGATTGATTTATTTGAAAATAATGACATTACCGAAAATGAATTCACTGCCTTCCCCAATTAATCTAATTCCCAATTATCTATGGATGATGGTTCCTTGGAATTTGATAGTAATTACCAGAATCTTTTGAATTTGTATGAGGAAAGTGATTTGGGTATAAGTACCGTACATACAAGTCTTTTATCCCTATGAGTCCAAAGGACCCTATATAGAGCTTTTTGGTAAATTAGTGGAACATGAAATTCGGGTTTTGTGTAGCAATAATCGATACTATGTAGCCCATGATAATCTTACCCGCAATGAGAGAGGAGCGATAAAAAGTTTCAATTTAAATGAGGAATTGATTATTCGACAAGTGGATAAAGGGGGTGGTACAGTGTTGCAAAATCGAGAAGATTATATAGGTGAGGCGTATCGACTCATTAATGATGGAGTATCATATCGCAAATTAGGGACAGACCCAACTAATGAATATTTGGCATTATTAGAAGTATTTCTGACGGATGCGAAACTAAGGGGTATTTTAAACTTATGTACACTGGCGACACACTTTATTCGAGCTCGGCTAGTCCCATGAATTCGGGTATACCCGGGTGTATTGAGGTTTGTGACTGTTTTCTGCCCGAGTGCATTGGGTTATTTTCCAGGCAGGGATTGAAGCATTTTATTCCCGCTGGCTGCAATACTGCACAGTATATATATATATATATATATATATACTGCATTACAATTCATGAATTTATGCCATCTGGTAGACATGCGAAGCATTGCAGCCTATTAAATCCTAATCATTATCATTTAACAGATCAGCCGCCCGTCAGCCAGGCATGAACCCAGGCTGGGAAGGCAAACGCAACGGGGCTTGTCAGAGGTGAGGAGCGGCGCATTCCAGGTATCTGCCAGGTACATACTGGGTATTTGCTCGAATAAAGTGTGTCGGTGCAGTAAGGGGGTCACCCCCGGTTCCCCTGATCTTCCTTTGCCCCCTGCCTTACCCCTGTGGCAGTGGGGGAAGGGGACGGCAACTTCTCCCGGCGGGCACCGCCGTCTTGGTTGTGGCGCGAGGTTCACGCAATGCGCAGAGGTTGGCCAGGTAAGCGGTGGCCATTGCCAGTGTGCAAGAGCTCTGGGAGGTTGTGCAGGCGCAGTTAAGCGTAGCGGCGGCCACTACAGCTCACCCATGAGCAGTAAAGATCACGCACGCGGTCCCCATAGGAAAGAGCAGTACCAAGAACTATAATTCCCAGCAGCCTCTGGGGACTGCACTTTCACCCTGGTCACAGGCAGCATTGAAGCCAATAGAGCTGGCAGACTCTCATGCTGCAGAAAAGATACAATGTTGTGTGCAGACAGGGTTTTTGACAGTTGGAGCTGGGAGCAGGAAGGGGGAGGAAGTGTGTAAGGAGCAAGGCTCTTACACAGGGCCAGGTTACCCCCGGGTCCCAGGTAGGTCCCACTCCCCACTAGGTTAGTGGGTAAGTTCTTAGGGAAGACCCCTTAGATAGGTACCCTACCCTTAGGTGTGTGTAATCTTGTCAGTGACATAGCTGTCGTGCTGTGTGCTCTGACTAGAAGACACAGTGTGGCCTTAAGTGCAGCCACAGCAGTTAGCTTTGGCTGTGTCAGTGAGAGGCCCCTCATAGGACGAAGGGGGGTTGCTTTCTAGTTGTTCAGTGTGTGTTATATCACCTGTGCCAGTTGCACGTGGTGAGCTGCCAGAGTCTGGGATCAGACAGAAGTTACAGGGAGAGTTATTCTGCATGCAGGGACTAGGGTAGAGGTATACCCCAGGGCCCAGTTAGTCTCCTATGACACCAGAGGAAGCTGGTATAGGGTCGGCCTTAGGACAGGGACTCCTTCACCATATTTAGAGAGCAAGAGGATTTATGTTTGACAGCACCTGACTGTCAGTACAGCGTGTATCAGAGACTGTGTTCAAGGATCATTCCGGATGGAGATTCTTTTCCTGTGGAGTCAGTGTATGCCTCCATTCCTGCAGAGAGTAGCGCAGCACGCTGTGGGATCACTGTGCGGTGTTGCAGAGTTCCAAGGATTTTCCTGACCAGGACTGGTCAGAGAGGTAGTATACATTAAGTGCACCACCTGGGACCAACACAGGGAAGCGCTATCCCTCAAACTCACACTGGTCTTTATTGTTGTGGATACTCAAGAGACTGAGGGGAATGTGATGATGGACATGTGGGTGAGGGGATGGTATGCATTCAGAGTGAAGCACTGTTATAGATATATTGTGTTGATGTTATGCAAAGGGAGTGTTATTGAAGTTACGGTTCATGGTCAGTAAATACTGTTTATTCACACGGTGTGTATTTACTGTATGTGGGTTCTGGTGAGGGCCCACTCCCACCCCATTGGATCCCTCATCAGTGGAGGCGCTGCACCGAGTTTAAGTACATACCCCAGGTTCCCCGTGGCGGAAGCTCAGCTCTCCTGGTTGCCAAACAGGTACCGCACCACACTGAGAAGTAGTCAGATACACCTACCCACCCCAATATCACTTAGGGGGGGGGGGGAAAGAGGGCTACACTTACAAGAATTTAAATTTGTTTTTAATCGACATCCCCGAGTGCCTATACTGTACCACATCCCGAAAATTCATAAAACACTGATCAACACCCCGGGACGACCAATTGTATCCAGTATAAATTCTATAACTGCCATTTTGTCACAGTATGTGGATACATTTCTGGCTCCCATGACCTTGGCCTTCCCATCCTATATTAAAGATAGCATGGAAGTGCTTAATTCTTTAGATAAGATTCATTGGGAAGATCATTTTATTTGGGCCACATTGGATGTCAGTTCCCTGTATACTTGTATTGAACCTAGTTTGGGGATTAAGGCGGTAGACCATTTTCTGTACCAACATAACACCAAGTACCCAATAGGATTTTTTTGTAGACAGTATTTTATTTATTCTGCAACACAATTATTTCCTTTTTGAGGGCGAGTATTTTATTCAAATCAATGGTACAGCGATGGGCACCCGCTTTGCCCCCAATTATGCAGGGCTTTTTATGGGTCAATGGGAAGAAGATTGTGGGCCTTATTCAGAGAGGGATGATATAAAAAATCACCAGGGAATGTAAAATGCCGTTTTTTTGGGTGTTGCTATCACGGTATTCAGAAAGGCTCGATTACCAGTGATAGCAAAATGCCCAAAACAGGCGAGTTGTTGCCAGCGACAGCATCGAGCCTCTGAAAAGGCCTGAACCGGCGATTCATTTCTGCTGCAGAGAGAGCTGCTCTGAGAGAGCCGCCTCTCACAGCGGAAATGTCGCCCGAAAATTATTTATTTAAATATATATTTCTTTAATAGTGTAGAGGTGCAGGGGGTCTCTGGAGCTGAACCAGGTTTGTTTTATGTCCGGGGACCCCCTGCTTCCTGAGATACAGGCCTCTTTATGGGGTGCCGGTATCTCCTATGCAAGGAAATATCCCGGTCACGTGACGCGGGACATCTCAACGCAGAGGGATACCGGCACCCCATAAAGGTGCCTGTATCTCGCGAAGCAGGGGGTCCCCGGACATAAAACCAACGTGATTCAGCTCCAAAGACCCCCTGCACCTCTACACTATAAAAGAAATGTATATTAATAAATATTTAAAAAAACATCAATACACGCTCCCCCCCCCCCCCTGCCCAAATCCATACAGTACAGTAATGGGCAAAATAACTATTATCCAGATATGGATAATAGATCATTTGCCCATTATTAAACACTGCATTAGCATACATAAATAAAGTAAATAACTACAGTTATACTTACCACAACACCAGGTCCCTCTGTCCTCCATTGCCAGAAAGCATATATACATAATAAATACATTATAATGGCCCCTAACCCCTTAATCACTTTAGCGGTTACTAACCGCTATAGTCATTAAGGGGTTAACCCACCCTGACCCGATACAAACCCGGGAGGCCTAAGCACCCACCCTGAATGACTATACCCACTATGTACCCATTGAGTAGTATAGTGGTACATCATACCCATATAATAATATGGGCATGATAAGCCTCTATAGCACTCAATGGGCACCCTAATGACAATAAATTAATACACAAGACACACAATAATAAAACGTAACTAAACTCCAAAAAAAAAACACGTCACTAAATACAAACAGTAGCCAGCTAATCCAATCAATACAATCAACAGCAACATCAACAATGAATTAATTAAACCATTAAGCAATCTAAACAATTAATTCCGAAACAACTCAAAATGAATAGTAACACTAACCAATCTAAACAATGAATTACTCCAACATTAATGAATTTAAACAGTTAAATAGAAAGAAAGAAATTCTAAAAATATCTGAACTAACCATAAAACACATTAGCTAACATAATATAACATTAAATACAAACGAACACCAATCGCAAACCTTTAATTACATTAAGCATGAAAAAACAAACAATGACATCCACATAATACATGAAATGCAAAAAAGCAACACCAATACCAAGCGAGAAATGCCCCCCAAATATTGGCATAATAATGTATTAATCTGTACCCTAAAGAAGTAAAGATTAATATATTATCAGTCAATGTGCCTACCCCAAAAAATCAAAAAACACATCCAAAGAATAAACCTGTAAAAAGAGACATTTACAAACATTCAATATATTACTTACCATTAGAAGCGGTGGCCCTCCGACTCCCGGGGTAACAGGAAGCTCACGTACCTTGAAGGCCTCCAACAGCATCCAATGCCATCCGCCATGAAGATCTGGCTCAGGTACCCCAATCTTCTTTTTTTCTTTCTTTACTCACCTTCTTCTATCTTCATCTGTAACCATTTCTTTATCTTCTATCTTCTTTCTTCATCTGTCAATCCAAAAAACCCACATGTTAAATCCCAATGGATGTTGTCCCGTCGTCTTCTTGGGCTCAAATGAGGCGCAATGCCTAAACAGCCACTAAGGGCCAAATTCCCCCTTCACCCACCCTCGCTAGCCACAGAATTGTATTGTATTGTATGTTTTTACAGTAAGCCTGGCACGGGTGTTTAACCCCTTCATTGCCTTTGTGGTTAGCCGCTAAGTTAATGAAGTTGCTGTACATGCATGTTTCCTGCCTCGGATGCATGCCTGGGGGTCCAGAGCTACTATTAATGGCTATCAGGTCCGGAGACCTCCGGCATCAATCCGAGGCAGGAAAGGGGCCTGATTTTTTCTAAGTCCCGACACATAGCAGCTCATCGAGGCCATCTCCCCACCAATTTACCAAAAATGTTGTGGTGAAGTGGATTTGGGGAGAAGAACGCCTTTTAGGGCTGCGATAGGCCTCGACAGCCGACTTGCAGGTCTCTGAATCGCGCGAGTTTATCAACCCTCCGAAAATGGTCGATAAGCAGCTGATCTCCGCTCAGTTGGCGAATTTCTGATGGTGATAAAATTTTGCGTCTATACAGGCCGTTATCGAGCACTTATCGAGCCTCTATCTGAATACGAGTAGCCATTTTGGTCGATAAGTGCTCGATAAGGGCCTTATCGAGGCTTTCTGAATAAGGCCCTATGTGTGGATAAATAATGGATTTCGTCAATATTTGATCTAAAATGGCAAATATATAGATGATATCCTAATAATTTGGTCTGGACCCAAGGAACTATTAGAAGAATTCATTGCATTCCTTAACAGGAATGATCGGAACATAGTTCTAAGTGGGGAAATTGATTCTGTAGAAATAAATTTCTTGGATTTAAATTTAAAAGCAGTATATCATCGTATTGTAACGAAAACCTTCTTCAAAAGGTGGATGACAATTCCTACCTAGATTATACAAGTAATCAATCTGCCAATTGGCTCAATAATATACCCTATGGGCAATTTCTGAGGGTTCGAAGAAATTGCTCTGAGCCAAAGGATTGTGATGACCAATCGAAGATTTTAAGGCAGAGATTTTTGGATAAAGGCTATGACCAAGATGTGATACAAAAATCCTTTGTTAAAAGTAAGAATAGACCAAGAAATACATTATTAATACCCAAAACGAAACTGGCACCTGTTAATGACAATCCCACACCAATGTTTATTGCCGATTTCTGTAAACAGGAATCTAAGATGACAGTTGATTTATAAACATTGGGATGTTTTATTAATGGACCCCATTTTACGTAATAAGTAATGGACCCCATTTTACGTAATAAGTTAGCTGATAGACCCAAGGCAGTTTTCAGGAAGGCACAAAATTTAAAAAGTATTTTAGCCCCTAGTCTTTTAAAGGGATCCAAGATTTTAGTTGATAGGAAAACCAATTTTTTAAGTAAACCGATGGGCCACTTTAGGTGTGGTTAATGTGTGATGTGCCAATATATGTCTCCCGAAAAGGTCTTTGAAGATCATCAGACAGGGCTACAACATAAAATCAAACATGTTATCACGTGTCAAACAAATTTTATAGTTTATGTCATTAATTGCCCATGCAAAAAATGTTATGTTGGGAAAACCATCCGGCCCCTAAAAGTGCGAATTGGTGAACATGTAAAATGCCAAATGCCATGTAGAACAAGGTAAAAAAGTACATAATCTAGCACTACATTTTTTGGAGCACCATAATGGGGTAACAGAAGGTTTACGTTTTAGACGCCTGGAGATTGTACAAAAGGATATTAGGAAGGGTAATAGAGAATTAATGTTACTTCAAGGAGAACAATATTGGATATATACACTAAGAAGCAAAATACCTGGTGGGTTAAATGATATGATAGAGCTTAACCCCTTCCTTAGATACTGTAGATATGCGATTTAAACTCACACTTGATAATTAATTTATGAACATTATAAGTAATAGATAACTAGTTTTAATATGTTATTAATGGGATAATTTAGTACTTTATGGTTATTTATATTGTATGTATGCAATTCATTAATAAGATAGTCTCTTATATATGTACAGATTTATGTTATGGTAAGGATTAGGTGTAAATTAATTGTTATTCTTAATGTTATTAATTTTATTATTCATTTGGGTGAAATCAATCTGAAGTTAGAAGAGATGATTTATGTGTGTATATATATATATATATATATATATATATATATATATATATATATATATATATATATATATATATATATAAGTATATTATATAAGGATAAATAGTAAGCTAGATGATTGATTGTAATAAGGTTCTAGTAGAATAGCACTTTTACATTAGATTTTTAATAGTATATGTTAATTTAAATGATTGTATTGTAAATAACCAACTTTTTTAGGAATTTTTAAAAAACATTTTAGAGATTTTTAAGAATTATCTAAAGGGTTGAGTATACAATGAGTATGATCTCTATGTTTTGTAATGTGTTCACGTATTTTTTTTGTCACAATATCATTAGGAATCACCTGTAGCAAGTACACACATGTTTGTTGTGTTATGGGCAATTAGGGGGTGGTGGCCTATATAAGGCAGCCTCCTGACATGCCCCATTACTCCTGATGAAGCGCTAGTGTGCGCGAAACGCATTGAGGGGTTGCATAGGTTCTATGGTACACACGTCTTTCTTGGAGTGTGATACCTGCACGATAGAGGTAGCCGGTTAGTTTCCCTATACGTCACTATTGCCATACAGTGCTATCTCGTGAGAGAGCCCGCCCACCATACAGCACTGGGTAGACTTCCACTTCCAGTTTCGGAACACCGTGGTGATCCGCATTGGGAAAGAGCAAGTCTGGGCAGGGGTAGTGACGGCGAGAGTGACGGACGGGCGTGGGATCCTCATCGCGTATGCAGCTATATCTGATTGTAAGTTTTAAATTGTACAGTGTACTGAATAAAGTGAATGATTGTTTAATACTTTTTTCTCTCTCCGCTCCAACTTTTTTTGTAACTCACACACACTCAATCACACACGCACAGTCACTGAGTCAAGCACAGTCACTCACACACATGCACAGTCACTTAGTCACGCACAGTCACGCACACACGCAGTCACACACACTCAGTCACACACACTCAGTCACACACACACGCACTCAGTCACACACACACACACACTCAGTCACACACACGCACACTCAGTCACACACACACACACTCAGTCACACACACGCACACTCAGACATGCACACTCAGTCACACACAAATGCAAACTCAGTCACACACACACTCAGTCACACACATACACACTCAGTCACACACACAGTCACACTCAGTCACACATACGCACACAGTCACTCAGTCACACACACACACACTCAGTTACACACACACACACACTCAGTCACACAGTCTCACACACACACACACACTCAGTCACACACACACATCTACACACACACTCACCCGCAAGGCAGGGGGCCCTCTGCACTGCAGGGGAGGGGGGGAGTCGCCCATGGCAGCGTGGGCCTCCGCACAGCAGCGGGCCATCCGCACGGTAGGGGGGTCTCCGATGGTAGCGGGGGCTAGCCGCACGGTAAGGGGGGTCTCCCATGGTAGCGGGGGCTGGCCTCATGGCAGCGGGCCCTCCGCCCGGTAGGGGGGTCTCCCATGGGAGCGGCGGCTGGCCGCATGACAGCGGGCCCTCCGCACCATAGGGGGGTAGGGGGGTCTCCCATGGCAGAGGGGGTTTGCCGCACGGCGGGCCGAGGGGATTCACCTCATGGCAGGGAGGCATGGAAGGAAATTGAGGCATGGCAGGGAGGCAGGCATGGGACTGGAGGCAGGGAGGGGAATGGAGGCAGGGAGGCAGGCATGGGGCTGGAGGCAGGGATGGGAACGAAGGTATGAGGCAGGGATGGGAATGGAGGCATGAGGCTTACTTACCTTCTTGCTCCTTTCAGCAGGATCCAAAGGGAGGGGCCACATCACAGCGCGGGCTCACATAGAGCCTGGCTGCCTGCCAAAAAAATCCTGGCAGCAGGCCAGCAAGTGTCGTCCAATCAGGAAGGGTGATTTTTTTTTTTTTGGTTTGTTTTAGCGCGAGCAGGGAAAATTAAAAAAAAAAACAGGTGTGCTGCTTGGGCCAATAGGAGCTCGCCCAGATGTTAAATCCACTTGCCCCGGGTGTGCAGATGTATAGGATTGTCGAACACTGTATATATATAGACCATACGATACTGGTGGCAACACGACATCAAGGGACAGCACGCAGGTAATTAAATCATACATTTTCAATATTTGATAGAAGACACAAAAACCAACGTTTCAGTCCCCCAGTGGGACCTTTCTCAAGGTTGTATATATATATTTTTTTTAGGTGGACACATCATATGATACAGGTCAGGACTGGTGCAAGGGTATTCGGAACCCTAAGCAAACCTACAGCCCTACGTGTCCTGGTTGCTCATATTTGCACTTGCTTTGAGAGTTGGAATACTGATAGACATCCAATTGGTTAGTAATGCCTTTGCTAGGTACTGTAGCAGAGATTGGTCATTAATGGAACCAATTCATCATCCTCATCTGAACTATAGTACAGTATATACAGTATAAGGCTAGCATTGTACTGTAAATGGGGTGCCTCATGAATTGTTTCTGGGGTCATTGCTATGTAACCTCTCTTTTATTTCTTTTACTAATGAAACTGCAAAGTTGTACAATCAGAGCATGATGGATTTTCTTTGCAATAAAGAATTGGATAAAATGGGAGTTTGAGAAGCAGATGGGAAGCAACAATAAACATTATACTTACAAATTTAATGGGACAACATATCAATATTTGATGGAAAATGATTCAGGAGTTATTGTAAATAGCAGGCTTAGTAATACTTTTCACTTTCTAACAGCTGCAGAAAAGGTGACTTTGTATGGTAGATGTGCAAAATCTTTGCAGTTGTTCAAAAACCTTGCACAATTGATATTTTCCTTATGGACAATTTAGCAAAGTTTGAAACATTGTTTCCTAAATTCACTATGCATCAAAAGTCATTATACATCACACTCTGTCTTAAAATGTAACTTACTCCAGAGACTATGAATATGGCATTCACATCATGTGCTTGGGTAGTTGGGGGAGTGAGTGTTAAGAGATACTGTATTCACATAGTAGGCAGTGATCTAATCACTCAAATGTTAGATTACTTAGTGAAACATTCAATCCATATTGTGTCATGTTATACTGGCAAAAGAGTGGGTTGGGAAGGTGACATGGTGTTGGTGATGATAGTGGTTGCAGTTGTGGCAAGAAAAAAAATTAAACAGTGTGATTGTAGAGAAAGTAAAGTGTGTAATTGAAACTGCTACTAATAAAACATCAGCAGTTTTACTTGATACCCATCAGCCTCCTAATCTGAAAATAAATAAAACTGAAAGGGAGGGTTTAGCAACATCATCATTGTTCTCAGATCAGGACACAAAGGCCACAACAAGGCTGGAACAGGTTGACCAGAAACAATCATATCTTCCTTGTTCAACTTAAAGAGGCATGGAGACTGTAGACATTCATGCCAAACTAAGCACATATGTTCTTACTAGTGTTATTGAGAGGGAAGAAGATGCTGCTAAAGAGTATTTTTCTGAATCAAGTCAGGCTTAAAACGTTGGGTGTGCAAGGGGACAAGCAGAACTACTTGTGAGAGAAGGGTCAGACTTCTGGACCAGTTCAAAGTCATATTCCTTAGCAAAAGAAGTAGAGGTGGATGCTGAACAAGCTCTCGCTCTTCTATTTGAAGCCTGAGGGGGTAGAGTGAGGGGTGGCTGTCAGAGGGATTGAGGCAGAGATGGAGGAGGTGTAGGCTGCTGCTGCTGATGATGATGGAGATGATGAGCTCAGTGTTAATGTTTATGGTGCACAAATTGCACAAGCAGGGTGCCCATTTGGCCATCCCTGCAGGGGTGAGGGGTTGTTGGGGGTAAAGCAGGTGGGTGAAGGGGGAAGTTTCCCCAGGGTTTAATCCCTTAATTACCTTAGCGGTAGTAATTTACAAATAACTTACAAATATTTTTTCATGGCTGAATTGACTTTTAACTCACATTATATTTACACTGAGAATAACACATTTAGAGTCTTTGAAACATTATATTCTTATTTAACATAAGTTTTGAATTGGAGATCTAATCACTTTTTGAAGTTGTAAGGATCCGTGAACCGCTCCGCCCTCAACGCGCTCTCCGCTTACCCCAACCTGCGACCAGGTGAGGGGAAAATATAAGAGTAGTCTGGTAGGCAGTGAGTATTGACTCATGAGGAAGACTTTTGATAGAACAGAGCGAGACACATCCTCCTATCTCCTGACATTCAGGTCAATGGTCAGAGATTTGGACGAGTCATGTTAGATGCCGATAAGTGCAGACCATCACTGTTTGAAATTTTGGTAGCTCCTGCTTGCTTTTACATGCACACACAGCCCGTGTAAGATAGAACCCAAATCCACTGCATCATATATGTAGCACCCCTTTCCCAAGTAGTCCCACGGTGGTGGGAAAAGTGTACCTGGCGCGCACCTGCTGGTAATTAGGACGGATCCTGAGCCTCTGCTGAATGAGAGATTGGGGTAACAAGTTCGGCGGTGCCTCATCTGACAGCAGCTCTACCTTAGGGCTCGTCCAGGGTGGCGCTGAGCGGGTGCACGTGCTCACGCTAGACATGTTGCGACAATGCACATGGCCTGCGCGAGCGGGCGGGCGCGCCTGCTCGGTGCTCAGCCACTTACCACTCGCAAGCACGTCACGTGAGCGGTTCGCCCAATGAGGGCAAACCAGCTCCGTGACGTAGAGGCAGCGCCCCCAGATGCGCGCGCGCAAAACCGGCCAGGAAAAGCACGGCCGAACAGGGCGCAGTGCCGGAGCGCCAGCGCGCCTCTACCCACCATGGACGAGGCATTAGAACAGTGATAATCCCTCCAAGGAAAACTATATGCTAATACAATAAACACGCACATGGCGATAGAGTGTAAAATATATATTTATATAGAACTTTACCAAACATAAGTAACATAAGCATAACATATACACGCTATAACATTAATTACATAAACATACATTTTCTCATGCACATAGAAATGTGAACCCACTGTCTCTAGCTCTGGAGTTCCTGTGACAATCTCCCCCACCCAAGGGTGTACAAGGTGTTTCCTCCCAATATTGGTGCACCGGTGATGCCCTTGAAGAATTGGGAGTTATGCTACCCCTTGAACCAATAAGATGCTGTCCGTGTACCATTTTTTAGCTTTTGAGCAGTGACCTGACTTCCTGATGAGACAGGCTAATTGTCCCCTGTCTAGGACAACACTTCTCACAAATACTGACTGCAAGCTTCCAGAACTCAGTCACAGTAAATGTAACAGCAAAATGCAGGATCTAGCACTATAGGGAAGCAAGTGAGTCAACTCCTACAACACCATACAAGATAATAAAGGAATTTCTTCAACCCTCGAGGACTGCTCTTCACAGTCCGAAGTCTGAAGGAAGACTGAGCCAGAGACCAGGAGGGTCCCCACGCGAAATCCACCGTTTTTTTATAACACATCAAAGATTTTGGGGCCTATTCTAGTAGCTTTCATAAAATTTCAAGTTGGTATGTTACCGCCGGATGTTTTATCAGTTTAGTTAACACGGTTTTCAGAAAGACTCTGAAGCCATGTGAGAGCAAAATGACCAAAACATACGATGAGCAGCGATGTGATCTCAGCCTCTCTCAAAAGTTCTCACCTGTGCAATCTGCAGTGATCTGGCCCAGCTGCATATAGAGCTACACAGAGAGAGCCACCTTTCCCTACACATATCTCACCAGCGATCTCAGGGTTTTAATAAAAATGTTAAAACTAGTGTACGTGAGTAGGGGTCTCCAGAGCATAACCGCGTTGATTTCAGGTCCGGGGACCCCCTGCTTCCCAAGATTCAAGCCCCATTATGGGGTGCCGGTATCTCCTATGCATTTAAATGTCCCAGTCACGTGACGTGGGACATTTAAATGCATAGGAGATACCAGCACCCCATAACAGAGCCTGAATCTCGGGACGCAGTTCTGCTCCGGAGACCACCTGCTAACGTACACTATTATTAAAATTTGTATTAAATCAGCTTCATTACCTTAGCGGCAGTGGCACGATAGGTTAGCGTCTACAGCTACAGACCGGAACCCTGCGGACCACACTACTGGGTAGAGTCTACAGCTCACCCTCAGAGCACATCATTGCTTACAGAACCAGAGTCTCTGACATAATTGGATGGGATCCCATCAGTTCCTGCAGATACAGGTCAACCAACAAACCAAGAAACAGCTACAGAAATCCACCTTCCAATCTGTGCTGTGGTCACAAATGTGACACCTGAAGGTACGCTAGGAATTCATTGTTCATCTAATTGAACAATGCTCCAGCGAGCATTCACACAGTTTGGACAGGCTACCACTGCTCTCAACCACACAACTGGTGGTAGAATAGACAGCTGTCATGGTATGCCTCCTTACAAAAGACTAAGTACTATCAGCACAGGGACCGCAAAGATGGTCATCTCCAGTTGCGTCCAAAAGGGGATGCATACAGACAAGATCAACTGTGTCAATGGAAAAGGGAACCTCTTTAAAGGGAGTTCCTTCTGGAAGCAGATTCCTATGACCAACAAGGGCAACTCCACAAGAACAGGTTGTCGCCTTACCAATCCCTAAGTGTGCTGGGAACGCACAGTTGGAATTACCCAACCAGTCTTCACAACAATCGAGGCAAGTCCAATCCGATTTTCCCATGAGCCTGGACAACACTTATAGACGCGATTCCAGTCACTGTTGGAGCCAGAACTTGGGTGTTCCTATTATCATTCATGGGCTCACCCATTTTATGGACTCTTAAGAAATAATGAGGAGCACCCAGCCATCTTGGATTGGTGCACCTATCTCGAAACCTGGAGCCCAATGGTACCGTCCGGTACAATCTGTCATGCATGTGTAACGGTTTTTCTGGCCCGGCCTTGCCCACCCAATCTCACATTGGCCCCTGTGGTCTAACCGGTCCCCATTACAGTGTGGTAGTGTTGGGTGGTGCACCTGTTGGCTACAGGACTCCCGAGTCTCCCGCATGATGGTGTGTGGGGGAGAACCCGTCCAGACAGGCAGCTGAGGTAGTGTGCTGAGTCCTACCTAGTTCCAGTGCAGCGCCTCCACCTCATCAGGGTCCGTTCGGTCACTTGGGGATGGTCCTGACGAGGAACTCCTCGGTGGTGCTCCTCCCTGTACATTCACTCCACACATGTACACGAGAGGGTTTTTGATTGAGAACATCTTTATTGCCTGAGTGGGCTAGCTGCCCCTCGCAGTAGATTTTCTAGCCACTCATATTCAGTCAGTGCTTCCCTTTGAAAGGTGTAGTTCTCCTTAAATAGGGATTCCCTATCCCCGCAGGGATCTCTGCCCTGTGCCAGGTCCCTGGACACAGTCTTCTCTTCAGTTACTATAACATAACCATCTGCTAGAACTTGACACAGATAGAACACAGAACTACCCAGAACTCAGATAGAACGCAGAACGAACTTTTAGACACAGTGCTGTGCCTTATGTACACTCTGGAAGCTGACACACCTCTGACATCACTAACCATGGAGTCAGAGCATGTGACCACTCCCATCCATACACAGGGCACCCCACCAGGGTGTGAGGGCAAACCTCCATAATTACTGCTGGCATGCCCACAACTTACCAGGCCTTACTGTCAGCAGGAGAGATGACTGTAGCCATTCTACATGACCGCTACACATGCATGGATTGTTTATATATTGTTGTTATATTATGTGTTCCACATGTTTATATTAATATAGTGGTATCTAGATATACCAGTCGGGGAGTGTCCTGGAACAAGATTGTATTTTTCTCTGTCTTCATGCTGCCAGCACTCCTCAGCCTAGCTGTTGCAACAATGTTGCAATCCCTTGAGCAGTCATCTCTCCTATCCTGGTAAAGTTACTGATTTTTACATATCCCTATATCCTGCATTTATCCCACTGCCCTCATAGATCCCCGTCCCCTCCATTGCTCTTATGTCCCAGTATTCCCTCAGTACTTTTTCCCCTTTTTATTTGTATGTTGATGCCCCAAATAAAAACTTCAGCAAGTAAGAAGTTTCCCTTGCTTGATTGAGTTAACCTGCCTGTCCCCATGCATCTATAAGGGTGTGCTTAGTATGTGTTGGGGTTCTTGGGGGTAGAGGAGGTTGGTAGTAGGGTTGTAGTGTTTTTGAATATTTATTGTGAGTAGTGAGGATGGGTGAAGCTGACATTTGCCCTTGGTGGGTGATTATACCTACCAGGTGTGTAGCGGGAGGGGTTAACCCCTTCATTACCTTAGCGGTATTAACCGCAAAGGTAATGAAGGGGTTAACACCACCGCACCCCCCCTGCAAGGCCTAAACATCCACCAAGGGCCAAATACCACCTTCACTCACACCTGCTACCCACAATAAACATGGCACTGGTAATTAACCCCATCATTGCCTTAGCGGTTAGCAACTAAGGTAATGAAGTTGCCTGTAAATGCATTTTTATTGCATCGGGTTGAAGCCGGGGGGCCTCCAGCACTGGTATTAATGTGTATCAGCTCCGGAGATCCCAGGCATCAATCCGATGCAGGAAAAGTGCATTTTTTATAAGTCCCTCTCTCGCAGCCTTCTCACCAGCTTCACAAAAACTTATTTTGGCGAGATGAATTTTGGATAAAATCGCAATTCTAGAGCCTCAATAAGACAATGGAGGCTACTAGAATTGCATGATTTTCCAAAACCTGTGACAGGGGGCTTATCGCTACACACCTCGCGATGTGTTTGGGTGACAGCCAAAAATGGCGATTAAATGCTTTCGCCGCGTACTTATCGAGGCTTTCTGAATAGCTATAGCTTTTTTTGGCAGATGACTTCTCAAAAGCCTCAATAAGTGGGCTATCGAGGCTACTAGAATAGGCCCCTTTATGTCTGTGAGTTGCCATTCATTCACCTCTAAAACTGTACATATGTTTACAGTATCACACAATTTTATTTTATTTTTTCCCTTATTCCTTTCAGATGCGATGTTAGAGGAACACCACCCCCATCCCCCCCCCCCCACCCCCACCACCTTCTCCCTCCTTGCCTAAAGTAAGCCATTGCCATTTCTCATCACTATTTATTTGTCTGGTTTGTGTTTGCACCCTGATCTTTAGTTATCTGTATAACACTAGTACACCTGCAAAAATCTCTCATCTTCTCTCTAATAGAGGGAGAGCTGTCTTTAATAGACTAGTCGTTCACAAGTACTTAGCAAGAACTGCTATTATAAAGGTTAAATGAGTGAGCTTGGAAACAGGAGGAGGGGTAACTAACCTCCAATTTGCTCTTCCAACTGAAATTAACAGTATTTAATAATATACTATGTCAAGTAAGAATAAAAGCTAAAAAGGCCTAGTGCTACACCTGTATTTAAATGCTTTAAAGAATGTTCACTGTGAGTGCACATTCTAATGATGTTTTAAATTGCTTTATAAAGAAGAGTTTGTACAATCTGCACTACTGGCTATATGTTTTTCTGAACTGGGGAATATGTGATTAGTATAATCTAGAACCCCCTTTTATTTGAGAACGTATTACACTATTTGTGTCTATTTGTCTTCTTTTTTTGGTGTACACTTGCACGCCCCTATGTTGGCAAAAATTGAACATTGCAATGACTTGAGAAACAGTACCTTAATGGTTTGAGCAGCAGTATCTGAACTTCCATTTTTCTTTTTTCCCGCCGCGTGAGCATGGCCGGACAGATAAAAATGCATTGTGCTGACCATGCTAAGTGCCAAGTGCAGTCAGCGGCACAGTGAACTCAGCCTAAGAAGAGGTGTGGGGGTGGTATCTCAGAGGCTTCATAGATGGGAAGCTGCGGCCTACACCATGCTATTATAACCAAGAAGAGGTGTGGGGGTAGTGTCACAAGGGCTCCACCTGAGGAAACTGCGGCCTGCACCGTGCTATTATAACCAAGAAGAGGCTAGTGAACGGACCCTTGTACGCAAAACAGACCTCACTCACTGTTACTGACCGGTCTTAAAGTACTGTTATGTCATGTTGTAATGTTGATTGCCATTTTAACTTTTATTGCATAAAAATGTGGTGGATGTTATTCCCTTGGGGTCATGAGGGATTTTAAAACCAGAGAAAGGATGTAGACAAGTCTCCAGGGCTACTAATTCTCTGGCCCCTCTAGCACTGTAAGTCCCAGTAAAGAGTGGGCAGTGTTGGGAGCAAATCCTGTAGGGCCGAGTTGTATTGTTATATTGGGTAGTGTCTCAAGGGCTCCACCTGAGGAAACTACGGCCTGCACCGTGCTATTATAACCAAGAAGAGCTGTGGGGGTAGTGTCCAAAGGGCTCCAAACGAGGAAACTGCGGCCTGCACCGTGCTGTTCATTTTTGTATGAGCAGGCAGGTATCCAAGGAGGGGCGCTTGATCCGCATGCAGCCAAGACCTCCGTTTCAGGAGCTGCAGCCATGCAAACTTTGTCCCTACTAAAGGGGGGGGGGCCGCACTCTGTGCTTTTCCATTGTAAAATGGTGGTTCCCGCTGAACGGGAGACACCATGGCAACTTGTGCAAAGTTGCAAGACTCTATATGCAAATCTCTGGGCTTGGCACGAAGCCTACTGTAGTTGCGCCCTCCTAGCAGAATTATCTGGGTTTGGCAAGAAAGCCAAGCCACGCCCTGTTCTCTACAGCCATACTATTGCATTATCAGAGGGAGGAGCTGAAGGTGTGTCTACCTACTGCCGAGCAGCGGATGTGGGGATTTAGCCACAGTCGCACGTGGTAGTATTGCTGATAGATGCACGCCTAACCGCTCCCTCCCAGATAGCTGCAATGATGTATGGAAGCAAAGCACTCACTTTGCCCTCCCAGGAGGTCTGCTATTACTTTCCCATTATGGGGAGAACTCACTCCGTTTGGTCTGCCCATTGTGCGAACAGGTGGGACCTGCACGGGGATCCGCTTCCTGGTGCTCTGAATGTCATGCACCGTACCTCCGCCTCCAGGGCCCTAGAGCGGAAACTTACAAGACCTTGCTGCACACTAGGGAATTTCCCAATATCAACGGGTTCTCCAAGGATTGATGGATATGGCTGAACAGCCATCCGAGACCCATCAACTCGATTTCTGGACTCTCCTTCGGCAACTGGTTGGTTCCAAAATCCAGTATGGTAAACGCAGTTCACAAAGTATTGACTCTGGAGCAGGCTCGCTGGGAGCCATGGGAATTGACATCAGCGGTCTCTTCAGCCCCGCGGAAGAAATTTTACCAGCAGGTGTGCGACAGCGAGTGTACCCTTCTGCTATCCAGTCAGTTCCCACTACGACCCGTGCCTTAGAGGAGGCAAGCCAGTGCCTGGACATGCATGGCCAGACGAGGCCCACCATGCACTTGGTGCCCCACTACACACAGGAAGAACCATCCACCGCTGGATCTGCAAGCTTCCGGAAGGACAGCATGGGTGCATCCATCGATGAGATGCCGGACAAGGCCTCCAATGTTCCCGAGGTAATGACTCCTTTGTCCATCTCGAGCCCCAACTTCTACCAGGGGTGTTGATCCGGGATGTTAATTATTGCTGGACTGATGTCCCTATAGGAAAGTCCCAGCTCTGATTGCAGTGTAAAGCCATCTGCAAGACCCAAGATCATGTTATGGCCTATGTCTCTGCTGCCTACACCGACGCCCAAGTGAGGTAATCAGCGCAGAAGGATCTCCGCTAGCGGTACCGGCCGGTACTGCTTCTTTTCCGGCTTCTGCACCCCCTCTTGCTGCCTTGGTGAGTACTCCTACGAGAACCTTTTCTTGCAGAAGTGCAGGGCGTGGAAGCAGGGGCAGGACAAGTGAAGTAGCCCCTATGATGTTCGGTGCATAGGAAGACTTGCTAAGCCTCCGGCTGCCGCTGTTTCTGGTCCCGGACGTGGACAGTTGCAGTCCATAATTCGGACGACCTCTCTGGTTGCCGCCCAAGTTGGGGTACAGATTTCTAATTATCCAGCAGAACAAGACTTTGAAGTGCTGGACTTGACTCGTTCTGCCCCATCGGCCTATCCGACCATTCCTACAGTCCTGAACTTAGTCCCCGCAGAGCTGACGGGGACCACACCTACAGGCCCCGGTACATTCGACTTGTGTCCCTGGTACTGACCATGTCCACTTCCCCACTTGTGATGGCTAAAGTGTCTGAAGTGGCGTAACCCCTACCGTGATGGGATCCACTATGTAGGGATTATGTGCCGCATCTAAAACCGAGGAGTAGCAGTCTCAACCTCATGGATCAGCTTCTGTCGTCTGACTCGCCAAGTCAGGTGACAGACGCTGATCCATGAGGTTAAGACTGCTACTCTTTGGTTCTATCTAGTACTGATATTTTCATTTTGGACTCTGGGGACTGTCTATTAGACAATTTGAGAATCATATTGACTGAACGGCGGCTGTTAACATACTCTGGTCATAGACTTATGATGTGGGGAAAGAAATCTGATAACTTCATTCCTGTGCGGTCCTAATCCAGTTCGCAACTAGTGGTAACTGCTACATTGTAGCATTCCGTGCCTGTTTACTTTTGTTTTGATGTACGCAGAACCTTGAAACCTTTTAATATATAAATATTGGTTTTTTACATTTTTCACGATGAGCGTTGTGTGCTGTGTTTTGTTTTTTTATGCTTATCCTTACCTTCCTGAATCTCTAATCCGATCAGCCGAAATTTACTGGGATGAGTGGGTGCATGCAGCCATATTAGATTATATGAAGGCGCAGACCAGCAGCAGTATGCACTACAGGGAAGACAGAGCCTGCTATCTAATGAAAGTATGGCAGGTAGGCCGCAATGTAGACTTAGAGTGGAGTATATTGGGGAGTCTGGGGGCAAGTGCTGCTATTCGGTGATGGTACCATTAGTGAAGGGAACTTTGTGTGCAAAACAGACCCCGCTCACTGTTACTGACCAGTCTTAAAGTACTGTTATGTCATGTTGTAATGTTGATTGCCATTTTATTTTTATTGCATAAAAATTTGGTGGATGTTATTCCCTCATGCGGGGTTGTGAGGGATTTCAAAACCAGAGGAAGGATGTAGCCAAGTCCCCATGGCTACTAATTCTCTGGCCCCTCTAGCACTGTAAGTACCAGTAATGAGTGGGCAGTGTTGGGAGCAAATCCTGTAAGGCCTGGTTCTTTTGTTATATGTGTGTTACCTAACAAAGTTCCGGAGCAGCCTGATATTACAAGGGGGCCTATGACTGATAGGAGGCCGGCTTACAAACCACTCCCCTGGGAAGGAGGGGGTTTCCCTCTAGCGGTTAGAGCAAGGGTTCTGGGAGTTAGTTCTGTGCTGCCCTCCCTGCTATAATGACGTAGCAGTAAGTCTCTCCTGGACAGAAGTGGACTGAGGCCTTGCCCTTGGCCTCAAGCCCGGGGTGCACCCTTTGGGAAATGGAACCTGTAATATCTATGATGAACCCAATAAATCCAAGTTATACCCTCTCTGGTGGGATGTCTGGAGTGTGAATACCAAGAAGAGTTGCCTATGAGGTTCATCCTGGCTGCACCAGGATCCTCCTGGGCTGTAGGCACTGCAAAGACTGACAAACCTTCTTTAAGAGCCTGATACCTCCCTATACCATTGTGGAGATCTCAGGCCTTCTGTTCTACCTCACAGGTATGCACCAGCACCAGAATACACCGGTAGCTATATTATCTCACTTAGGGTGGGGGGAAAGGTGCTACATATATTTATGCTAACACACACTTATTTGTGTGTAAATTGTTTACTTTAATATCATTGAACATATATATGTTAAGAAGAGCTCCGATTTGTAATTTGTTTTGTGTTTGTATCACTCTTGTGATGTCAGATGTGGGAAGGATCCTCCATTTACTTTTTCTTGAAGTGTAGATGAGATTCTCCAACTGGCAGGAGCTGATTTAAAACTCTGAAAGCTGAAGCCATGGAATGAGAAGTGCAGAATGTACAACATACATCATAAGGGATTTCAGGGTGCAGACTTTCATAAAGTACGCTGTACATCCATGGGAAACTGAAGGGGTTAAAGACAAACAACATGTATGCATAATGTTCTTTCTGTTTGTGATGTAATGTTTCAATTAGAATAAACATGCACCCTTAAATTTACCATGGATTGGCTACTGCCCTCACAATATGGTCCATTTTCTCTAAAACGAGGTTGTTTTTCTTCTCTAGCAAGTTCATTCTATGACCCAGCTTACTGTATGTACCTGTGCATGGTCACTGGCAGGACTGGCCACATGAGTGCAAGATATACCAGCAACACAATTGTCAAACAGAAACCCACTTGAAAATGCATTGTTACCCTGAACATGAACCAGTTACACTTAGACTGTAGCTCTGTCCTTGGTTGGGTGATCTGGGTCTGAAGTGGGGCAGGCTGGGTCCAAGTTCCATTGATCTTAGTCTGGAGTTTTGTTCACTGGTTCTGAGGTCAGCTGAGCTGGGTTCTAGAGTGGAGTGTTCTGGGTTCTAGGTGTAATGAGCTGGGGTGAGAATGTTTGAGGTTGATGATTTGGGTGATATCTGTCCGAGATTGGGTGAGCTGGTTCTTGTGTATATTATGGTTGGTTTGGGTGGATTGTGTCTGCTTGTGATCTCCATGGACCGTCTTTCCATCTGCAATTTAAAAAAAAGACCTTTTAATGGCTCCTTGTTTGGTGAGAAGAATTTTCTATATAGTACCTGCATTAATCACTTTATAATATCTAGGCAAATTTACAAGGCTGTACTTGAGAAGTTAAATTGCAATAGTTCTTTCTGGTTTATTCTTCTCCCATATTGGTGCCAGCGTCTTGCGCTTTATAGTTTAAGATGCTTCAACTGGGCTTATTGAATTCTGTACACGAATGCTATTCGAGGTGACGGGACGTCTGGTATTATCATCAAGAATCTGCTCTTGAGTGTCTGCACTGCTGTAACTAGTAAGGTTATTGCATCCGTAGACACTAGATTGATCCACTGTGGAAGCTGTCATGGAAAAACTCAGTCCACACTTTTTAGCCAAAATCAATCTGTTGAGAAACTTTATTGCAGCGGTTGCTTGCAAGAGTACATTCACATAAAAATCAAGACATTGCTGTCTGAATGAGCACAAAGGCAGATGGACTATAGGCTCTAAGTAAGCTATCTTATACCAGAAAAAGGGGCAAGCATGCATCATGTTGCAATGTCCGCCCATATGTCTTCATCAGGCTCATACTTTTTTTGTTATACATTTTGCTAAATATTTTAGCAGATTAAGCAAAAAGAAACCTCAGGTGCTAGCTAACTCATCCTTCTCAAGGCCAACAGCTGGTACTGATGCAGCGGTCATTATTCGAACGCGCCTCGAATCAGTTTTCGTGTTGACCGCTGTATTCCATTCGGTATTTTCTCATTTTATCACTATTCATGCTGCGTTCGTGCAATCCGGCACCGGGCAACCGGACGCGGTAGATCTGTTTAATTTAATGGTTTATTGTTTCTTTGGGTGCAATTCTTCTCGAATCCGCCATGTGGCAGAGTTAATTAATTATAATTTGGGTGCTATTCTTTGTGTATCCACCAGGTGGCAGAAATGTATGCAATTAATGAATTGGATTGAATTGGAATGTGTATTTGCAACATTGCTTTGCTACTTTGTAAGGGTGCAGGTGTTGAAAACAGATACTGGTGTACATACTTACAGTGGCCCATTGTGAATTGACCTTGTTTTTTCGAAGACGCTATCAAATTAGGCGTTCTTAATAAAAAAGCATTAAAATACTCAATGTGTGCCTTTTTTTTAACATTCTTTCCCTGCACAATTGCTGATTGGACATTATGGCTACACCACAGACGTATAAAAAACCTGACTGTAGTTATGCGTTTTTAATATATTCAGCGATTAATGCTGCAGCAGAAAAGATGGCGACTGTATCTGAAATATATGAATATTTAATATCAAACTACGATTTTTACAAGTTTTCACCTGACGTTCATGGGTGGAAGCATGCGATAAGAAAAACCTTAAGTAACGATCAGTGTTTTTTTCGTATTGCCCCTCCTGCCAGAGAGATTTGCCGGTATTGGGGTGTCATGCCAGAATTTCACAGTATGTTTGATCATGGCAATCTCAAAAGAAGAAAAGTGGGTTTTAACCCATACAAGATTCAGATACTACAGTATGCCACCCACCTCAGAAAGAACGTACATGACTAGTGTGGAATTAAAAAGCAATAGTGCTGTTTGATTCTCATTATATCTATAATTGCTACAGTATGCAAGCCCATGGTGATAACCCCAAAAATATACAGTATACTGTACTGCATTTGTAGAACTGAAATCTCAGAATATCCATACTTGCTATGCAAGCCATGGCAATAACTTAAAAATAGTTTTTGCAGATTTGCGAACATGTTACTGTAATACAGCACATGTTTTTTTCTTTAATAAAGCCTATTATTGCTTATTTGATTATACTACAGTATTGCAGACATGAATATCGCACACTGAACGTGTGTGTGGGGGGGGGGGGTTAAAATCATCAAACCCCCCTCAAAAAAAATATTTTTTGTTTAATCAATTATTTCTGTTTTTTATTTTCAGTACTGTACTGTACAGTACAGCAATACAGAATCAAATGCAACCATAATGAAGGAAAAGACAAGCCTGTACACAAATTATTGTATTTTTGTATTTTTGCATTTTTGTATGATTCATTACCCAATAAAATTCTAAAGAATAATTATTAATGATTTGATTCAACTACTAAAGTGTGTGTGTGGGGGGGCCAGCTTTGAAGGCCTTATGGTAATCTTATTAACAGCTCTGTGGGGGGGGGGTGTTGTGTTGTTGATAAGCGGTGAACTCAAAGATGACTTGGCACAGCACAATAAAAGAAGCTTTGAAGGGCTTATGACGCGCATGCGTGGCAGGCATCACAGCCGATTTTAGCCAACATGGTAATATTATTAGCAGTTGAAGCAAAGCACGCCACATTTTCTTGAATGGCTCTGTGGGGGGGGAAGGGGGTTGTGTTGTTGATACTGCTAACAAACCCACATAAACTTCACCGCCTAAGACCCTGTGCCTGACAAGAACAGAAAGCTTGCTTCTGAACGATCACAGGATGACCGGATTTGCGAACATGTTACTGTAATATAGCACATGTTTTTTCTTTAATCATAAAGTATCTGCTGGCCAGCTCATGCAAAATGTGCTGACCTGTAGCACACACCCCTCAAATAAAAATCACTTCGTACAGTAAAGTATCAAAACATATAGTATAATGGTTGGTCGGAAAGGCATTTAGAATTTTTTTTAATAAAGTCTATTATTGCTTATTTGATAATTCTACAGTATTGCAGACATGAATATTGCACACTGAACGTGTGTGTGGGGGATTAAAATCATCAGACCCCCCCCCCAAATATTTTTTTTTGTTTAATCAATTATTTCTGGTTTTTATTTTCAGTACTGTACAGTACAGCAATACAGTATCAAATGCAACCATAACGAAGGAAAATACAAGCCTGTACACAAATTATTGTCTTTTTGTATTTTTGCATTTTTGCATGATTCATTACCCAATAAAATTCTAAAGAATAATTATTAATGATTTGATTCAACTACTTAAGTGTGTGTGTGTGTGGGGGGGGGCAGCTTTGAAGGCCGTATGGTAATCTTATTAACAGCTCTGTGGGGGGGGCAGTGGTGTTGTGTTGTTGATAAGCAGTGAACTCCAAGATGACTTGGCACAGCACAATAGAAGAAGATTTGAAGGGCTTCTGGCGCACATGCGTGGCAGGCACCACAGCCGATTTTAGCCAACATGGTAATCGTGAAATTGAATTGCTATTGGATTTTGATGACAACCACTCGCGATTGCCCACTTGAGTTTCTCGACGGTATTGCAGAACACGCTAAAATGCCATTTTCTAATCCGGATAAAACGATAACCAAACCGGGTGTTTAAGTCGGCACGATTAAATCAAATTGCGCGCCATCGAATGGGTATTTCGATCTACATACCGCATTAATCGTTCGCATAGCGGCCGCTGCATCAGTACATCTCTGACTAAAAGGGGGAGTTAATAGATAAGATGAGGGGCCCATCTAAACAAATAACTTACTGTTTCAGCATTAAAGAAAGATCAAAGGGAGACACTTGTTTTGCACACAAACACAATTTCACTTAACCCATAATGCAATTAAACACAAAACATGGCTTTTCTTATAGCTATGAAAAACAAAAACCTGATTATAGCTATGCATAGAAATAATGTGAAAATATTATTCTTCCATAAAGCAAAAGATGGAGAAGAGTGATACAGCAGCAGAAGAGTACTGATCTATACAAGACTTTTCGCTCTGGTTGCATGCCACTCCGATTTGTGGATACTTCCTTTATTTGTGTTTGTTTCAAAGACTTTTATTGAGTTTTACAGCATATGTTAAATCAAAACCTTACAGCAGGCATCAGATACAGTTGATAAACACATAGACACCCAGTAAGCTCATATAAATATAGAATGATCTGCATTGGATCTGTCACAAACAGCTGCATGAAAAGACCTTTACATATGAAAGGGGGAAGGGGCAAACTTACCTGTTTGGAGGTTAGTGCCCCTCCTCCCCAGGTTTTAAGCTCGCCCCTCCCCACTTTCCTTATGTACAGTTCTTTTCATGCAGCTGTTTGTGACAGATCCAATGCAGATCATTCTTCCTGTAATTACAGTATACAGGTAAATAAGAAATTTAAGGAATTTAAGGAAATTCAGTACGTGTTAGGACCTGCAATATTATGGTCATGCCTTGAAGTAGCCAAAGGGTTAAACTAAATGACCTTTTTTTCAAGATATATATATATATACAGCATATATATATATCACTGTGTATTTTTGTCATATTTGAAGTAGCTATTGGCTCCCTTTATGTTTTGTTTTTTGTAGTTTTTCAGATACAGTAATAACTCTACATATATTCATCCAACATTCCATATTTCCCCTAATCAGCTGGTCATTCTTCATATAATTATAGAGGTAAATAAGAATTTTAAGTTCATGCCTTGATGTGGCTAGCAGGTTTAAAACACGTTGGCCAAAGGGTTTAACTAAATTACCCCATTTCCAGAGATATATACTGTAGGTATTTCACTGTGTATTTTTGTCATATTGGATGTAGCTTTGGGCTTTTATATTTTTTGCTATATACATTTAGTCACACCCACTAGCACACCAATTGACACTTATATATATATATATATATATATATATAAACAACAAAGAAAAAAGCTGCGCCTCTAAGGAACATATACAATGAATATATATATATATGCTATGACAATATAATGTAAATATATATAAATACCTTAATTATATAACCAATATATACACATATGTAGTATTGTGGACCTATAATAATATCAGGCCCACAAAAACATGAACAATATTATATAAAAAATGCAAAAAAAGGGATAAACCAGTCCTCAAATAGTCCAATGAATGGTATAGGTGCTGGTATGCAGGGTCTCCGGCAGCTCTCAATATGGACCAACCACGTCCACAAGATATCTAAAAAGGAAAAAAGAGGAGAGAGCGCACGCCCATAGCGTATAAAAGTTTTAATGAGGGGGAAGGGAGAGGGAGGGGAGTAAAAAACGCACTTACAAAAATGCAATTAAATCAAGCATATGTGATATATATAATCACCACCATCCGGTTTTTCTGTAGACTCTTGGGGCAGTCCCAGGCTCCGTTGGTAAGGGAGCAACGTCACAGCAGATTCCCAGGGCTGGTAACACCGTCTGGTCAAACTGCAGACTTTTGGGGCCGTCCCAGGCTCCGTTGGCAATGGAGCACAGTCCCAGCAAATACATCTTATTTTTAATTAAACCACATAAATGTGCAAATATAAATATTCATAAATACATCCATTATTCAGATGGGGGGAAAGGATGGGAAGGGGGTGGAGGGAGGGGGGGGGAAAGGGGGGGAAAAAAGGGGGGGGAAAGGTGAATCTCTGGAGGAGATCCAGACAAAGGATGGACTGAGAAGCAGAGGAGAAGAACAGGAAGAGACATCAACGGAGTGACTAGACTAAAGTACTAACATCCAAACATTCGTTAAGTCCCCCAGGATTAAGGGTGCCCCATTGGTGAATCCAAAAGGTTTCCCGCCTACAGAGTGTCTTGAATCTGTCGCCTCCTAGAACACAAGGAGAAATGGTCTCTATTCCCATAATTTGCATAGTCTTGGGATTTTGTTGATGAAATAATTTAAAGTGTCGAGAGACACTATGGTTATTGAGACCCTTAATAACATTTCTCCTGTGTTCCAGGAAGCGCGTTCCCAATGTTCTCGTGGTGCGTCCAACGTATTTTAGACTGCACCCGCACTGTATAAGGTACACAACATAAGTGCTGAGACAAGTGATAGAGCTACTGATGGCATAGGTGATGCCTCTACTTTGAGAACAGACATGAGTATTATTCAAAAGATGCCTGCACGTAATGCATCGACTGCGGCCACAGGGATGGTTACCCAATGGTCCCTTATTTTTTGCAGTATCACAGATTGAGGAAGACTTAAGCCTAGTGGGAGCTAATATACTTTTTATACTTCTAGCCTTCCTGTATGTAACAGTAGCTCTATCCGGCAGGATAGGTCCTAGATGGGGATCACACTTGAGAACGGACCAATGATCGTTCAAAATTCTATTAATGTATTTGGATGACTGGTTATAGGTGGCAATAAACCTCACAGTCGACCTATCCGTCCCTGTATGCATTACTGGGGTGTCATATCCTAAACGTTTTCCTTTTTGTTGTTTATTTTTTGATTTCTCAAGCAAAGTGGTTCTGGCAATGGAACTCACCTTGCTGAGAGAATCGGAATCCACGACGGGATCATATCCCTTAGAAAGAAACTTCTTCCCAAGTGTGACCGACTGGTTTTCGAAGTCAACATCCCTTGTGCAGTTCCTCCGTATTCTGTGGAACTGCCCCAAGGGAATATTGTTGAGCCAGTGTTTGTGATGGTTGCTGGACGCATGGACGTAGCTATTCACAGACACAGACTTGAAATGTGTGGTGGTAATAATATTCAAGTCTGTGTCTATGCTCAGGGCCAGATCCAGAAAGACAGTGGACAAGCTATTAATATCAAAAGTGAATTTAAGTCCAAACGAGTTGTTGCTGAAAGAGCTCAGGATGTCGAATAATTCCGACTCCTCTCCATCCCAAATTATAATAATATCATCTATGAAACGGCCATAGTATACGAGACCCGCTCCAAGCAAGGTGTTCTGCCACACATGGGACTCTTCCCAATGCCCTATAAAGAGGTTGGCATAGCTGGGAGCGAATCTCGTACCCATGGCCGTTCCACAGATTTGCAAGTGAAAATCATCTTCAAATAAAAAATAATTGTGCGTAAGGATGAAGTGAATACTTTCTAAAATAAATAACCTGTGTTTTTCCGGAAAAAGTGAATCCTTGTCCAACCAGTATTTTGTTGCCTCTAATCCCTTGGTATGTTCAATGCAGGTGTATAATGATGAAACATCACATGTTGCCCATAGATAGGTGGATTTCCACCTAATATCAGAAATGGAGTCGATGACATGGAGCGTATCCCTAACATGGGACCTCAGTGCAGTGACAAAGGGTGGAGAAAATAGTCAACATATTGGGATAGGGTCGATGTCATCGACTCCACGCCCGATACTATGGGTCTACCCGGGGGATTGGACAAGGATTTGTGCACTTTAGGAAGGTGATAAAAAATGGGAGTGCGTGGGTGTAAACAAAATTTAAACATTAAAACTTTTATACGCTATGGGCGTGCGCTCTCTCCTCTTTTTTCCTTTTTATATATATATATATATATATATATATATGTTATGTGGAAATTTTAGGGGTTTCTTAGAGCTTGCTTAGTACCGGTGTGTTTATTAACCGTGTCCTGCTTGTCTTAGCAGTTTTGGAGGTAAGTGGCACCTCCCTCCCAGGGCTCAAGCTCCACCCTCCACATTTTCCAAGTGAGCAGGTCTTGCATGCATCTGATTGTGACAGATCCAATGTGATCATTCTTCCTCTACTTATAGAGGTAAATAAGAATTTTAATCAGTTAGTGTTAGGACCTGATAATGGTCACGTATTGATGTGGCTAGTAGGCTTATAATGCTTAGCAAAGAAAAAGGTAGCGCTAATCTAAGAAGGTGAAACCCGCAGCCTGTGATATAACTCTGACCCCCTAGGTCAGATGAGAGACTGGAAACAAATGTTATATCTATGGCGCTGGGTACATAACACAGAAATAGATATAAATGTCATACAACCAGTATAATGGTGAACTCCTCTGGTGCTCTTCCAATGAATGCAGTAATTCATGCAAAATAGATAAAGACAAACATAGCGTAATACAATCACTAACAATACATACTAGAAAGACTATATCACTAATAGACAAACATGTGCTGAGACACAAGACTGAAGTAAAATATCACATTTAATAAAACAGCATTTAAAAAATAAAAGGTCACGTCTGCACAGCAGCCTCAGATGAAATGCCCGCTTACCAGACATACACAGATCACAATCAGTGGATAAATCGGAGAGTATCCCCTCTCATATGAACCACACCGCGTGTGCTGGCATCTGGCTGGAGCCCAGGGAGAATCCCCTGCCGTCTGTTGCGTCACGAACCTCCGCTCCCCACGTGCACCGGCTGGTGTGTATTTGGAAAGCCGCCAAGATTTCCTCAGGATGCGCGTCAGGACCCACTACCGGTTGCTCTGATGTGTTGGGGGATCAGTGCACCGACCGCCGCAACCGGAGACCGCAGGCAAGGCTTCAGATAAGGCTCGATGGCGCAACAGGTATGGAGGCAACGACTGCACCGACGAAGACCACCCTACGCGTTTCGGAAGACTGCGCTTCCTTCCTCAGGGGTAACCAAGTAGTTCCTCTGCCTTGCAGAGTCCGCATCTAAATAGTCCCGGTTTAAAGGTACATGGACCCAATACATGGATTGCACATGCGCAGTAGCTCAAGGATAGGATGCTTAGTCTCAGCAACACTAACAACAACATAAGATGACATATAACACATATATTATCACTAAACAATGATTGAAACAACATATAAATTCTAACACTAATGAACATCCTTCTAAAATACCTAAAAATGAAACAAAAAACAAAAAACAAAAAATGTATAAGGTTATGCATGACATGGACACATAACAATGATGCACAATAACACTTAACCCCTTGTGGGATAAGGGACCCATTTATTCTCTAATGCTTTGGCCAAAGGGTTTAACTAAATTACCCTTTTTTAAGAGATATATAGGTATTTCACTGTGTATTTTTGTCATATTGAATGTGTCTTTGGGCTTCTTTGTTTTTTGTTGTACACAGAAATTGTAATACCACTCACTTTCCCATGGTGGGGGTTATGATTTATAATTAGCCTTCTTGTGTGTACTTTTATATACGACTGATATAGCCATGCCAGTGCAAGCTATTATGAATATGATTGGGCGGCTGTTTGATAAGGTGTTAAAAGTTGGTCACTTCTCCTTGGCTGGGGCAACATTCATACTTACAAGGTGTAAATTTAAGGTAGAGCTCAACTGTTGATTTGTTTGCTATTGTGGCAAGGTGTTAACAAAGGGACTCTTTCGTTACTGATAGAGCATACATACAATTGTATAAAATTTGCATTAGAAGCCCTGGCAAAACACTAAATAGTTTTTTTCGGAGACCGACAATGACCAAAAACATTAACAAAACAAATTTATCTCAAAATACTGCACATTTACAACAAAGGATTCACAACCATGAGAATTCAATGGTGGCTGTGGCCAGACGATACTACGTTGCATTAGATATCATGCTCAAGGAATTGTAAGACAAAGGTTCCTAGGATGGTCCGCAGGGTCAGAACTGAGTAAGAACACTACAGTATACAAAGTACTGTTCTTCCCCCTCATGGGCCTTCCACAGGAACGACATGCCTCAGGCTTCTGTATAATCTGGATCACGGTTGTATCTTTTCACAGTGAAGCTATTTGGCTGGTGAATGAAATTAGCCTTTGAAAAATGATGAACAATCAGCTGCAGAGGTTAAGAATATTTCAGCATCAAACTAATGAGATACAACTTGGGCTGGACTTTTGGCTATGTGGGGTGATGTATAGTTTTTTTCTGCACATGTTAAGTGATACCAATAAACATTATAAAATACTCCTGTTCTTACCACTTCTTACCACTTTTTTTTATTATTATTGCAGAGCAGATCGCATGATAAGGAATTTTAACAAGATTCTCTTCAAGCCCCAGTAAGCCTTATTAGCCGTTCCTGGTAACATTTCAGTTGATCCCTGTTACTATAATTTAACTTAAATGTGTTCATTTTTAGCAGCATGTTAACATTTATATTTGATCTAAATTAGATTTACAAATCCTGTTTGCTAAAAGCCTGAGAAATATCCAATATTATAAGCGTTTTAGTACACAAAGTTTAATTTTTACTTTAGGCTCTTATACATATCTTTAGCAAAAGAAAACATAAAATTAATTATTACTGTTATCTCTACTCTGGATTCTCTACAGCAAACTATTTTGTGATTTTTTACATTGACACGTAACTTGCATCTGTAAATCTTTTATATTTAATAAAAAAAACTGACAGGTTCATACAGTATAGAACTTCCTTCCTCAATGGATTTTATAAAAATCTTGTTTTTTTTTTTTTTTTTTAAGATACTTTTATTTTTAATTGAATGGAAACCTTCCAGAACCCATGAAATATCATTATTGATTTCATTTTCAGTCACCGGTTTTACTCATACAAATGTAGCCAGGTCACCTGATGGCTACTATCCTGCCCTTTGGCTGGCAGTAAACCCTGGTACAATCAGGTTGCCAGTAGTTGGTATGGGGTTTTTCCCCTTCCCCTTTGGTACTGCACTTGAGGGACAGCAGGGGTTTTTACATCCTGTTGTAGCTGGTACAACAGGGTGCCCGCCTCTTGGCTGTACTTAAGGTCAGGACCACTGTAAAGTTAGTAGTTCCTTCCCCCACATGAGGAATGCAGGTCACACAACTGGGAGCCTGAGATTGGGGCCTTCCCATGTGCTCTTCCCTCTGGGGGAGAGTGAGTGTGGACCATACCTCTGCCTCTGCTAGGGAGGCGGGAAGATCCAGACGGCTGTGGGTGCCCTTGGCTTGTAGTGACGGTCCAGGGACCATCGTTCAGTGAGAGCTGAGAGTACTGCATCAGGCAGAAGTCTGCCGCGTAACTGTGCTGTACAGACTGAATAAACCATTCCTGTTGTTATATACTTCCTGCCTGGTGTGTGACCTTACTGGGGGGAGAGGTAATAAGTTCTACTGTGGGAGATCATCTTCAGCTCCTGGAGCCTACAGCAGATGGAGGCGCTGCACTGCTAAAGAAATATATGGGGTATGAACCCCAGAAGCCTGTTCCTGTGTCCCCATTAACATCGGCGGACGACTCAGCCCTCCTGTTGCCAGCAGGTATAAGCACCATACACCATAGTAATGGACAAACATCCCACCGGGTGGGAGAAACACCGTTACACAAAAAATATATGAAATTGTAAAATATAACTATATTTTTATTATCTCTAAATATTTACATCAATTTTTTTTTTTTTTTAATAAAGATGAGAGAGGCTATGGATCAAATTCCACAAACAGCTTTTGGCATCAAATTGCAGCTACGGGAATTGATTTCATGTTGCATCAATGTACCTGGATGCTTTTCACTTGATACCAGTTTATTCTACTGTATAAATGGTTTGGCAAATGTATTTTTTTTGATACAGCGCCATCCAGGTCTGTGTATCAAGAAAGTGGTCTGCCCAGACGCATTTGCATAAAAAAACAAGCATTTATTCTGTCTGAAATGCAACTTATTTATTTAGTGTTTTTCTACTGTTGTAGAGTTTGGCACAAGCTGTGCTCATATTCTGAGCAAAAACAAATACAGTTTACGACTTTTAACTCTTTAGGTGGCCGTCACTGTCATGGGAACTGGCTTCCAGGGGTCCCATGACGTAGTGACTATGTCATGCTCAGGGAGGGTGTTTTTCTTAGATTAGATCACATCCATAATTGCAATGAAGTGCAGGATGGGATCTAACTAACAAGGAAACAGAGTACTAGGATCCCTTCTCCTTCTTTTCCTCAAAAGGTCCACTGTGGCCACTTGACTACTATTGAAAGTGTTCACGTGACCACATTTTGCCGGAGGGGCCATGGCGGTGCAACCACTTCGGCACTCAAAGAGTTAAGGTCGTAGGCAACACAAAGCAAAAAAAAACATCAAGAAAAGTAAAACAAGCAGCACATTTCTTAATACCTGCTCCAATATGCAAATGTTCTCCACCGTAACTCTTCCAACTCACTCAAGAAATCATTCCTCTCATTGTAAACAGTCGCAGATATACCCGAAAACCACATAGCTAAGGTTAATACAGAAACGCATCCTGGCGCAGGTTCCGACAAAATAATGACTACGTTTTGCCTTTGATGCATAAAACAATACAGTTTATGCACAGAATTAAATGGTTAAAAGGATTCCATAGCGGATGAGTTACATGACGCATTGTTTGGGTCCTAACTGCAAGAATTTACTTTTCAATTGATAAAGGGGGATATTGTTCTTGCACAAATGTTGTATTTATGAAATAAGTCTTGCAAGTCTGAACAATGCAATAATTGTTTGGTAGTAATTTTATTTTATTCCAAACTTCTCATACTATCGATTAACTGCAAAATAAAAGTTGACTGTTTCAATCTTGCACATTTTTCACCTATTTTAGGTAGGCAAAATTGATACTTTGCCTACATTGTGTGTATGATATATAATGGGAAATGAGACTAAGAATATAATATAAGTGCAGTCTCACATCAGAACACATGGTCTGTGCAACTGTATGTTTAATAGATTACATTTTGATTCATGGCTTTGTAAAATTATTTTTGACATTTGATTTTAATTTATTTACTGGGGACTCTAAAAGTATAATTTAACCGATTAACTTTGATACATTTTCATTTTTTTTTACAAACCCTTAGGTTAATCTATAAAACAATTATGTTTAATTGTGCCAATTAGGTTTTTTTTGGTTTGCCCTTTAAGCATTGGTTATCTACTTTTAATCCTTTAAAAATCTTGCTGTAATCAGTCCAATAGCACTAGCCTGAACATTAAGAGTAATTTCCTTAGCTAGACATCCTATCAGAATCCCCTTCGTAATTAAAAATGTATTCAAATGTGATTTTAAGTAACGATTTGTTGCATTCCCTAACACAAATTATTATTGAATATCGCGATTTGTATGACACTTGTTACATCCAGTGTCTTTGCACTGATCTTATTACAGTGTAATTATTGATCACTGCATTGTATAATTCACCAAAGCACCTGACTACCAATGCAAATGTTCTCTTCTCTGATTCAATCAAATGTGCAAAAATTAAGATAGCTTTAACCTTGTAATCTGGAGATTATTCAATATGATATACAAAAAGTCACAGTACATTTCCATGCACTCACCCAAACAAATACTGACAGTTTGATAGACCGATGTAGCCACCATTATTACAAGCCGCTGTGTGCCCCGCAGGTGAAATATCACTAATTCAAAACAATAACTGCTTCTCCCACTGGGGTGTACCGCTTAAACTGAAATAGCATTGGTTACATCTGTACAGTATATCCCTATATATCCCTGTATATGTAATTGTTATTTTAGCACCCTTGATTATGTAAGAGTATATTGTCACACTTAAGAAAACCAAAGAATATTGCCTCAGTTGGGCACATGTCTACAGCAGCTTCATAATCAACAGCAGCACATATCTACAGCAGCTTCATAATCAACAGCAGCACATATCTACAGCAGCACATACACTGGCGACACACTTTATTCGAGCTCGGCTAGTCCCACGAATTCGGGTATACTCGGGTGTATTGAGGTTTGTGACTGTTTTCTGCCCGAGTGCATTGCGTTATTTTCCAGGCAGGGATTGAAGCATTTTATTCCCGCTGGCTGCAATACTGCACAGTATATATATATATATATACTGCATTACAATTCATGAATTTATGCCATCTGGTAGACACGCGAAGCATTGCAGCCTATTAAATCCTAATCATTATCATTTAACAGATCAGCCGCCCATCAGCCAGGCATGAACCATGGCTGGGAAGGCAAACGCAACGGGGCTTGTCTGAGGTGAGGAGCGGCGCATTCCAGGTATCTGCCAGGTACATACTGGGTATTTGCTCGAATAAAGTGTGTCGCAGCAGTATCTACAGCAGCAACATAATCAACAGCAGCACATATCTACAGCAGCTTCACAGCAGTGCTTATCCTCAATGTGAGAGTAAGTTAATCATATAAACATAGAATTTGATAGCATATAAAAATCATTTGGCTGGCCTAGTCTTCCCATTTTCCTATGTGTGGTAAAACCTCAGTGTGTGTTGCTGTTTAACAAGGACACCCCCGGGTTTTTGGACAGAGCTCTCTTTTCAGTGGATCATAAAGGCTAAAGTAGACCGGTGTGATGCATGGCAATGGAACATGGAGGCGTAAATAAATGGATTGAATGGAAAGTATGGACGCTTGAAAGCACATCTTCCACATACTACCAAGACAAAATTCAGGAAGTAATCCATGAATGGAGGCATACTGTTATACACCGATTTGATTTTGTATTAATCTTGTTTGTGAGGCAATATACAGCATAATTGAAACACATTCCGTGTCTAGCACACCTACTCTATTTAATTAATAGTCACGTGTTTCCCAGCTCAACGTAGGAATGTAGGAGTGCCTGGTTAAAGCGAATGATTCATGTTATTATATGACCATTGATGTGCAATTGAGCGAGAAACATGGGGGACCTCGGCAGTCACTGCTCCTCTGAAAAACCTCCAACCAAGCGCATAAAAATAAAAAACTTTATTTAATCAAAAGGAAAGACATCCACAGGGACTGTAAACACTCTGACGCGTTTCGTACTATGGTAAGGACTTTATCAAAGAGTAAAACCCTTCAATTGTGCAATTGAAGACTTAAACATCGAGATGCTGTATAGAACAATTTGATAGTAGGGGAATATTTTCACTATCCTCATAAAGGTACACCATTATAAATAAGGATTACATTATGTGCAATATTACTAACATTGTTTATTTGTTAAATGCCCTTGTAGGCTGGCACTAAAGAAACACCCTAAATTAGAAATATGCTTTATTAGTATTGACTAAAATAATACTGTTTGGACTAACGATGATGAACGGACAAAACAAAAGTAAAAACAATTAAAAATAACAGAGGGCGTATGGGCATACTGTATACTTTTTTGAATTTCATGGATTTTGTGCAATTAAATGCAATGAAATAAATGAATTGTAATGTGTACAGTACTGTTCTACTGTGCTACTGTGTCAATTTCAGGTGTTTTAAAGCCAGAACACTAAAATGCCATTTTATGCACTCGCCTGCATCCGCGTCTTAAGGCGGTACGATTGGAAGAAATCCCACGCCATGACATGGGTATTCCGAGGCATACAACGTGTGATTTGTTTCAATAATGGCCCCTGCATCTCTATGTGCTATTGATTAATATGCAGAAATGTATAGTATAAACTGCAACTAAAAGCTCATGATCTGTTCAGGTAGAACATATACTATTTAAAGTAGATATATAGTCTTATTACCACTTTGAATGCTATCACAAAAGAAGTGATAGGTCATAAGTTAGTGTAAGTGTACTGTGTTGCTTACTATATACTGTAGTGTCTTAATTGATAACCCAAGTTAGCAAGTAGGTACCCCAAATAGTAACCTCTTACAACTAAACTTTTACAGGATAAACTGTTTAGTTGGGTTTGTACTGAGGGTAGCACTTCAATGAGCATATGAAGTAGCTACAGTCGTACTTAACATCAATATAGCAGCAGTGTTTGTAACACTTATAGATAGATAGTGACCATGACTTAGAGTACATCATTTTCAGTCAGTATAACTTAAAAGATAGGTTAGAGTGCTGTTGCTGCCCAAGACTGCAGTCAGTAAAACACTCCAACCTAGAACGTGCCCACACCTTTCCGATAAGCCGGATGCACTAGTGTAGTGACGTCAGATCTACCCGACGTACGTTTCACCTGCGTGGCTTCATCGGGGGCAAATTCCAAATGCAGGTAAGGTTTAAATACACAATAGTTAATACATTGGTTGATTATTCTGAATACAGATGCAGTGGCCGTCATTCGAACAAATCACGGAGCCGTTTTCGTGTGCGCTGCTGTACTCCAAGCGACAGTAATGCTGCCAATCGCCACAGGCACGTCTGTTTATCGCAGTTTATCGCAGTTGCTTTGTTTGAATTTTATGGATTGTGAGCACTAAAATGACATTTTATGCACTCGCCTGCACTCGTATCTTAAGGTGTATGGTTGGAAGGAATCCTGCGCCATGACATGGGTATTCCGAGGTATACACCAAGTGAAGTGTTTCAATAACGGCCACTACATCTGTAGCTCATTGGTCCACTCAGTCTGACTCTCCTGTGGAAGCTGCCCTCTCCTACGGTGGCCTTTCCTTTTCCCACACTCCACGCCCTGATGGAAGGGGTGGAGGCGTGGGGCTCCTGCTCTCCTCTCTCTGCCGTTACCGAACCCTTCCTATTCCCCCCTCTCTTGCTTTTCCCTCATTTGAGGTTCACACAGTCCAGATCTTCTCACCTCTCCCTGTCCACGTGGCGGTCATCTATCACCCACCTACCTCTACTCATCCCCACTCTGCCTTTCTCTCTCACTTTTAATCCTGGCTCTCTTTCTTTCTCTACTCAGACTCCCCTGTTCTTCTCCTTTGGGACTTCAACTGCCACATTGATGATCATTCTCTTCTTTGGGCCTCCTGCTTTCTCTCTCTAACCTCATCTTTTGGACTTCAACAGTGGACTGCAGCCAGCACCCATAAAGATGGCCACTACCTAGACCTGGTTTTCACTAAAAACTTTTCTCTCACCGATTTCTCCATTTCTCCTTTTCCTCTCTATGATCATCACCTCATTTCATTTTCTCTCTCTCGCTTCTCCCCCTCCCCATCTCCATCTAGCCTTAGTTTTTGCAGAAACCTGCGCTCTATTAACCTACCAGCTTTTTATTACACTTTACGCTCCTCCTTCTCCTCTCTCAGTTCTGCTTCAGACCCTGACAACCTGGTCAGGAACTACAACTCTGCCTTATCCTCCTCTCTTGATCTACATGCCCTGCTTTCTCTCTGCCATCCTCACCCTTCCAACCCCAGACCCTGGCTTAATTCCCACACACGCATGCTGCATTCCTCCACTCGCTCCTCTGAACGCCTCTGGAGGAAATCTCATAGGCTCGCAGACTTCCTTCACTACAAATTTATGCTGTCCTGTTTCAACTCTGCCCTCTCTCATGTTAAACAAACCTACTTTTCATCACTAATCAACACACACAAGTCTAACCCACGCCGACTCTTTTCTGTCTTTAACTCTCTACTCAGACCACCCTCAGCTGCCTCCTCTTCTTCCTCCATCTCACCTCAGGACTTTGCTGACTTTTTTAAGGAAAGGGATGAATCCATACGTCAGAAAATCCCATCTGTTGTCTCCTCCCATCCCACACCGCTTCCTAACTATCCTCCTCGGATAGGAGGATGTGTCACTGCTGATCTCCTCTTTTCCCTCTACCACCTGCCCTCTTAATCCCATTCATTCCCATCTCCTAAAACCTCTTACTCCTTCTATAATCCCTATGCTCACACAGATTTTTAACTCTCCCCTCTACTCTGGTACCTTTCCATCCTCCTTCAAGCATGCAACCGTTACACCATTACTCAAAAACAGCAAGCTTTACCCTGTCTTTCCTGCTAACTATCGACCTGTCTCCCTCCTGCCTTTTGCTTCCAAACTCCTGGAACGTCTTGTATTCTCTCGATTGCTCTACTTTCTCAACACCCATTCTCTCCTAGACCCTCTGCAATCTGGCTTCCGCACTGCTCACTCTACTGAAACAGCCCTCACTAAAATAACAGACGACCTCCATGCTGCCAAAGACAGAGGTCATTACACTGTGCTCATATTACTCGACCTCTCTGCAGCATTTGACACCGTGGATCACCCTCTTCTCCTCCACATTCTCCATACTCTTGTATTTGTAACAAAGCTCTATCCTGGATCTTCTCTTACCTCTCCCATCGTACTTTCAGTGTCTCTTTTGCTAACACCTCCTCCTCCTCTTTTGATCTCTCTGTAGGGGTACCCCAGGGCTCTGTCCTGGAACCCCTTCTATTTTCTCTTTACACACTCTCTCTAGGTGACCTACAGTAATCACATCTTTTGGGTTTAAATATCACCTTTATGCTGACGACACACAAATTTACCTTTCAACCCCTGACCTTACACTGCTATACAGACCAAAGTTTCTGAATGTCTCTCTGGAATATCATCCTGGATGGCAATCCGCCGACTGAAACTTGGCAAACATGGCAAAAACAGAGCTCCTTATACTTCCTACCAAACCTGGCCCTACTACCTCCTTCCACATTACTGTTGGAAATACGATCATTCACCCAGTAGCCCAAGCACGCTGCCTAGGGTTCACACTCGATTCCTCTCTCACATTCTCCACTCACATTCAAAACATTTCTAAAACCTGTCGCTTTTAACTCCGTAATATCACAAAGATACGCCCTTTCCTCTGTTACTCGACTGCTAAAACTCTGACTCAGGCCCTCATTCTCTCCCGTCTCGATTACTGAATCCTCCTGCTGTCCGGCCTCCCTGCCTCTCACCTGTCTCCCCTACAATCTATCCTAAAAGCTGCTGCCAGAATCACTGTACTCTTTCCTGTATCTGTCTCCGTGTCTCTCTCCACTCACATTCAAAACATTTCTAAAACCTGTCGCTTTTAACTCCGTAATATCACAAAGATACGCCCTTTCCTCTGTTACTCGACTGCTAAAACTCTGACTCAGGCCCTCATTCTCTCCCGTCTCGATTACTAAATCCTCCTGCTGTCCGGCCTCCCTGCCTCTCACCTGTCTCCCCTACAATCTATCCTAAAAGCTGCTGCCAGAATCACTGTACTCTTTCCTGTATCTGTCTCCGTGTCTCTCTCCACTCACATTCAAAACATTTCTAAAACCTGTCGCTTTTAACTCCGTAATATCACAAAGATACGCCCTTTCCTCTGTTACTCGACTGCTAAAACTCTGACTCAGGCCCTCATTCTCTCCCGTCTCGATTACTAAATCCTCCTGCTGTCCGGCTTTCTGTCTCCTCTTGTGTGCCTGTCCTTACCGTTTCCTGTTTAATGTTCCTCACTTACCTTTGTTTTATGTCAAGACTCCCATGCCCATGTTTCTGCTTCTGCTTATGTTCCTGTTCTGCAATCAGTCTGGCACTTATTAAATGCCCTTGCTAGTGTTATGGCTTGTCCCCTTTTGTTCCCTGATCCCTGGTCTCAGTTCCTGCTCCCTAGTCTCAGTTCCTGCTCCCCTGCCCTGCTCCTGTCTTCCTGCCACCGAACCCTCCTTGTAACCCCAATGATCCTGCTTGTTGCCTGCCACTGAACCCTGCTTGTGACCCTGATGAACCTGCTAGTTGCCTGCTGCCGAAGCCAGTATGTGACCCCAAAATCCTTGCCTGCTCCCCGCTGTTCCGGCCACCGTGGTCCTACCCGCTCCAGGAGTCTCCCCTTGACACATTGCCTCCCACATGCTGATCTCTATCTGAACGAGCTCTTGTCCAGATACTGTATTGTGCATTCTTCTATCTGCATCTATGGATCAACCCCGATACTACGGATGCAGGAACTGGCTTTCTTCTGCTGTTCCGACCACGAGAAAGTGAAAGTCGGAAGCTGTTTCCAAGCCAAAGCCAAGGGTGCCTAAAGAAAAAAGGTTCCGAAGGCTCCCATGGCAAAGAACTCAGGCCCTTTGTAAGTGAAGAAGAAAATGGCCAAAATATGTGAGGATTAAGTTGTTTGGTCGGGCCCCGGAAGTGCTCCTACATCCACCGAAGCCAAATCGGACATCCCAAACTTTTCACTGACATCACCCACCACCACCGAATCCCAAACTTCCACCCGCTCTGACCCTTGGTCCACCAAAGCCCCCAGCTCACCTCCTCCAGCACACAGCCATGCCGATGTTCGCCTGAAGCCCCCAGCTCATCTCCTCCAGCACCCAGCCACATCGATGTTTCTTCTGGATGATACCAACACTCCTTGCACCAGATCCAGCTCGGTCGTCTGCATGCTGGGTGTTTATAGTGGTATTGAAATGACTGTCAACTCAACGGAGCAATACAGGAACCGAATGGAAGCCAAGATGGATCGTCTTTTGGAGACCATGAAGAATATGGATGGGTGCATGGTGTTCGTCTGGATAAGATTGAGAGGAACATTGCAGGGTTCTATTCTTTGCTTGGAGTCCCTGCCCCTGCATGTTCGAAGCAGGAGCAGGAAGGTGACCTGGAGGTGCCTTATTCTCCCATGGAGGAACCACATACCAACCACCCCCCCCCCTTCATGCACCCTCTCAATCTCTGTATTTTTCTCCTTCACCGTGCCATCTACCCCTGCCCGCAGCACATCCAGGATTGTACAGTTCCCAGACATCATGCTGTATGACCTGCCCCAGAGCATCCGGGAGAAATACAAGATCAGATGTGGTGGTCTACCTCAGAAACATGCCCAGTTAATCTTTAAACACCACGTCAGTTTTGATAAGTACAGCAAGTGGACCCAAAATATCAATTATGAAGGCAATAAAGACAAGAAGGGTCTTCTTGCAAATTTAAGGAGAACAATTACTGTATGGACAAAGTGAAGCGCTATTTTAATGTTACCACTCTTCTGCGAGAACTGTGACAGACAGCATCAATGGCCTTTTGAGGAATGCAAGGGCTCTTCCTTGGCGGTCCATCGAGTTGTTTGACGACTACACGTTATGAATTTATTTACAAGTAAAGATGTGCTGCCAATGTTTTTAATCTAAAAAAAAACAAGTTGGTTGTTTAAAATTATTTTATTGTTTAATGCTTAATTTCTATTTTGCATGTCTGGAGCTGGGCGAAGAGAACATGCAGGAACCCCCCCCCCCCCCACTCTTGGTGCAGGAATCTCTCCCATCAACACTGCCATGTAAGACACTCAAATCCATGCATGCTATTTCCCTTCCCCCCAAACTCCCAAAACCTAATTTAAACCTCCAGTCCTAATATAAATTGCTGTGCACCATGCCATGGATGATCGGATAACGGTCGCTGCATGTGTACATGTGACATACAAAGATATCTGTTATATGTGTTGATAAATTAGGTGTTAATTTTAATTATAGTAGTATGTATATAACATAGTAGTATGTACATAACATGTTCAGAAAACTCACATATAGGATAATTAAAGGTTTTCATCAATATCGTATACTGACAGTTATTTTAGCAATGTCACTCACATACTGTATGTTACATTAGATTTATGCGACATTTATGTGCATATTTTAAAAAAATGGTCTAAAAGGTCATTTGAAAGTAAACATGTTGTATTTGTGACAGAGACTATTGACAGCTGTCTATCAAATGTTGTATGTGATGTAAATCAGTAGACAATGGTGAATAGTATATTGAAGTTTGGCTATGTCATGAACATTTATTTACCTGCTTTTTCATCAGACATTAATCTGCCAGTATCTCTGAGTTCTTCGATTCCTACTATTATTTCAGGGTGCATGATTGCCTTTAGGGCATTTTGTAGGGTTTGTAGAGGTGGTTGAGAGCAGTTCTGAATGACACACAGGAAGCGGCAAACACTTAAGCTGTTATGTGTTTCATTTGGCATTTTTTTTGTTTCAATTTTTTTATTGTTTTAGAGAGACATAACAAATATATAGTCTTAGAATACATGTGATGTTTTAACAGTGTCACTTGTCCATACAACAAAGGGCATTAACAGTTCGTCATCATTACTGAAATAAAATAGTTGCTATAACACTGTTTTTGAATAAGTGTGGTCTGTCTTCCTATTTCCGGTTGTGTTAGGGAAGCAGCCGCTTCCGTAGGCGTCTCTCATGGGCTTAACAAAGGAAAGTGAAGACCGTAGAAAAGAAGAAAAAGAAGGGTGGGAGGGGTGGAAGGGGGGGGTTAGGACGAGCCCATTTCTCTGGTCTTTCTGTATTTATTTCTATGGGGTCCCTAGTTTCCTGGCCATATTTCCCAAATTTTGTGAAATTTGTCAGTTTTCTGGTTCAACTGTGCTGTGAGGAGTTCCATCATCTTTATTTCCCTTAGTCTCCGTAGGACCGTCTGCCTAGAAGGCGCATTCACCTTTTTCCAGGCAGCCGCAATAACACAGCGGGCAGCTGTCATTATATGAGTGATCATCTTACTTTCTGCCGTTCCTAATTCATCTATTGGTTTGGCCAGCACCATGGTCAGCGGTTCCACTTCAACCTCCACCCCTAAGTACTCTCTGATCAATGTTTGTATCATGACCCAGAATACCTGAATTTTTGGGCAACTCCACCAAATATGAACCATATCTCCTTTTTGCCCGCATCCCCTCCAGCACAAATCCGGGGACCCGGGGAAGATCTTAGCCAGCCTGTTCGGGGTTAGGTACCAATGAAATAGAATTTTATAAATATTCTCTTTGATAGTGGTACAGACTGACGTTTTTGCAGCTACCTCCCAAATGTCCTCCCAGTCTTCTCTATCGATCTCTGTATTCAAATCTTCTGCCCATTTGATCATATAGCTATGTTGGAAACAACCCGCTGATCGCGCCAGGCCCAGATATATCTCCGAAATCAGCCCTTTACAGTAGTATCCTTTCCTACACAGTCTTTCAAAATTTGTTAAATCTTTGAATGCCGAATCTTTGGAGACTGATTGCAGGTAGTGCCTGATTTGGAGGTAACCAAACACTGGTATATTTATGATTTGGTGTTTCTTCTCCAGCGCCTGGAGTGCATTTTTAATTGACATGGAAGTTTTAGAGGCCATTTTCCCAAAATTATCATTATAGCAATGTTTTCAATTAAGACCAAATTTTCCTGATCTGAGAGTTTTAAATTGCACAGTCGCAGCCTCTCAGCTGTATCACTGCCATGTGCTGGTTGGGAAGGCTGTACAACTGCCTCTCCTGGGCCTTGCTCTGTGTCTGCCTCACTACTCCTCCTGTGGTCCTCTAACCTGTCCCACTCACCTCTCCCTGCTCTCTTCCTCCCCCTCATCCTCCTACTCTGACCTCCTACTTCACAAACCTCTGTACCAGCCCTTCTAGTGTCCTCCCCACCACTTCTCCACTCCTCACTACTCCTCACACTCCTCTCCAATCCTCACTTTCCTCACTTCCTCCTCTCTTCTGCTCCTCACTCCTCCTCACATTCCCAACAATCACTTCACTCACTCCAGTCTCCTCCATCTTTCATTGTAAACAGTACTTAATACAATCACACAACAAAACACAAACTAATTGCAAACTATAGCACAAATCACACAGTCAATCACAGAAGCACCCACACAGACAGATAACAAAAAGCCCAGGACAACTCAAGCAGATCTCAAAAGCACTATAATAATCAAACAAACTTCCAACTCCCTGCAGCCAATTAGTCCTCACTACCTCCGAACAGCAATGGCAACGTGTGTCATAGAATCCATGGTTTATATAGTCTGCTCCATAGGACAGTCTAGCAATGTTTTCCCAGCATTTTTGGTGAAGTCCATGACTTGAGCATTATTTTACCGATATCGTCATTTTTTGGACACAAATAAGTAAATGCTTAATGCCAAATTGCATGTTTTCTTTTATGAAAGTAGAAATAGGAACATGCCCCTACTTATTCTTGAGATATTAACTATGCCCCCATTAAAAAAAAAAAAAAAAAAAAAAAATGCGATGACTGTATGCTATTGAAATGTTATGTATCCAGGTCAAAGAATACAATACAATTACAATGTAATATTTTAAAACCTGATTAAACCTAATGTAACGGGTTTCCCTCCCCCCCCCCCAATTGCAGATTATACTGTGGGTGCGGAGAAACATATAGTGTAACCAGGTGTGTGGTGCGTTACCTGTTGGCTCACAGGAGGGCTGAGCTTCCGCCACGGGGAACCTGGGGCAATTATAATATGATGGGTAACCACTTACTCAATACAGCGCCTCCACCTGCGATGGCTCCCACCATGGGGGGAGTGGTTCCTCGCAGGACACTTACAAATAACCAATACACAGTGATGTATAATAACTAGTGACTTTACTAACATGCAAGACAACATATCACGGCAATACCATAATAACCTGTGTCCCTCTCTAGAGGAGACACTTACTGCGTCGCGCAGGACGCTTCCCCAACACCAGGTGATCCCACCCAGTGTCCCGAGAATCCCCACCCAATGTCCCGTACTCTTGGAGAGAACGTGGGTGACTGCGCAGTCACTATTAAACTAAGGGCCCGTTGGTGCACTTGTTGACTTAATATTACCTGCCCGAGCACTCCCGTGCTCGGATCTCCAACTGGCTTCGCAAAGGATCCGGCGACCGAAGAACACCGGAGCCACCTCCAGAACGATCCCACCTGGAGGACTGCTGCAGCCGCAACAATGAACTGCGCCCACCTCAATACACGGAGGCAGCGCCCGCTGAGTCCCTAACTGACTTCACTAACTACATGGACAATACTGTACTATAGGCCGTCCCTACAGCACTGCAACCTTGATGGCTTATGGGGAAACTCCTAGGGGCCTACAGGGGTTAATAACCTGCCCCACTCCCCTAACTCTTCCCAGTCCTGACTATTACTTAACTGGTCCCAGTGCCTGCAGCAACAAGCTGTGACCCACTGGATGCTGACAGCCAACGTGCTGCACAACACTGTGCCTGCCTGTCAGACCTCACGGCACTGACAGCCGTGACCCTGACAAGACAGCACACTAACACTAAGGGCAGCGTCCCTATCTTGGGCCGTCCCTACTCAATTACCCACTAACCTTGTTGGGAGTTGGGGCCTACCTGGGGTGTGGGTACCTATCGGGTGCAGGAGCTGCACTCGCTCCCCGCACCCTTCCTTCCCTCAGAGCTCCCTGGCGCCAACTGACAAACATGAGTGACAGGGTCCCTAACCTAGGGTGGTCCCTGGCAACACTCACTCTAATGGGGTACTGAAAGCTATCTCGGGCCCTGGGGTGCTGGCCTAGTACAGGGAGTCCCTGACTCCTGTACCCTATCTCTTTCCCTGGGCTGCTCCTGGCTCTGACTGCTCAAAGTGCTGCAAGCCCGTGAATTGTATCCACTTGCCTCTGCAGACTTCCTAAGCCCTATTGGCTCCCTGGTATCACGTGGGGCACGCAAAGGGTCATGGGACACGTAGTCCCAGCTTATAGCCTGCCCTGGTAGGCTATGGCTTCGCGGGCTTTTCCTCCTCTCTTCCGCACATGCGCGAGCTGTCTGGAGTTCCCTCAACCTTTCCCTGCCTAGCCTCACGCTCGCGCGACTCCTACCTAACTCTGGGGCCCTACCTGCGCATGCGCGACCACTGCGCATGCACGAGCTAAAGGCTAATGGTGGCGCGCCTGCCGCCCGGCTCCGAGAGCGCCGGGATCTCCGTGATGCGAGTGCGGCCTTGGCAACCGACCGCACGCGTCCCCGGCAACCCCCGAGCCGGGACCTGACCGCGCTCACCTCCCGTAGCGCCCGACGGGGCCGCCATTGGACTCGGCGGCACCCGCCATCGGCAGAGAGGTGAGGGGGGTGCTCGCACTCCGGGGAGACCTGGCCACACTAATAAAAAAACAGGGGAGTGCAAATCCTTGGCTATTAATTATTGATGCAAACTGACAATCTTCAAAATTGTTCGTATGCTACTGATGATAAATACTTTACACTGTACATGTGTATTTCAATGTACTGGTTCTGCTTCATAACTTAGAGGTAATGTTTTACTTTCTTTGATGCACTATTAAGTACAAATAGTTTTCAATTACCGTATTTTTTTTCAGTTGTTCTATGTTTATCTTTCTATGTATCAGTCTTATTGATATTTTGTTTACGTATTTCCAGTCTCAAAAGGGAGACACAGAGCAATAGAACCAACGTTCTCAACTAACTGCACAGTACAAAAAATAATAATGTTAGAAGAAAAAATATATATTTTTTTTATACATACTCACATTTATTTACCAACACTGAATATATAGTGCCAATGCTAAACATGCAGTATGAATTCTATTCTTCTCTAGATAGACATTACCTGTATGTCTTTATGTTTGTACAAAAAAAAAACTTTTAAAAGGCTACTTACTGAATTCATTGTGTGGAGAAGTAGCTATACCTGTCCTGGTTTTCCATCTCTATTTCTTAAACAGAAGCAATTCTTCACAGCAGGGAACCTTTAATGGAGAAATGTTGTTGGCCTAAATAGAAAGCTTACAGAACCTTGTTCTGAGAATGCTCTGTTCCAACTCAGTTTCTATAGCTTTTCCAGATTGCTTAAATTGCTTTTTGTTGTTTATAAGGCCTAAAAACGCTCCACATGCTTGTTTTCGTTTCTCTTTCCCCTTCTTTCTCTTTTGAAGTACTTGTTGACTGACCCTATCTCTCCATCACAAATTCACTACCATCCTCTCCATGACCTGGTGTTTTTTTTCCCCGTCAAAGCTGTAACCAAGCAGAGAAAAGAAGCAGGAACATGCTCATAATATAATACAGTTTACATAAGAGTAAGGACAACAAATAAATATTGCACTCACAATTCTTGAGTTAAGTGCTCATCTTTAGGGATTCACTTTCTCCATTGCTCCTCTATGCTGGATACATTGCACTACCTACCATGTGATGTCACCAGGTAGCCGATGCTTACACAGGATGAAGCCTTATTATTCCACAATAATGGTCAAAAGATAACTCGTCAATGCATTTTGCTCCATAGTCACTTCATCAGGGGAGTATAAGGGGAGTAGTCAAGTGAGGATAAAACTATTTCCTATATATTGTTAATCGCATATAGATAATAAACTAACAACCTACAGGTACTGTACAACTATTGTATTACTAATTCTTTGAAATTGAGGGAAAGGATTTTGTTAAAGTTAATGTATATGGTATTGGGGCCTACAGGTGCAGACAGACTTATTGTCTTAGATACCATGACAAGTCGTGGGATTCCATCTGCAAGAACATTTTTGTGCACCAAGGTCCGACCATTGGAAGCAAATGGAATCCCATGGGTTTTGTTTATTTTAATTTCAATTCAATTTGTGTCCAGCAGATGGCACAGTGAATATCTTTGCCCATGCCAGTATTGTAGCTAGTGAATGGCTCAAGTACTTAACAGCACAAATAATGTTTTTAAATATAATTATGTCATGTTATTTGTCAGTCATAGAGTTAACTACAAGATGATGCCTGTTTTCTTAAGGGAAATTAAAATTCTGTAGAAACTTTTGTGCATTATAAATTTCACTACACTTGCTTAAAGCCTCTCTGACCTTCAACACATACTTCAGTCTGACTTTTTGAGACTCGAAAACTGGATTTCCCAAAACAAACTGTTTTTAAACACTGACAAGACTGTAACAATGGTATTTGGGACCAAGACTAATTTTTTAAAGCTTCCAGCGACTGAGCTCCAGATTAGAACCAACGCTAACACCACCCTAACCCCTGTCACTAGTTTTAAATACCTGGGCTTATGGTTTGATTCCCACTTAACATTCAGGATGCACATTGATACGCTGACAACCAGACCTATGCCAAACTAGGGGTACTTTACAGGAACAAATCCTCCCTAAGTCTCCTGGTCAGAAAGCGTATCGCACAGCAGATGATAATGCCAATTATTGACTATGGAGACATAGTATATGGCTCTGCACCTGAAACCCACCTTAGCAAACTTGACACCCTCTACAATTCAATTTGTCGTTTTGTTCTCCAACGCAACTACAACACACACCACTGCAAAATACTCAAAGAACTAGATTGGTCATCACTCGAGTCTAGGTGCAAAGTTCACCTTTCCTGTCTTGCCTTTAAATTCTTTATGGGCAAGCTACCCAGCTACCTGAACAAGCTCCTCACCCCTACCACATGCAGCACTTATCACCTGAGATCAAACTCCAAAAGACTGCTCATGGTCCCAAGGCTCAACAAAATATCTGGCCGTTCCTCCTTCTCTGACCGTGCACCCCAAAACTGGAACAACCTACCAGAGACTCTCACATCCACCACCAGTTTAAGTTCTTTCAAATCTAAGGCTGTCTCACATTTTAATCTGGTCTGTAACTGTTTCATACGCCCATAATATATATTTTCTTTAACTGTGCATGCAATGTCTTGTATACAGAATAATGTATACCCTTTCATTTATGTAACTGTATTTGTAACCATGTATTATTTGTCTTAATTCTGTGCCCAGGACATACTTGAAAACGAGAGGTAACTCTCAATGTATTACTTCCTGGTAAAATATTTTATAAATAAATAATAAATGAAAGAAGCATATGAATAGCACAGTGGATATTCTGAACACATGATACATAAAGCTTGGCCCCCTGCAGACGCATTTACCAGAACTCCCTCCTACTGTCTCTGTACTTTCTCCCTACCTACCAATTAGACTGTAAGCTCCTCGGGGCAGGGACTCCTCTTCCTTAATGTTACTTTTATGTCTAAAGCACTTATTCCCATGATCTGTTATTTATATTATCTGTTATTTATTTGATTACCACATGTATTACTACTGTGAAGCGCTATGTACATTAATGGCGCTATATAAATAAAGACATACAATACAATACAATGTTGCTAATGTATGTGTGCGTGTCATGGCAGGTTGAAGTTGTAATTTAAAATAATAAAATTATTAACTCCTTAACCTCTGTCATGTATATTCTTAATTAAAATACATTACTTGGCTTACTATTGGGTTTGGGGGAGGGGTGGAAGGAGAGACAGCACTGTACTGTACTGTATGTGTGACCCCCAAAAAAACAGATACAGTGGCAGCTGAATTAGCAATATTTATTACAGTATGTGAGGTGAGATATTGTAGTAGTTTCTTTAACTGCAAGGTAAATATCCTTCAAGAGTAATTATAGCTGTACATGCATGCTTTAACATTGGGTTAATACTGATTAGCACTTGTAGCCCCCCCCATCCCAAATGTTTGATTTTAATCCCTAACTACACAACACCACCCTCAGAACACTCACATACCTTATACTGTATATGTAGCAAGACATACTGTCCCCAGTGTCACAGATGCACAAGGAAAGTCCATGGCACCAGGGATAGTGTCTGAACTGCAGATAGTCCATGTTTTCAAATTGGACCCCCACAGCATTAATCCTTTATGCCATGACTGCCACCGATGACAATAAGGCTTACTACATATGTACATGGTAATAAACACACAGAAAACAAGTATTGAAAATTCTAGTTTTTATTTTCGACAAAATATATATTAAAAAACATACACTCACCATCCCTTTTCTCCCCTTTCTATCCTCCTACACACTCACTAATCAACCCACTTCCCTCCAACCACTCACCCTACCCCCCCCATTTACACACAATTAAGTCACAAACTTCACACTACCCACCAACTAACTGACCAAAACATCCCCCTCCCCTCACAACCCACCAATAACCCTCATCAACCCTCTAACTCCCCCTCACCCACTTTAAGAAAACCCACACCCCCCAAAAAAAAACACACAGGAAGATCTTCCCCCCACAACCACTGCGCTGAATCCAATTGGAATTAAAGTAAATGCAAAAAATTGAAAATTGTCAAGTGACAACAAAAACACCATACGTTACAGAAGTCCTCGAATTGTCCAAATCCTTCTTGAATTAGTATTTAAGAAAAAGTCCTCCTCGGCGCTGATCCTCAAAGCCGATGTGTAGAGAAATAATATGAAAAACAACCAGAAATAAATCAGTGTATAACTTCCAGTATATCAACTAATACAATGGGGCTTATGTAGTACGCATTCATAAGCCACTTATAGAGCACTTATCGCCAGAAATGCCTACTGCCATTCAGAAAGCGTCGATAAGTGGGTGATAAAGGACTGAATCGCCAGAAGCAAAATTGTTAAAAAAAAATCGCTAAGTGAGATAAGCCACTTATCGCTGCTTTTTAGAATGTTCATAAACTCGTGCAATTCTAGTAGCCGCGAATAGGTTATCGATGCCTATCGCGGCTCTAGAATGGTGATTTTCTCCCCACATCCAAACGCCAGGAAAAGTTGGCGTGAAGGTGGTGAGAAGCTGCTGTGAGGCGATGATACAGGACTTAGAAAATGTCATGCTTTTTGTCAGCATCCTATTCATGGCTGCAGTGTCCGGATCTCATACCCATTAGTATCAGCACCAGAGGCCGTGTCATGAATATCATGGAATAAACATGCATTTACTGGAAAGTTCACAACCTTAGCGGCTAATCGCTAAGGAAATGAAGGTGTAAAGTACCAGATACACCTTTGTTGTGGCAAGTGGGGGTATGTGAAGCTAGTATATGTGCCTTGGTGGGTGTTTACAACTTACAACTTGCGGGGGGGGGGGGGTGTAGCGAGTGTAGTTAACCCCTTCATAACCTTGCCGGTAAAGTCATGACGCATTTTTAATATACATTTTGATACTGGTGTAGATGAGCAGGGGTTCTCCGGAGATGAAGCACGTTCATTTCATGTTCATTTCACCCCTAGTTCCCTAGATACAGGCCCCATTATGCATTATGGGGTGCCAGTATTTCCAATGCTATTTTTTAACAATGTCACGTGACGCGGGACTTTTAAATGGATACTACTTACTGGCACAACATAACGGGGCCTGTATCTAGGGAACAAGCGGGGCACAGCACATGAAATGAACGCGCTTCATCTCCGGAGAACCCCTGCTTATTTACACTAGTATCAAAATGTATATTAAAAATGTTAATGACTTTACCGGCAAGGTAAAATTTGCGGCAAAAAAAAGGCGACATTTTCTGGTTTTGCCAGCTTCTCGCTGCTTACTGAATCGTAGCATGCATTTTTGGTGAGAAACTGGCTAAAAGTGCTTTTTCGCCGCTTACTGCATACAGTAGACCCCTAAGTTTGAAAAAAATTCAACAGGAAACATTCCTTGCTTTAAAAAAAAAAACATTAAATGTAACTAAAAAAAAAGAAAGAAAAACAACTGTTTTTTTGATTAAAAATAGTAAAAAGTTAAACATGTAAGTTCTCTAAACAAATACATTATTAAACAAACATAAATAAATAAAATGGTATAAAGCTGTTTGATTACTTCAGTGCTATGCTGTATTGTGCCATTAAAACCATTAATATGAATGCAAATGTAAGTCAGTATGTTAAATTGCTCCTCACAATTTAGATTGTTTTGTTCATAACTATATATAATGTTGCATACTATTAATGTTTATTTTGTGTAAATTGTTAACAATACTGTATGTATATATCACTACAACAATGTAGAATACAGTATCTAAAGTACATAATTATGCTTATAAATTGTGAGAGCTATGAATCGCTGTTATGAAGTTCGTACAATCTGGAACAAATATTGTAATACATTTATCTCTTTCTCCCCCAATGGATAGTTAGGGAAAGGTATATATATATACATTATGGGTTATATGTTATGCGTTCACATTTCTGTAGATAAAGAAACGAGGAACAACAGTATATGCACAATGATCATGCTGCAATTTAATCTAATCACACTGATGAGGTGCTTCATGTTTTCCAGGATCATGTGGTGATGCCTGCCTATATTACCAGGTTTCTGTTTACCTTAGCTGTGCTCTATTTTACATTGAAGACAGTGCCATTGATTAAAGTTACCTGCATTAAGCATAAAAAATTAACTGCCACAAAAATAGTACAGGTACTGTGTCTCTTTGCTGCAGAACACAATAATTTCAGACATGGTGCAACATGTGTTATTGAAATAATTAATTATAGTGCATAAAGCTTTCAAAATATCCTAACTGTAAGTTTCGTCTTCAAGTGACAGTACACTTGAAGAAGAAATCAACAGTATGAAGTTTTGAAATCTCTCAACACTATAATTCCTCTATAAGTAATTTTATTGTGGGTCCACTAATAGGTATCATCATCATTTTTCAATAAAAGCACGCCTCCATTTAAAGTAGCAACGCAATACTTTACAGTAAGTTTAAGAACAATCAAATATTATACATGTAGCCAGAACTGGTTCTTGGTTACCAGTCTGCCCTCTCTGGCAGTAAGCCCTGATAAGAGCAGGCCTGCCAGTACTTGTCAAGGGTTTCCCCACTCCCAGCAGTGCCCTTGAGTGATAGGAGGGAGGTGCAACCAGGCCTGGGTTCACCCAATCCTGGGTCAGACCTGGTGCCCTCCTCCTGGCTGTACTTAAGGGGAGTGCTGCACAAATTTAGTGAGTGCCTCTCCCTACTTGAGAGAGGCAGGTCACACACAGGTTGTCTGAATCCTGGCCTTCCCTGTTCCTCTTCCCCTTGGGGGAGAGTGAGTGTGCACCTTTCCCCTGATCCTGATAGATATCAGAGAAGAGCAAGGACTGCTGAGGGGGCCCTTGACCTGTAGTTCGGGTCCAAGGACCATCCTACAGCTGGAGATATCACCAGAGACTGCATAGGGCAGAGGCCTGCTGTGACTGCATTGAGCTGAACAGAATAAACCATTCCTGTTTCATATACCTCCTGCCTGGCGTGTGATCTTATTGGGGAAGAAGAGGGATTGTTTCTATCGTAGGAGATCGCTTCCATACATCTGCAGCCTACGGCAGATGGCGGTGCTGCACTGCTAGAGAACCATGCTGGGTATGTATCCCAGAAACCTGTCCTGTTTCCCCAAAAACATGGCGGACGACTCAGCCCTCCTGCTTACCAACATGTACCATGCACCACACACGCTGTAAGGGCAGAATCTCCCATCGGGTGGGGGAAACACCGTTACATACACAATTACTTTTGTTAGACAGGAAAAACCAGAAGGAAGAAATTAGTCTTACACGGTGCCTGAAACAGTGATAAAGTCGATATACATCTGAGATCTGGTGGTGTAGCGAGTTTCCGACCCCTCAAGCTGCACACGAAATGGCCCGCCCACCCAGCATAGGGTGCAGTACCCTTAGCAGAGAGAGGTACATCCATCTTAATAACATCTGACCTGTATCAATAACCAAGTGAAGGAACCGGTCTAACTTGTAACGCACAGTCCCCTACATCAGCGCTGATCTTGGTTATATCAGCGCTGATGTGCTCGAGGACTTGCCTGTCCGAAGGTGAGTAACTCAATGGCCCCTCAGGCTGGAGGATCCCGCGATAATGTGGTAAAGCGCGATCCCATATAACATGCACAGGCAGGGAAGCTTGAGATATATATAAGCGCTGATAAGTATCAGAATGCTGCTGTACTTGAAATAAATGAGCTTCCCGCGTGTGTAAGAGGCCACCTACCGAGAGGGAGGGTGGTGCGTATATGGGTTTCATAAACTAACCCCAGCTTCAACCATCCTTACACCCCACTCCTCTTTGAGCTGAGCAATTTGGCAATCCTACTATACATTAACCCATTATCTGCCGAACAGCACCGCAGGGGGTTACAGCCTACAACATCACATTTATTGATTAGTGCTAACCCTCCTGCGCCACTGCAGACACGTTGGAGGTTGCCTCCATGCCACCATTCACCCTTTGTGCGCAGCACAGTACCACACTCACGTAAGGGTATTTGCATATACAGTATGTGCACAGTGTCTGCATCTGGCTCCTAATACAGCGTCCACTGGGCAGCAACAGCAGATAACATTGACAACCTATATTGACACGAGTTAAGGTTTACCCTGGTTAACAACATATGCATAGCACCACTTTATCAACTGCTACTAACAGGTGTCTCAACTACCTACCTCACCTACAGTTTAGGTGTTTATAGGACTACTCAATGCTCTAGCTAATGCCATACTATCCTGTATCTTACTACGTAGTGTGTCCATGAATCTGCACCTATGATCAACAGTGTGGGCTACACAGGTTCTCACCATAGACCTGGCTCATACAGTGCATATCTATATCAGGGACAGATATCACATAGGTCTAACTAAGCGCACATTATGCCACACTATATTACTGTGCCTATCCTCAGTGTATCAATTTAGTGCGTATCATACGCCTGGATACACTCGCAAGGAGAGTGTCTTTCAAGTGGGCTCTCACAGGCTCCTTTTTCCTATATTTCTAGGTAGCTACTATCAGTAGCGTTTGATCCCCAATATTCATTGGGGACTCTACTACATCTACCCACCTTATCGTAGGTGGGTTATCAAGGATACAGTCACGAGCTGTTTATTATCATTTAATTACGTTTTAACACCCTATTTTTTATTCAAGGTTATCAATAAAGTATATTTTAAATTTACAACATTACATTCCTAGTGATTGAGTGCTGCAAGACTGGGTCCTTTTTCTTTTGTATGATATTATCACATCTCCATCCAGTCAGCACCTCACTGTGGTCTAACACTAGCTGTGCGGGTTTCTTTTGCGTGTAGCCTTCCAGATGATATTGCCCTGCACTTTTATATACACATTGAACAGATGTGGTGACAGCACTGACACCATGTAGTCCAAGACAGTGTGGAATCAAAGAAGACCTTTGCCAGACAATCTTCCAGCTAGGTGAAAACTACCCTCTCCAAGATTTTCCCTTCAACAGGAAGGTTGGAGATTGAACGATAGTTGGCGTATGTATGTATGTATGTATGTATGTATGTATGTATGTCTTTATTTATATAGCGCCATTAATGTACATAGCACTTCACATTAGTAATACACGTGGCAATCATATAAATAACAAATAATACAAATAACAAATCATGGGAATAAGTGCTTCAGTCATAAAAGTAACATTTCGGAATGCTCCGAGGAGCTTACAATCTAATTGGTGGGGAGAATGTACAAAGACAGTAGAAGGGCATTCAGGTAAGTGTGTCTGCAAGGGGACAAGCTTTATGTATCGTGTATAGTATTATCCACAGTGCTACATATATGCTCCTTTAAGCAAGTGTGTCTTAAGGTGGGTCTTAAAGGTGGATAGAGAGGGTACTAGTCGGGTATTGAGGGGTAGGGCATTCCAGAAGTGCGGGGCAGTTAGTGAGAAAGGTTTAAGGTGGAAGAGGGCTTTAGATACAAAGGGAGTAGAGAGAAGACATCCTTGAGCAGAACGCAAGAGTCGGGATAGGGCATTGCGAGAAATTAGGGCTGAGATGTAAGTAGGAGCAGAAGAGTGTAAAGCTTTAAAAGTGAGGATGAGAATTGAGTGCGAGATTTGAAAGGAAGCCAGGAGAGGGATTTCCGTAGGGGAGACGGCAAGACAGATTTCGGAAAGAGTAGAGTGATTCTGGCAGCAGCGTTTAGGATAGATTGTAAGGGAGACAAAAAAGAGAACCCCCGCAGCTGTCTGAATGTGTAGGTGTAGGTGCTCCCTAGGTAAGTACACACAGTAGCAAACCAAGGAAATAAACTGTCAGGAATCAGCGTTCTCCTCGCTTCCCACACAGAGCACTCCCTCTCCGCAGGGAGCCCCTGGACACACAAAACAATCCTGCCTTACCGGCCTCCACGGCTCCTCACCCCTGCCGCCGTCGCGAGATCACTCCCCTCGGCGATTCCTCTACTCAGCGCCGGGCGCGCCCACACCCTCCTGCACACACATCTACACGCACGCCAGCCTCAGACGTTATGTGCATGCATTCCCAGCTTACAGAGCACACGCCTAACAGAGCACTTTTAACCACTGCTCCTGCAGTGAGGCGTCGCCCCCAAGCATCACACAGTTCCATGCAAATCAATGATTACACTCAGCTGGGCTGTAACACCTCCCTCCTATCAGGGAGGACTCCTTGCAGTCCTCCAGGCCTGCCCCCTTTTCCCATTGGCCTGCCCAGCTTTATTATGCCTGTGCTTCCCATCACTCGTCGCTCGACATAGTTCTGTATGGAAGCATTTGACTACTCTCTCAGTGACTCCTCAGGTATTGACGCGGATTGGATGACTACCCCCTCTGGCTCTCGACTTCGGCTCTACTTGGACTTCGTGACTTCTGGCATCCCTTTAACAGGGCTTATACCTTCGACCATCCGCAACTCTCCAATCCCTGATCTTGGCAACGGCAATAACTACTCCTCCTCTTCTACTGATACCGGCAAGTATTGTCTTCCTTACTATACCTGGCCTGGCAACACTAACACCACACTCCGGACGCGCTCCCTTTGCTGCGGGTGCGTGTATCCCTACGTCCCACCTCAGCACAGGGGACGGGTCTTGTCTGCGGGCAGCACCGGCGTAACATTATGTCGAGCCCACAAGACGCAGACCAGACCGAACTTCAACAGTTTCTCTCCAATCTGCTTCAGCAAAACCAGGCCATGGCGGATCAAATTGTGACACTTACACGCCAGTTCGCAGTACTCTCAGACAGGGTACCGACCGCGACCCCGCCAGATGTAAGCCCCCACTCCGCAAGCGCAGTTAGCAGCTCAGATGTAAGGATTCCTCCCCCCAAGCCTTATGCAGGTGAACCGCAAGATTGTAGGGGTTTCCTAAACCAGTGTGAGGTGCAGTTTGAAATGGCCCCCCATCTCTACAATACTGATCGCAAGAAGGTAGCCTACATTTATAACCTCCTCACTGGCAACGCCCTGGCTTGGGCTTCCCCAGTTTGGGAGCGACGTTCTGACCTTACCCAAGACTACCCGGCATTTAAAGCCGAGTTTCAACAAGTATTCGATTCTCCCGCTCGTCGGGAGATGGCATCTGTTTCTCTCCTCCAGATCACTCAGGGACGGCGAATGGTGACGCAGTATGCTGTGGAATTCCGGACTCTAGAAGCCGAGACTAACTGGGGACAAGAGGCTCTCGTCTCTGTGTTCTGGCAAGGCTGGCAGATCCCATCAAGGATGAACTCTCTCGCCAATCCACGCCGGATCAATTGGAGGTCCTCATTGATTTGGCTGTCCGAGTGGATCAACGTATCCAGGTACGCCGCTCAGAGCATCAGCGCACTCGCGTCCATAACTTTCAAGTTCCGTTCTCCAGTACTCCCAGCAACACTCCTGCACTGGAGTTGCCAGAGCCAATGCAATTGGTGGTACAACGCATCCGCACACCGATACGGCAGTTCCGCCACGCCGGGGAATTGTGTTTCTACTGCGGATCCATGGAACATCTGGTTCGGGAGTGTCCACTGCGTCTGGGAAACGGGAACACCCAGTGAGTACAGAGGGGCTCTCTCTGGGTGTAATGTCTCCACGTCCCCTTTCTAAAGGTGAACTCCCTAAGAAACTTACATTTCCAATCTCCCTTTCAGGCGATAAGTTCAAGACTTCTACCGCCGCTTTCATTGACTCAGGAGCTGGAGGAAACTTCGTGGATCTTGAATTCGCCAGGTTAAACCGCATACCACTCGTGAGAAAGAAGGTTCCCATCGCACTCGTCGGTATCGATGGACGTCCTCTTACCCCGGCCCACATCTCCTTAGAGACGGCTCCCTTGCTTCTGTCCTCACATCTGAACAAGCAGATCTTAGTTCTCGATGCCATTCACGCTCCTGGGATACCCATCACCCTTGGTCTTCCTTGGCTACAGCTTAACAATCCTCTCATTGACTGGACTTCCTCTGCTCCCATTTCCTGGAGGCCGAGGTCAGGCGAGACACATCAACTGCTGGCCAATACCTCTGTTCCCGAAGTTATTCTACCTTCCGTTTACCATTAATTCCGGGACGTTTTCAATAAGGTACAGTCAGACCTCTTGCCGCCACACAGGACTTACGATTGTCCGATCGATCTAGTTCCAGGTTACTCCCTATCCAAGTCCAAGACCTACCCCTTGTCGTTACAGAATCTCACGCTATGGATGAATATATCCAGGAGAATCTCAAGAAAGGCTTTATTCGTCACTCCAATTCCCCAGCAGGGGCTGGGTTTTTCTTCATCAAGAAAAAAGACGGGTCGTTGAGGCCTTGCATCGACTACAGGGGTTTAAACCACATCACTATTAAAAATCATTACCCCCTTCCCCTTATTACCGAACTGTTCGATAAATTACAGGGGGCCAAGATTTTTTCCAAATTGGATCTACGTGGTGCCTATAACCTGGTGCGCATCAGGAAGGGGGATGAATGGAAGACGGCCTTCAACACGCGTAGTGGACACTACGAATATCTGGTAATGCCTTTCGGCTTATGTAATGCTCCCGCTGTCTTCCAGGATTTCATCAATGACGTCTTTCGTAAGGTACTCAATATTTTTGTTATTGTATACTTGGATGATATCCTGATTTTTTCCAAAGATCTCCAGGACCATATACGCCATACCTCCTATGTCCTTTCCCGTCTCCGTGAACAACATTTGTACGCCAAACTGGAGTAGTGCACCTTTCATACGACCTCTACTCCGTTCCTGGGGTATATCATTTCCGATGAGGGGTTTATGATGGACTCCGGTAAACTTCAAGCAGTCACTGAATGGCCAAGACCCAATTCTCTCAAGGCCATACAATGTTTTTTAGGGTTCGCTAATTACTATCGTAAGTTTATACGGAGTTTTTCCACCATTGTGGCACCCCTCACTGCGCTCACCAAAAAAGGAGCTGATCCTTCTGCTTGGTTATCTGAGACCATCTCCGCCTTCGAGACACTCAAGGAAGCCTTTATATCCGCACCTATTCTCCGTCATCCCAACATCGAACTTCCCTTCGTCTTGGAGGTCGACGCTTCTGATTGCGGCGCTGGTGCCGTTCTTTCCCAGAGACCCACGCCCCAAGATAAGTTACATCCCTGTGCATATTTTTCCAAGAAATTCTCGTCTGCCGAGAGGAACTATGACGTGGGTAACAGGGAACTTCTGGCCGTGAAGATGGCTCTTCAAGAGTGGAGACACCTGCTGGAGGGGTCAAAAGAGCCGTTTACTATTCTCACGGACCACAAGAACCTTCTTTACATAGAGAACGCTCGACGCCTTGGTCCACGACAGGCTCGTTGGGTGCTTTTTTTTTCTCGATTCGATTTTCAACTGTCCTATATTCCCGGGACCAAGAACGTAAAGGCAGACGCACTCTCCCGTATACATTCTTCTGAAGAGAGGCCAGAGGAATCGTTGGAGACTATCCTTCCACATGAGAGGATTCTCGCCATGACTACTTTCAAGAATCTTGACAAGATTTTGCACTCCCAGAGATGCATTCCCAAGGACTTGGTCGTTCCCAACAACAAACTCTTTGTACCATCAAAATTTGTTCCAGAGGTCCTGTCTTGGGGTCACTCCTCTAAATCTGCAGGTCATCCAGGTTTTAAGAAGACTACTGAACTCATTCGTCGGAATTTCTGGTGGCCAAGGATGTCTCAAGATATTCTGGAGTTTACCCGCGCATGCCCCACGTGCGCTCAAAGCAAGACTCTCCGTCAAAAGCCTCAGGGTTTTCTGTTACCCCTTCCAGTTCCCGACTGCCCCTGGTCCCACATTTCTATGGACTTCATCGTGGAGTTGCCCAGGTCCAGAGGAATGAACACTATCTTGGTGGTCGTGGACAGGTTCTCGAAGATGTCCCATTTCATTCCACTTAAAGGATTACCCACTTCCCCCACCCTTGCTGATATCTTTACGGAGCAGATTTTCCGGATTCATGGGATCCCTTCGTCCATTGTTTCTGACAGAGGTTCTCAGTTCGTATCCAAATTATGGAGAGCTTTCACGAAGAAATTGGGCATCTCTTCTTCCTTCTCTTCCGCCTATCATCCTCAGTCCAATGGACAAATGGAGAGAATCAATCAATCCCTGGAGAAGTACTTGAGATGTTTTATATCCGATTTCCAGGAGGATTGGGCTCAACTCCTCTCTTGGGCAGAGTATGCCGTCAATTCTGCAAAAAACGAGTCCACACGGGAGTCACCCTTCTTTATAAATTATGGGTTCCACCCTCCCTGTCTTCCCATCCCCAACATTCCTTCTGGAGTACCAACCGTAGATGAACGCATTTATTCCCTCCAAACCGCATGGTCCAGGATTCAGTCTACCCTTCTCAACTCCTCCCGCAGATCGAAATTACAGGCTGATCGTCGTTGTCGTTCGGCGCCCAGTTACAAACCAGGGGATTTGGTATGGCTCTCCTCTAGGAATATCCACCTCAAGGTAGCATCTCCTAAACTGGCACCTAAGTTCCTGGGACCCTTCTCTATTTGTGAACAAATCAATCCTGTGGCATTCCGGCTCCAACTACCACCCAATTTGAAGATTCCCAATGTCTTTCATGTGTCCCTCTTAAAACCATTTATCTCCAGTCACTTCTTTCCGGATCAGACTCGTAAACCGGATCCCATTACTGTACAAAATAACGAGGAATACAAAGTTCACTCTCTTTTGGATTCTCGCCTTTCCATTGGTCAGCTCCAGTTCTTGGTGCAGTGGAAGTGCTTTGGCCCTGAACAGAGATCCTGGGTAACTTCAAAGGACATTCATGCCCCGGCCCTTCTTAAGTCCTTCAGGAAGAAGTTTCCAGAGAAACCGTTCTTGGACCGTCCTGGGGCCGTTCCTGAAGAGGGGGGTACTGTTAGGAATCGGCGTTCTCCTCGCTTCCCACACAGAGCACTCCCTCTCCGCAGGGAGCCCCTGGACACACAAAACAATCCTGCCTTACCGGCCTCCACGGCTCCTCACCCCTGCCGCCGTCGCGAGATCACTCCCCTCGGCGATTCCTCTGCTCAGCGCCGGGCGCGCCCACACCCTCCTGCACACACATCTACATGCACGCCAGCCACAGATGTTATGTGCATGCATTCCCAGCTTACAGAGCACACGCCTAACAGAGCACTTTTAACCACTGCTCCTGCAGTGAGGCGTCGCCCCCAAGCATCACACAGTTCAATGCAAAGCAATGATTACACTCAGCTGGGCTGTAACACCTCCCTCCTATCAGGGAGGACTCCTTGCAGTCCTCCAGGCCTGCCCCCTTGTCCCATTGGCCTGCCCAGCTTTATTATGCGCTTCCCATCACTCGTCGCTCGACATAGTTCTGTATGGAAGCATTTGACTACTCTCTCAGTGACTCCTCAGGTATTGACGTGGATTGGACGACTACCCCCCCTGGCTCTCGACTTCGGCTCTAATTGGACTTCGTGACTTCTGGCATCCCTGTAACACGGCTTATACCTTCGACCATCCGCAACTCTCCAATCCCTGATCTTGGCAACGGCAATAACTACTCCTCCTCTACTACCGGTACCGGCAACTATTGTCTTCCTTACTATACCTGGCATGGCAATACTAACACCACACTCCGGACGCGCTCCCTTTGCTGCGGGTGCGTGTATCCCTACGTCCCACCTCAGCACAGGGGACGGGTCTGGTCTGCGGGCAGCACCGGCGTAACAGAAACCTAGTTCGGGCACTATAAACACCTGAAGGGTGATATGATGAACACATTAAAATATACACTTTATTGCAACAAATTAAAATAATGGGTAATAAAACGAAAATTAAACGCTTGGATCCTATGGGTATGAACACTAAATGAGGTGTTCTGGATCAATTAGAATCTGGATCTAATTGATCCAGAACACCTCATTTAGTGTTCATACCCATAGGATCCAAGCATTTAATTTTCGTTTTATTACCCATTATTTTAATTTGTTGCAATAAAGTATATGTTTTAATGTGTTCATCATATCACCCTTTAGGTGTTTAGAGTGCCCTAACTAGGTTTCTTTCCTTGGTTTGCTACTAGATTGTAAGGGAGACAAGTGAGAAAAAGCAACAGGTTTTAGATACATTTTGAATGTGAGGGGCGAATGTGAGAGAGGAGTCGAGTGTGACCCCTAGGCAGTGTGCTTGGGCTACTGGGTGAATGATGGTGCTTCCAACTCTAAAGTGGAAGGAGGTAGAAGAGCCAGGTTTTGGAGGAAGTATAAGGAACTCTGTTTTTGCCATGTTAAGTTTCAGTTGACAGATGGCCATCCAGGATGATATTCCAGAGAGACATTCAGAAACTTTGGTCTGTACAGCAGGTGTAAGGTCAGGGGTTGAAAGGTAAATGTGTGTGTCATCAGCATAGAGGTGATATTTAAACCCAAGAGATGTGATAAGGTCACCTAGAGAAAGTGTGTACAGAGAAAAGAGAAGAGGTCCCAGGACAGAGCCCTGGGGTACCCCCACAGAGAGGTCGATAGAGGAGGAGGAGGTGTTAGCAAAAGAGACACTGAAAGTACAATGGGAGAGGTAAGAGGAGATCCAGTATAGAGCTTTATTACGAATACCAAGAGTATCGAGAATGTGAAGGAGGAGAGGGTGGTCCACAGTGTCAAATACTGCAGAGAGGTCGAGTAATGTGAGCAGAGTATAATGACCTCTGTCTTTGGCAGCATGGAGGTCATCAATTATTTTAGTGAGGGCTGTTTCAGTTGAGTGAGCAGTGCGGAAGCCAGATTGTAGAGGGTCTAGTAGAGAATGGGTGTTGAGAAAATGTAGCAATCGAGAGAATACAAGACGTTCCAGGAGTTTGGAGGCAAAAGGCAGGAGGGAGACAGGTAAAAGTTAGAAGGACAGGAAGGGTCAAGCTTGCTGTTTTTGTGTAATGGTATACTGGTTGCATGCTTGAAGGAGGATGGAAAGATACCAGAGTAGAGGGAAGAGTTAAAAATCTGTGTGAGCATATGGATTATAAAAGGAGCAAGAGGTTTTAGGAGATGGGAGGGAATGGTATCAAGAAGGCAGGTGGTAGAGGGAGAAGAAGAGATCAGCAGTGACACATCCTCCTTTGTGACAGCGGAAAAAGAGTCAAGGAAGGCAGGAGGAGAGCTAGGAAGCGTGTAGGATGGGAGGAGTAAACAGAGATGTTATGAAGTATGGATTCCACCTTTTCCTTAAAAAAGTAAGCAAAGTCCTGAGGTGAGATGGAGGAAGAAGAGGAGGCAGCCGAGGGTAGTCTGAGTGGAGAGCCAAAGACAGAGAAGAGTCGGTGTGGGTTTGACTTGTGCATGTTGATTAGTGATGAAAAGTAGGTTTGTTTAGCATGTGAGAGGGCAGAGTTGAAACAGGACAGCATAAATTTGTAGTGAATGAAGTCTGCGAGTGTATGAGATTTTCTCCAGAGGCGTTCAGAGGAACAAGTGGAGGAACGCAGCATGCACATGTGTGAATTTAGCCAGGGTCTGGGGTTAGCAAAGCGAGGACGGCAGAGAGAAAGCGGGGCATGTAGATCAAGAGAGGAGGATAAGGCAGAGTTGTAGTTCCTGACCAGGTTGTCAGGGTCTGAAGCAGAACCGAGAGAGGAGAGGGAGGAGCGTAAAGTGGAATAAAAAGCTGGTAGGTTTCTGCAGAAACCAGGGCTAGATGGAGATGGAAGGGGGAACAGCGAGATAGAGAGAGAGAGAGAGAGAGAGAGAGAGAGAGAGAGAGAGAGAGAGAAGAGAGAGAGAGAGAGAGAGAGAGAGAGAGAGAGAGAGAGAGAGAGAGAGAGAGAGAGAGAGAGAGAGAGAGAGAGAGAGAGAGAATGAGATGAGGTGATGGTCAGAGAGAGGAAAGGGGGAAATGGAGAAATCAGTGAGAGAAAAGTTTTTAGTGAAAACAAGGTCTAGGTAGTGGCCATCCTTGTGGGTGCTGGCTGCAGTCCACTGTTGAAGGTCAAAAGAAGAGGTTAGAGAAAGAAAGTGGGAAGCCGAAGGGAGAGAGGGGTCATAAATGTGGCAGTTGAAGTCCCTAAGGACAAGATCTGGGGAGTCTGAGGAGAGAAAGAAAGAGAGCCAGGATTCAAAGTGAGAGAGAAAGGCAGAAGGGCAGAAGGGGGATGAGAAGAGGTAGGTGGGCGATAGATGACGCCACGTGGACAGGGAGAGGAGAGAAGATCTGGACAGTGTGAGCCTCAAAGGAGGGAAAAGCAAGAGAGGGGAGAATAGGAAGGGTTCAGTAACTTCAGACAGAGGAGAGCAGGAGCCTCACGCCTCCACCCCTACCATCAGGGCTAGGCATGTGGGAGAAAGAGAGGCCACCATAAGAGAGGGAGGATTCCAGAGCAGAGTCAGACTGAGTGAGCCAGGTCTCAGCTATAGCAAATAGAGCAGAGAGTGAGAGAGAAAGAAGTCATGCACAGAGAGAAACTTGTTAGAGAGGGAGCGAGCATTCCAAAGGGCACAGGAGAAAGGGAGAGAGGAGGGAGGGTGGCAGGGGATGGGTAAGAGGTTGGAGGGTTTAACACCAGAAGGAAAAGAAGTTGCATGTGGGAGGCGAGGACGAGAGCATGTAGAAATAAGGCAGGTACCAGGATTGGGAGATGTGTGAGGATGATTTGTAGGTTTGCGTTTTAGTGTAGGGGGTATAGCTGTGTGGTGTCAGAGGGCGCAGATAAGAAAGGAGTTCATATGAACTGAGAAGTGTTGAAGAAAGGAGAGATGGAGATATGTGAATAGAGTTAGAGACAAAATGAGGCTGGTAGAAAGAAGTGCATAATTTTGAAAATAAGTGAGGTTACAGAAAATATAAAAAGTAAAGGCGGCATCACAGCAATAGTTAAGTGTTGAGATGTGCAGTCTGGGATAGATGACATCCTCCTTTCCAGCGTAGCTCAAAATGCAGGAATCAGAACCAGTAGGTGTTGTCCACTTTTTCACTTCTTTTGAACTTCCTTTTAAACTTCAGCACTAATATTCTACTTTAGACCTGTTTACTTAAAACAAGGCTGCTGTGTGCTTACTTATATACATTTTAAAAGTCACCTGACTGGCCCAAGCAACTTAATTAGCACATGTGAGGGACGTTAAAACAGATGGATTTTCTAAGATGGGTGTTGTCTTGTCCAAGTGTGAAAGCTGAATTGAATTAATACACTTCAAGGGATGATTTGAAGACAGACAGACAATTTGAAATATGGATTTACCTAACTAGAACTTAAATAGACACAGCAGGGGATGATTTGAAGATAGACAGACAATTTGAAATATGCATTTACCTGAGAAGAGAAGAAAAAGATGATCAGTAGTTCAATAGATTTCCCAACTTCCTTTTAAACTTCAGCACTAAAATTCTACTTTAAACCCGTATATTTAAAATATGGCTGCAAAAAAACATGGCGTGAACATTAACATCTTGACCCACTTTCTTTAAGAGGAGACAAACCAGCCCCATTTTCAAGGCTACAGTCACCTCCCCCGTTGATCTGTTGATGATCTCCACCAACCACTGAGGCACTGCATCAATGGTCTCTTTCAGGAGCCATCATGGACAGGGTTCCAAGTCACAAGTATTCCAGTTCATAGCAGCTGTGATTGAGAGGAAATCCAGGATTGAGATGATGATGAATTCTTCCAAGACAACCTTTGCCTGCAGAGCGATGTGGATCATGGGATCAATAGAGGCAAAAATAGCGACATGGATGCTAGTGATCTTATCATTGAAGAATCAGTTACATTACCCCCACCACTCCTCCGTTTGATAAGCCACGATGGAGGAGCAGGCTGGATAAACCTGACTGCTCATGATCCTGAAGAGGAATGCTGGACGACTTCCTGTGCAGTTAATCTTCAAGGTTATGTAGGATTTCTTTGCCCTGAAAACCACACACTTATACCCCCCATTGACATACCTTCAAGGCTGTCTTGTCAACATCCTGACAGGAACTCAACCACTGATGCTGTATCTTTCAGAGAGCCTGTCCTAGGTCCCAGAGGTTGTGAGAAAACAATGGCACACATAGATCTGCAAGCAAGCATTCTCCAAAGAGGGGCCACTTCATCCATGGCTGCACAGAGAGCCAAGTTGTACTTCTTGACACAGACAGATACTGTTGTCTCGAAAAAAATATGAATAAATTCACCCCAAGTCCAGACTTAAACCTTATGGGCTCAAGCAGTCTCTTAGGCAATACCCAAACTTTTTCTAGTGCACCACTCAATTTAAGAGATGGTAGGGTGCCTCCAATCTCAGCCTGGATCACCCTATGATCTGTCAATAGGTGGAGGAACACTTTACCTCTTTAACCGATACAACCTGCGCAAAGATCAAATCAAGTGTATGACCGTGCTCATTTGTCGAGCCATGTACAAATTGACTAAATCCCATGGATCCCATAGTATTCAAAAGAGCCATAGATGCAGCAATATCTGGGTCATAAATCCACATATTGTGGTCCCAGAGCACCACAGAGCATGGGAACTCCAGTGATATGGGAGTGACTACATCCGACAGCTGAGGCACAAAATCACCCCCGTGTTCAGTCGACCTGTACACCAGGGTGGAATACAAATCTTGATTATCATGTATGGCACAGAAAATGGTCATATACTCAAAAGACTTGACCCTGGGCCTAGGGTGGGAAATGCAGATACCTTTGCATTGATAAATCACTGCTTCGCCTCCTGCTTTCTCCTTACCCTCCCTAGGAAAATGCAACACAGAGTACCCATCAGGTACTAGGTCACTTAAAGGAACGTTAATCCCATCAATTTGCCAGGTCTTTGTGATAACTAGTAGATGCTATTGATCTAATCATCTCACACACCAATGGGGCACAGTGAATGACTGACAGCATCAACCACGATATCCAGATTATGGTTCCAAGCTGGAGGGGGATTGATTTCTCGACACCTGGCTGCCAGGCCTCAGTTCCTGACAATCTCCATCTGGGGTACTGACAAGGGCATTGGACAGTCTCAATCCTATGAATGAGAACAGGGGATGTAGATACCCCTCATCCCCTGCCCAAATGCCTGCTTCCCGGCAGCACGCCTCTACGCCTTCGCCCACCCAATAGTGGAAGCCAAGGGGAGGAAGGCACGTAGCCAAGTTGGACATTGAATGCCCCATACCATATACTGATAATAGGACCCATTACACACACATCCTGAAGCAACAAGTTATCACAACCTACAATGAATCTGCGTTTTTTCCAAGACCAATTACTGTAGGCTACTAGAATCTAGCCATGGTGCAAATAAACAGGTTTGCATTCTTTTATTGTGTGCTGGTCAAATTTGTTATGTGATATTCCGTAGGTTTATTTAACCAAAGTAAATACATTTTCGTGATTTTTTTGCCATGAAAAAAATACTAAACATTGTGCCTTTTTTCCCCATTAAAACCCCCTGCAAACTTAAGAACAAAAAATGTTACGAATTATATTCGGACCACTTTGCACATCTCTAGTCCGAAGTAATTAAAATCTTATCAAATACTTATTATGTTCACTTTCATCTGTTTGGCTAATGATGGCATCATAGTTAATTGGCACTATGAAATACTGTAGGCTTTTAACAAGGTGGGTCTGATAATGTGTATATCAGGGGGGACTCCATTTTGTTTGCTATATAACCATTTCTCTATAACCATTATGTACTAACATTTTAGATCTCAGGAACTAACTAAATGCCTAATGTCATACGTAATTGTCTTCTCAAGTCAGATGTGAGAAAGTGACCTCTCACCCACTTAATGCCAAATTGAACTCTGTTTGTTCAGACTTATTTAGGCCTGTAGAAACAGGAACTGTCCCCAGCCATGCTGAGCATGACTTACACAAGAATGTCTTACACAATATATTGTCCTGGAGAATGACATTTCCTCCAACTGCCTCCAAACTTGGTACTCAGGCCACTTCCCAGATCGTAAACTGTCTAACTGTCATTTGCTGAGGTAGACAGACTATGAATTAAAGGGGAAGTATATTACTCATATCTGTGTTTTTTTCTATGTACAAGATGGCTATATAAACTGACTGTAAACCCTTTAATAAACGAGAGAACAGTTTTTGACAAAGCTTCACTGGTTGTCTGACTCAATTACCGCCCTCTCCCGAGCTCGTCCGCCATTTTGTTTTTCCAGATATCAGTGCTTTAAGAGTGGGTTTAAAGCCTCCGGAGGTGAATCGATTTCGAGTGGCAGCAGACGTGTTCTCACGCAGCGTCGTTAGAGAATAGGATACTTTCAGGGTCCAAAGAGAACCCAAAAGAATCCTATATCAAGCACTCGCTGTGGAAAGTAGAAGGTGAGTAGTTACTCCATGAGATGCAAAATATCTCTAACAAATGGTCTATGACCGGAAGCTAACCATCAGCTGACTATATAATATACATATATGTCCACATAGAACTAAAAGTGAAAAAAAACAATAAAGTTTTAATAAACATATAAAGTAAACAATGAACATATAATGTGTGGTGTACTAAAATCCTCTTAAGAAGTATTCACCACATACAAAACAGTTGGTATATACAGTACCTCATATTCTAAAAATTATAATCCCCTACGCAAAAAGTAGATTCAGAAGGTTAACAGTAAATATACCAACATATAACCAGGAACAAATGGTGCAGCAGCAAACACATATATACAGTAGTATATATACATCAGGAGGAACCTCTCTGTATTCAGAGAGACAATTTTCCATATACTGTATCTTGACAAAAGCAGAACTACAGAGAGTGTTTCCAATATAGATAACACAGACAACTATAAAGGCGGGATCATCTCATGAGTGGAAATATCAAGCAGTATTAGAATCAATACAATAGGATATTTTTGGGTTCTCTTTGGGCCCACGTTGTTAAAACAACGACTGTTTGTCCTATAGCACCCTGTTACAAGTAATTATTGATACTAGTATTAGGCTGACCGGTATTGTCACCACAATTGGTTATTACTATGAAATAGGCTCCATATTCACGAGTTACATAAAATCCCATGGATGTTGTCAATTTTCAAGTGAACAATTTTTTAGGTGGGGGGCATTTTAGGCAAAAACGTATAGGTTGTGAGAAGTACTGTTTGCACCGCATGAATGTCTGAACACAAAAGAGGAGTTTCGCAGATATGGATGTTGGGTCCAATTTCTGGGACGCCCAAGTCGGTGTGAGAAGAAACTGATCCCTGAAGGATCCTGTGTCACTGCAACTCTAAGGTAAAATTGTGAGGTGTGGTGCGGCAGGAGAAGGCAAAATTGTAAGGGGCGGAAAGGTACAATTGTGAGGGGGAGGGGGTAAAATTCTGAGGGGGAGGAGATAAAATTGTTAGAGGTTGAGGGGGGTTTTGAGTAAGAGAAGTGAAGATTGAGAGAGAGGAGAGGAGGAGTGAGCGACAGAAGGGAGGAGAGAGGGGAACAGTGATTTGGGGGAGAGAAACACATGGGGTGGGAGAAATAAAGGGGGTGAGAGAAAGAAAGGGGGTTAAAAGGGTCACCAACATGGGGGGCCCAGGTAGAAACTTCAGTCTTGGGCCACAGGGAAGCTATCGGCGGCACTGCCTGCTTCACACAGACTGCACAATCGGCCTTGCCGCTTCACTTCTACTGCCCCATTTATTGGCCCTACTGAGAAAAACTTTGGCCACCCCTTCTCTATATTATTATTTAATGGTCAATTTGTAAACAATTCATGCATTAAAGGTTTCGCTAGGTAAAAATACATGTCAAAGCATTTTCAAAGTATTTCTAATAATTAGTTACTGTAAGCTTAATGTATCCCAACTGATTGCTGCTTTGTTGTGAAGTCTTAATTTATACAAGATACTGATTCATTCTCTATATGCTAGATTAGATTGTTGGAATATCAAATCTTTCACAAAGTTATTTCAATGCCAGCTGATTAATATGTACTCCTATACTGTATACCGTAGAGATTACAGTACATCTATTGGTGGTACTCAACTTTATTTGCGAAAACAAGCTGCAGCTCAATTAAAGTTTGCAAGCCATTTGCAATACATTAAGTTAATATGCATTTCTATTTGGTTAATGATGCTATCTCCCTTCCAAAGCCTGAAATATGGCTTTTGCTAGAGAGGGAGAAAAAAGTCCTATTGTAGTAAAGTACTCAGTGACTTACAGTACATGTCCCAAAACACTCTTTTTATATAATACGTGAACCTGTCAAAAATATTAAGATACTTTGAAAATACGCTAATTGTGATATGTAAAGTATATTCAAATTATCACAATTTGCATATTTCCAAGGTATCTCAGTTGTATTCTGTTTTGTTCACAGGTATCTCTCTCTTACCATGCTCTATCTCCCACAAACCCTATTTCATGCACTGAATGGATGTTGCAAAAGCATCATAAAACAAACTTACTGTACTGTTAAATGCTTGACTAATCACATGAAAAACAGTAAAATGATGGGGGAACATTTTTTATGATTTACTTTTAGCCCTTAAAAGTTCTGTGAACTGGTTCAGCAGGAATCAATTTCGATTAAAAAAATTGCGAAAAGATTCACAAATCCGTTTGGTAAAGTTTTGCACATCTCTGCATCTACAGTAACAACAGAAGTGATAGAAATAATGTACACTTCCTTGTATGAGAATACAACACTCACCAACAGAATTTTTTTCCAATGGCAAATTAATGAAATGATAGCTGTTAGCTTCACCACCAGTCACTGCCTGGGGAAAGTACAAATTTAAAAATGATTTGATTGATGGGGGTTAGTCTCAGAAATCTGATGTAGCTGATAAGAATTTCCAAGACTTATTTCAACCCTACATTAACTCTTTAGTACCTTAATTCTCCATCAATTCATAGTAATCCCAAGGCTCGCTGATTAATAAATAATAAAAAGGGGTTAAGATATTTGCTACACTACAGTTTAGACTTTTCCCCCGGATAATAAAAATAATGCTAACCATTATGGGATGTAACATTTTATGTTGACCACTCTCCCCTGCGCACCTACTATAATTTAAAAACCCCACCGCCCACAGCCCTTAGCTACAAAACAACAATCCACCATACTGTACATTCTCAAACATACAGATACAAAGATACACAATAGCGTTTTAGCCCATTATAATTATTAAATATCTACATTACATGATGTAGGTAATGAAATACATTTCTCAACAGAGCTTAATTGAATGCCTTGAAAGCATGTGTTGATATTCAGTAGCAAAAATGTAGACTACACAGACTAATTGGTTCTCAAGGGGTTAATTTTAAGCAAACAGCACTTAACCCATCCAAGGGGAGCTTCTCAATAATATTCTTGTTCAGTGTTCTGTTTAACGTTATACAATTATGTTATCCAGTTATTGAAAAATGACTAGTTTGCTAGGTTTAAAAGGATGCAACAACAGCAGCCTACAGATGGGGAAGACTTTTTTAAAAAGTTAATAAATACCACTGAACCCAAAAAAAGAACTCTGCTGTTAGAGAATAAAGCCAAAATGATTGCTATAGACTTGTTGAAGGCTATGGGTTTAGAGAGATAATGTAATGTACAGAGCCATTTTGGAAGATCCCCAGCAGATCATCATTTTCTAATAAAGCACTTTCAAAATTGTGCAACAAAGTTTTAAAATGTGTGAAAAAGGTTCTTGAACGGTTAAAAAGCAAGAGAGTAGACCTACTGTACTATTGACTACTGTTGAGTAGTGGTCTTGGAGGTGCGGACTACTGATCATTACTACCTACTGGGATTGTTTTCCACTATCTAATAATACTGTGAAAAGCAATACTGTTGGAGAAGTAAGTCAGCAACAGCAACAACAGGTTTTGTAGGCATGACATTTTGTGCATGAAGGGTTTTCAACAAAAGGCCCATACAGCTGCTATTGTTTTAGAAAAATTACAGAAGAGTAGAGAGTAGTGACTAACTCCAAGGGGACTTGAGGTTGGGTTTGTTGTGGGGGATAATGGATTTAAGTTTGTTGAAGAACTAAAACAGGACAACATTATACACATTCCTTGTTTTTGCATACCGATATAGCTAGACTTACTGTCCTCTTGATAATGAGAAGGTGCAAGAGGACAGCCACGTCAGCACTTTGTTGTCCATGCCTTGTCCGCGGATGAGCCGGCTACCGTAAGCCAACATAATTATTTATGTGGCTATTTATGTTAGCGAAGTTCAGTACTTGTGGCTGCCAGGTAGTGCACTGAATATCTTTGCCTATGGTACGCAGTAGCCATAAGGGAGACACAAGGGAGCTGCAGATTGCAAATAAATGCCAGAGATTTAAACTTCGTATTTTGTGGCACCAAGAACAATAAGTCTGGCTATATGTGTACTATACATAAACCTGATACTTTTAGGATCAGTTTTACTCCATACAGTATGTGCTTTAGAATTCATTTATTGCATACAGTACAACAGATGGCGTCGTACAGTTTCTGAGCCCTTGCATCCCATGAACTTCAAACATGTTTCAATACAAGATACAGTACAATGTAGAAATGTTTTGCTTTAAACACTGTCTTTCTTTGTTAAATGACTACTTTTCATCAGAAGTACTATACTACTGCAGTATCAAACTTCACTCAAAATGCATGCATTAAGCAAGTTTACCTAGTCCATTTGAACATGGCACATACAGTACTTAATATGAGGCAAGACCTACCGGCAGTTACTGTATGCTAATTTGATTTATTCTGCCATTCATGACAGTACAGATACTGCACCGACACACTTTATTCGAGCAAATACCCAGTATGTACCTGGCAGATACCTGGAATGCGCCGCTCCTCACCTCTGACAAGCCCCGTTGCGTTTGCCTTCCCAGCCTGGGTTCATGCCTGGCTGACGGGCGGCTGATCTATTAAATGATTATGATTAGGATTTAATAGGCTGCAATGCTTCGCGTGTCTACCAGATGGCATAAATTCATGAATTGTAATGCAGTATATATATATATACTGTGCAGTATTGCAGCCAGCGGGAATAAAATGCTTCAATCCCTGCCTAGAAAATACCTCAATGCACTCGGGCAGAAAACAGTCACAAACCTCAATACACCCGGGTATACCCGAATTCGTGGGACTAGCCGAGCTCGAATAAAGTGTGTCGCCAGTGTAGGAGTTTAACTCTATCTGAGATCTATCAATATATCGCTACAAAGTACCCATTCTACAATAAAAAAAACAAAAAGCCTGGAAGAATTCTATTCTGCCCAACTTAAGCATTGATGATTGCTTTATTAGAATAGCGCACCCTCAATGAGTTTGAATATTTAC